>NC_063220.1:6866984-8066984 GCF_020740725.1 Corvus hawaiiensis
TTTACACCAATAAAATGCAGAATTGCCTGATATTAAGATAACACGGTGCTTGGCAGGGTTCAGAACTAGAACTGGAAGCAGTACTGATCACTGTGTTTCCTTTTTTTTTTCTTCAACATATCTTCAAAATTGGAGCAGACCAGCTGCTCTCTGTGCAGCATATCCTGTCTGAATTTGTAGATGCCTGAGGACAGTCAAAAGGAAAAGACACCCGCCAGCTGTCTGTCACCAGTGTAACTTCCAGCAATCTTTGTGTTTAATAGCCTTCAATGGATTGTTTTTTCCTCATGAATGTACCTAATCACTTTCTAAATCCTGTTTCATGCAGCACCATGAGAACGATAATCTAATTTTGGTCTCTAAGAGATGTAATACAAAAACAATAGGAGGCCCAGGAAAGAATGAAATCATTTTGCCAACAGATATTACAAAAGAAGGCAATAATTCCAGTCCAGTGATGAAGAAAATTACTAAAAACCACTCATTACAAAACAACCCAGCACATCCTGCTTTGAAAAACAATCATTTAGACTACTTTGCAATTTTGAAAAAAATAAAACCCACCCCATCTGTAATTGCCTTTCCAATATTGTGATATGGATGGTTCTTTCCTTGGTGCCACAACATGAACTTTAAAGTGTGCAGCTTTGACTGGTCCTACACTGCCTGGGGTTACTGAAAACTCTCCTAAAGCCCAGTGATCCTCGGACCAGGCATGAGTGAGATGAATTGAGACGAATGTTCCCAAGGCACCACCACTCTTTGCTTAGAACAGGAGAATTGCCTCAAACACATCCCTTCTGTGAATTTATGCTACTTGCGCTCTGTTATCAGTTAAGGAACTTTACTTATTTTGCAATCTTTGCACACTGTCATTGCTGCAATCTCCCACAAAATGTTGAAATTAATTTTGAAGTTCTATACTTAGAGATTTGCTGCCATCATGTCCTAAACTGATTTACAAATTAAGAGTATCTTCCTTGTTTAAATACAGGTAGAATATCCCTTTAATAAGCTATTTCCTAGTATTTTTTTAAAAGACCAGTATAAATATAGGCTTTTTTATTTTGCATGTCTTGTGTCCCATTTAATAAGTTCCAGCTATTCAAAGAGTAAACAACTGAGTACATTCTACACAGCTTTGTGCAACCAGGGTGAAATTGTTGAGATTACATAAACCTTTCTATTTATCTAGACTTCCAAAAAATGCAAATAAGAGCTTCCAAATGGAAGCCAAAGTAAAATATGCTCTTAAAGGCCCTTTTTAGATGGTATTAAGATGAATCTTCTTTTTCTCCTCTACCTGACGAATTTAAATACTTTTTTCTTTTATTTCAATCCTGTGTTATATAACATTTTTGCACAACCATTTTGTATTAACGTTACCACATTTGCTATTTCCCTCCATTCTCCCATTCTCATTGAAAATGCTAAAACACGCCCGATTCTTGCTTCATAACGTGTTTTTTAAGATAACATAGCTCCTGTTGAAAACGTTCCCAGGGAATGAGAAAAGCGATTACTGAGCTGAACATTTCAGAGGCTCTTAAGCTGCCATCAGGTGCACAGAATGTGCCAAATTCCCTATTCTGCTTGTCTAACAGAAGAAAATACTCAATTGAGACATCTGCAACATGACTTTTTTTTTTATCCTCCTGCTGTTCCTCCTGACCCAAAAGCAAGGCTGCTATTGCCTTTTTGAATAGATTAGTCCTTATCTGAAAAGCCATTTAGTTGCAAATCCCAAACCTTTCCACTATTACCACGTATGCCTGTATTAGCCACGGTAAAGGCCCGTAACAGAGCAGTTCAAATGTTGGACTAATGACCTCTGGTATTTCTATAGAAGTGCTCTGTTAAACACTCAGGCATTTCAACTTTCAGTCACAAGACCTATAAAAAATTCATACTCTGAATCTCTAGTTTCAAACCACAGCACTACATCATTAAGAGCTTTTCAATCCTCCCACCCCACACACTTTATGAAGGGGGATGGGGAAGAGAGCTTTTATCTTCCTGGCAATAAAATTTCACATTTTCTTCTCCTCTTGTTTGCATTTTTAAGCAGTTCTGGAGGTTGGGGAAAAAAACAGCCACCAATGTGAGCATGAGCTTTCTTTTATTCTATTAAAATATAACATAATCTGAGAAGTTTTAGCTAGGTATTTAGCTAAACATAAAAAACGGTGTAAAAAACAAGCTTAATCATTTATGTAACTTTTGTCTCAATTGTGGCTGCCTTTCAGAAATCATAAAACTTCCATTTCAAGACTGAAAGAAAAGACTACCCCCGACAAAGGGAAGCACCTGGAAAAACAGTGTACAGCTGACATAGTACATTCCCCAGCAGTATATACAGCTTTGATCTGGCTTTTAAATGAGTCTGCTGGATTAGAAGAACAGGGGTTTCTTTTGGATGCATGTTTATATTTTCCAGTAAAAATATGGTTATTTTCTATGACAATTTAGTAAACCAAAATAGAATACAATGGCTCTTCTAACCTCTCAAAATGTTCAAAATTACCCTTTCTGAAGAGTCACATGTTTTTCCTGCATGGTGTTGCCCTGTCTCATGTCACATTTCTTCTTTCTATCCTCACTCACTGCTTTTAAAGCGATGCTGTAATGCGCATCCTTCCTGGTCCCCAGTTTGATGGGGTGTCACTGGCCGTGCCACATGCACGGAGTACATCTGTCACCTCCCTGAAAGGGTTATGGGCAGCCTGGGCAGTGAGATCCCTCCTCTCCTCTCCTTTCCTCTGTGATCTCATCGAAGACACCGTTTGTCCTAAAAGAAACCTCTGTCCTTGATTGTCCTACCCACAGGACAGCAGCGATCTCATGCACATCACAGGCTGAAATATCACGCAAAGCTCTCAGCTTTCTTTTCTTCGTGTTCCTTTTCTCCATAGGTTTGGTTGGGCTTTTTTTACCTCATGTATTCAATGACGACTTTTAAGCACAAGTAGATAGCTGAAGGGGCCGGAAACAGATTTATATCTTATCACCGATAATAGCAGAGCTGGATAAAATGTCATCTAGGGAGGTTTTTTTTTTTTGGTTTTGTTTTTTTTTTTTTTTTTTAATGTGCTAAAAGCATCTCTCATCAGCAGGAAACAAAGAGGTTTCTAGGAAGTCACACAACGCCCACGAAAACAGACTTTATCTCATCGCCGCTCTCCGGAACAATTTTACCGAAACAATCCGCACCCGCCGCCGATTTTTGAAGAGGCTCAGCGTCCTTTTTCTGCCACCGCCCCCCGCTGCTCCTCGGGCGACCAAGCGCCACCAACCCCGGTCACCTTCCCGCGGGCGGTGCCGTCCCCCGCCCGTGCCCGCAGCGCCCGAACGGCGCCGGGAGAGCGGGGCGCCCACCCCGCCTGCCCTGCCCCGGACACCCCGCCCGCACCGCGACACCGGGCACGGCCCGCCGTGCAGAGGGTCTCGGGACCGTGCCCCGGCAGCAAGTCTCGGGGATGGCCAGGGAGAGGGGTCCCCGGGAGCGTTCTCAGGGAACGGGCCGTGGGAACGGGTCTCGGGAGCGAGGATCGGGAGCGCGCCCCGGGATCGCTCTCGGGAGCGAGCGCCGCCCCTCACGGCCGCGGGTGACCCCTGCACGCGCCACCGCCCCGCCCCGCCCACGCCGCTCCCCCCCGCGCGCACGCGCCCGCCGCGCCGTGACGCCACAGCGGTGCGCGGACCCATGACGTCGGTCGCCGATCCCGCCAATAGGAGCGCGCGGAGGGCGGGGCCGGCGCCGCTGGTTGGCTGCCGCCGCCGCCCCCGCCCCGCCCCGCCCCGCGGCCGGCGGCGGGGGGGGACCCGGATGAGGCGGCCCCTGGCGGCCGCGGCCGTTAAACGCCGGCCGGGCGCGGGCGCGACCCCCGCGATGGCGGCGGCGCGGTGAGGGCGGTGCGCCCGGGGCAGCGCGGAGGGCCGAGGATGCCGCTGCTGTACGTGATCCTGCTCTCGGCGCTGGCCGGCTGCTGCCTCACGCTCCTGCTCCAGCTCCTGCTCCTCTACAGGAAGAAGCCCGAGCCCCCCGGGGCGGACGGAGCCTACGGCGGTCTCGTCTACGCCCGCGTGGCGCCCGAGCACGGCCTCAGGGAATACCTGCAGGGCGCGGAGCCGGCCGGCGGCCCGGCGTCGGCGGAGCCAGCCCCCAGCCCGGCCCCGGCCTCTGCGCCCGCCGCCGCCCCGGGCCCCGAGCCCGGCCCCAAGCAGCAGCAGCCGGAGCCCCCTCCAGACCCGTCCTCCCGCGAGGAGACGTGCCACTTCCTCAATGCCATCTTCCTCTTCCTCTTCAGGGAGCTCAGGGACACTGCCCTGGTCAGGGACTGGGTCATCAAGAAGATCAAGGTGGAGTTCGAGGAGCTGCTCCAGGCCAAGATGACAGGGAAGGTGCTGGAGGGGCTCAGCCTCAGGGAGGTCTCTCTCGGCGATGTCCTGCCTGTCTTCAAGTCCGTGAAGCTCATCCGGCCGGTGATCTGCAATGGGGAGGGCTGTCCCGAGGAGCTGGGCTTTGAGGTAGATCTGGAGTACAATGGTGGCTTCCACTTGGCCATCGACGCTGACCTGGTGTTCGGCAAGTCGGCCTACCTCTTCGTGAAGATCTCCCGGGTGATGGGGAAGCTGAAGCTGGTCTTCACGCGCCTGCCCTTCACGCACTGGTTCTTCTCTTTTATGGATGACCCCGTGATACTCTTTGAGGTGAAGTCTCAGTTTGAAGGGAGGCCCATGCCTCAGCTCACTTCCATCATAGTGAACCAGTTCAAGAAAGTAATTAAGCGCAAGCACACCTTACCCAATTATAAAATCAGGTGAGTTGTCCTGCATCCTCAGCATTACTTGGGGTGGTGTGCGGCAGAATTGCTGCTTTGCTGTTAATGGGTATTAAGCATGGTACGTTGCTTGTCTGCTGGCAGAAGCTTTCCGTGAAAGGAAGGATCATTTTCCATTTATAACAGGTGGAGAAGCCATTGCACGGTGAGGTTGTGGCATGCCCTCAACTGGGTGTAACTAAGTGGCAGAATTAATGTGTATAAAAAGTTTTGGGGTCTTATTAGGTGTGTGGTAATAGGACCATGATATCCCTCTTCAGAAGAGGTAGGAGGATGTCTCCATGGAGAGTGTATGGGTTTGGGGTGTCCTCCCAAGCTTCTGCCACTGGTGAGCCACCAGGGCAAGACTTGTGGCTTATGCTTACCTATAGAGATGAGATGATTATTACTTAATATAAGAAAGGGTAGAGTTCACTCTCTAAGGAATATTTTTGAGATCCCATGATATGGGCAGTACGCTTCTTTTCTGGTCTGCTTAATTCCTTTAGCAATTGGGGGGGAAGTCTAAAAGTTGATAAGAGAAATATTGCCACTACTGTGGTAAGTAAAACTTTGGGGGACCTTTTGTTTTATTGGGGTTTTTTTTGTTTGTTTGTTTGGTTTTTTATTATAGTATGTTTTACAAATGCACACACTGCAGCACAGACTTCATTATATAGTGAATATAATGAAATGTGCAGTGATACCTCTGTAGCAGAAGTGGCAAGAGGCATATGTGCTTTGTTTCTGTCCTCTGATATTGATATCGAATGTCTTACCACTGTTCAGGTACTGTTTCCTTTCTGTTGTGTCTTACCACTCGTAGGATACCATGTTTCCTTTCTCTCTTGTTTGTGCTTTGTAGCTTTTGTTATGTGTTAAGTAAGGATTTCAGTTTTGTTTACCACATTCTTCTGCAATAAGCCTTTTCCCTGAAATTCGTGAGAGATGACTAACTGAAAATTCCCATTTGAATTTTGAAGTGTAATTAACCTTGTAGTGATGTAATTTTTAAAGCCTTTTCAGCTGGTTCTCCTGAAATTGAATTTATAAGAGCTCTCACGAAAGTGGATTTTTAAAATATCCAGGATTTGGATAGCCCTGTCAGGGCAATAAGTAGCTTTGTCAGGTAGTGTGGTAGTCCTTTCAAATTTTGAGGTACCAAATTGCTCTCCAGAAGAGAGTAACCCCTGGACAGCAGGGAAGCTGCTGTCAAGAGCAAGTTTGCTTCCATTCTCTTACTGTTTTGTAGAGAGTGAAGCTGTAAACCGTGGAGAAGAGCCCGAAGGAGAGGCTGTGATAGCACAGTCGTGGTGCAGAGTCAGCACTCCCAGCATACCTAGAAAGAACAAATGAACTTTGCACTCCCTAGACCAGCTTTTAGGGTTCCTGTGCAACCAGTGATGATGTGTTTCTCCCCTTCAGCAGATGTAAATGGGCATCTTCACTTTGCCTCTGAGAGATGCATGGGGACAGGAAGGTGTTTTCATTATTTAGTTAGAGGTAGTAAGTTTTCCATGTGTTTCTCAAACTTTCTGCCACCAGAAAGAATGAATGAGGCATGTGTGAGGGACTGGAAGGGCAAATAAGGCAAATAAGGAAAGATGCAGAGTGCAGAGCCTGAGACAGAAATGAGAAGTGTGAGGATAGAAGGTAACTGACACTAAGAATAATACATGAAGCATAAAGAATTACAAAATGAAGAAGAATTAACTTTTAGCATAAAGTGTTCTCTCTAGTTAAAGGAGTTGGGAATTTATGAGTGTTTCAGAGTAAAATGCAGTATCATAGCTGATTTCCACACTACATAGTGGCTGGTAGCCTAGTGTGTTCAGTGAAACAGTGTCCAACTCTGATATGGTGCTTTTGACCTTTACATTTTATGCCATGTACTGAACATATCATTTCAACCCCCTGTGTTGTGAAGGGGGCATTAAGGCAGGGCATTAAGGCAGGACACTAAGCTCATTGCACATGAATGGAATTGTCCTAAGAAAGGAAGACAGGGTCATTGGTGTCCCAGGTGTGTCCATAACATGGCCTTTAAAGCTTCAGGTGGGAACTTTTAACTGTCCACAGTAGCCCAAGGTTTTGTGGAATACAGACTAAAAGTACAAATTCTTCACCAGCATGTCCCAGGTGAGTTTAGGCAGGTGAATGCCCAAACTTGATAACAACTGAATAGTAACAATATACTCTTAGGTGGTGGCAGAGCTGAGAGTTCAGGTGTTACTGAGAACTGGTTTGGAAAACCAAGTCCCTTGCTGATAAGATGCAAAACTTGGGGCTTTAAACAGAGTTGTAAGATTACATTGGATTTGGGGTTATGGTATGCTAATATATTTCTTAGCAAAGAATAGATACGAAAAAGTCAGGAGTTTCTCAACTGCTTAATAACCTGTTACCTTACTTAAAGCTTAAAAGTTTCTCAACTACAGGGAACGTGATTATTCTCTCCTAATTTTTTCCTATTGCTTATATGCCTTTAAGTACATAGTCAGTATTTGCTTCCATGTGTAGTTCAAAACCTTTTTGGTGTGTCCCTACTCTTGCTCAAGTAACTTTGTAAATAAATCTTTGAATAGCAGTGATTACAACGTTGTAAACAAAAGCACTTGGAGTGTGAGGAGTTCTCTCTTCATCTGGTTAAAAGGGGCGCTTTGCTGCTCTGTTGGCTTCCACGCTGAAGCCCACAGAAGAGTTGTATCTTGTTTCAAGGTGTTAATTAGCATATAAAAATATGCCATTTTCTTTGGCTTTTGTATTAGGCCACTTCTCGAGGTTATTACTGGGTAGTGGATGGCAGATGAAGAGAACTTTTGCCAGTAGTTGATTTTGAACATCGTGTAGCTAAGTTTGTGTTACAGATCCTGGCCTCCTCTGTTATTTAGTTATAAAATACTGTATTAGAAAAATGTGTCTTCATATGTGTAGTGTCTGTTGCTACAGCCAAATTACTACACAAGTACTTTGTATTCTTTCCAGTTAGGTACAAAGTTTATGCAGCAGAGCACTGATGAGTAAGATCATATTTTGTATCGTCCATTTCTAGGACTGACTTTGTGTGATCTGCATAACTGTACCTTGAAAGTAGGAAAAGGCATCTTGCATTCCTGCTGTGCTCCTTAAGAGTCTCTAGGGAAAGGCACTGTAGCCTAGTTAGTGCATTTAAAGTTTGTCTAGAATTTTATGCACTTTTTTTCTCCATAAAAGCAATTGTCTACTAATTGAAAAAGAAGGGATGCACTTAATGTCTAAACAAATAAGTAGCAATTTGTGTTTTACTCTTATAGCATGTAATCGCTTTTCTCTGTCTCTTTAATAAATGTGTTTGTGTCTGGCAAAACACCCTGTTTTGTAGCTGCTCTACCATTGAATGGAATTGCTATCTTGTATAGTAGAATTTGAGTAAATGGATGTAAGGCTGATGGTAAAATCCAGTGAATGGTAGGCTGGGTTTTTCTTTTTTTTTTGTCATCGTTGATAAAGGATTTATGCAATTGATAATAGCAATAGTTATATTTTATAGTTAATGTGAATGTATTTGTTGTTTTGTAACAGAAATGCAAACAGCTTTTCTGCAAATATTTTGGTCTGTCAGAACAGTGTCTTGTTCAGATGTGGGGAAGATCTAATACAACTTTTTTTATTCTCTGGTATACATGAGTTCTACTGCACTTTTGGGAAACAAAATAACTGTAAGTTAATATTACTTCTTTTTTACTACTAGCTGTAATGAATAATTGCAGGTATCATTTATTTGACTCTAAATGCTCCAAACTCTATTTTGACTTGACTTAACTTTTTAAATTACCCTTTTTTTTAGTGCTAAGATACATTGACCAGTGGGTAGAGTTTGAGAATGAGCATGGAAAGCCTTGACTTCCCTGTTGGTTGGTTGTGATGTGAACTGCTGGTGTTCTGCAGTGGCCACTGACCCACTGGTTGTCTTATTGTCCCCAAATCTTTCATGCTGGCACTCTCAGGAACTGTGTTCAGTCAGTCTTGCATCTGCATAGCTTGACTTGACGCTGGATTTTTCACGTAGGTTTCTTTTAGTAGAGCAGGGCAGTGAATACTATCAGCAGGAAGCGGGGTTTATCTTGTGACCCGAGTTCAGCTTTTGTTTTTTCATTATACACAGTCAGTTCTTTAACGCTATAGACACTGTTCATGTTGGTTTTAACTTTATCTTGTCCTTTTAATAGTGGCTATTAAGATGGTTAACGCTAAGCTGCAGTCCCTTGCATTGCCATAGCATGTTTAGGATTTAGAGGCACAAAGTAAGGACTATTTCAGGTGTCTGGCTCCTTGCTCGATGGTGCTGTTGCAGTAGTCATGGGTTCATCTGTGTTAGTTCTCTAATGAGCTGTACCTTGCTCATTAACCTTTTATTAAGCTGCTTATGGTGACAACCTTGCTATGCGCCCCCTCACCTCAAGTTTACACTGGTTGTGTGGTGTCCAGCCTGTTCTTAATAGTTGGGTGTATTTTTGCTCTTTTGCACAGCTCCTGATCTTGCTTTTAAATTTTGGAGAGGTTTGGGTTTTGGGTTCCTTCTAGGCAATAAAAACGCAGTTTGCCATAATGAAGATACAAAGCCTGGTATGTATATGTAAAGTCCTTCTTCTGCCAGAATTTAACTTCCGAGTATTTCTTAAGCAGTGATGTAAAAAAACCTGACAGCTGCTTTTTTTTTCCTGAATGAAACATCTTGCAAGTTCATCCGTTCAGATTCTAAGCAGAGCTGGTGTTGCCTGAGCAGTGGGTCAGTTCTGTATATTTTAGAAACACTGTTTCTTAGTTTGTTACATTAAAAAACTCGAATATTTTGTATTGATACTAGCCTGCTTTGATAGACTATATTTGCTTTATTTTAACACATGCTACCACAGAGGGGAATAACTTTCTTTTCTTTAGAAGTATTCTCACAAAGCATTGCTTCTACCATTTCTATATTGGGTGTTTAGATTACCTCCTCTGGTCGCTTCCAACATGAATTTTCCTTAGAACTGATCATTTGCATTATATTTAGTCATGTTAGATAGTTTTATGCTTTATTTGGAAGCTGGGGCTATATTGAATTTCTCTGGGAAGAACAATTAGACTAGACTATTTTTATTTACCATTATAGAAGGCAATTTGAGAGTTACATAGTAGTTTCCTATTTTTGGCAAAACTTAAGCCTAGAAGTCATGTAAATAGCTATTGATTTGAAATGTGTTTTACAATAGAAATTACTTCATAACGAGGAAATGGAGGTATTTGAAAAACTATAAAATTTTAAGAAGTATGTATTATTCATATGATGAGGCTATATACAGGAGTACCAGAAATAATCAGAGCTTGGACTTGTGAGCATGTCTTTGCTTCAGAGACCTTTCTTTGTAGCTGCTGCAAAGGGAGAGATTTTCTTTTTGACTGGATTTCTACTGTAATTGATATGAATCTCTCTGCTAGTTAAATCTGTAAGACACTCCTGTATGAATTTCTCATTCCTACTGGTGCTGAAAGGAGAGAAGAGTCATTTGTTGGTTTTTTTTATTGTTTATTTTTTTTAAGGCCATGCCTATTCTAGATACAAAAATCTTCTAATGTACAAAAGCATTAAGAAAGCCCCCAGGATCTGAGTCCTTTTCTGCTCTGCAAAAATTGATGGTAAAGCAGCACTGTGATTTGCAGACTGTCCCAGAGGTACTGCCCTGAATGATGCCAGCACAGACTATTCTGCTAATGGCAAAGTGGTGATAATTTGACTCAGTAGATCTGTCTGTAGGTGGTAGTTTCATGCTTGAAAGATTATCTTAGTAGTGCATGGACAAGCAGTTTTTCTTAGTCTTACAGGAATTGGATAAATGGGTCTGTAGGCAACCTGACACACAATAAACACAATCAAACCTCAGAACAGCAAATATTTTCATTTTTTTCAAGGGTGCTACATGTGTACAAGGGAGCTTTGTAGTGCAGAGCTTTTTACTGTTTTGTTTTGGGAGGCATACATAATTTCTGGAGGGTCACTAAGTACAAGTTTCTTCACATTGTATGAAATTATATGGTACAATGTATGTATGTAAATCTTATGTAGCTATCAAGTTCAAATCCATTGGTTCTAAGGGTTTTGAAACATTTTTAGTCATCTTCCCCAGCTCCAGCACTTCATGAGTTTTCACACTGGAAGGATTTAATTCTGAAAGAATGCCAGTTTGAAACTTGTTCATTGTAAAGTCAGATTTAATGAGTGACCAGCTACATACCAGACATTTCCCAGTATACAGGTGACATTCTTTTCAGCTTAAGAGTGAGACTTTTTCTGTGGTTAGTCAACAAATCTTACATTTTCTATTCTTACCTGCAAGGGTGAGGAACTAACACATCACTGACTTGAGATGGTTTAGTGGAAAAAATTGGGAGGTATAGTCAGGGATGGAGAAAAAATCTCAGTTGGAGGGGGAGATGGATGAAGACACAAAGGAGTAAGTGTTGGTGATTAGTATCTGCCTTTTCTTGCAGCTAGAAATCCAGTAAGCTTAATTGGTCTGACATAAAAATAGGACCTCCTTCAACTTTTCTTCCTTGCAACAATATATAAAAGACTGTGCAATAATAATGAAAAGAAAATTACCTCATTTAATCCTTTGCTGGTTTGTATTTAAAAGTTACTTGATCTTAGTCCTGCAATGAACTTTCATGTGGATAGTGAATAAAGACTGAAAAATCTGCTAAGATTTATTTAGTACTTGATGGTGTTTCCTGTTCACCAGCATTGAGACCATGTTTCTGTTCATCTGGGCTCTGATCTTGAACTGATCTGCTGCTCAGTGAAAATAAATATGGATCTTTTTATCAGTTGTCCTAATTTGTGTTGCTTTCAGTGCATATGAATAAAATATGAACTAAGCAGTAGTAGTGTTTATTTTTTGAAAGGTAACTTTTTTCAAAATATAAATCATATAGGAGTTAATCACTTTACTGAACTGTAGGCACCTAAGAAATGTCTGGGTTTTGTTCTGAGCCTGCCTGCTGAAGCAGGTAGGTGTGTTCAGGCACTGGAATTGGGCTATTCTGAACCACCTTTTACAGGCTGTATTATAATTTTTAGACTCTGTGCATAGATAGCATGGTTAATGTTCCCTACCTGCCACACAGAACTGAACACTGGGTTTCCCTGAAGGAGATTACTTCAAGGAACAAAGATACAGAATTTTCCTGTAAAGATATGTAGCTAATACATCTCTCAGTAGCTCATTTGATGTAAAAATGTAGGAGTCTTTTTTGTCTAACCTATTTATATGTATTAAATGCACAAAGCAGTTAATCTTTTATTGGCAAATGACACTTGATCAGAAAGCTCTTAAAAGCAGCCTGGGTAAGGACAGTAGGTTTTAGTGGGATAGAACAGTGCAGTGCTGGTGAAGCTCAGTCTCAAGCTGCTGGATTCACTATTGGAGCTAGTCCTCTCATGTTCTGGATTTCTGTGGGAAACTGCTTATTCTGCATTCCTGCAGAGATTGCCTAAAGTCACCCAATCTGTTCCTGTGTTTACAGTTCATGTTCCTGCTTGCTTGATTTAAAACAGTTTTAACATTTGAGTATTCTTGATATTCTTTTTTCTTTAGAGTATAGTCAAAGACTTTGACTCCACTTCTAGGATTAATAAGCTTTATTTTCTAAAATGAGTATGGTGAGAAATTAGCGACCCACATTAGGTTACCTTAATAGATAATTTGTGTCACCCCAGTCTGCTAAAATCCCTGAATTGTGGAAGTACAAAAACCTTTGGATGATGATCTCAAACCATGCTTTCATCCAGAAAAAAGCAATAATCCAATGTGATGATGAAGACTCCTACATCACACCTGCCCAAGGCCATTAAGGTGCATCTTCTTCCCTAGGCACCCTGCCTTCTGGAAGGACTCCTACCCTGTGCAGCCCTGGACTCTGCTGCAGGACCCAGCTGGAGCCTGGCAGAGTTTTAGACCTGTCTGTGGCCAAACACAGCTCTGCAAACTGCCAGGAGATGCTGGCCATAGCAGACAAGAAAAGAAAGAGAGGGAAAACCTTAAATTTTGTGAGGTAAAAAACCCACAGAAATTGTGTTCAACCCTGAGTTGGGCTCTGGAGAGCTACTTAGTTTGGTATTTTCTTTCCCCTACAGGCTGCTCTAATTCATTTTAGCCTTAAAACTGTGGGGTACAACTTACCTTCATAACATTTTAATTCCCCTGTTCAGTGCTGCTGGAGTTCAGCAGAATGGCCTGTGAGGACCAGAGTCCCCAGCCCTCTCCATTAAAGCTGTTTCATATAATGAAAAATACAGGAATTCTACTACAGCAATACAGTTCACACATTTTTGAAGGCTCACCAGATGTCATAAAGCTCTGTCTGAAATAGAGTGTGTATTACAGTGATCAGCTGATGATAGTTAATCAGACTGTTACATGTCCTCAAAGACAGTAATTAATTGCCAGATATGACTAGCATAAAATTAGACTATGATAATCACTTGGGAATTAATTTTTTGGCAATTTTTTGTTGCTTTAGCTGAAAAACTTACAGGGACACTTTGAGATGTAAATTAAAAAAAATTCTTTCTGTCCAATATTTTTAAATTATCTGTGGACATCTAATGGAAATCGTAACACTTACATACTTCGTTCTGACTTTCTTAACTGTGACTTAATGCTAATCAGGATATTTTCCTGCATCAGTGTCAATGGCAACATTGTTATGAAAAATGCTCACTCAGAAGGAAATGTGTACAAATACTACAATCTACTTTTGTAATGGCATTGTGTTGTTTGCAAGTGAAATGAAGGTAGTAGTACTGGTCATAACTACTACCACATATGTAAAATGCTTTAAATTATGCTTAAATCTGTGAAAAATACCCGTCACATGTTTTATACGTAGTATCTTAAAGGTAACCCATTGTGTAGTCACTTGTGTAGTAAATGGCTTAAACCATTATTAAACCATTATTCCTGTTGGCCTAAGCTCAAATAGGAAGAGTAGAAATGGAAGATCCCAGTCTTGCACAGGGCTTCCTGGTGGTGCTTGGATCACCTCTGAATGATCTGGCTTGGTGAATAGTTCCTAAGTAATTAACCAGGGGTTATGACTCAGAAAACTTCAACAGCTGTGTGGTTTTTTGTTGGTTTGGGTTTTTTTTTTTTTTAAGAATAACTGCATACTTGCTAACAAAACCTGATGCCACATGTTAGAAGAAACAAAACAAAGGCTAATGTTTCCAAGCAAAGAAAGAGCCCAGTGAATTAAAAAGGGAGGTGGGGTGGGAACAGCAGTGTTAGTCAGTGGTATTGTTTTAAAACAATACTACAAAAACTCAGATGGTTTCTTCTTTTCCTCTGTTCCTCTGAATGAAGAGCAAATTAGAGAAAGTATTCAAATTTCTAATGAGGTTGGTAGGAAAAGGTTATACTAATTTGAGCAGCTGCTTCTATCAAATGTAATCACAAGTCCTAATTGTAACTTGCCATGAGGGATGCAGGATTTGGAAAGGGCAGGAATCCTTCCTGTTAATTAATCTTACAAACCCTTCCTGTGTTTGACTGTCAACAGTGGTGCCACAGGTCATGTCCAGACTGAGCTTCTGTGTTATTTGATCCTGTTTACTGTATGGGTCTATTAATAAAATGCTGTGACTTGCCCTGTGGTGTCATCTTTGCTTGGGGGACAGCTGGCAAGTACATGGCCATGGTGTGTCCCTGGGTCCATGTGTGCCCTCCCCACCACTGCAGACCCTGAGCTGTCTAAAAACCGGGCCCATAATGACTGCTGTTTACAGCTTCAGGGTGAGCTGTCAGTCATCTCAGCTTTGAAAATGGTACTACGAAGCCTGAGCTCCCAGGCAGTGAATTGGAGCATCTTCTGTCTTGTCAGAAGTGACTGGATAAATGTAGATTGAGGAGAATCTTCTGCAGTTCGAGCATTTTTAAAACTAACTGGAGGAGTGAGGATAAACCTTGGGAAGTCTCTTGCCTAGAATTCACAGTAGATACAAATGTTTTTTTCACTTTCGGTTTACAGCTGTCAGAGACTGCTTTCATCAGTGAGACAGTTGTTTTCTGTCTAAGCAGCCTGAGAGATGTCCCTTTTTTCCGCATGGATATAGGCTAGGGTTTAGAGCAGAGGATTAAAACTCTTCAGCTCAATGACTGAGTCGTGTTCAGAGCTTAGACTTCTCACAGAACATCATCTTTTTGCTATAACTGGGATTGCAGACAGGTGCTATTTGTAGAGGCTTGAGACTTCCTTATGGGAGAACATACTGCTGAAGTGAGCAAAAGCTAATGTTTGCCTAGCATCAGTCACTGGGACCAATCTCTAATCCAGCTGGCTAAAGGTAGACTTCTGGGGTGGCTTGGCTTTTATTTGCTTTTCTGTGTGTGTACTTTTTGTTTTATGTTATTTGTTTGGCTTTTTCCTGCTGCTGTTTTCCTTGAATGCCTAAAAGCTGGTTGCTAAACCACACCTACTTCTCTTTCAGCTCTATGTGAACATAAGCACATTCTGTGTTTTCTGTCCCATTTGGAGCAAAGCCACAGCAATTCAGGCTTTTTGGTTAGACAGGGAAATTTTGTCTTCATCCTGTCTGAATTACAGCAGGATTTTCATCTCTTAATTTGAATCAACAGGACCTGAAAACTCAGGGGTCAAACAGGCATTGACTACATTGAGTTAACTAAGCTGTTTCAGTAGTTTTGGAATTTAGGATTTGGGAAGCTAGTGTTTTTGAAATGCAAAAAAGTATGCACGTGGTCAAGTTGATCTGGTTTGTGCTGATAAGAAAGAAGTTTTGGTAAGATTTGTTTTTTACCTGTGGCTATTTCAATCCAGGCAGTAAAACCATATTGTTAAGACTCTCCACGTTGTATTTGCAATTTCTGTCATATAAGCAAGAAAAAAATCTACTGTCTTTTTTGAAGAAGTTACTAAGTTGTTTGCATTTATTCTTTTATTTGTTCTTGTGGAAGCCAAGAACAAATTGAAGTTTGAGAAGTGTCTTGTCTCGAGTGTATGATTCAAAATATACCTCAGAATTACTGAGAAGGTAGAAGACTGTAGTTTAAGAATCTGTGAAACTTCTTGGAAGAAAAAAAAGAGAATAGTAAAATCCTTGCCTTTTTTTATTTTTCTTTTGAGGACTTGGTTGAAGGGAACAAAAGGGCACTGTTTGTATATTGAGAACTTGTGTGTATGAGCCTCCTACATGGTGTGGCAGAATATCCTGTAAGACAGTGGGTGGATTACTAGATCTGATTTGTAGTTTACCATAACTCGTTATAGAAACCTACCGTAATTTGAATTGTTAAAGTCCCCTGAGTGTGAATGCTGACACAGTTCAGTAGCATTATTCCTTGAGAAATTAGTGGAAGCTGGAGAATTGCTTTTGTAAAATGTATAACAAAATCTATAAAGAAACCAGTACTGCTACTTTTTTTTTTTTTGCTCAAAGTAAGGATGAGCTCCATTTTTATATCTTCAGTGTGAAAAATGATATAAGCTGGTTACAATATAATTCCTGACAAGTATAAGTGTTAGCTGGTAAGTATTTTTAAATCTTAAGGTGATCATGTCTTTTTAGAAGTGGATTGTAATATTTTAGATTTTTTGTAGAAGTAAAACTTCATCTTAAATTACACACAGTGTAAGAATAGAGGGCTGTTTGTATCTTAAAATATCTGGTCTCAATGACTCTTTGAAATTTACACACTTTATAAGTGCCTGACTTGTGTTTCTGTGACTCAGGTGAAAAAGGCAATCTAAAAATGACTCAATTCTGTTGTGTAGTTAATTGAACCTTTTGATTACTCCCCAAACTGAAAATAAATTCAGCTGTTATTCTTTCAACAGCATTTTAGATACTAGAATCTTCAGATACGGTAGCATTTACAAAACTGAATTGGTGCTCTACTAGAATTCGAAGTAAAAATTAAGACTTGCAATGCATTTGAAGTAGTCCTATGCTGAAGATACTTGCATTTTTAGTTGATGGGTTCTTCTAAGATTAATTTTTTTTTTTTTTTTTGCTTCTTATTAATACTCAAATGTAACTTAAATTCCTAAACCTGAAAACGTTTGATCTTTATGTCAGTAGAGTAGTGCTGGGATTCATATTGTGCAAGTGTTTAATGTACTCTTAAACAGATGTTCAGTAATTTTAAACACTGTTTTAGATACCAAACTTACTGTATAAAACCAGAGAATAATTTAAAACTTTTTCTATAACTTACTCTAGAAAAATATGCTCACTTCTGAGTAAAAGCTCTACGAAATCCCACCTGCTCCTGCACTTAGAAATGAAACTGTAAGACTTTCTGGTTCTCCCAAGTAGGAGATGGAGTACTGAGAGCTTTTGAATTTTGATCCTGTTTCTGTTTAGCTCTGAACAATTTATTATTGTTTTTTTTTACTGTGATTGTGTATATTCTTAACTGATGCAATGAGCAGACACAGAAGCATATGGTTATACCAGATAAATCAATTTTTTTTAAGTTCTCAATAGATTTCCTCATGCAACTAAAAATATTGTTAAGTAGGTACTGAGGGGACCAGTTAATTTAGGTAATAGGTTAATTAAACTAAGGTATAAAAGACTTCTGTCCTCTTTTCTGTTAAAAGTTGGTTAAAGGACTGCAAAGCAATCATCACAGAATAGTGAATATAAATTAAAGGCAATGTGGGTCAGACATCTTTAAAACTTAAATCACTGAATTACAGACTTGTTCCATGTAGGTGAGTTCTGCTCCCAGAACTGGCAACTGGAAGGGAGAATTCCCCCCATTCAGGGCTGAAAGCACTCAAAATGAAGAGAATAAGGTTGATTTGCTTGGGGTTTTTCTGGACACACTTTTGATCTAGACTTTGATGAGGCGGTGGTGAGAGGGAATGAGTCACTGCAGAGCAAATGAGCCACTGAAGTGACTCTGAAGTCTGGCACGAATGGAGTGTAGAAGTCCTTCAAGTGAAGGAGACACTGCCTGCAGTGGCTGGAAACATTTTTGCTGTGCTTTGTGTGTGGAAGAGCTTAGTATTGTGCTATTTTAGTGTACACCTTTAATCCTATATATTAATTGAGTAACTTTATCTTAATTGCTTTCAGTGTAATCATCTGACTAATTCCTTGCATGAAGCAGAATTTTTTTGCTGTTTGTATCTTGCAATGTTTGTTAACAAACACTTGCTACTCTACAGCTTCTTTTAAATATTGCTTCTGTAGGGTTGTGGTTTTTTCACTTGCTAAAATTTCACATGAAGTTTGATTGATGGGTATTCCTCTTCATATTAATGCTAGGTTTTAGCTAGCATTTTCTTAATAGTGTGCTGTCTGAATTTCACTTTTAGACAAATAAGATGAGTTTGTGGAGGGACTCTGGTAATTTAAAAACAAGTTGAAAAGGCACTATAAGCATTTAATATAAGGCACTTCTAAAGACTTTCTGCAGAGAGCATCCATTGCTGGCCTGCTGCAGTCCAGCCAAACAAAAGGAGAGATATGATGGCTCTGTAAGAACATGTGCCCTGCTTTTAGAAGGTGGGGAAGCTCACAGGCTTTTCCTACTTTGGGGAAAAAGATGAGAGAACTGTGCTGCCTGTCCCTGTTGAGAGCGTGGATTTCCTGTGCATGGCTTTACAACATAAGGGAACCGTCCCACCCTGTTACCAGCACTCCCCATCTGGGTCTGTATTAGTTCACCAAATCCCACTGGGAAAGTCTTTCCAAATAAATAATGTCGTCTTGCGCTTCAATATTCTGACAACAGTTCAGTTCCCTAATATGTAATTGAAATCTACAGGAAATAGTTTAATTTTGGAAATGCACAAACTCTCTGTAAATTAAATAGATAAGTGCTATTATAAATTTGGAAGGGTTCAGAGTAGCTGACAAACATTAAAAATGCATTTAATATGAGATATTTAGCTCTTTGTATGTTGCTATGGAAATGGGTTATGTGTTCCTTTTTTGCTAAAGATTTTGCAAATTAGTTGTGGCGATAAGAATGTGAACATGAGTGCTTGTTGTAAATTAAACATGATGTTGAGACTGCCTTTTAATCCCATATTTGTAGGAAGTTTAACTAGTGCTGCACAAAGTCCTGCATGCACTGCGAAGTGTTTTGCATATTATTGCATATAACTGTATTGGTATTTTAGAATTATTTTGCCTTTAATTCACTGTTGTATAAATTTGTTAATTTTTTTTTTTTTTTCAAAATAGAAATCAAAAATATAGTAAACATTGTCTTAATCTAGCAAGGAAAATGGCTTGCTGGGGATTATTTCATTATACTGTGCTGCAGCAAAGGCTTGCAGTGTGTGCTGTACTAACACACTGTTCTGAAGTCACTTGAGGATGATGTTTTTGGTTTGAATGTGTAGGTGGATATGTCTGCATTCTTACTGGAATCAGTTATTTTGCTCTTCTGCTCTTCTTTCAGTATTTAAGATAGATTTGTCCAGGTTTGTGTTCTTGCTAAATAGGCTGCAGGATGTGTGCATATGTAAGCGAAAGGCCTTCGAAATACCAACACTTTTAAGTATGGTATTTGCAGAAATTGGAAGAGCTGAAGGTAGCCTATTGAATCTTCTGTCTTCTTCTTTGTCATTTTTCCCTGCCAGAAGTCTTGTTTCAGTAAGTTACTGAAGCTCGGAATGGTGGTTGTGCGTTCAATACTCCCATGGAAAACTATCTTTTTAATAGGTTTTAGGAAAAGGCGTATTGGCAGTTGCTGGTACTAATTGAAAAGTAGTTTATTAGTGCTTAAAAATCCTCAAACCTACAAGTACCTATTCACTCAAAACTTGGCATTATTTTGCAGGTTTTTTGCCTAACTCTTCTGCCTAATGAAATCTGAGCTAAGCCTGTATTTTGAGGGAGTAAAATCATTCCTAGCAGGTACCATTGCATGTGCTTAAAGTGAGAAACATGAGGTGGGTCTGAGTGGGGAGGTGGCCAGGCCCTGAAGTGGTACTAAGTTCTGTAGAGTCAAAATAGTGGGGTCATCTTGGTGTTTTTTCCCTACCCTTGTGATGCTTACTATTACTTTAGTAATTCAAGAACTATAAAGGAAAACTGTGAGTAAAATACCACACCAGTCAGTACATGCACAGGGCATATTTTGACTTGGTTATTTGGGGTATACTCATAAACCTAAACCATGGCCAGAGTGATTTAATGGCCTTGTATTTGTCATGCATAAGACTTAAAAAAAAAAAAAAGTGTTTAAAACTGAGTATTTTTATGTGACATATTTCAAAATGGTTTTCTTCATGAAGGAGTTAATGAGGGAGAAACTTGGAACCAAATTAAAGTTGAAGTTGAGTTGGATTTTAGGAAAATTGCTGGAGTGTTGAGTTGTGTTTATTCACAAAGAGAACAAAAGAAATGTCTTTCTCATGGCTCTGTACGAGGCTGTTGCTCATACAGAAACAGAGCGTCTTGAATCAGAGAGCATGGAGCTCCCTCCCAAAGTGTGTGCTGACAGTTAAAGGACACTTAATTATTTATTTGAGTTTCTGAAACTCTTCAGTTCAGCTCCATGTGACTGTTTCCTGAACATACTGTGATCTCTGAATGTGACAAGCAGATGCCTCTGATGGTTGAGCAAACAGTACTTATGAAAGACTTCTTTCTTATGAAATGACAGAGACATCCTGCAGGCTGTGCTGCTCCTCTTCTGCTATTCGTAAGTCTCCACACAAATAATCGCTGGGAGGCTGTGTCAGTGACAGAGGATGGAAACCAAAGCACAAGGCAGTGCTAGGAAATGAGAGCAATAAATAAAGACTGAAGGAAGGAATACCCTGTAGGAGGTTTTTTTTTTTCAAAAACTTTAGTACAGATGCTGTGATATCTTCCTTTGTGCGAGGTTGTGGCCCTTGCAGTTGGGATTGCCTGTGTGTGTCAGCCATGTGATGGGGCTGCAGCTGTGCAGCCTCTCCTCCGCCTCCCCTCCCTCAGATAGGGGCTGACACTGGAGCACTATCACTTAAAAACCAAATTGGTATTTATAACTCAGCATTTTCTAATCCATAAGAGAGAATTATGTGGTGAGATAGTCAGTGTTTTACACACGTTATCTTGAACATGAACTGCTTTTCCTGTGAATCACATGCTGCAGTGAGGGAAATAAAGTGTAAGGGCAAATATTTAGAATACCTGTATCTTTATTTTTATTTGAGAAAACTGGCTAAGAAGAGCAACTGAAAGTTTTTTACAAAGTGGGAGAAGACTCAATCTGTGTAACTAAAGGGAACTGTTCATTAGGGTGCACCAACAGCACTGTCATAAAAAGTTGAAGTTTTAGGGTCATAGCATATTTTCATCTTTCTATGCTGTGATGTTTATTCAGATGAACTTAAAGACCTGGGAAGATATTTACTGTAATAGGACTCTTGTATTGAATCATATTTGCAATCATAAACATACTGTGTGATTTTTACCTGCTTCCCACTTTCTCAGAATTTCCTGTGCTAGTAAATGTAACTCAGTCTATTCCTGTGAAGCAATCATTGTTTATATTGTTCAGTCTGCTGCATTTAAAAAGCTTTGGTAGCTCCTACTCATTTCCTTTGACCAATGAATATGTAGGAATGGCAGTATTTCTCTTAAATCGTGTTAAAGATTAATTACCATCCTGTTACCTTTTTTATAATTTTGTGTGTTCATATTATTTGTGTAATTTGAATTAAGAGAAATTTATTCTGTATTTTTCAGGTTCAAGCCATTTTTTCCATTTCAAGTATTGCCATCTGAGGAATATGAAGATCGAGACCTCTGTATACAGGATTTTCTGTTGACAGAAGGTCGACTGAAAGTCACATTAATTGAATGTACAAGGTATATTTTTGTGCACTTTTGCTCATTCTTGACTAAGCAAGGACCAGTGTTTCCTCAGTTTATAGTAATTATAGCTGTAGGCCAGTTCTGATTCACAAAGTGGCAGCTTTGGTGTTGTGATTGCACTCTAATCAAGAAATGTACTTTCCTTAAACTAAAAATGAGCAAAGGAAATTGCAGTTACTTTGAGAAACTTCTGTTTTGTGTGGGTGCAATCCTTTGCCTTTCTGAATTTTGCCTGGTTACAAGCTAATCTGTGCCTCCTCTTATTTGTTTGATTTGCCTTTCTGCCACACCAAATTAGGAGTCTCTTTCCAGGGCAATATAAATGTTGCAATTATATTACTGTATCATGTAAGCAGAGGGAAATAATTGTTTCACTCACTTGGATAAATCCAAATCACTTTTATAAGGCATTATTTATTGTCTTTGTCTTGAACAAAATAATGGAAAGAAATAAAATCTATTTCCTTCATTCATTGAAGAGAAAATTACTCTCTTCAAAGCTGGAGAGAAGGTGTATGGGCTCTTGGTTTGTTGGGGGGTTTTTTGTCAGGCCTCTTGGTTTATGTTAGATTTTATCCAAGTAGTGCTAAGGCTTTGATCTAGTCATGTGCAGTTCTATTCTTTATGAACTAAACTGCTTTGCAGAAAGACCTTTTTTTTTTACCTGTTCTTTTCATTGCTTGCATTCCCATGTCAACTCCTCTTGGCACTTTCTTTCTGTAGCATTGTACAACCACTTGAGCTGTATTTGCTGTACTAGTGTGGTTTATCAGCGCTGAGGATTTCTTGCTTCTAAGGGTTCTGTGGTGACAACAGTGGTTATATTTTTGTGATAGAATTCCTGCTTACCTATCTCCCTATCTTTGTGATGTTTTCTGTGGATAATCCAAGGATCCCAAAATGTCTGTCTTGAGTTCCTTGTCCACTAGGAGCATTTCCCCCTTTGCCTGTACTGAGTAAGGGAACTCTGATCTCTCTTCATAGCAGTTCTCCAATTTCAGCCCAGTGGTGCATTTCTTTTTATCCTAAGAGCCAAAATGACCGATCTTGCACTGTGTGCAGTTATTCTTGGTTTGGAAAGTAATCTTTTAAATGTTGTCTTTCCTGAATCTGAAACACTGTGCAGCATCAACTCTTGAGTTTCTTTGCACTGAGAACCCAGATTGCTCAGTCTGACATCATCATCTGACCTCTCAGTATTTTCAGCTGTCACAGATGCTTATCAGATGGCTGGGAGAGGATGCAGTTGCTGATTTGTCAGGTCTGGCATAATCCAAGTGTTTTATGCAGCTTGGGCTTTCTCAACACACCCTTCTCAGCCAAGATGTCTGACTGTTGGACCCACAGTAATTCCTCAGATCTTCCAGTTGCCCCATTCTTTTTTTGAACAGAACAACTACAACTGCTGTCCATAGGGTCCCTCAGTGAGTAAGTACTCTTGCTTTGCATCTGAAGGTATTGATGAGGTAGAAAGAGAAATAGGGAATTTTGGTAGTGAAAGAAGAAACATACAATATATATAAAAGTAACAGTGATCAAATTTCCCTTTTCCACCAGCCCTCTGTGAGTGGTGTGAAGTTGGCTGGGCCAATTCCCAGTACAGCACTTTGTGCTGACATCCAGGGCTTTTGCACTTATATCTGCCACAGAGGCCTGATCATTTTTCATTCTTTCATTCTCATTCCAGAATGAAAGATCACTTTAATTTCTGTGTGGTTTTCAATTTTGCTCAGTGCCCCAGAAGGTTTTATATTTTCTCAGTACAGTAGATGATCTTTGACTTCTGTACAGAGTTTGGAGTAGAATTCTTCCATCTAGTCAGGTAATGGAGTTCTGCTGCTTCTCCTGTTTGAGTCTGGACATCAGTGGTGAAACTATAGTGGTAAAACATTTAGCAAACTTTTTCTATGTTATAAATGGCCTGTTTAATTAAATTATGCTCTTCACATGACCCAATACTTGCACTTTTTGCGCTAATTGCAGGCTTGACCATAGCAATTTTCTGCTGTCATGTTTCTTTCTGTTGAAAGAAAAATTAAATTTTGCACATCTTTTAAATCAATGAAAGGATGGGAATTTTGGTGTAAATGAAAGGAGTATGTTTTGCTAGTTTTTATCTGACCTGTACGAAAACCTCAAATTTCTGTCAGTGTGATGCCCTCACAGAACTTAATTGTTGCAAAAATGCTGTTATCTGTCATTTTCTTCAAACTTTGAAGAAAAAGGGAAAAACAAAGCAGCATTCTGATAAATTTTGAGTTGTTTGTTGTTTTCTTTTTAAAGAGACACTATGAAGAAAGTAACAAAGCCTATAAACTCTGATTATATTAGGTGAGAATACGCTTCCAAAACTGTGCCATAAAGTGGGCACTTTTCAATCTGTAGGATATAGATATCTCTTTAATATATAGTTATATATAATCATGTCAGTCTTTATGTGCAGCCATCTTACAGGGTACAGCACCTTTGTTTGCATATTAATGGAGATATTGTTCAAACAAAAATTTTCTTAGTGTAGCAGTAGTTAAAATTTTCCCTCTGTCTTTCTGAAATTGCAAACTGAGCTCCAAACTCCAGCATGAAGAGCTCTTCAAAATTTTAATATGTAGTTGGGCTGTCTTGTGATGTATTTCTTCACCTTTCACCAGGTTAACAGGTGCTGTTGACCTGCTGTAAGGTGAAATCTCAGTATGGCTCTTTGTTTTCCTTGTGACTTTCATGTTACAGTTCTAGCTAAAAATTGTTGTATTCCTGTTTTGACCTATCTCATGTGCTTGTTTTTCTATCTAGTATAGCTAAATAGCTTCTGTGCTGATATTTTGGAGGGACCATAAGTACCCCTGAAAAATTGCACAGGAGTGTGTCTAAGTGATCAAAAGCAAGCTTGAGAGCTGTCACAGTCACAAAGGTGTTTTTCTGGGTCGGCTTAATTTTACCAGTTCTAATTATTGGTGAAAGTTGTCTTCAATAGCTTTACTTAATTTTCAAAGTATGTTTACTACAAATCTCCACATCTGAAAGAAGAGGTGTTTTTTTGATTATAAATATTTAACCTAGAAATATTATTTAACAATGTCAAGATAAACAGAGAAAATGGACATGTTTTTCTGACAGCTTTTGTCTGTATCATCTGAAGAGCTGTGTAACACATCACAGTCACAAATAAGGTACTTTGGATGAAAACTTAGAAACTGTTCTTGTCAAATGTATATAGAAGGTTGAGGGGGAATTATAATCTAACAGCTTTTTTGAATGGCTAAGGTTTGTTTGAAGTTTTTATTCCAAAATATTTATCTGCTTCCAGCTACTGTGAGATAAACTGTGAACAACTTGATTGTTGTTCTATAGCCTAAAGTTTATAGTCTGGGTTTTTTTCCTTTTCTAGTACTGATATCAGTCTGAAAAGCTTTGTAGCCTTCTGGAATAGGGTATCATGCATGAAGAACCACTCTTTCATTTGTTATAAATGTTACAAAAATCACAGATAAGAGGATCCCAGTTTAGTGAAATACAAATATAAGCAGTAGTAAACCGTGACTTTAATCTACGTAAGAACTCTCTTAAACCCAAGGAGAGCTTTGCATTGTGATGTTTAGGACTAAAGTGGACGACTCTGGTGGCTGTTGTTGGTCTTCTTAAAATAAAACACAAGTCCTTTATGGAAAAAATGCCAATTGAACACTTTGTTTAAAAACAGAAAACCCAAACAAACAAACCCAAAACCAAACCAAAACAACAACAACAACAACAAAAAATGGAAAACAAAGTAGGAAAAAAGTCAACTCAAAAAAACCCCTTAGCTAAAAATTCTGTTGTATTTTACATTTTTGGAGTTCTTCCACTAGAGGGTGGCAGTGGCTTTCCTTTGCTGTAGGGCTGTGCCTGTGCAATCTGTTGCATCTGGACTTCTATGTGTACACATTGGTACTAATAGTGTATAAATGAAGGATGGGGAGTTTAATGTGGTATCTGGGGTATATGTAATGGTATTACAGTTCTTACTATTGGCTCTTCTCTTTCAGGTTACTGATCTTTGGATCCTATGAAAGAGAAACAAATGTTCATTGCACAATGGAGCTGAGCAGTAATGTTTGGGAAGAGAAATCAAGAAGTTCTATTAAAACGGTAAAAAAAAAAAAGGGTGTCATCATTGCATATTGCAGTTTGTCTTGTGCTCCTGGTACATCATCTAGAAAGTGTGTCTTTAGGTAATCAAATGGGTGATGTAACAGGAAAAAAACAAACCCTAAACGTAGCAGACCAGTTACTTTTTAATCCACTGTCAAATTACCATGTATGGACAACATCACATTCAGTTATCACAACTGTGCTTGAAACTGTACCTGGTTTGAATATACTGTCAGCTGTCTAGCTGCATTAAAACAAATAGTGGAAAATAGGCATTTTATAATCCTGTTACATTTGGGTGGGGCAGTGTTTAGAAAGCAGTGAGTAAGATTCACCTGTCTTTGCCTGGCCAGTATTGTAAGGTAGTGTTTTACTAATTATTACACTTGATAACATGAGTTTAGCAGCATACAGCCTATAGACTGCCTGCCTTTTTGTGTGTGTGAGGGTGAGAATGACCTTTTTATATCTTCAGAGAAGAGGTGTGATGTATGAAAGAGCCTTTCAGTTTTACATTAGAGGGATATTGTGTTAGTAATCAAATTGAATTGGGCTTGTGCTGAGCAGTAAGTAGCATGCTTGTTGAAGAAAAACCCCTGAAGCTTTAAAAAGACTTCAGGTTAACAGTTGGTTTCATGTAAAGAAATCACTGGAACAGAAATCCCTGTCCTGCATTTTACCCTCTGCTGAGTGCAACTAGCTTAAGCATGTGCCTTTGTTATATCTGACTGGAGTTGTGTTTGGAGACCAGCATCATTTTCCACTGGAGTAGCAAGAATCCAGAATTTCAACGTCTCATTCAGTTTTCCACCATTAAATTCCACTTTGCATTGGTTCTAAAATCCTTCTAACAAATGCTGTGATACTTGTTTCCAGCTTACTGTGTATTATGTTTTGCCAAAAAGGGTATATGGCTGAGTAACATCTGTGTATGAAAACATGCATGGATCTGCAGGGTTGATGCTCTGGCAATGAAGGTGGCAGTGCATTGATTTACCAGTACGCTCCTCTGCACGGATAAGGCTGTGATTATTTTTAGGTGTTGAGTAGCACACATTCTTTTACACTCTTAACAACACAAGAGGAAAGGAAAAACACTCTGTAGACACTGTGGCACCAATGTGTTTGTGACAGCAGATGGCAGTAAGAGTAAATGAGTGAGGGTGGAATGGCTGCTTTTTAAAACTATGGAAAAGTACTCAGGGAGAGACTCTCAAAAACTCATCTTCTGTGTCAGCATCTAAAATGAAATGGCAGGTTTTTAAATGAAATGGCAGTTTTTAAAAATGTCTTCATGTATTTGGAAATCTGGCCTGCAGTGTACGGGAGGGTTTTCTGTGCAGTCCTTCATTAAGCGTGTTCAAACACTGCCAGAGAGCAGAGACTCCTTGGTTTGAGTTGCTGCATCTCGAGCTCAGCTGGCACTGGAGAATTCACTGTGCTCAACCACCATGAACTTGAGCCACTGGAATGGTGGCCTGGTTTAAAGATCGTGCTTTTGAAGGTCTTGATATGGTACAATACAGAAAATTAAAATTAGCAGTTTGCAGA
Organism: Corvus hawaiiensis; assembly: GCF_020740725.1. Taxonomy (NCBI): domain Eukaryota; kingdom Metazoa; phylum Chordata; class Aves; order Passeriformes; family Corvidae; genus Corvus; species Corvus hawaiiensis. Next base: position 6,894,351 of record NC_063220.1, read on the forward strand.
ACTACTTGTTGCTTCTTGATTTATATTCAACAGCTGTAGTGTAATCATGGAAATCTCTTTTCCTTAGGAAATCAGGTTACCTTTTCAAGCTAAGTTACGAAGTGTTAGGACATCTCACCGAGTGGTAAGAGTATTGCCAAAGATCCTCAACAAAGTAGGAAGTGTTGCTGACATATTTAGCACTGGAACTTTGTTTTTTTAAGAAATATTAACTGTGTGAGTAGTTAAATAGCAAGTTATAATGAAAAAAATGTGATATTTGTCCAAACAAAAAGTTTACTTCTATCCTTCTGATTATTAGTCCTAATGCAATATTAACCATGAGGCAGCAAATACTTAATCTTTCTAATATTAAATCCTTATTTTAATGCTCACATGTGCAATATTTACTCGAGATGAAGTTAGAATGAGTAACAACTTCAGAAACTGTGAAGAAGAAATGGCAGACAAACTTGAAGTGAAAAGTTAAAAGATATATTGTGGTTTAAAAGGATCTAATTTATACAAGCTTCACAAAGGCATGACAATACATCCTCTGATTCAGACTATGTTCTACAATGTTCCTGAGGAAAATTCTCATAACTTTCTATACTTCCTGACATTTTCATTCTTTTTATTGTGCTGGTAGTAGTGATAAAAGATTAGACAGATTTAATACTTTGTAATGAATTTTGGCAAGACTTTAATCTGATCCCAGAATTTATGCAACATTAGTAGATGTCACAATTGATTTTGAAAAAAGCTGCTGTGTTACTGAATATTTCTGGAGCATTATTGAAGTGTCTATTACAATACAAAGGTGTCTCAGGCTTATGTTTCTCAGGTCTGAAACACCAATAAGACTTCAGAGAGTGATTTGGCACATTCCCGTGTGAAACATTCTTAAATATCTTAATTAGTAGTACATGCTGGTGGAATTAACGTTAATCAGTGCATTGCTATGTAAAAATTATGTATGGCTAGGATGCAGTAATTAGCATTAGCAGCACTGGATTACTACGCAGGTGTTCCATGCTTAAATAATTAGATATGTCTCAATAGTGAGATACATGCTTGTAGATATGAAGTGGAGGCTGTATCATAAATGTGGATGGTTATGTCCATTGAACTGCCGGTCAGCAATACCAGATTTATTTCTACAAACAAAAAGAATTGTTCTATTTTCCCTTGGAACACATCTGTTCAGAGTGACCCCTGGGCCCCCTTACCCTTGATGAGACTCTTGCTGTGACTTTACCTGTGCCAGCACTTCCTGTATAATGTTGTGAAAGAACAGCATGATTTTTTCAGCAGAAATCAAAGTTCTCTATGCATAAGAGGGGAGAATATAGTCTGCCTTCTTTAGAACTGGCAGAAGAATGGACATAGAGATGAACTCGAGGTATGAGTAGTAGAGACCTGAGGTACCTGTGTAAGCACCCTGTGCATTGACTGCTGTGTCTTGACTGCTCTGTGGATGCTGGTGCTTTTCTCTGGATCCACCTCTGTAGAGAAGAGTGGCTCAAAAGTATTGTTGTACTGAAGTGAGAATCTTGTTTCTTACGAACTGCTCTGTTCATCTTTGTAGTCATGGTTTTTATCTACATCCTGATTTTTATGATAAAGATTAAGTAGTTTTCTAGAAATTGCAGAAACTATTGCAAAGAGATTGGTATCGTCTGATACTCTTATACCCAGAAAACATATGTAAACTGTAATTGGTTTGTACTTTTTATTGGTTGTAAGAATCTAAAGTAGTGAGGAGAGGTTCTCAGCTGCACACCAAAAATGTATCTGTTCCAAGTTTTCTCTTAGTATTTTTTATAGAAATTCAGGAGCACAAGAGAACCATTATTGATCATGAAATAATCAAGTTAGATAACCCAAAAAAAAGAAGGAACACTTTTAAACTCTGGTGTCAACTCGTTGTCTGAGGTGGTACTGTAAGAATAGCCATGGGTTTGTATTTCTCCACAGTTTCCTATTTCTACAGGCAGTAAGTGTTGAGGCTTTTTTGTTGTTGGTTGGGTTTTTCATTACAATTTTTGTGGAAATCCCTTCTGTAAATATTAACTTTAGCGATGCTGAAACTGCATTTCATATTCTGCAAAGTAAAAATTTCCATCTAAAATGCCACATCTGGTAGCCCATAGGATTCACTCTTGCAGCAGTTGTCTCAGGAGCACACAGATATCTTCTGAAGTAAGCTAATAATAGAAAGAATTAAAATAAACATCCCAGTGCTTTTTTATGAATACTGCTTGATGTTTTCTCCAGTTCATTCTGAACATTGTGGTTGGCACTGGAGTAACTCAAGGAGATGACCTTTAACACCATCTTTCAATCTTGCACTTTGAATTTGTTCATATGTATACCTAGAGATATATAGGCTATGATCTCCAGGCTGGTTGGTACCTGTTTATCAAAAAGAAGAGCAATATTTCTCAGCTTTTCATAAAACTAAATTTCCTTTATCAGGGATTAAGGGAAACTTAATGGTATTCCAGTACCATAACATATGAATCTAAAATGAAAAATAATGTAAATCAAATCCAGCCCTTCTGAAATGAGTTGCCTGAAGTTACTAAACTATAATGTCAAAATTTAAAGCAACTGTGAAATGTTAATTTGTAAATACATGGAGTTAAATGCCTCACAGTTGGCATTTCAGTGTGCTTATTTTACAGCCTGCCATTTCAGCATTTAATCCTATCAAAAGAAAGGAGGAGGATTAAAGCAAGAAAGGCTTTTTGAAAATGTCACTTTTTATGAAAATTCATGATCTTGTAAAACTTGGTAATATTTGTAAATACAATGGGGAATAGTTCTGAGATTTGTGCCTTACATAATATTCTGTAATCTGTCTTTCAAATAAACTTGAAGGCCATCAGGATTTTTTCAGTCTCATCCTAAACATTTAAGCTTTTTGACTTGGGGCTTCAAAAAGCTTTACTGTGATTTAATGAACAACCTCCTGTGAAAATGCACTGTAGTTCTTTATTGCTTAGGGATTGTAGAATATGAACATTAAAAACCCACACCAAAACCCCACTGACAGAGGGGTTTATTTCAGTGTATATTGAGATAGTTCTTTAGAACTCAATGTCATCATTCTAGTCACGGTCTGACCTGGTACTTCTTACCTGCTCATCAGAAGCTGTTCTGTGCTGCACCCCTGGGCATGAAGACCCTCGCTGGGCAGGCAGAAAGTGGAACTTGCCACACTGCAGCATTTGGCAGCAGGCAGTACTAGATATATCTATCATGTGCATCCAAATCTGGAGCTTCCCTTCCCTGCACCTTTTTCTCCCTATGTCCAAATTTGACATTGTGATCTTTCCCTGGAGTACTGCAGAAACTGACTGCTTGCAACCAATCTGACTTGCTGAGTCTCAAATTTAAAATAGTAGATGAAAAGATTCATGGATGAAATCCATTAATTGAGTGAGAAGAAGCTGTGCTGAATAGTGCTTAGTGCTCTCTGTGTTCTTGAACTTCCAGACCCCCAACTTTGAGAGCTGCCAACAAGGCTAATTCATGGTACTTGGGTTTAGGAAGAGTTCTGCAACCAGATACTTGTCTTGTATAGTGAAATAAGTTTGATTTGAAGCCACTTAATTCCAGTTGAAATCTCCGTTAGATTTTGTAGCCAAGTGGTTTTGCAGATGCCATTGGTGATACTGTCTATCCAGCTGGGGTCTTCCAAGCTGATATTTTGCAGGGTGTTGAACTCCCTGAAAACATGGCAGTGACCTCCTGACTCTTCACAAAGTTGTGAAAGAGGCTCCAGCCTTTTAATTGGTTGTGTTGGGTGAATACCCCATAGTAAGACTTCCCTGTATGACTGTTCCAGGACAAAAGTTACATGAAACTTCAGGCTTGCTCAGGATTAGTTTTGTTTCTTTAGTACTTTTTACAGAGCTGATATGAAAAGAATACTCATTTCTGCTGTGGTTTTATGCATGTAATAGCCAACCTGTAGTACAGGTTCTATGAGTTACCTTTCAGGTGACTATTTTATGTATCATCCTGGTAGTACCCAGTTCAAGTGGCAGTTGTAAGCTTTTCTTGTCATACTTTTTAATGTACAGTTTCATGTTTAAATATATATAACTAATAAGAAAACAGTAAATTATACCTTTTCCTTAGAAATGCTTGTAAAAGTAAACACTGTTTCAGAGTGTCACTAGATGTGGTACTGGTGACTCTTTTTTTCCTAGTCTTGTCACCTGTTCTGCAACCTGTCCAAATACCGAATGCAGTGTAAAGAGTTTTAAGTAGGTTTTACAGCAGCTGTCTTTCTCATTTGCAGAGAAATTGATTTACAGTGATAGCTGATCTTGCTAAATAAATAGATGGCTGATGCCCGAAAGCTAACTTAGTTTGTATAAACAGTATGGCTTATTGTAAGAGAGATAACAGTGTTTTATTGACCAGGGCACACAGAGTGGTTTCTGGGTAATTCAGTATTTCTGGAATGACTTTTTAAATTATTTTGTTACATCCTATTGCAAAGTTGCATGGCCAGATAAGCTGGCAGCTTCATTTGGAGGCTGCCTCACATGGCTGGAGTGGAAGGGGAGGGACTAACTTAAACACAGATATCTACAGCCATCTTTGGAGAAATAAGCTGGTTCTATTCTTACTGGTTTGTAGTTTGTCTTCTTCTTCAGCCATCCAGTTTACTTTTAAAATACATTTTCTCTGATAACCTTGTAATAGCTAACCTCTGCCTAACACAGGCTTTTTCTTTTCAGATTGAGAGACTGGGATCTGCTCTTACTAAGGAGGTAGTAACTGGACTGAAGCTAATTTACTCATCTGTATGGATGTTGTAATGATGTTGCAATGTTTCCCTACCAAATCAGGACCTCATCAAGTTGGGCATGCTTTCCTTCTGTTGGTGAACAGTTATGTCTCCCAAAATAATGAAGAAAGGGAGTCTGTGCTTGAATGTGTAATTACTGACCAGAAACGCTTTCCAGAGAGAAAGCCTGGGAGTGGGTAAAAAATTGTGGAAAAGAGGCCTGTGGCTGTGAGTAAAAATACTTGTTAAGAAATAGCAAGGTACTGGCACTTGGTGCTCATAGGCTGTCCTAAAACCAGTCATCTTCCAAAATCTGTGTGAGATGTGTGCAGGTTTGACACATGACAGAGTTGCAGAGTTGTTCTTTTCTGACTGCGAGTTGCTCAGTGGGAACTTGTCTGAGTGTTTCTGCCACAAGCAGTTCATCATCTGGAAGTTCATCTTGCAGCTAAGGAGGAGAAAATTACACTGGAGTTTCTGCAGATTGTCAAAGGATAGGCAAGTGCTTGTAGTTGTCACAGAACAGCTGATGTTTAACTTCTGCCCTTCAGGAATCTGATACTGTCCTTGCTTCCAAGTATAAACATCTCACCTGTTTATAGACTTTGGAGGGCATTAGTAACTACTGAGATGACTGTACAAGAAATCTCAGCTGCTTGGTTCTGATTCCTATTTTTATGTTTACACTGGCTAAGTTAACAATTACATTAGCTTAAACAAGAGCATCATCAGGTTTGATACCAGGAAGAAATTTGGAATGGCGATTTTAAAAAATATGCTTAATTAATAACTATAAAATAATTATTAATATGAATTATTTAACTAATAAACTTACCAGTCTTTAACGTAGGTATCTGATGCCCTTCAATGGGATAGAAATGAATTTTCTTACACCACAAATAGTTGATGTCTAGTCATTTTAAGTTTTGTGGTTGAAGTGTCAAAGTACAAGCATAAAATGTACTGAGTGACAGCAAAGCCTTTAATTTTGTGGGAGGAATTCCTTATTCTGAGTACACTCTAATGTATTGTAACTATTTTTATGAAGTCAAATGATTTAAGCAGTTCAGATTCTTGGACTCAAGGTAATGCAGTGTTGTTACATGTCACATCTTGCCTTCCTAGAATGTAATTATTTAACTGGACATTATCTTAAATCAACTATTTATCTTTTCTTTCTTTCTTCCTCTTCAATCACAAGCTAAACCAGAAATTAGGTGCTTGTCTCAGTGTTACAAGTCTTTTCTAGTTCTGGTGGAGCTCAACACGTGGAGGCCGCACAGAGTGTTTGAGAACAATGCTTGGTGTATTTACGTTGTTACAATTTCCGCTGGTTACTGCATACCAGTTACTGTGGCTGTTCTGTGTCTGTAGAGTAGCAGGAGTGAAATCTCACTTCGTAGGCAAAAGTGAATGTTAAGATAATTATCAGTGCAAGATAAGTGATTCTTAATGATGACCAAGTATCTTAAAAATAGTTTCCATAATTTAAAAAAATGTATAAGCAGAAATGTTATGAGGCAAGTGCAGTGCATGTTCTCCCAGAGCTCTGTGACGATGGCAGAGAGCACTAAGAGAATAATGTGAGTGGGCAGCGCAGCAATTGCCCTGGAAAAGCCTTGGGGATCAAACCTGGAACTGCCGATTCCCGTCACACAAATGAAATGACTAAAAGGTCACCTGGTGTATTAAGGTTAGAGGGAGCAGAGTGATGCTCTGCAAAGGCCACCTGCAGATCAGAAGTGATCAGGAGTAAATCATCATCAGAAAATGGAGCATTTCCCTTAATGCAATCTGGTAACAGGCTGCCTCTGGCAGAGTTTGGGTGAGATAAATAGAATTTATGAACTATGAATGTCTTCACAGATACTTTAACCAAAAGTCAGTATATTCAGATCTATACTTATGTCATCCCTTTCCATTTTTAGATGGAACAAATATCATGTCTGTGCACCCTCAGATCCATTTGATGTTAATCGAAGCTATAGATTTTCCCAGGCTGAAGGAAAGAAAAAAACCTAAGTCCTTAGAAACCTGAGGCAGATATGCAGAAATATTTTTGTGTGTTTGTTTGTTGGAGTTCTTTTAATTATAGAAGCCATCTAGAAGCATATATATTATAAATATGCATATGCACTTCTTGTGTAAAAGTAACTGCATGCACTTAGTAAATGTATATATAGATAAAATGAAAAACATCAGTTTTTCTACTTCAGTTAAATATAGATGGAAGTCTGATGCATAACAAGTTGAGCATATGTTAAAAAATGTAGGTACTTGCAAATACAATAAATGATCCTTGAGAAATTGGAATTGACTTACTTGAAGTTCATCAGCACTTATCTCTCCAGTGATCTATAACAGAGTCAAGAAATAACAAAGTTGATATTTAGAGAGCAATTGCAGAAATCTGTTTCTAGGTTCCACAGCAGTTAAATCACACATCTGTGGGAATATATCAGGAATAGTCTGCACAGCAGCTTGTAAACTAAAAACAATCACTTTATATAACTATGTGAGCTACATGTGAAGGGAGCATAGGATAGTATGGAATCTTTAAAGTGCCTGATTAATGTATGTTATCTACAGGTTTGAGAAACTCCCAGGAAATATGTGGTTGTACTATCACAAACATTGAGCAGCTGGCTTCAGCAGAAAAATTGGCTTGATTTCAAGCATTTCTTTATAAATATAGATATATAATCCAAGCATTTCTTTATAAATATATATATATATAATCCAAAACAAGATTAAAGTGGTATCTGGACAAGGTATCTGTTTGGTTACTAGACTAGAGTCAGTAATTTAGAACAGAAGGGAAGTAATCTGGTCCCAGCTCCAGCAAGGTCAGGGCTAAGCTGGCTCAGACCTTCTTCCTGAGCACAGTCAGGCAGTGCTTGTTGATAAAAGTCTTTTTTCTTCTAATTGTATTTCCACTTTTGCTAAATAGTCCATGACAGACTATACTGTTACACAGGGACGGGAGGGCAGCAGAGCTATCTGAACTGATTGTGACTAGTTAAAGAAAAATAATTCACAAAAAGACTAATTTAGTCTTCAGACTAGCCTAAGAATGTATCTGTAGGCTTGGCTTCAGATGGAATAAACTTTCTTTGTGTAGCAGGCAGTCCAGCCTAGAGGCAATTTTAGCCTAAAAACAATTAAATTGCATCAAGATGACACCTGAGGTACAGACCTGCTGGAGAGAGAAAGTAATATTAAACTTCTTCACTTTGGCTACAATGGGTGTATAGCCAAGACATGAAAACATCTATGATGGATTTTTATTCCTTGTAAAACAATATTTGAGAAAAGAACTCATTTTTAAAACAAGTTTTTTGCCTAGCTTGATAAATATTTGTATTTCCACTAGAGTTCATAAAGCTTTAGCTTTGGAAGAGAATCTGAAATAGCAAATATTCTGAAAATGTTTGTAATAACTAGGAGCAAACTTTTGGCTGCAGTTGGGAGCAGAGGCATTCAGATTCTTGCCAACTGCTGTGTAGAAGTATATGAGGAACCAAAAGTCTTGGTTGCATATGACTGAGGTAACCAAGAGTTGTAATTAATTGCCGAGCTTTAAAAATAGCTGCTAGGAGGAACAGATTTTATGACAGGTCATTAAAGCAACATTCCCTCATATCTAATAATTGTAATGAAAATAAATGAGATTTATCAGAAAATTAAGAACCTGATTCTTGCTAGGAAGAAAAAATTTACTTCCACAGAGATTTGTTTTATTTCTTTTAACAGATGGGAGTAGTAACCCATAAAGGCACTGGAAATGTGTCCTGGACACAATACACACTTTTCTGCATGTTCAGGAATAATTTAGCGGAGCAAAAGGCTCTTTTTTGATTTTGCCAAATCCTCAACCTGGTATATAACTCCTCAAATGCTGAGGTATGTATTTTAAATCTATGACAGAAGAGACTCAAGGAATGCTGCTGTGGCAGCAGGAAGAACAGTGTAGGGAAGGATGCTGTTTGGGTCTTAAGAGATTTTATCCTGGCCCTCCTTTTCAGCAAGGCAGTGGTAGAACAGGAGAGGTGCAAGCAAGTTCCTTTCTCTTTCTTCTCTTCTGTCTATATCAGAAATAACTCTTTGACATCGCAACTTGGCACTCTTATTTTTTATTTTTTCATTTTATTGGGGAGTAACTTTACCAACCAGCTTCTGAAAGAAATTCTTCTTCCTTTGGAAAGCTAGATTCTTTTTTTCTTGCTATGTGCTTTCCTGATGACTGGTGTCTAGCAGTTCTACAGATTACTAGGTAAGATTCAGGTGTTATGTATTGACAAATGCAAAGTTCAGGAGTATAAATTTCTGCTGTCAATAGAATGGATTGAATTTTTTTGTAGGTGGAATTTCTCTTGAGGCATCAGCATAAACCCAGAATAGGAGAGCAGTGGTTAATTTGTCATTACAGAAAAGCGAAAACTTCGCAAGTAGATCATGAACTTGAAGTGTCCAGACATCTTTTTATGTATCTATAGGTATCATGCATTTCTGCATAGCATTTATTAAGGAAAGAATAGCAGTTGAGAATGCTGAATGAGCAGGAAGCCAGTAACTATCAGTTGGTCAGAAATACTTCAAAGCAATGCCTTCTGTAAGAGAGAGAGTGTGGCCGATATGCAAAATGTGCGTGGGTGGTGCACTATAGATGCAGACAAGCTTTTTTTGAGTTTCTATCACTTCACCTCTTCCCCAACATCTCTTGAGTTCCATTTTTCAAGTATTGCTGCCATTTATCTTGAATATTGTGTAATGTGACTGTTGGCTAGGGGTCTTATCTAGTGTAAAGATTTATTTTTAATTGGTTATTGTCAGGACTGCAATTTTTTATTTAAAAATTTCAGAAAATCATATTTAGCCACACTACATTGAGGTAGTTGTGTCAACTGAGTGAGTGTCACTGAAATCTGGAGGCATAATTTTGATATCCATTTCAAAGTGTCGCATTGCTCAGTGGAAGAGTCTCGTCTGTGTATTAATTTAGCTATGTCTCCTTTTTTTATTCCTCTGAGTGTCTGTATACCTGTATAATGCCTTTTATTTTTTTTAATGAAAGCACAGTTATTTGTAAAATAGACTTTCAACTTCTGTTGGGAAAGATGTGTTTACCCAGGCAGAGACTTTAGCCAAGAAGGTGGCCTAGCTTGGCTCTAGTCCTTGTTACTCTCCTTGGCCCTGTGTCCTCAGAGCTTTGCTATTTGTATGGGGTTTTTTAAGTTGTATTTATTTCACAGGCATTGTATAGTGTTGACTGATTCTTTGTTCAATTTTCAATTAAATGAGTGAGTTGTGAAATCTTTGGAGAAGGTAATTGGCCACACTCCCAAGCAAGCTGGATTTCTGCTGAAGGAGGAGAGAAGGGGGAAATGGAAATAGAAGGATGTTGGGTTATGAAATCTGGTGGGAGAAGGGCCTGTAAAGGGCGTGGTACTTTACTCTCTGTGTAATAAAACCATAGCTCTCTCAATAATTATTAGCAACTTACTAATTGATGTTAGCATTATATTCAGATCATGATCCTTGCATGCCATTTTTAACCTGGGACTGCTTTCTACGCAAAATACTGTTTCAACTCAGAAACGTGTCCTTGTATGAAAATGGCAAAAAATAATGATGCTTCTGCTGAAAGTATCTAGATTACGGTTAATTTTGATGTTTGTCTGCCTTAATAGTGTAGACTTACCTGAGGTTTAATTACTTTGTAATGCTCTTGATCAAATGGTATGAAAGTATGTAAGTCATTGTCTGGTTTTGTGGACTTCAGGAGTTCATGAAGAAGGGCAAGCTGTGCATGGTGAACACACATGTTTATTCATTATGATTTTCTTTGAGCGTTGCAGACTAGCAGACTCCTAAAGTAAGCATTGATAGTTTTGGTTTTTTAGCTCCAAAATTGTCTTTCTTTTTTTCTTTTTCATGCAAAAAAGGCAATTATTTTCTTAATATAGTGTAATATATGCATGGAGGTCTCTACCAAATGTAACATTGCAAACAAATAATTGAAAAGCTGAGTTTAATCCATTGGTTTCTTGGTAGTTGATGTAAATTAATTACATTTTATTAATCAGAGGTCATGGGAATGGGAAAATTATAAGTCTTTTGCCATCGTAGTGCAGCCATGGGTTTACAAACTGCAGTTTTCCAGTCCAGGTCTGATTTTTTTTTTTTTTTTTTTTTTTTTTTTTTTTAGTTCCATCTCCAGTCTCCTTTCCCTTCCCATCTCTATATATACAGTCGTTTTACCCCTTTATTTTTTTTCCTCTAAACTCTGACTGAATGTAATTTTTCTGGTAGGTTTTTTTAATGTGTTGCAGAGGTTATAAAAAATATTGAACTCTAGTGGGAGGAAAGTGGCTGTATAACATCGGGAGCAAGCTGATGATTAAATTTGTAATTTTGTATCCGGAAGCTTTGCTATTAAAAATTTTGTTGGGTTTACTTTCTTTTTTACTGTGAGATATTTTGTCATTCATCACACTGCACATTTGTGTTTTCTATAGAGTCCTAATGTCTTAAGCTTGTAGGTTTTCAAATGAAGTATTTTTAAGAGCATCACTCTAAAAGAAAAACCTCAGACTTTTGAATACTTAGTACTGAATGTGCCATTTATGAACGATGCCTTTTTTGGCCTGTTTCACCAATGCCTTTACGGTGATGATCAAAAAAGTATAGTAGCATGGTCTGAACCAAGTATTCAAATTATTTTACAAGTTTTCATCAGCTTCTTAGATGCAATTTTCTTTTTTTTTTTTAATAAAGGTCATTGAAATTAAGTAAGCTGAATTATTCATACCTTCTTCAGTATGATTTTTTTTTTTAAGTTAGATTTGTTTCTCAAACATTGTACAGTATTGACTAATCCTTTGTTTGATTTTTCAATTAAATGAGTGAGTTCTGAATTCTTTGGGAGAGGTAATTGGTCACAGTCCCAAGCAAGCTGGGTTTCTGGTGACAGAGGAAAGAAGGGGAAAAGGGAAGTAGAAAGATGTTGCTTTACGAAATCTCATGGGTATTTTTCATATATATTTCACCAGCTATCAATAAAATCTGTTGCTAATTTAAAACTAATAGAGCATAAAACCAGAGTGTATGAAGTTATAGCGAGTGCTGAAGTAAAAGAAGTTTTTAAGCTTGACATAATTTCCTATTCATTCTTTCACTTACCTTACCAAAGGGAGATGAGGAAATGGTATATATTACTTCCCTGAGCCAGAAGATACAAAAAAAAAAAGTCAAAAGGAATGAACTTTTACTTCCACTATGGGTAGTGTTCTGTTCCTCTTGTAATTTTTTTTGTTGTACTCCTAATAAGCTGTTTCTGGAAGAATATTTATTTTTAGCCCTTTTACATGCTTTAGTGTTAGTGGTTTGAGATCTAAAATTGCTTTCTGGAGAAGATGTAGTTACAGAAATTGATTTCTTGTCATTCAGATAGCTGACTATAGGGAAAGGAAATCCTACTTTTTATTAGGAAGTTATGGTCACTTTGATTGCGTGGAGAGAAAACTGCACACAAAGATCCCTTCTGTGAAAAGTTCAGATGTTTGGATTTTCATGAAGCGTTTTTAGAAGCTCAGTTGCAAAGCTGGCTGGTATGTGATTCCAATTTATAGCTAATGTTCTGTTTCTAAATCATTCTTTGTAGCTGTTGGGAATTGATCTTTATGTGTTTAAAAAAATAATCTGGATTATTCTTCAAGTGCAGAGGAGATAGAGCTGGGTATTGATTTCTTTTGCAAAGTGAATTGTCAGTATGTTGATGTAAAGATATTTTCAGTTTAATAGTTGTGGCAATTTTTATAAGTGATGGTCAGTAACAGAATGAAAGTCTGGTTTCTAGGTGTGCTGTTGTCTTGGTGCTGCTAATTAGATGTGACATTGAGCTGCTGTTTCACTGCCTGCCAGCGACTTGTGCCCTATAACCGTAAATAAATTGATTTCATGTGATGTGTTCAACAAAATAACCAGAAATAGATGTATGGCTGTGGAAATCTTTACTGGTTATATATTTGTGTGTTTATACTGCAGTGTTTTGTCCAGAATTTAATTGAAAACAACTCAGTGTAGTTTGGCTGCCTTTCTAGGTACAGAAAGATTATTGTATACAAAACCTTGGCCTTCGTGTAGGAATTATTTGGAATACATTAAATACAAATCCTCATTTTTTCTGGCCATGGTAACGCAGAATTTCAGAAGAAAAGTGTGGATCTGGTTTTACCGGGCAAAGGGTGGGGCTGGGGCTGTATGCAACAGAAACTTCATTTTGATACAGATGGGTCTTCTATTTAATCTCTGAAGAGCTGTTAAGATCACGAATCATTTTACTACATCTGCTTTAGTTCCTTTGGGTTTAGCTAGTTCGGTGGGAATGTGGAAGTCTGAACACTCACTGGGTCACGCAGGATATTGTTCAGGCTTGTGCTTTGCTTTAATAGCCATCTAGCCATTAATGTTGATGAGACATGTACCAGTTGCCAAGAAAATAGTGTGTTTATGCAGTGCAGAAATAACAAACTGTTCTCTTAACTTCTATGGTATTTCAAATTGTGTGGTTATGTAGGTTCTAGGTGTATGTGAGGTCCCTATTGCTTTGGCCGTGTTATTGGTAAGAGTGTAATTTGTATTATCTGCAGTCATAATGGTTTGTTTGTGAGAATGTAGCTTTTCTGTCAGGAAAGTAACTTCTAAGCCCTTTAAAATGTTACTTTTACGCCCATTATTGAAATCTAAAAGTGACTACTTTCTAGTGCATATTAATTACATTGTATATCTGAATTCCATGGAGACTAGCATCTGTGATGCACATTATTGTAATTGCAGTGGATAATAACTTTTTGTATTTTTAGTTTTGATGGTAATATCCATGTCAGTATTCAGATAGCTAATGCTGCTGGTTCTGATAATCAAAATTGCCAAGCGGTTTCTGTGTGTGGAGAAAACTCTTCATTATGTCTCTTATTTCCATTATCAAGAACCTTACCTGATAGTCCAATATGTTGAGCTTATTCCAGGAAGGTTAATAGTAGCTGTGTTATCACCGTTGATTAGGTGCTTCCAAGATACATGTAAGTAAGTACTGTTTTAGAGGGTTTACTTTTAATGCATACACTTGAATGTTTTCAGGTTTTTTGCTTCCACCTTGGAGATGAACAAAACCCTGGGTTGACCTCTCATGTGCACTTATTCACAGTGCCTAAACTCATAGGTTTTCATTAATCTCCTTTATCTGTGATTTGCAATCCAGTGATTCATAACAAAGTAAAGTTTTTATTGGTTTGATGTCACATATGGTATTATTAATGAACTTAGTAGCCTTATTTCAGTATTTCTTTTTAGACTACCTGAGTTTTGCACTAAATATTTATGTAATGACCAAGTAATGCTTAAGCAATATTGGAGGAAGCCTTTTTCCTATCAAAGACTTATATGGTGATATAACATTAGGAAAAAAAATCAGTCTTTTCCATTTCTTCAGGGCCAAAGGAAATCATCAGAGTTGGGTTTAATAAAGACTAAAAGGATGTCAGTGAGTAAGAGCACTTAAAGAAGAGCTATGTTGATGTTTGTGCTAAATTGCTCTGCAAAGAAGAGCTCCACCTAAAACTGAAGGCCTGTATTTTACTTGCTTTTGACACTTCAAAGTTAAATGCAGGTTTTCTGCTGCCTTGTTTGTCTTTAACTCCTCCATTCTTGTCCTGTAATTGCTGTAAGAATGCTCCAGCAATTCATGATAATTGCTAAACAGTTTGCTTTTTGCATGTCGTGTAACCTGCTTCACCATGCAATTGGAAGGTGCAATTTTTTAAGCAGTGGCTTAGCTGAAGAGCACCTGCAATGTGTCAGAAGTACTGGGCAAAATAAGATACAGCTCCTCAGTTTGTTCTGTAACAAGCCTGTTCTGGATTTTGCTGATGTCAAATGTTTTCAGTGCTCATCAGGCAGACATGCAGATGTTTAATTTTGCTACGATGAATTGTCACATTTATTTTCAGACAAATAGCTCATGATGGTGAAGTTAGACATGTGCATAACATTTGCAGTATTGTGGCCTTAATGAATTACTATTTTAAATACGATCTTGGTCCAATATGTAACTCATTTCAGAATGAAATTACAAAATATTTTGTAACTTGTATTTTTTGGGTTTTACAAGCTATCATGTACACCAGAAAATGAGTCCCACTGCCTTGCTATTTAAGATGACTAGTAAGAAAATATCAAGACCTTTATCCATAAATACACTTCTTCCTAAAAATAAAACAAACCAAGCAGGAAAAATGCAACGTTCGTCTGAGATCGTTGTCTCCCCGTGCACAGACCACAGTTCACAAGGCTACAAAGACTAACAGAAAAACTTCCCTTTTTTCGCTGTTATATTGTCATCAAAAGCTGTTGTTCCTAATAATCCACAAAACAGCTGGTGGCTATTCCAGACCTTTGTAGGAAAGCAGAGGTAGAGAGTCCATCAAGCCTGATGTGTCTTTCTGTGTCACATTTGCTGTACAGACTTTTTCATCAATAATGCTGTTTGGGTTTTAAAGAGAAAGTAGTTTTGTTAATTAATTTTTAATTAATTTTACCTTCTTTTACATTTTAATTAATTGTGGCGGCCAAAACGTGATGTACTCATTAATGGGAAATTCTGTCTCTTAAAAACTGCTGCCAGTATAGCTTGGAGAAAATCCTATGTTATGCTTAAAGATACTTTAAATGGACAAGATTAAAAATGGTAGAGAGTAGTAAAAATATTAGACACTCTCAAAGCAACTGAAGTACTGCGCTTTAATATTAATATACCTGAAATAACTGAGCAGTGCAAACTTATCTGTACTAAGATTTAGTTCTGTCTCAACATCAAACTCAGAGCGGCCTAATTCATCTTGTGCTGACCAATTTGACATCAGAACACAGACCAACATGCTTAAAGTCAGCATATATGTTTCAATGTTTTGGTCACTGAAGAACATAAGAGCCAATCGCCTACCAGCCATTTCCAGATGCCAGTAAATGTAAGAAATCTTTTGAAGGCAAAGGTGTTTCATGTGTGTGTTTGGGGGGTTGTTGGTTGCTTGCTTTTGGGTTTTATAGCTCTTAGTGAAGGGGAGAAGCAATGGGAAAGTGGTATGGAGGTCATGTGCATCATCTGCTGAGATGATGCACTGGGAGAACAGTAACCACAATTTAAAAAAAAAAAAAAAAAAAAAATCTTTTTCTGGAACTGAGGTGTTTTTACAAGTTAAAAATGGTCTTTTAAAGGTCTAGTGCTATTACGACTCCAGTATTTCTTTCTTAACTTTATTCTGAATGTTTTAATTTCTGAGATTTTAACTTAAACTGTGCCTTTCAAAATGACCATGTCATTCCTCTGCTCTCAGCTCTCAGAACTCCCTTTAAGAAGTCAATGTCAGTCACACAAAGCTTGCAGAGATCCTTGTGATGGTGGATGAACACGAGTCAATCCATTGTATTAGAAGTGGGTCATTTTACAGAATTCCTTTATAAAGGAACTTTAGTATTCATTCAGTGACACTCATAAAAGATACCAAGGTGTAGCCAGTCCTATAAAGCTGCTCCAGCTGATAGGGTATGGAATGCAAATATATGTCAAAAATGCAGAAATTGCAAAATGGGCAGTGTTGAATTAAAGGAAACAAGCTGAAGAACTTATTTTCTGGTATTGCAAACGTTTGTACTAGAAAAATTGTGTGAATAATTAGTCTCAAGATGATTTTGAGTATTGGCTGATTCCTTTGTTTTATTGATGAAAATTGTTTTCAGGACAGAATGTGTTTTTCAGAGTTTTGGGTAGAAAGGTGAGCAGTGTGAAAAGCTGACTTTTTTTAGGGGATTAAGCAAGTGAACATCTGCTCAGGACAGCTGTGAGTACAGAAAAACCCTCCTGACTCTTGGGCTTTCAGCACAGAGTAAGAGCTGCAGTGGAGGAAAGCAGAACACCAGGTTAAGCAAAAAACAATTAATTAAAACTGTCTAAAATTTGAAGGATCAGCCTGGTCCAGAAACCCACTACAAACACTACATTGAACACTGGGTAAAGGTAAGGAATGGTTTAACTCTCAAATAAGGGGCATAGAACAGAAAGAGAAATTAGGAAAAGGTGGTTGAAATTTTATTTTTATTGGTGATATCTCCTTATGGTGAAAGTCCATTTTACAGTTAGTAGCTTTTCCAAACTTACTTTGGTTTTGCATGTTAAATTTTTAATAATATCATCAAATTTCTTCTTTCAGGCAAAATGGGTGCAAGAATATATTTTTGGCAGTTGCTCGGTTATGACTGTAAAAGGAATTGTGCAAAAACAATAATTGGGATTGCTGTTCAACAGGGGGTTTTTTTATATGCAGCAGATAGTTTCCTTTTGGTTTCTTATTGAAAGTTCTATTCACACATATATATATTTAAATGTTTAAGTGTATTAATAAATTTAGTTATTTGGGGGAAAAAATTACACACACCCCCTTCATCCACTGTTCTGTATATTGAGAAAAAATACATATTCATTCAACATATTTGCCTGATATGTTTTGTTAAGTTACTAAAAAAATGATGGGGACAAATCAAAATGATTGTTCAAATTAACTGAATGAGTGTAAACCTGGGAATGGTGGAAACATACATTAAAATTTCCACTTGAATGATACTATTAGTGTGTATATCTTTGGTATGGAGGAAGGATCACATAGCAAAAAAGAGTGTGTTACTGTCATAGAAGTCTTGATACAAATTTTGGAACAGTAACAACTTTAGATTTAACTTCAACTAAAAAAAATTAAAGTCAGATTTTTATTCAAGCAGTCTTTTATTAGCAATTTGACAAAATTATTTCACAAATCAGTAAATTAATTTCCAAGTTTGTAAATGTGTTTTCTAGTATATGTTTGTTTCTTAGAATGGCATATTGCTTCTCGCTGTGATGTACACTGATGTATTAAGTATCCAGTGTATTATCTTTTACATTGCATTGCCATCAGTCTTTTTCTAATGAGTGAATATCTTAAGTCAATTTCCTATGTAATTGGAAAATAATTTGATTGCAGAGATTATTTCCTTCCTTCTCATTGTTTGTCATACTGTATAGTCATTCTATAAATATTACTACAGCTTTTTATTTTATTTAAACCTTCTGTCAGTGTGTTTCAACATTTCTGAACCTGCTAAATGAAATACACTGGTTAAATCTGGAGATGGAGGCACATCCGTACATCTGCATCGTTACACCTGTGCATGTGTAAGACAGTGAACACAGTTTATAATTGATTCTCAGCGCATACTTCATTGACTACTGAGCTATTTAAGCAGCCCAAGAACAGGGCTAGCTCTTGGATGCTCAGAAAACTTTCCTCTCTTTCTGTTTTTGGGAGTTTTCTCTATGCCTGGCAAATGAAAGTGTTCCTGTCATCATGCATTCCTCAGTCAAGGTTTGCATCAGAACACGTCAGGGATTGTCGTGCCCCATGGACAGGAGGGCTGGAGAAGAGGTTGAAAAAGACTTGTGCTACATTGGCACTCTGTTTTTGGGCTTCAGGGCTGTGTCACAAGGAGAAGAAAAATATCTACTCCTTTTCTAAACCATAGATTGAAATCCTCCCAGAACATTAAAAGAAATTGATTTTCTTTCTTTTGTGTCCAGTGTTCCTAAGGAGCAAATCGTGAGTGTGGCGATACCCATTTCCTTTCACTGCCTCCTCTCCCCCGTAGATAATCTCAGTCACTTTGCTCTGCAGGTCATATATAATAACTGCATTCAGTAATAGGGTTGAAAAAAGCAATAATACCAAAGTCCATGTTTTAAAGATGTTTGCCAAAAACCTTTTTTCAATAATAAAAATAACTGAGTCTTCAGAAAAGAAGAAACTGCTTCCCAGTTTTGGACTTTAATGTTTTGGGGGTTTTTGACATGAAATATTCCTTCCTCTCCTCTCGGTGTGCGGGGTTGTCTGGAAGAATGTAATACTTTACAGACATATTCACAGACATTTTCACTTCTTTTTCCTCAAAACACATTAGACCATGCCTTGCTAGAATACTTAAGATCCCCTTTGGCAACTCTGATGGTTTGACTAAAATAATATTTTTATCTGTAGTACAGCACTGACATGGGTTCAGTTTCTGCTACATAGAGTGCGTTACGTTCCCTGATAGGGAATAGGAAGGATTTGAAAAAACAGTATTCTTTTAGTTGATGTAAAGTCAGTAAAATAAGATTCCTTATTTTTGCTTGGGTGATCAAGCTTTTCTTAGCATTTATTCAAAAGAATATGACATGCTTACTAAATTCTAGTGGATTTACTATGTTAATACTTGCAAATAGTTAAGCAAATACAGAATATTAGTTACAAAGTAAAATTAAGCTTTCAAAAAAACAATTTCCTTTTTAGTTCCTGAAAACAAGCAGGAATAAGTCTTATGTTCTAATTATCCTGCTGTGGCTTAATTTTGTGATTTTCTATTTTTGTATGCACATAATAGTTTTTAAAGTTTAGCTGAATGCTGTTGCACTGCTGGTTAGAGATTGTCATACACACTTTCCTAGATGTTGTAATCTCTGTATTTATTAATGGACATTATTTGTTATGTCTTGTCTTAGAAATTCTGAATGGAAGTGTTGTATCTAATGTTAACTTACATTCTACTTACAAGACTACAGTATTACTGGTGGCATCCTTACCTCTGAAATAAATCATAATCTAAATTCAGATGTACAGTTTTGGAATAAATAGTAAATGAGATGGCATCACATTTGTCTGTTGCCTATAAAAGGGATGCTTGTTTATCGTCCTGTTGTATTCATAAATTATTTCAGACTGATAATTTAATGAAGCATTTGAAGATTAAAACTGCATTGTGTTTTGACACTCATATAAATATTTGGCCATTTACATGATACTAGTAAGCTATAAATTTCTGATTAATCACTGTGGAGCTGTGGAGTTCAGTATTGGTATGTTTAAAAAGGTTTGGAAAAATTGATTTTCACTGATACTCAGCTGCTAGGCTTTCAGAACAAGAAGGCTGAGGCAAGGAAAGGCTGTGAGACACAAGATAATTTTCTCCTGCATTGTGTTTCCAAAGCATACGTCCAGTATTGAACTGAAAGTAGCAGTGGGGTTATGCTCTGCAGTGCCTCATACACTGGTGCATATAAATGAACTAAAGCCTGGGCTGTGAAATTAATACTTAAGGACTCTGTCATGTAAAAGTCAAGCATTCACAGCTCCACATCAAAATGCTCTATTAATTTTAAAGTTAATGGTCATCTTACGTCCTCTTGTTTTATTGTTTTTGGGGTTTTTTAAATAATAAAACACTAAGGGAATTAGTTCCTTTTTTTTTTTTTTTTTTTTTTCTCCCCCAGGATAATCATTCCTGTTTTGTTGCATCTTAATCTCAGCAAGTATTTAATAAATAGCCTGGGGATTGCTTGCCTTTTTTTAAAAAAACAGGTATATTTTCTCAGTTCTGGGATACAGTTTAGTTCTAACTCTTTCAAAATAAAACACACTGACAACGAAGTACTAATACCTGTTTTGTCTTGCTCCTTATTTAAATAACTACTGAGGTTTGCAGGAACTAGTAAAATGGAGCTATTAATTAGATCAAATTAAAATAAACTTGCTTTAATATGATACAGCTATAATTGGTTAAAATTTCCCTTTCTCCTGGGTGCAGCTGTTAGTTTTTCTCCCTTCAGCAAGGTTTCTTGATAATAAATGTCCTTTCATTATCAGCAATTTTCTTCTAACCTCTGTGTCATTTAGCTGATTTTCATCCTCCTCATGTTTTGTGTTCCAATAGCTCTTTGGCTCTTCACATTTATTAACAGGTCTTAATTTGAGGGGGAGACAGAAAGGCATAAAGTAGCTGTGCTGGGTATACAAAGATGTTTGGGTTTGTGAGTGTACTTGTTGGGGTGGAGGGTGTTTGAAAGCTCAAATGGTCTTCACCTGCATTCATCTTACCCTGAGATAACGTGGTATTACTTGCAGTTGCCAGAAAGAATAATCAAGGAAACTATTCATCTGGTTTGGGTTGATAAATAAGGCCAGTTTACTTCATGAGAAAGCTTGTGACTCTGCCAAAGTTAATAAAAAGTTGAGATGAACTTTGCTTGTTGTGTTCAAAGGCTCTCTCCTTCCAAAACAGCTTTCCATCAGATACTGCTGGAATATTGGAAGTCTCCTTGCCATCAGTGAGTCATACGCGTTGTAATCTGCAGGCCATGTCCCTGCATGGGAGCCAAATGTTCAGAGATACCTATGTATCTTGGGTCCCAGCTGTCCCTCATTTCTTTCATGTGGTCCCTCCCTGGGGGAGGAGGGAAGGGTGAAATGCTGGGGATCACCTCAGGGGTTTCTAGACTTTGCACTACAGAATATTTTCACTGTTGAGTCATCCACTATGTAGCTCTGCTCAAAGGAGCCCTTGGATTCAAAGGGAGCTCAAGAGGATGAGAGTCTGTACCAGCAAATTCTGAAAAAAAGAGCTTTTGGTAACTTTTTTTTCCGTTTTTACTGTCTAATTATGCCCTTCCTTTGTAGTATCTGCTCATCATGCACTTTGCCATGATTTCAAGTACCAACAGTGGTTAGAGGTCATTGCTGCCTATCTTCAAAACACTAGATACTGCAACACCAGCTCTTCTTTTCCTCCTGACGTTCTCTTTCAGACAAGACTTGTGGCTTTCTGAAGAAATCTTAACACTTTGGGCCACTCTTTGAACAGATCAGGAATTATCCAACTGTAAAAGAAAGGGGTAGGTTTGCCTGAGGTAACTCCTGTGACAGTGTTGTGATGGCCACCTTCCTTCAGTACTTGGGTGGTTCTCTGCTCTGCTCAGAGACTGAGTGGACAAGAGTTACCTCGTGTTGTGAACAAACTCACAGCAATGTCTCTCCTGCTGCCATGGAAAACTAACAGGGTGTCTATCCTGGATGGGTGTGACTCTCAAACATCTTGTCTTACTAATGAGCTCCAGTTCTGGGCGTTGAGATACAGAACTAGTGTAAGATTTCAGAAGAAACTATATGCGTCAAAATAGATGACTCCCTAAAGGAGTATAATTAAATGGCCAGAATAACATGGTGTTAAAAGGAAAACCATCTCGAGGTTTTTGTTGGGATTTTTTTCCCTTCACTGTTCTGTCTAAGCATCCATTACTTTCCCAGAATTCTCTCACTAAACAGCTTTCTACTTCATTGTGCTAACAAAAATTAGGGGAAAAAGTGGTTATAATTCGGTTTCCAGCCCTTTGTAATTTTCGTGTTTGTCAGCATTCCTTAAATGTGAGTTTACTTCCTGATCTTCATTATGATAGTTCCTCTTCTATTCAAACACAATGATTTGGAAATATTTTTTCAAGCTTAATCACTTAGAGTGAGTCTTACAAAGGAACCATCATAGGAAAACTGAGATTTGAGTACTTGGACTCTGAGCAAAGCTCAGAAATAATGGTTTCCTCATTGTTTGATAAGAATGTGCAGTTACATTATTGTGATCTTTGGATGTTGTTTTTGTTGCAGCTTTGCGTGCTGCCAAAGCAAATTCATGTCATTTGTTTTTTTGACAGTTAAAATATTCAATTAGTGTTGTTTGAAATTGCAGTAATTGTTTATGTTGTTTCCATACAGGACATTGCAACATTTGTGGGTTGCCAGCTTAAAGCTATATTGCATATAAATAAAGGACTAAAGCAGAAGAGCAATTCTTTTTTTTACAAAAAAAGTTTGTATTCTTCCACAGACATTTCTAATACTTCTTTGTTTCTTAACACTTAGGAGTTTATTATTTAATTTTTTTGAAACGTAGTTATGTAACAGTGGTTTTGGTGTAAATGAGGATGGCATTTAAACAAATGAACAAACATCAACCCAAGAACCCCATCAAGGTTGTTTCTGTAGGCAGCTATTTACTTGTTTCATTCTGAAGTAACCTTAAATCTGGGAACAGCATTTATGCTTATATTGGTCTTGTTATTCTTACTTACATTACTGTGTATTCACAATAGGAGTTTGAGAAAAAAGAGTAAGTGCCTGTAGGAAATGCAGAGAATAGTGACAAAGCTTAGAAAGTTAATGCAAGTCTGCTTCTTCAAACTCAGTGCTGTTCTTAAGCAAACTGCCAAGCAGTGCAGCATTTTTATTTCTATAAAGAACTGAACTATAGTTAACAAAAAACCAAGATGTGGTGCTGTTAAAATCATAGGAAAGGAGTGACAGCCATGGACTGAACTGAGTAATCCACTTCATCTTTGGAAAGCCATTGCACAAACTGAGTAAACAAACATATCCTCCAAAGAGGAGGCTCAGCTTCAGACAGTTCAAACATCCACAATTGAATAGCAGCAAAGTAAATGCAGAAGGACGGAGGAGAAGGCTGTCTACCTGAACTCAATAGATTGAAACCAAATACAAAATTTCCTGTGGAGGTTTCTACACTGTCAGCCTCTCTGTTCTTGGAAATCAAAAAAGCAAATTAAATTTCTATCCTTGAAGCTGAAACATATGAGTTCCCCTTTCAAATAGAATATATGTTGATGGAATGATGGTAGACAGTCATTTGAAATAGTCTAAAAGGAATGTGCTTTAGGGGAAAACAGGATATTGTTAAATTCATTAAGGACTGCTTTTATTAGGAAAAAAGTTGCCAAAGATCTCAGGCACTGAGGTCTGTAAACAATTGATCACTACCTGGGTCTCCTTGGTCTGTTATCTGAAAGTCAACTACAGGAACACCTCAGTTGTCTTTTTTTGTTGTTGTTCTTGTTGGGTTTTTTTTTTGTTTTTTTTTTTAAAGTATTTGAGGTTATTTGAGTTAAAATTTAAATTGTATTTATTTTGCAAGACATGTATGAGGGAAGGGTTTGAGTCTTTGAAGAAACTTTTTAGGCTATTTGTTAATTGAGATTTGTTCTAAATATACTTTAGCAATGTGTAAGTACATAAGAATTTTGTCACTCCAAACACCCTTTTGCACAGACTACTGGAGAGCTGCTCATAGTGTTAGGCTTTATAACACAAATGGGGTACATTCTGAGTGATACCTGGATTGATGCTACAGTGCTCCTAATAAAATGGATAATGAGGTTGTGTTTAGTCATAATATTTTATTTTGGACTCGGGCTTTTTGTGAATATCTCCAAAGGTGTAAACTTAGTTGGTAGACAGTTAATCAATTAGGTGATAATCTTAAATTGATGTCCTAACGTGTTTTTTAAATAATAATTTGTTTTTAATAATATAAATGGTATAATTTTATTTAAATGATATTTAAATAATATAATTTAATTTAAGTTAGTAGCCAAGAATCTTTGCAGGCAGCTTTACTGAGATACTTTTGACTTCTTTCTCTGCAGGCAGAACTTGTGAAAGGGAATCTGCAAAGCGTTGGGCTCACGCTGCGCCTTGTGCAGTCCAAGGAGGAGGATGCAGGGCATGTTGTCATTGAAACTGTGACTCCAAACTCACCTGCTGCAGCTGCTGATCTACAGAGAGGAGACAGACTGCTGGCAATTGGCAGTGAGTGATATGTCAGCTTTCACAATAAGGGTCGTCTTGTCACGTATGCAGTTCAACTAATCTCCCTTTCTTAATAATTGCAGTTGTGCTTGGCACTCAAAAGCTAGCAGTTATGTACTTATGGTCACTTAAGGTCTTTGTTTGCTTGATTTATTTTCTTGCATATTTATTTACTCCTTCCTAGGTAAAAGCCGAAAGAAGCTTGAATAAACATTTGGCAACAATATTAAAAACAGAACAAACAAACAGCAAAACAAAACAATAAAAACCCAAAAAGCCAAAACATTCATGTGACTGTGCTAGCAGGAAGTTTAAGCTTTTATAGAGGTTTTACGGACCAGAGCTTAAAAACTAAGAGTTCTTTTGCTTAGGTACTGCCTAAATAAGTCCCCATTACAATATTCCAGTGATTATTTTAAAAGGGTTTTCAGTTGCTTTGAACAGATAGTTGATGATTGCTTTAGAACAAAGGAAAAGTCGTTTTTGTATGATCCCCTGCATGGCTGTATTTGGACTGTGTGCTCATTAAGATGTTTTAGCTTGCATGTAATTTGGAAATACGTCAAACAACTGTGAAAGTTCTGCTGAGGAAGATGGTTCAGCTCACTCCAGCCATACTGATAATGTAGCATCATGGCCATATTTTTTTAATGTATTGGAACTATTTTCTTTTTTAGCATGCTTCTGTTTTAATTATCACTGTCTTTAAAGATACCCATCTTTTATGAGTCCGTTGTTAAATGTCTACTGCTGAAAAGTCCAAACTTACAGTAAGAGCAAAGTTAAAACTGTTTCCACATCAAATCAACATTACTCTGTAAGATTACAGTATTATTACCAAGCAGCAAACTGGAGTATTTATGTAATTATTTTTTCCAACTCCATATTTTCATGAATAAAATGGAGAGAATACATCTGTTACATTTCAGTTAAGCTTTTCTGTGGTAATTGACTTCCTTTGTTACTGAGCAACAATGTGTTTGTTGACTATTTCTGGTCATTTAGATTGTTATCATAATTAAAACTTAATAATGTCTGTCTTGTTTTTAATAGGTGTTAAAATCACATCAACTGTCCAAGTGTTGAAGCTTATTAGACAGGCTGGGGACAGAGTTCTAGTCTTCTATGAAAGGCCTGTTGGGTATAATCAGCATGGACCAGCACTGCAGGATGGATTTGGACAACTGGAGGACACTGCTTTCTTGGCACAGGCAGAAGATGACCAGAATAGTTTATCAGCTGATGCTGATGGCAGAGATTTTGATTCAGAATTTGAAGACTTAGCTTGTGATTCACCTGAGCAGAAAGAAGATCTGCCAACAACTCCAAGTCCCAAACGGTCGGTAGTAATTCTTGCTGCTGCTAAACCTCTTGGAACTATATCGCCCATCCTGAATCGGAAGCTGCATTTAGGAAGTTATCAGACAACATCAAAAACGCAACAAAAAGATGGGGCTAAAGTGGCAGCACCTAAAACTGTTGAGGTTTCAGATGCATCACAGCCATTGGGTAAACAGTCACAAGGATCCAGTACTAAGCCTCCTGTGCCACCTAGGCCACAAATTAAGCCTATTTTGTCTACTAGTGATAGCCAAAATGTGTTAGAAACCGGAGGTGTATGTTCCGATAAACCAGAGAGGCCACCTCCACCTGCAAATAATGGAGAAAAATCTACAGAGAAGATAGTTAAAATTAGTGATCAAATAGAAGACCCAGCAGTATCAAAAGTAGTAACAGCACCAAAGCAAGATACGTTAAAAGATGGACTTACAGAAAATGCACGTAGTTGCAAAGATAGTGATGATCAGCGAACATGGGAGTCACCAGAAATTCCGTATAAAATCCGTCAGGGCCGATGGCCAGTGACGAGAACATCCTCCTGTCTATTTGAAGTAGAAAGATACCACAAGTACCTTAATGTTGCACTGTGGTGCAGAGACCCTTTCAAAGCAGGTGGTTTTATCTGCTTAGGATATGCAAGCATAAAACTTGAAGAAATTGCTTTAGATTGTCTAGCTACAACCTCGATGGAATTTGTTAGAACATTTAAACTGGATGCTCCTACACCTAAAGCAGCAGTCACCAGAACAGCATTGCGGAGTTTGACAACCCATAAAGGTTTCAATGAAAAATTTTGTTATGGTGATGTAACTTTACAATTCAAATATTTAAAAGAAGGTGAAGTGGATGATTCAAGCATATTGCTGGAGAAAGAGAGGGAGTGTCACTTAGAAGAAGAAGCTCGTGCCCTTCAGAAAGAGGATCCTTTCTCGGGACAAGTTCTTACAGAGAACAAGCATAACTTTCAAGATACTCAGTTTCAGAATCCAACTTGGTGTGATTACTGCAAAAAGAAAGTATGGACTAAAGCAGCTTCGCAGTGCATGCTCTGTGCTTACGTTTGCCATAAAAAATGTCAAGAAAAATGTTTAACTGAGACGCCCTTTTGTGTAGGAGCTGAGAAGCGGCTCGATCGAACTGTGGGCGGTAGCCGAGCAGAGGGACAGGAGGCTCCCCCAGCCGCAGCCTCTCGGGTTGATTCCGAGGCCAAGTCTATGAACAGAACTACAGGTCTGACCAGGCATATCATCAACACGAGCACCCGCTTGCTGAACCTCCGGCAGGTGCCCAAAGCCCGCCTGGCCGAGCAGGGCCCGGACGTGGCCGAGCCTTCGCCAAAGCACACCCCAAACACGTCTGACAATGAGAGCAGCGATACCGAGCTCAGTGGACCGAGCAGCCCCTCCAAGCGGGCAGCGGGCACCGGCATCAAGCTGGTCCGGAAGGAGGGCGGCCTCGATGACAGTGTCTTCATTGCTGTTAAAGAAATTGGGCGTGATCTCTACAGAAGTTTACCCACAGAGGAGCGTTTTCAGAAATTAGAGTTTATGTTGGATAAGCTGCAGAATGAAATAGACCAAGAGCTGGAAAATAATAACTCGCTCGTTAAAGAAGAAAAAGAGACAATCGACGCGAGGAAAAAAGCTCTGATTTCTGCTGCACTGGCTAAGTCGGGTGAGAGACTGCAGGCCCTCACGCTGCTGATGATCCACTACAGGGCAGGCATTGAGGATATAGAGTCCCTGGAGAACATGTTCTTTGAGAAGCAATCCAAAAAAGTAACTAAAGATTTTGAGGAATCCAGTATAGCAGAAGAAGTGGATATTGAAGATGGCAGTCTGACAGAGGCTCCAACATTGAACATCATATCAGAAGAACCAGTTGATCCACCTCAATCAGTAGACTGATATTTACATATTTAGTCTTTGAAGGAATGGACTAAAGGAATCCTTTGCACTTAACTCCAAACACACCCAAATTAAATTAAAACACTGGTATAATGTGCGTGTCCTGCTTCTCCACAGTTAATTGCTAATAGTGGTTCTTCTCCAGCTACAGCACCATCATTTTGTTAAACTGGCTGGTTAAAACTACATTTTGGGGTTTATATTGGAAATTTATTTTTAATAACTTATTTTTATTTTTTCTAATTATGTAACCTTACCATTTCACATCAATGTGTGTGGTTTCCCTAATGTGTTACTTGCCCCCACTTCCCCTCCCCATATTATTTTTTTTTTTTAGCTAGTCTTTTCAATGGGAAACAGGCAGGATTTTCAAAACATTCAGTTTCCATTGTATGATGAAAACATTATAAGCTTGTTGCATGCCTAAGCTGATGACTGACGCAGAAGTCACGGAGGGGCCAGGCTTTTAAGTGTTGATCACAGTTTTATTGTATGTCTTCTAGGTAGTTGTGTATTTTTTGCCAAACATATCATGAAAGCAAACAAAAGGTCTTTCATTTTGTCTGTTATTAGTAGTTACTGAAATTACCATTGCATATCATTTGTTTTCCATGTTTTTGTTAAATATGAGTACTTTTTGTAGTTTGTAATTAACACAAGATATAGTAATGCTAAGCTAAAAGAAATCCTCCTTAGAACTTCGGACTATTGTTAGATACCAAAGTATAAACTGGTATCTCATAATAATTTAATTGGGAATATTTTCAAGGTAAGAGGCTTGTTGCCTTCCAGAGGAAAATCATATGTTCGTGATGTTGTATTATTTGATAGCCTGATAAAGGAAAGTTGTTCTTCACAAGAGTTGGAGGTTTCATTGCATTCTGTGAAAAAGCATGTAATGATGGTGTAAGTAATATAAGGAGATTAATATTTTGCTGCAGACTATCATTTTGGAAAGCTTAAGGTGCAAAATACAAAGTAACTAAACATGTTCTCTCAACACTTTCGAGTAATCAGAGTGGTAGGAGGTTGCATTCAGCTTCTCAGACAGAACATACAGTCTGAGCAGAAGGATCACCTTTGTCAGCAAAATGTCCTATAGTGTATATAACGTCTTTTATTTGAGTCAATTTGTGAGTCCAGTAGAGATGAGGAAGAAATTCAGCCAGCTGCTTTTGAAAAGAACTGTCTGGTCTTCTGCTGTGTGTAAACTGTGGATCTTAGCATCACCTGGCTAAGGCCATTGTTCTTATTTATTTCCTGTAGACATGTCTTTGTTTCACCTTCTGTGTATAGAAATTTTGTATAAAATATCATCTTAATTTTAGGTACTGTGCTAGGTACTTGTATCATTATCACTGGTATTGCTGGTAGTAGAAAAGAAACGCCTTTGTGGGAGTGGAGTTTGAGATGGTAAAATAACTCCTTTAGTTTTTGAGGTCATCTATAATGTACCTCTCCTTTAAATTTGCATCTTGGTTTAATTTGTGATGGGCAAAATTAAGCAGTGGTTTTCACCATGGAACAGCATACTTGTGCTTCTAAGCAAAATGGTTACTGCCAGTCATGCAACTACTTGCACTTTTTTGTGAGTTCTGGGCAGTTGATACTATTTAGTTGATGTATGGAAAACACTATCCATGCTAAAACAGGCATGTGACACACTTCTGAAATTAAGCTTCAGCAAATAATCGCACAAAATTAGCTTCCCTTCTTGTCTAAAAGTTATTTAACCTATACTTGCTTGAGATGCATATTAAGACTTCCCCACTGCATTTTCTCAGCGGCTTACCATTGGTGGTGATCTGCATTCAATCCCATCAGTGTTTGCTCTTACAGAATACTATAGAGGTTTTCAAATATATCCAAGTGCTTCATTTAAGCCCTGGTGCACATGAAGGAGCTGTGAAAACAATGCAAATACTGATTTCAAAAACACATTCATGGTTTTAAATTGTCCTGTGGAATACAGTGGGTAAGAAAAGCTGGATATCGTTTTCCTCGCATAGTGTTGCTTATGATGATGATTGTAAGAGGTAAATTAAATGTAGTGCAATATTTTTAAATATACCGAATGGAAAAAGGGCAAAATAGTTGTATTTTAGTGATAAGAAGGAAAACATAAATTCCTATCTGGCATTATTTACAATAAACAGTGAATCTCGAGGGGGAAATTGTCATACTACATTCCTGATGTAATCTTTGCTTCATGCTTGACTGTAAATAGCTGAAAATAAAGAATACCACAGAAAACAAGAATATCTTGACTTAATGATATCTGAATAGGTGGCAGCTACACATTTGCAGAAGATCTGCTTAATATGATTTTGTTGGCTATTATTTTATCATGAGAATAAGCTTTAATAAAATAGTTTTGCTAAATTATCAACTTCTTTGCATTGTGTCAATGTTTTTTAAACATTTCTATTTCAATAGCTTATCATCTAAAGCCACCACTTAAAGGAAGGATCTTCAGGGGAAAAACACACTTTACATTATATTAAACTACTGATTACTGGGTTAATTGGGCTGAGAAATTTGAAGTAAAGCGCCTGTGGAAGTTTACAATGGCAGAGGAGGAATAAGTAGTGGGAGGAAATGAATTAAGTGTCTTTATCACACTTAAATTGACACAGATCAAAATATACAAAATATGAAAAATCCGTATTTTTCCAGAACAGAAGGGGGATTTTTGTGTGTTTTCTGAGTAAAATTTCTCCTGACTGTCAGCAAAAAAGGTTTGGTTACTCATTACTCAAAAAATCCCAAACAACTGCTAAGTTTTTATTTGGGAGTGGGGGGAAAGGTGGCTCAGAGATTCCAAACGTGAGTGTCTGTGTGGATTTTAGTTACCTTCCTCTTTTGGTGGAGCAGGAGTGGAGCAAGAGCAGGGGAGCCCCTGCACCACATTGCTCTGCTCAGGAAATCATGGGAGGATGCTGCTCCCTAAGGCCCAGCAGAAACCTGGCTCCAGCTGCAGAAGAGGAATGTCATCCATGAATCTCTCCTTGGGTCTCCTCCTCATAGTCATGTTGCAGATTAATGCAAACTCCTCCTTGATTTTGATGTGCCCAAAAGTACAAAACCAAGCCATGAAGAAAGCCTTTCTGTGCTTTTTAAGAAATATATGGGAGTTGCTATGTTTGAATTACATACTTGTGAGGTCAGGCAATACACTGATTGATCAGCTGGCAAAAAAATGAACGTGTCCTGTAATAATTTAGAATTTTTGCATTGGTATTTCAGTTTCAAATTTGATTGGATTAACAATGTGATGTTGATCACAGGAGTTTAGTGAAGTTAAGTAAAATAACTTCTCTTGGGGCAAAGTTTCAGTCCAAATCACAGTAAAATCTGAACCTAATGTAAATAGTCACTGATCTGCACAGTTGTTACTTACTTGGTGCCAGTGAAGTATTCAGCAGATGACAGAATGTTGGTTCTGAAGCAGCTCTGAGAAGTGCTTTCCCACCAGCTGAGACACCTGACAGCTTGCTCCACGTTGGTAAAGCAGAAGCTTCATTCTTTTTTAATTCTTTTTTTTTCACTTTATTACAATAGATCATGAACTTCTGTCAGATAACTTTATTTTGATACGTTCTCAATGTGTAATTATTGACAGAGCAATACTTGATCCACTATATTTTTGATATTTTTTGACCATAGTATATACGCTTTACAAAACTATATGTAAACATAGTATCTATGCTGTAGTACATAAAACATCTGCAATTACATGAGAGAAGGCACATAAAGATTTTCATTTTACAAATGAAATGATACAGCATGGTTGAGAAGGACATTGGGACTGTTTTTAAAACACTTTCTTTCCAAGTCTTGTTTTGTCTCAGTGTAGATCAGGATTGCCTAATACAGTACTTCACCTGTAGTGGACTGTGTCCCCACATGTTAAGAGAGCTTGGTCACGAACTGGCTGGTTCTTCCATTTTTTAAAGCAAAGAGTATATTTGAACTCATTTAAAAAAATAAGTGTATTTTTAGATGTGTATGTAAATGCATGTAAAAGAGTTGTTTGAGCTGCTCCAGTTAGCAGCTCACTTTCAGTACATGCTAAGACTAAATACTGTAACACTGCAGCTTTTCTTAACCAGTCACTGATAATGCAACTAAAATAAGGTTGAGATATGTTAAGAGATCCAAATGATAAAAATACAAAAATTATCCTCATGCTGTTACATTCCCTGCCAAGAGAAAGGAACGATGCATATTCATACCAACTTGTTTACCTGGTGGTGTGTGTCTGGGGGGCTTCATGTTGCACAACTGCTTGATTGAAACTTTCTTAAATACCAATAATAGCAATACACTCAGCTGTTTAACAACCTGTTTTCCTCAACATTGGTGGTTCAGGGAGCGCTCACTCTTTCAACTGGCAGAGAAGTTGTATTATTATGACCTAAGTTGATGAAAAAAGCGATAGTGCTGTCCAGACTCTGAATTCCAGCTCGTTTCAATGTACCTACAAGGGTGCCACTTAAAAGGATGCAAATTGGATAGGTTTTCTTTAATGGTTGCTTTTTTTTAATTTCCAATTAAATAAGAAAGACTCGAGCTTTTGACAGTAACTTATGACACCAAATAAAATAGGAAATACTGTCAAGGAGGTGACTTTAAGAACCGAATAGTTAAAATTCACATTTTATACAGATTTATACTACACATTTAATAAAAAATAGAGTGTAATATTCAATAAAATTAAATACACAAAGAGTAACACTATACAAATGGTCTGTAAAAGCTCTTCCCCCCCCATAAGGCGGTTTGCAGTCTGCTCTATAGTCACGGGCAATAAATAACGTACCTTTGGTTTTTCTGACCATTTCACTATTAAATGTACAGTACAACTAAGACCTATTTCTGGATGAGATGTTTCACATGAACCACAGCATTTTGTACATCTAAATACGTTATATGGCTTTTGTGTTATTCATCACTTTCATATTCCTCCTCTTCTTCACCTATGGGGTAGGACTGGATGTTGTTCTGGGTGTACATTTTTGTTTTCACAGGACAGTTGTGATCCATGAGTATTGCCTGGAAGAAAACAGAGTGAGAGTATTTCTGCTTAACATCCAGCTGAGTCTGGGGCTGATCCACCACACAGCCAGCATGCTGCATGCACCACTCAGGGATTCACCTCTCCTCCCTTGAGGTAGAGCCCAAACTGATTGCAGTTAGGGTAAATTGAGTCCACAGGTCTGTGAGGTGGGATCTTGGCCCTAAAGACATCTCTGGAAAATTTCTCTTTCCAATATTTCAGCCCATGTATTATTGAAATACATTCACCTGCTCTCCAGATACAGTAGTTTACCCCTCCCATATTTAATCTCCATTTATTAAAAACTGGATGAATGGTCAAGAGCAGTCCTACTGCTTCCAGCCAGTTGTCTTTTACTGCTTTTGTTCCCTCTTTCCATGGAGATCCAGAACAGCATAACTGAGGGTAATGCCAAGAGGGGCAGTCCCACTACTGTGCCTTGCCCCCCATGGTAAGCTGAAAGTGGTAATCATGCTAAGGGCCAGATGAAGTACTAAATTCTCTGGGTTGAATTTTCCCAAGGAGTTTTGGAGCCATCGTGTAGTGTTCTTCATGGTGAATGTGATTAAGGGGGTTAATTAACTGTGCAAAGACCACAATTTTGGAGCCCTCCTTTTGACTCTCCAACCTGAAAGAATAGGTCCATCATTTTACTGCCATAAGCCACTTTGGGAACAGGAGCTATTTTGCATTTAAAGGTATGTTAGAGGTGGCAGATGCTGGAAGGTGTTGGAGCCATGGGGAGAGATCCTGTCCCTTCAGGGATTGTGATGTTACAAATGAAACTCTGTCAGGGACCAGGGAAGCACCTGGTAAATCTTATATTGCCAGGAAACAGCAGCTGATTTACTTTTTTTTTCTTTCTGTTCCTCAGCCTTATTTAATATATGGAAACCAAAACAAACTAAACCAGTGCAGTCAGCAAAGGTCATGACAAGGGATTAACTGGGATCTCTGGGATTCTGCAGTCCAAATATTAGCAAAACAGAAGGTCTCTGGCCTCACATGCATCATTATTTCAGCAAGATTCAATTTTCCACCTTCTGTGCTCTTGCCACTACGAAGTGAGCAGCGCAAGCAGCAGGTGCTATCCTTACCTTGCAGACATGTGCCACTGCAGAATAAGACCATGACCATGCAAGATCAGTTTCTTTTCACCCAAATGAACAACCAGCACCTACATTTTGGGCCCAGGGCAGCCTTGCTCAGGAAGAGCAAGGATGGAGTGCTGGGTGGGCTAAACCTACAGCCTGTAACACTGTTCTTACACACCCTACAGTGGCTGGGGAACCCTGAGTGCTCTAGAGCATTAAGTCTTCGGCAAATTTATATTAAAAAAACCCAAAACCCTGTGGTACGGATTGGACAAGAGAAGCCATTGCTTTGTAGGGGCAAGTGAACTGCATGGAGGAAGGAGAAGGAGGAAAAAAGATGATGCAAAATATACTGTAGAGGACCATGGGAAAAAAACAGGTTTAGGCACACCAAGGAATAATTTGGTCAATTGGCCAATACAGTTCTGGCTCTTCAAGGAAAACAGAAATGCATTCTTTACTGACTCCACCACAGCATAGGCTGTTGCTGAGGGATGTCTGCAGGACCCTGTTTACTAAAAATCACATTTGTGACTTTGTAACATCTAACTACTAAAGAGTTTGCCTTTATACATCTTGGACATAAAAAGAAGGGGGAGTTCATTCCAAAGTTAATGCCTGAGGGTGAAATACACTGTGCTGGTCCCATTTTGAGGAAATAAGAGGCAAAGATGCAAATATAAGTTACCATTTGTTTCACTGAAGAACCCAAAAGAAAAAAAAAGAAACCAAGTTACTCTTACCATTTTCTCCTCTTTGGCAGGTGGACTTCGAAGGAAAAAGCACAGGGGAGCAAAGAGGATATCCACAATTCCTATAATTGTCATGAGCCATGGGAATCCAATGGCCTTGGCAATGGCACCACCAGCAGAGGGACCTTGTACAGATAAAAACCCTTTTCTGGAGATTGCTCAGACACAAAATTTTCAGCAGTCACTTTAAACGAGGCTAATTTTATATACAAACCCCCGTCTTATAAATGGGTTTGAGGAATGTAAAGACATGTTTGTAATTACATGACAAAACTTTCCTAGCTCCATACCCCACATTCCTTGAGGAGATTAGAGATGTTCCTAAAGGTATCTGTGTCATGCACTCAAGGAGGCAGGGGGTCAGTGGGGAGTTACTCCTCTCACAGACTCTTGGAACACAGCTGTGGTGTTCATTTTAAATGTTCCGAAGCCTCTTTCCTAGGCATATCCTATTTGTGTTCAGTGCCTTCAGACACCTCCAAGCCTCTTACAGCTAATGAAGTGAGCACAACATTGCTGCAGAGGGGAACAGATGCCAAACAATTACCTCTGCTTTGGTTTCTTGCAGAAAATAAGAACCCCTTCTCATATAATCTGCAAGTGCTGCTGGGATTCACACCCGGCGTTGCAGCAGATTCCCTTTTCTTAACTGTGCTTTCCAGGCAGGGAAGGGCTGGACTTACCTATGGCAAAACCCATGCAAAAGGCAACGTCAGCTATTGCATACACACTGCCATAGACTGACACGTGGCGCAGATCCACCAGGTAGCCCATGATTGGCATCATGGAGGAGTCCACCATTCCTGCTCGTGAGGGAGCAAAACATGTTTCAGGAAAATGCTGCTCTTTTTTCCCCCCTACTTTTAACATCTTGGTGAACTATGTGCTAAGAAGGGATGCAAAAGCAGCTAAAAGGATGCTTATTCATAGCTAAGCAAAAGATTTGTGTAAAAATAGTCTGTATTATCTTTGCTTTTTATGGTCTTTGCTGTGTCTGGGGTCATGTGTGGGCATGTATACAGGTGTACATGTGACACCTGCCAGAGGGCAGGAGAGATGCGAGCTTAGAGTGTATCCACACTGCCCAGCAACTGTCTGTGCAAAGCTCCCACCTCACATTACCAGCCAAGTAACTAGGGGATAGTTATCTGGTGTGAACTTAACATATACTGAAGGTCTAAAGACAGCATTAGCCCCCAGTCCCTCAAAATTACTTACAGTGTTTTTATCATGTCTCTTGATACACACCCTCATTTCTGGCAAGGAACAGCACAGACAGCTCGCAAAACTGCTGAGATGCTTGGGATCTGTAGTTGTGCCTGTGACATCTTTCCTCACTACACATCGCTCGTGTGTGAAGATGCCCCAGAACATTTGCTGAGCAGTGAAAACCAAGGCAGGGTCCCCACTGCAGCCTGCATGGCCCAGCATAAGGAAGGGTCACACGTGTTACTTGAGGAGTGCACGTGTGTGGGCTTGGGAATTCCTCTTTATGTACAAAAGTGTTAAGCCTTTTTTTTTCTGTGGAAATATCTATATAAATCTTTTTCCACTGCAGGGAAACTGCAGACTCTGGGTTTGGGGCAGTGCATGGCTTCATTTCTGAAAGCAACATTTACATTCATGGACAGGTTGAAAGATCTGTTAGGTCGATGGAGCAATTCTGGGCTTGGGGGTCCAGCTTGTCTAAGGCAGCCTGGTTCAAACACCCTGAGCACTGTCCTTTAATCCTTTTTGCTCTGCCTGCCTGTATGGGCCACAGCTGAGGCTTCACCACTGTTAGATCAGAACGGCAACAAAACTGATTTTCCATGTAACTTCATATCAAATCATTTTTACATAAACAACAGATTGTGAGAACTCATTGCAAATTTTCTTACCTATGGCAAATCCAACTCCAAAAGTTGGTGCTATGAGCCCATAAATGTTTTTAGCAAATGGTACCTATAAAGGAAATTTCAGGCAGTTAATTATGTCACACTGCACATACTAATGAGGTTAGTTTCTTTTTCTGAGATAAATTCTCCAAGCAGTTATGGCCCATATCTAAGAGCTTGATCCTTGTTCTGAGTTGTCATTTCAGACAACTGTGCCATTAAACCACTGACACAGTTACTGTTATCAGCAAGAACAAACTGCTGAGTGACAGCTCAACAGAGGAGCATCCTCCTTTCAGAATCATCATTTCTAAAAATAATTGAAGCACTGAAATTGGAAAGCACTCAAAACTCTGATCTGGAACCTATTAACTACACATTGCTTAATAACATGTCATAAAAATCTCACTGGAAAAGGGCATATTTGAAGATGAGCACACAAACATTCACACGATTTAAAAGATGCATGATTGTCTACTTACACATAAAATACTTATTCCCACGATTAGCATCCCAAGCAAAGCACAAAGCCACCTATTAAAGAAGAAACATCACTCAGAGATGGGTGATAATGAGATATTAGAGCTGATCCTGAGTGTTTCAAAGCCATGTCTGAAGTGCTGAGTTAAACAGCAGAAGTAGCAATGTGTTCAAAAAGAAGCAATTTTGCTGCAATAGAACAAACTTTAATGATTTCCACTATCAATAAACTGCCCTGGGAAACACTGGAAATGGTACACAGAGAGACTGGAAGATCATTAGTATTTTTAAATTAACCATACCTTCCAATTTTGTGCGCAAGTATCCCAAAAAGATTCGTCCCAATGAGATAAGAGATGCTAGCTGGAAGAAAAGCAACGCCTGAAAAATACGAACGAGACATTTTATCAGCAAGGACTTTAGTGAAGTGTTAGAAGAAACTAATAAATCCCAGACACCGCAATTTTGATCTAGACACATCTAATAGAGCCCAAAGAATCAAATATCCGGTTTGTTGCTTCCCATGAAATCTAAAGACATCATCTGTGAAATGCAGGAGCAACGTGATGCCTTTGAAAAGAGTTTTTCAGCATCAGCTACAAGAACTGGTCTGGGAGAGGGGACAGAACAACAAAGAGCAAAAAGTTTATCTCTAACTACAGTAAGCTTTGGGATAGATCAAGGAAAGCAACTCTCCTGCAGCTTCAGGGCTTATGGAGCATATGCTCAGCACATGCAGCCAGCCCAGGATGCTCAGGGGTGGGTGATTCCCCCCTGCAGGAGGGGACAGCAGAGCTGCTGTAGCTTTGCAAGAGACAGTCCCCCTCTAAACCTGGGAATTCCATGAAGCTTCCTGTTACAGGCAAGTTTGTAGTGCCATGATATGGCCCTTGGTCAAATCGAGACTGAAGTCAAGCATATATCAATAATGAAAGGGTAAAAAGCCTTTAAAAATTGTAATGAAACAATTTAGCCATATTTTTAATTTTTTTTTAAATTATGTATTGGTTTAAATAAATTTAAAAAAACTACCTGTAATAACTTGCAGATGAGGACACCTGAGTAAATTCTTTCTGACTCTCTCATCCCCTACCTCCACTTGCAAAAGCTCATTTTTGGCACCAGCAAATGTTTTTCTATCCTTGAGGTTGCCACAGCAGTGGCCTTATCAGGAGTAGATGCCATTGTATGTGACATCTCTGGTTTAAAAGTCTGTACTGGAGGATTCATCCTCCCCTTACACAGAAGTCCCAGGGCAGGATGCAGGCAGAGATGTGGAAAGCAGCCATGACATCAGGGTACCTGACATTGCCTTCACATGTATATGCTCCTCATCTTTCACCAGGGCAACACAGATTTTCTCATTTCCTGCCTATCCATCTTCCTTCCCATCTCTCTGATATATTCATAAGAAAAAAATCAAGAGGTAATTTTTAGCACAGCAATATCCTGTGATTAAAAACCTTGTGGGTTACAGTGGTGATGCTGGGGAAAGACTTAATTTTCACCTGTGTAACCACAGCTACTTCAACACTGCTTGGAGCTGTCTGGTTATACCAAATGGTCACACAGAGCAGACCTTGGCAGCTGGAAAAGAGAAATAATACTGCAAATCTTGTAAAATAAGACTTGCACAGGTTGGTCTGTAAGCTGTGGTATTCTGAAGCAGAACCATAATTTTCTAAAGAGGTTTTATGCACAGTAATACTCATTGGTCACATCAAGGTTCTTCATACCTTCTTCAGATCATGCTTCAAACAGCTGCATTTCCAATTGCATGAGATAAGAATTTGCTTAAAACCCTGCAGTTCAAGGTACAATTTAAGAGGCTTAAAAATTTTAATTAATGCTGTCAAATCAGACAAAGGGAAATGGAGTCAATTACTTATATCATTAAGGGGTTAAATTAGTCTTAATTTAAAATGGGTATTTTTCTTCGAGTAACCTCTGTTCAATGAAGAGATTTGTGAATCTCATTTCTATTGCATCAGTAATATGAAACTAGTGAGGGAGATAGATAAGCAATATTTATTTTTCCTTTTTGAGGCTCAAAGTACCTATGTTTGCGTGTTCACTTTGCTGTATTACAGGCTAGAGGTTATTGTCAGGTCCAGCAGCACTTTAAGAACTGCGTCTGTGGCCACCCTAGATCTCAACTGCACTAATTGGAGCTAAGGTTTGTGCTTTCTTTAGGGTGTAGGGACACCTACATTAACAGAGAGTAGGAATATCAGCAGAACATCGTTTTTGTCAGGGATTTCTCTTTTTCTTTCAAATGCCATACACTGATTTTAAAAATACCCTCATGAAAGATCACAGCACAGGACACATCATTAAATTCATCAAGGAGGGAGATGAAGGCTGGGCATCCCCCACTTAAGAAGTTTCACATCAACCTCTCACACATGGTTTGTCACTCACTAGAATTTAACCCACTTTCTGGTGGTTTTTTCCCTGCTCTTGTTCACCTCAAAGAGAAAGTAACTGCCCCAGCTTTACTCTCTGGTGTAAATGGATTCATGGGGCATGTGCCCTGTTTGCCTGTGCACTTGGTTTCCCAAGACTGTGTCCCTGTTAAAAGTCGTAAAGAGGTCCAAGCTGGGGCTCCCCACTGCTTTCTGTTGAAAGGGATGATTAAGTAACCACTAAATGGATGTCAAATATACCAAATCCAAGGGAAAGTGCTCCTCACACCCTTGTGGCCGCGTTTTAAGCAAAAGTCCATGTTTCTACCACATGTTACCAGGATCAGCCTGGAAGGAGGCTGTGCTGCCACAAACACGTTTTGTACCCAGCACAGTGCACCTGCTGCAGATTTCTCTGCCTGCCTGCTCGGGGCAATTCAAACTAGGAACTGAGGAGGGACTCCCAATAGGGAAAAAAAAACCAAACAAAGGGTTTTGCTCTGCAGGGCTGGCTCTGCAGCTCCACAGGCACCTCGCAGCTACCCTGGCCAACACTCACTGCCAAAGCAGTGTTGGGATTCCCAATGGAGCTGGATCAACCCCAGTCCCAAGGCTGCCTGCAACTATTTTTCCTTGAAATGTGAGTGTAGCCCATTACAGGAGCTTCTATTGCAATAACATCACCCCACTCTCTATTTTTCTTACACACCAGTGTTTGTAATTGTTCAACTTTAACACTGACACTTTAAAGATTGTAAAAAAAAAAAAAAAAAAAAAAATTACCCTCCCCAAAGCAAATAATCTTTAACAGGACCAGAACTCAGACATTCAAAAGACAAAATATAGAGATGCAGACAATATACTGTACTTTACCAAGCTGCCATTTTTTTGAGCACATGGTCTCCATCATCCAAATGGGTAAAGCCGGTTCAAGCATAGCAATAGCCATATTTGCAAAACAGATTGATCCTTAAAGAAAGAAGGGAAGGGGTCAAAAATAGCAGTAATTATTTCTTTTGACTATAAACAAAACATCATGCAAAGAATGGATGCTTTTATATAAAATATTGCACTTTTTACAGCCCTATTTTTCAGATGGTGATTAAATAGAACACTATGTAAAATCACTGAACACTAACTTTTTATACGTTTCTATTCTCCTAGAAATTCTACAATAAAGGTTAAGCTATTTCATAATGTGAAAGTTTGCAGTGAGCTTGATGACATTTGGAAAGTTCATGAGGTCTGTTGTACAAATGATTAGCTGAAACCACAATCACTTGGTCTTTACCTGGTCTCCTGGGGCAATTCCAGAGCCCTGTTGTGTAAGAGGCTCAGGCTCTGACCCTATGCCTCTGTCATCTGAGAGATCATGCCTATATCACGTGATGGGATGTGGAGGTCTTGATTGTAAAAATACCCAGATACAACCACAGGGAAGTCTGTCCCCCAAAAATGGGAATTTTCTGTCAAGGTCCCATAGTCAGCAGCCAGCGAGCCTGTGCAGCAAACGTGGGTTTGGCTTTGAGCTTGCCCAGCCCTATGAATTTCAAATGCTTACGAATCTCTTTTGAATTCCTGGGCCTTTAATAACCCAAAGGGTAACAAGTGGTGGAAGTGCTGATTCAGTCTTGCCTGCCAGCTCAGCTCTGCCCTACACCACTGCCTGCAGATCCAGGCTCCAGTGGGTTTGTGTCGTGTTCATCTCTCCTCAGTAGTGCACTTCAGCTCTAGTGCAGGGATTATGAAACCCCATGGTATTTCTGTGGATTCAAGATGCCTTTCATGCTTACTCAAAAGACCCTCAGGCCCTCAAAGCTTAATGCAGGGCAACAGGACATGTCCCTTCTGCTAATCCCTTATGAAATGGCTTTTGGAAATCACTGCTGGAAGTGACAACCTCAAACTTGTGTTCCCATCTTTCTTTCAAATATTTACAATCTCTGAAATGTAGGAAAATATTCTAGACTCTTCCAGCCATTTACTATACAAACTTTACTTTTTTTTAGAAAGAAAAACAGATTTTTTCTGAGGTCAGAGAAACATTATTTCTCTCAGAACAAGTTCCTCATCATAAGGTTCAAAACCAAATGAGCACTGATGTCACTCTTTGCTCAAACCTGTCAGAATGTATTAGACTGTGTATCTGCAATTCCTAAAATGAGCTTGCTGGTTAGCTGGCTCACTCCCTTCCCGGGGCAAGGAGCAACAGTTCAGCCCTGCTTTGCCCTAAAGACAAAAGCCAACCTTTCCACTCAGGTGCAAGCTCCCAGAGTGTGTCTGTAAGGAGCCCCAGTTAAACTCCTTGGGGCTGCCCTCTTCCAAGCCAAAATCAGCCATGCTCAAACAGCTTCCTTGATGCTGGAAAAAATATTTCAGGTTGCACAAAGTGCAGCCAGAGGAAGCAGGACC
The DNA here is from genome assembly GCF_020740725.1 of Corvus hawaiiensis. Classification (NCBI taxonomy): domain Eukaryota; kingdom Metazoa; phylum Chordata; class Aves; order Passeriformes; family Corvidae; genus Corvus; species Corvus hawaiiensis. Next base: position 6,936,014 of record NC_063220.1, read on the forward strand.
ATTCTAACAGAGATGGCTTAAATAGCAAAGGTTTTATTCTACTCGGAGAAAACCTCACAAAGGAATGAGAAAGAGGTGTGCTTGCACATGTTTGTGGCACCTATTTCTCCTGAGGCCAGGAAGCATCACCAGAGCTTACCAAGGTACTCAGGGATATGGTGATAAAGGTGCTTCAGATCTATGAAGTGTGCCCCAAGAAAAAAGTGAGAGCCTGAGCTGGTACTCTGCAATCTCGGGGCAAAGTCCAAGACCCTGCTACCTCAGCAAAGCTTCCCCAAAAGAAAACAAAGGTTTTTTCCTCAGTCTTGCCTGGAGCTGACCTTTCTTTAAAGGGCCATGTATCAAGGGCATGAATCCTACATCTTTTCTTCCTTGAATTAGATTAAATGTCCTGTGCTGGAAGGTGTGAAATTGCAGCCTTCCAGCTGAATCCCATCTCCACAGCCAAGAACCCCCTCAGCTTTCAGCAGAGTGCCACAGACATCACTGGCATTTTCCTGTGAAAGAGCAGGCACCCAGTGAAAAGCTGTCACACTCAAGGACCTGTGTGGTCATGGTGATATCTGTCTCAGCTCTGGTTTTGGAATCTGATCATTTAAACTAACTAAACTCTGCCCATGCAACCTTGTCAGGCAGTGGCACCTGACTTTCCTGTAATCCCTGTCAGTGAGGTCTGGCTGCAAGGATGACACTGATTTCACTCCCTGAGCTCCCCCCAGCAGTGACAAAACATGTCAGGAACATTTCTTCTGCCTGGGTTGGTGATTACTGGTGGCACAGACTACGAAGCATCACCTCTGACACAAACCAGAGTATTTGGCATTCAGCTCTGACAAAACCAAATCTGGTCTGCAAGTGAAATAAAGCAGGACAAGAGGCTGAGGTTAGAGAACATCAGCATTGTCTGTACAGTCAAAGCACTGGGCAGCCTCTGTCCTGGGAGGCAGAGACCCCAGGTGTCCTCCTTAATCCCATTGATAATCCATGGGAGAGACTTTCTCTTACTTTATATGCTTTAGCTGCTGTAAGAGAAGTTATTGAATCAGCTGAATGACAAATTTGATCTCTTATGACAAGTGCAGTCTTTGTTATTCTATTCTCTCAAATGCTTTTACTCACTGGTCTTTTAATGCTCCAAGAATTTCTCAGGCAAAAGGGATTGTATAATTTAAGTCACAGCTCGACCAAGTCACAAAGTTAAGGTTATGGTAATTCCCTAAGATCAGCAAGAAACTTCAAGAAATGCCTGGAGGAATTGCTCTGTTGGACAAGCAAGTTAGGATGAAGAAAGAGAACTGTGAAAATAATTATCTGTTTCCAGGTATTTTATCAACATTAGAAAGGTCTGGGCTTAATTACCGACTTCAGAGTAAGCATTCAACAATGTGCAATGCAAAAAGGCAAATTTCTCGTGAGACAGAAAGGCTCATTAGACAAATGACACAAATAAAACCACAGACCATTCAACCCAAACCTTTTCTGAAATACAACCCATGCTCAAGAGACCAAACTAACTCCCTCTTCAAACAGAAATGAAGTTCAGTGTTACTCCCTGTGCCTGCCTGTGATGTGCTGGGAATCCCTCACTCTGAAAGCCTTGGCCCAAGCCACTTGCCTCACAGGAAGTTTCCTGGCCACATCTCACTGCCTCAGCAGGCACCTGCAAGTCATTAGTGGCCTCTCAGTTGGAAAGACACATTTATTTCAAGCTTTCTGCCTATTGTGCTCCTACTGGTATATTCATCCTGTATTACCAACACAATCTTAGATCTTTATGTAAAGTAAACCAGCAAATGATGACACTGTTAAAGCAGCTCAGCCCAAGGCATTCCAGGAAGCCAGAAATGACACCAATGGCTGGTTTAAAGAAGAAAAAAAAGGTCTGGTACCTGCTGCAATAATGATATACGGGTCCTTCAAAAGCATCAGTATAGGTGTCCCCTTCTGACTCTGCGAAACAAAACCTTGGGATTAGGAAAGGCAAAGTGGCACCCATTGCCTACAGTGTTTTACCTTAATACTCACTTCTGCCTGAGTTCTGGAGGGCTGCAGGACAAGTAACTGAACAGCTGTGAAAAGAAATCAATGCTGTAACACTCCTCCAGGAAGGAGGAGGGATGGCAGGGATAGGAAAAGGATGTGCTTCAGGGAGATACTGACGCAGGGTATCTACTGACCTCCATCGAACAGAGCCAGCGCTGCCAGCACCAGGAAAGGAGAACTCTTGCCCACAAACTCATACATGATGCTCCCAAAAGGTGGGCCCACTGCCAGGGAAAGGAAAGGACACAGCTGTGAAGCCTCTGACTCTGAACAACCCACCTGCAAGCATTCAGACATCCAGCTACTGGCACAGAGCAACCAAAAATCCAGTTTAAAAATCCCAAAAAAGATTGTTGATCATGGCAATAACCATGTTCTTCATTCCCCAAAACACTCAGCAGCGTAAACAAAACCCAAGCATCTCAGATAGTACTGCCTGACACGTGTATCCACATAGGGAACGTCTGCTGTGGGAAAAGCTGTTTTTAACATGCACCATGAATCCAGTCTGGAGACTGCACAATACCATTAGACCCAGTGAGACCCTTCTGCTGCTTTCAGAGGTCCCAAGAACACAGCTGGGGGATAGTTTCTTTTGCCAGCAGAGCCTCCAACTCACTGACCTAATACTCCCATAGCCAGGCCTCCAAGTGCAATTCCCATTGCGTTGCCTCTCTCCTCATCATCCGTGTACACAGTGGCAAGCAAACCCATCCCTACAGTTAAAAAGAAAAAAAAAAAAAAAGAAACAAAAGGAGAGAAAGAAAAGAAAAAATTCAGCACAAAAATAGGCATCTGTGTGCTACAGTTTGTGGTCATCATTTGCCACAGCTACTAAACGTTATACAGAAATGACCAAGTATTTCTCTCTGTGGGTGTATATATATATACACACACATATATATATAAAGTCCCTCCCCATTGAACTAACTTCCAAGCACAAATGGTTTTGTCAATGCCCATGGTCTCCAAGACCATGTTCTATTGTGCAGTATCAGTCAGGTAATTTAGTGATGCCCTTATTTGTTAGATTCTTTATGCATCTCTTTGTCACAGAGCTTTACGACGATGCTGTTCAATGAGCAGAAACAAAGCTTTTGACAAGTATTCACCATTGTTTGTTTATACTTGGAGTGCACAAAGGTCTGGTGACCACTTAGCTCCAGTTGTGGTCAGTGCTCTGGGCAGGAGGTATTATGCAGAGCTGATTACTTTGTAAATGAGTATTTCAAGTCCAGCATCCAAAATTAAAGGATTCTTTTGACCTTTATCTTCACATGCCTTATTTCTGCACTTGATTATGAAACTTCATTACACAAAGGGAAACATGAAGCCTAATTTGCTTGTCTTTTTGTGGAGCACTCAGACTCTGTAGACGTAAATGCTGCAGAAGAGTCCTTATAGAAATTAATCATTCTGTTTTCAAATCGAGATTCACGCAGGACTCAGCAAATAAGGTCCACAGCTACACAGAAAAGGAAAACAATACATTGTATGGTTGATCATTAAGTAAATACCATCCATCATGTGCATCAAAAGAGCAGAGGTCCTGTGTGGATTACCATGTTTATTGAAAAGAGTGGATGACATCAAATTGTCTACATGAACAGACGGAGAGCTGTTAGAGACCTGCATTAGAATTCACAATGAATGTGGGACTTGGGGAAATATTCTGGAAAACAAGAAGGAGAGGGCAATGCAAAGAAGATAACACAAGGTTTTACACATAGGTAGAAATGACTGCACACACAAATGCAGGGGAGGAAATGATTGGCAGCAATAGTACACAAAAATCCCCTTTGCCTGTGAGATACACGGTGTGACTCTCACTGCTGGTGGCCCCTGTAAGGAGTCAGAGCTGCTTCCCAGAGCTGTGTCTGGTTCTGGTGCAACACAGGGAGAAAGCTGGGGGTGCCTGGAGACCATGCAGAGAATGGCAACGAGGGTGAGCAAGGGCTTGGAATAATACCTGTGAGGGGCCACTGCAGGACTTCCAATTTAAAACCAGAGGGGAGGAAACTGATGTGAGAGGTGATAACAGTCTTGCAATATGAAAAAGAGCCAGAAAGATAAAGAAAGGAAAATGTTCTTTGTGTTCTCTGAAGGATGGGAAGCAGAAATAAGTTCACATGGCAGTAAGGAGCCTTTAGATGAGACATCAGGAAAAAAACTTCCTGACCATAAAGGTACTTAAGCACAGAGCTGGATGCTGAGGGCAGTTCTGGAGGCTTCTGAGGTCATGCCTGTCAAGTGTGCATGAGGAATGACAGATACTAAGTTGATCCTGCCTTCAGGAAGGGGATGGACTAGATGGTCCCTTGGCCTTTTCTGCTCTTTTGTGTACATTGGCTGAGAAAAAAATAAAGTCATGTGCTCATCTAAGAGCCAGTAGCTCAAGATGCACCCTTGCACAGGGACTGAGTTAAAGCTGAACAATAGGTTTGATTCTGGCATGTGTTCCCTTGGGAAAGCTGGACTTGTAACCTTAACTGATGTCAGTTCCTGCTATTGCAGGAAAGTTTCCCAAGATTGAAATATTCAGCATGAACAAAACATATTATCTCCAGCCTCAACGTCAAGAATGCTCAAATAATTTGGGCTGAAAACCCATACTCCATTTTACCTACTCATTTAAAAATGAGACAGTTTCATTGGAAAGATATACTGAGGCCAAACTGGCAGCCAGCATGGTAAGCCCTTGAAAACAACATTTCATAACAGAAATTTCTGTAACAGACAGAGCTGCAGTTCTAACTGTAATAAGTACCAACCTAAGTTCCCAGTGACCTTTAAAATGGCTAAAAATGAATTTAAAATGTTGAAGACACAGGTGCAGAAATCCCAGGGAGAGTGCAGTTCATTTAGTGCTCTTACCTCTACTGCAACCCAAATACCAAGGAAGTCTTAAAAGACATTTGCTTTTGAGCTACTTTATATGAAAAGAACAGAAAAAAAAAAAAAAAGAAATTGATTTAATTGAATATTTTTGTATAAATAATTGAATGTGCTGACAAAATTCAATCCAAAAAATGACTGAAAGTGATTTGCTCTTTCCTCTATCACCTCTTCTCTTACCTGCCACCGAAGAGCAGGAGGAACCCACTCCTTGAAGGGACCTGGCAATAAATAGTAGTGCATAGCTTCCAGAGAAGGCAAACACTACAGAAAAAAAAAAAACCAGAGGTAAATTTTTTAATTTGGTTAAGTCTAACTAGGTTAAGAAGCTAGATTTCTTGAAACTATCACAAAAACTTCCTACAATTTAGTCAAGTGTTTACAGTGACTTGTGCCACTTTCAATACTAACTGCATTATTTTCTCTTATTGCATTTAGATGTGTCAGTGTTGAATTGCTCTCAGGTGTCTAGGCCTCCAGCTAACACAGAATGCAAGATCCCAAGCAGTTTTAACTAATTACTTAGGATTTGATTACATCTGCTCTGATTCAGCTGCACACAGGAGGAGTAATAAGACTTTTTCTTTCCAGCCTCACCTCTCCATACTGCTTTGTTTGAGGCTGCCCAGTCTGGAGCTCCAGGCACTTGGGGAAAGCAGGATGCAAAACACACTCACCAATGTTTCCTCCAATAATGAGTGGGTGGAGAGAGCTTTTCCCAGGTGCTGCCAGCCCCGTGCCAGATGTGTGCAGCGCAGCTGGCTGAAGGTGCAGGGAAGCCAGATCCACCTATTCAAAACCTGCAGGAAGTTCCTGCTCCTCCCAAAAGCAGAGACACTGCACCAGAGAACGTGCCACTCTTTCTTTCCCCTAGAGATTTAAGCCCAGGCTTCACCCCCAGCCACTTCCTGCATGCTGCACTCAGCCTGGCTGAATTCCCCACCCACAACACCGGAAAACAGGAGTGTCCCAGAAACCCAACCACATCTGTGCTTGTAGAGCCCATGTCGTTGTAGATGTCATTAAATCTACAATGAGATTTTAAGGCTTTTTATCAGCTCCCATCTGTTGACCACTTAAGGAATTTTGCTGGCCAGGTTATAGCTGCTAGAAGCTGTTGTGCACCAATTAAACATGGGATCCACGTGCACTGCTCCCACCTGCCCAGTGGGGTTGTGACTCTTGGGCTTTTCAACAGGTCTTATAGAAATCCCCACTATGTGGGCAGAGAAAAATCAAGACAAATAAAGGAAAAAAGGAGTTCAGCAAATCAGTATTTCTCTCCTTTGCCATGAATTAGGCTCACTATTCTTGGCTACATCCCAACCAGAATTTATCTAACATGTTCCTAAAACGCAGAGTTGTCAGTGGCTCTAAGACCAGGTCATCATCTCTAGTAGCATTCAGTCCCCTTGAGCATACAGTTTTAAGATCATAGAATCATAGAATGTTTTGTGTTGGAAGAGACCATAAAGATCACCATGGCTCCAATCCCCTGCCACGGGCAGGGACACCTTCCACTATCCCAGGTTGCTCCAAGCCATGCCCAACCTGGCCTTGAGGACTTCCAGGGATGGGACACCCACATTTCTTCTGGGAAACCTGTCATTATTCTTTCTTTTATGTACAGTGGACATGGAAAACTGTTTGTCCCCGTCCTTTTTTGTCTTAGGCTCTACTATATCTTACATCTGCCTTCCGAGGCAAAAACAGTTCTTCCAGTGATCCTCACAGGCTTCTAATGACCCTTGATGCTCTCTGTGCTCTTTCTGTCTGGACCACAGCTTTAAATGTCAGGCCAAAACCAAACATAAAACAGCAGCTGAAGCCTTATCAATGCCATTAGAGCAGGCAAATTATCTCAGCTGATTTGCAGGCTGTGCTCCTGTTTGCACATCCCACAGCGATGTTTAGCAACGTTGTGATCCTGTTGACTCATACTCTACTCATGAGCCACTGCAGCCTCATGATCTTTCTGATAAGCCCCCATGATATCTATTTGTTCAGGGCCTTGCAAGACAGCTCTCCCATGGCTGTCTATTTAAAATTGTCTGAGCACTGCTCCAGATCACAAAGACCTGAAAGATTCAGCTAAGGAAGAGGCCCACTGAGGTGGGATGGAGGGCTGTGATTAGAACACATTCCTAAGAGAGCACTTGTTCAATCTCATCAGTATCACCATCAACATGTGGCACGCTCCCTTAAATTTTCCTTGGAAATCAGTCCCCTTATATCAACAAGAAGAATTCCTCGTGATAATTATTATGGACCATTTATTTAAAAGTTGTCCCTAGGCCAGACCAGATGAGATGTGGACACTTACTGATTGTTGAAACAAACATGATGCAGAAGCCAGCAAACAGTGGAATCTGGTAGCCTATTCTGGAAAACAAAAAGAACATTCAGATTTCTGAGGTTGTCCCATGGAGGTTTTGAGTTAGTCTTACATGAGTTCACACACCACACCACAAACCCAGCCTACAGTTTCTTGGTAGGCTTTGAACTATTTATTGTGGACCACATGACCATATTTGTCCACATTACAAATTTATTTTCATCTGACACAACAGACTTTGCATATGAAATCCCTGGAAGAAATCCTTCTCATGATTGCCCTGATTGCCTTGTTCTCATTCTGTCTTAATTGTTCCCAATAAAACCCCTCTGAGCAGCCTCTACGAGGTTGCCAAAGATATGCCAAGGGAAGATTTGCCTGAGTGTGCTGAGCTTTGAAATATCCAGTCATGTTTCAATGCTCATCTGTTTCCATCCTCATGAGACAATGATTATAATGAGACATGGTCAAGCCAATGGCTTTTTTACTGGAAAATTTTGTCATCAGCTTTTCTGGGAGTTTTGCCTCAGGAGCACTGGAAGAGTCCCAAAGTGCCTGAGTATAATATTTTTGCTTTCCATGTGTTTATGAGTAGAAATGGAGCTGATCAAAGCTTTCTTCATTAGGACTCTAAACAGCCTGTAGAAATGCCTGGTTGCTCCAAGTATTTTCAAGTTTCCAGGAAATAAAGAATTTCCTGGCTGGGAAGCAAATACATTTTTTGAGAGGCTAAAACTGAAAATTCAACAACAACAACAACAACAAAAATCACAATATATTGTTTTTCACTCCATTAAAAATCTACTCTAGAGTCAAAACCTAGGTAGCTCTGAAGACAGTGTGCATATTCTATCCTGAACACTTTGTTCACAGCTTCATTTTTTGTACGATTGTGCGTCTCTAAATATATTTGCCAGGACATTATTTAATGGCCAAATTCTTCAACAATGGACGATGCTTTTCAGAGGAGCACTTTCAAAGGATTTCAGCTTCCAATGATTTGACAGTGTTGTGCATTTAAATGGGCAGTATTGGTTAAACAAGGTCAATCAAATAATGGAAGGGTCTACAATGGCCCTTTTAACTTTTAATAATAATAGTCATGACATTGGCAAACCAAAATAATTATTCTGAGCTTCGTTTTTTCTTAATATTTTTATACAATCAAGAACCTTCAATAATGGAAAACCCTCTGAAGTGCAGAGCTAAAAGTTCATTGTTTGTCTCATTCTTGTGAATGAAAGAAATTGAGCATTCATGTGGTATTTTGCCTTAAATCATCACTGCATTAAAATATGATAGAAACATAGTGCACAGATTCTTCTAGTTGAAATTTGTAAGCAGATGTTTTAAATATCCAGCAGAGATTGGTTACTCGTGTGCTACTTACTGGACTAGCATCTCCAAAGCAAATTAAATCCCCATCACAAACTTCCTCTTAATAATAACTTCAATCTCTCAGCACCTGGATACATGGCATATAAGAGAGCAATATTTTTTTTTGCCTACTCTATTTAAAGTGAATGATTGTTCTACGCCAGCCTTTCTCTTGCTGTGTGTGTGGGATGCTGGTCTCCACTGGTGTTTCTGTGTACATGAGGAAATAAAAAATTACCTCTTACCAACCTCTTACCTGCCTCAGAGATGAGGAGAGCACTTCCCTTCCCAGTGGGCCCAGGTAGAACAGGCCACAGAGAGTTTGATCATAATTGCTTTGATTTTGAGGTTTTTCAGTTAAAGAAAGCACTGATAGGAGTACAGACAAAAAAATAAACACTGCAGGTACGGATGCTGCTGGTGGTGGGAATTATCAGCTTTCTCTGGGGTATGAAAGCAGAAGGTGAATGTCCTTATGCCTTCTCCCACTGCAAAGTAAAGTAGGGCTGTGTCTGTCAAGGCCATCCCAGAGGTATCTAGGACGGACAGTGTGGGAGAGAATTCTGCTTTCAGTACAGAAAGCAAGCAATTCATAGACTTGACACAGGGCCTATGAGACAGCAACTTCTTTCTGCTACAAGTACATTGAAATAATATTCAGTTATTTGCATGAAGAGAAATGCCATCCAAACTGGCTCCCACGTTCACGTTTCCATCGTTACATCAGGGACATGAGCCATGAGATCTTCCATAAGCATTCATGGGTTAAACACAGAGCATTGCTATCATACTAAATAAAGGAGATTTCAACTCTTGCAATAGGCTTCCTACGCCTGGGAAGTTTCTGGTGGTTGAAGGCAGGAAGAAAATAAGTATTTTGGAAGTCACTTCCAATGCTCAGTGAAATCCTGTTGGAGCATTGCTCTTAATTTTTGCAGTCGCAGATATTATTCTTCCTTTTCCTTGGACAAACAGGGACACAGCAAGGTGGGAAGTGACACACAGCAGAGGGTGAGAGTTAAAGAAGTCCTTATAATACTCTGGAAAGATAATACTGCCTAGAGCATCTCCCACAATGTGGAGATGCACAGTTCTGGAGTGCTGTCCCTGCATGGGATTGCTGAACCTCTGAGTTGGCAGTTGTGCTACCACAAATGTCTAACCTGCAGCTGCATTCTCTGGTCTGTTAGAGAGCACAGACTGAGAGGTTTTGCCAAACCAGTAGACATACAACATAAACAATCACAAAAAGGAGAGGCCCCAGCTGTAACAGCCCCTTCAGTGATTCTGTTCCTTGGTCCTGGGACATTCATGTTCTTTCCATGTGAAAAGAGTGAATATGACTTTCTCCTTCTCAGCCATGACATGGCACTCTCCATCACAGTTACCTCTCCATTTTGTTCCTCTGCATGTATCCAACACCAAAGAATATTATAGCCTCTCTCTTATTTTTTCTTGTTACTATGGGCAAGCATATAATTTTCTTGGGCACTCCTTTCAAAATCCTCCAAGCAATTCTAAAGCAGAGTCCAGCATGTCTCACCAAGGCTGCTTGCAGCTAAAAGTGCTTATTACAAGTATTTTTGATCTCTGAAAAAGTCTGAGTCACTACCTGAAGGAGGGAAGGGAAAGGCTGCCACTGATGGAGAATGCCCACAAGAGCTCCATTTCAGTCACAATGGCCCCAGATTATAGGACTCTCAAGAAATTATTTATACCCATTAACAAGATAACCCCAGAATAAGACAACTGACTGGTGGTTCTGTGCAACAGTCAAATAAAGCTTACACTGACCAGGTGAGCAGCTGTGGATTATTAGAACCTAATTATCAATTACAGTGCTGCAAATCCACTGATTCCAACCTTGCTGTTACACAGCTCCATGGCACCCCTGTGAGCACCCATTGCTAGGTCTGTCCTGGCTGGCACTCTGGCTCTCCTTCACTGGCAGTGAAGACAGGGGAGGATTTATGGCAAGAAGAATATGTTCCTGGAGGTTTTGAACCAATGAACCATTTAATGTGTGTGTAGGTAAAGGCAAACATGTAGAGTCAGCAGGGACAGGACATGTGGTCCCTGCACTCCCCACTTGCATGCTGGAGCACAGGGAAGGCAGAGGGACAGAGTGACCTGCAGAACAGATCACTTCAATCTCCTGCCAACACCTGGAAGGACAGCTCACACAGGAACTGAACTGTAAATAAGTAGCTACAAATGTTATTTATTCCTCTGCCTCCTCCTATGTGTGTGTCTTGGGCACAAACACATTGTGGTCCTAGCTGCTCTCTCTCTCATGCAAAGGAGTTCAAAGCTATAGCCAGGATAGTGTCAAAAAGATGATGATGAAAGTATCTAACAATTCTTTAATGGTTTTTGAGGCTGATATGGATCAGCATGAGGTTAAAACTACATATTTTTTCAGACTGATAAAAAAAAGAAGGGGACACACATGGCAGAGGCATTGATCTGCTCTGGTGGTTGAAGGGTTGGCACAGCTGGGCTCACAGCCTGGTGCACAGAGCTTGGTGAGAGTTTGAAAAAAGCAATGGAATAAATCAGAGAATCACAGAATGGTTTGGGTTGGAAGGGAATTTAGACCCCATCTCCTTCCAACCCCATGCCATGTGTAGGGACACCTTCCACTGGACCAGGTTGCTCAAAGCTCCATCTGACCTGGCCTTGAACACTTCCAGGGATGGGGCAGCCACAGCTTCTCTGGGCACCTGTTCCAGTACAGCTGGATAAACCAGTTATAAAGGGCAGCCTTTTGCACACTCTCTTCACTGGACAGCTTTAGGCAGAGCCTTCACTCCTCCCGTGCCAGTGCATCCTTCTCACCAAGACCCCTGTGTCAAATTCTGTCCTTTATGTGCAGTTCCTTACCAATTTCGTTACCAGGAAAAACGTAATGTGCTTCTGACCCACAAAATCTTATCAGCTCTGCCCTGAAACCATGCCACAGTGGGAAGTGTGCTGTTGACTTCTTATGGCAAAGCCATCACCAGTGTTTGCTTTTCTAGGACTTTGTTAGGGCAGAGGGAACTTGTATTGTTTCAGGAATTGCAAACCTGTTCTCTGAGCCAGGTGTGTCTGGTATTCCATGGAAAGAGCTGGGCTTTAAATAGGGAATGTTTTTCTCAGAACTTACTCCTTGAATGAAACCAATTTTGAAATTTATGAAAATCTACACCTTCAGTAATTATTAAAGAAGGGAAAACAGGCCTCCAAAACTTTCAGAAAACCTAAAAAATAGTGATTATTTGCACACTCATATGAGCAGAACATCCTGTTGCTGCTGTACAAACTCAAGCACTCAAAGCCAGTGCCTGGTGAAAACCAGCACCTGATTAAAATTCTAAACCACTCTTGAACAGCTATATTTGATGGAAAAATAAAGATCACTGTACACAATGTGCTACTTATTTGAAAAAGAAAGCTACTGGGCATCTCAACCAACTGTGCACACTCATCTTGAAACAAGAAACCGTTTCTCCTTAAGCTTTGATATTTTGCTGGAATTTTGTAGACATAATAAAGGCAAAAAGCTTAACAGTAACCAAACAGCTTATCAGTGGTAAGGAAGAGCCTTTCTAGTCATAACTCAGATATTTTCTGTTTGATTTATACCATCACAAATTTTAGCTGATCATATACATTGTTATTAGAAATTGTCAGTTTAAGAGGGGGAGGGTATCCAGTAACTTCTAGAGTTAATTGATAAATGTGTTAACTGATCTTTCCCACTAAACATTTCTCAGAAGAAAGGCAGATACCGGTACCAAGATACAAATAATGCATGAAAGAAAATCAGTGAACCCTAAATCTAATTTAGGGCCACTTTGCCATTAAGGCACTCCTTCGGCTGTATGAGGGAAGAGTTTGTCATGTGGGATGAGGGGATGACGTGCTCCTTGGTTTTCCTCCTCACACTCACTGCCCATCTGAGCAAACCTGCCCCTGTGACTGCAGTCACACACCCTGCCCTGGGCAAAAACCTGCAGGATGTTTCCAGGAGGAAACCTCAGCTCACAGCACTGAAGTTCACACTGGTGTGGTGCCAACCCTGACCCTAACAGGAAAGGGAGATGCTACAAGAACATCTCACTCCTCATTGCCAAGCCCAGGGATGCATCACGCACGTCCCAGGAGCTGGCTCCAGGGGAGAGGTGTGACCACATGCCTTTCTCCTGCCTTGGCAGGCTCTGGAAATGGTGACGCTAACAGAAAAAGAGCAAATATCAATAGTGCAATAATTTAGGTACTTAGGAAAAGTGACACACCTAAAGAACTATTATAAAAATATTATTCGATGTTATGTTACTTTACCTGCAGATGAGCCATGATATCCTCACTAAACAGTACAGAAAATCCAGGTAAGAAAAATCCTTTTTCCTCCTCAGCTTACAGCAATATTCGTGGAAAAGTAATTTTGTGGTGGCGTGCTTATATCTGTGTAGGTGATATGTATTGGTGATAAGGGGAAATGAGAGAGAAATGAAACTGTCTCTCTTAATCATTTAAAGCTTTTGTGTTTAGATCAGTTCCACAGATCAAGCACAGGTTTTGAATACATAACACTGTGAGCCCAAATGCTGCTTAGCCCTCCGCTGGATAATCTTTCATGAGATTGAAATAAAACCCTCAGGCTACACATATATATTTGCGTGGGTGTGTGTGTCTACATGTATGTATATACATATATATGCTCTAAAGCCTAAGGTACTTTTGGCTTCAAAATCTGAAATATCTAGCATTGGAGCATATTGGTTGTTTTAAATATTGTCACCTATGATGGACATTGACAGCTTAAACAAAAGTGTTCTACAAGTACAAATTTCTGCTGCATATTATCTTCTGAAAGGAATAATTCTTCTCTATGAAAACAGCTTACATAAGAAATATGTAGATCAGTGACTGGGCTAAATACAATTTGGAGTTTATTTCCTGCAGAGATTGATCTCAGAGTGTGTTTGGGAGGACTGAAGCTGCTTCTGTGGGGAGCAGTTACACAAAAATGCTAACAATGAAATCAAATTAATTATTAATATCAAAAATTTAAATGATATTATATATACTCTTTAATCTTCATGTAAACATCATCAGTACTTGGATTTGGAGAGGGGCTTTAAGTCATTTATATCAGTGTTTATAAGCTTGACCCTGCATTAAATAAATTTTCTGTAAAGTCCCATTTAAACCTATTTGGTTCAAGAAATCATATATTTGCAAGAAATCAGGGGGAGCAATTAGAAGGCTGGGCTGAATCATGTACTGCTGGAAATGTGGGACGCACTGAACTTGGTGATGAACATGGCATCAGCAAAACTGGACACTTGCTCACTTTTCACTGAAGTCCACACAAATTTCCCACTGGTTCTCACCTCAGACAGCTCCAAACCATCACACACCAAATCGGACCAAGAGCTGCTCATCCCATCAGTGAGAGCAAGGAAGGGACCTGAACCCTGCCTACAGTTTCAACATCATCTTTGCCTAATGTGGGTGTCACAGGAATATTGACAATCTGTGTAAATACTACATTGCAGTGTCTTTTGGCCTCCTATAGTGATATGGGAGACAATTCAACACCATTTCAGCAAATGTTTCTATAAAAACCCGAGGTCTCAGGAGCTGGAGGAAAAGTGTATGATACTGATGGCTGATGTGCAGCTATTTTGGAAAGGGTGTGAACGTTTACAAGTGTTTACCAAATGTATTTCACTAAAATATTGCTCCAGAAAAAGCAAGAAGGCAGTAAGCCAGGGCCAAAAGAGAATTAAGAATAATTAGTTTCAAATACTAATCCGGGCTAAAACATGAGTGTGAAATCCTAAGTGATGGTGCAGCAGCAGTTCCGTACCTGTTTGTCAGAGGCCCTATGAAGGGGTTGGTCAGCAGCTGCACTGTTGCTTTTGAAGCAAACAAGAGACCGACTTGGACATTTTCATTCAGCAGCTCCTTGTCATCCTTGGGGCAGTCAGAGGGGGAAGGAGTCACACTGACAACCATTTGTTCTGTCTGGGTCTGGTGCAGCTCTCCAGGTCGTGTCTTGTCAGATTCGTTTCTCGTGACCATCGTTTCCATCGTCGAATTGTCGTAGTAGGAAAAGATGCTTTGAAAATTGTCCATCGTTGCTGAGGGGAGGTTAGGCTTAGCAGTCTGGATTTCTGTGGCATTTTTCTCGTGTTCGATGCTGTAAAGGTAACTGGGAATTATTGGCACTGGAAAAACAAATAGAATACATTGGCATCTTACTATCAGGTTGTTTGTAAATGGAATCACCAAGTTTTCTTGCTTGCTTTGCCATTAGTTGGGAAATACAAGGCTTTCCTACAGAGCACATTCAGAAACAAAACTGAAAGAGAAGTTTGTTCACAGGAAAAAACACACCCATAACTCAGAAGTGCAGTTTAAAACAAAAAGTTCATTTACATTATTCTCTATGTTTTGATAGCTTTCATACGATTCTGTAAGGTTTTCTATACAGACATCATTAAGCAAAATATAAGAAGTATCAAAACCCATGACTGAAGCCTCTTTGTTGCACGTGGCTCCACAAAACCTTTTATTAGACTGTGAAAGCATGATTAATGAGAACAGCATTGGAATGATTATTAAATCAAAATATAAAATATACAATAAACAACATTTCTAAAATAAACCACAAAAATATTGATACGTAGCAGCCATAAGAAGGAAAAAATGTAACAGTCCTATATCAAGGAATCAGAACTAATGTGTTGATATTTGCATATCTCATTTTTTTATAAATTTACATTGAAAAGATCACCCAGAAGGAACCATCTTTACATGCTTTAGGATCTTAGCTGCAATTTAATTGCTTTAACATGTATCTCAGATATTAGGATTTCAGAGTTTGTAAAAACAGATGTCAGGTTCATTCCTTTTAACACAAGTGACAGACTCACCCCTTCCCATCCTGCATTTTGTCCTGAAAAAGCCCACCCTCCCAAGGCTGCAAGCTATAATAATTTCTAGGGCTTCTAGCATACATATTACTAAACAAGTGATTAAATATTAATAATTTTATAAGGAATTATATTGATGTAAAAAAAATTCCAAAATCAATTTGCAAAAAATAGATTTTTTTTTAATCTAAGGTCTACCTTGTGGCATCAACTTTTGATGAAGCCCCTTCAAGAAATTCAGAAGTCTGATTTGGAAGCTGAGTGCAGCATCACCTGAGAGCTGGCTCTGCACAGACCGAGTCATTTCCAGGACATCCATGAGCCACTGGTTTCTCTGAAACGTTTTCTTTAAATTCTTATAAACATTTGAATATGAGCAGTTCTAAATCTACCAGTGAAAAATATTCAATTGTTTTATTTGAGTAGATGCCTGAATCTTGACACTATGGCACTGAAGTAATTAAAAGTTGGATTTTAGACCTTGATCAAAACTTGGATTATTTTATTAAACTAACCCATGGAAGTGCTTTTCTTAAAAGTGAGTTAGATAGTTTTTTTATTAACCTATCATTTTCAGACCTATGTGGGGGAAAGAGGAGCTATCACAAGGAAACAGGCATCTCCAGTGTTATCTAGCCTGTTGTTTCAGTTGCATGACCACAGGAGAAAAAATTATGATGAGCTAAAAATACTGTTATCTCTCCTTCCGTGAAGTGTTAGTGGCGTTTAGTAGGAAAAGGAAAAAAAAAAAAGAAAAAGAGAAAAAGAAGAGTTATTGGGACCTTTTTATACCATTTCTTATCCTGCAATTAACATGGAAACAAAGCGAGACTTTGATGTCCACGGCGGCGCGTTTGCAATGCCTGGAATATAATTCATGGTTTAAAATAGCTAAATAAATAAATAAATAAATAAATCAGTGTTTGAAAATGTTGGGTTTGAGAGCATTAATCAGGCATTCAGGGAGCACATCTGCCGCCGGAGATCATGCCTGGCAAAAACCGGGAGAGGGAAACAAGCCCAAGCCCATTCCACCTACCGACTACGGTGAGCAGCATGTTGTCCAGCAGCAGGGCGATGAAGACGATGAGCAGGATGAGTTTGCGGGACTGGCGGCTCTCCCGCAGCCAGCGGAGCAGCCCGAGCTCGCCCCAAGCCATGCTCCGGCCCGGCTGCGGACACCCAGAGGCCGTGGGGCGGCGGGGACCGGCGGGGACCCGGGCGGCAGCTGCGCTCCCGCGGCCCCGCTCCGCGCTGCGCTCCGGCGGCCCCGCTCCGCGCTGCGCTCCGGCGGCCCCGCTCCGCGCTGCGCTCCGGCGGCCCCGCTCCGCGCTGCGCTCCGGCGGCCCCGCTCCGCGCTGCGCTCCCGCGGCCCCGCTCCGCGCTGCGCTCCGGCGGCCCCGCTCCGCGCTGCGCTCCGGCGGCCCCGCTCCGCGCTGCGCTCCCGCGGCCCCGCTCCGCGCTGCGCTCCGGCGGCCCCGCTCCGCGCTGCGCTCCGGCGGCCCCGCTCCGCGCTGAGCTCCGGCGGCCCCGCTCCGCGCTGCGCTCCGGCGGCCCCGCTCCGCGCTGCGCTCCCGGCGCGCGTCCCCGGCCGGCCGCTCGCTGCCAGCGGCACGGCGGGAGCCGGGAGAGGAGGAGCGGGAGGAGGAGGAGAGGAGAGGAGAGGGGGCGGCACCTCTGGTCCCCGTGTGAGCCCGGGGAGCGCTGGCAGCGGCGCGGGGAGGGCTCCCCTCCTCTGTCCTCTTGTGCCCTCCTCTCTCTGTCCCCCCACCTCAGGCAGGGATGCTCCGGGACAGCCGGGGCGGGTCGGGCCGCGCCTGAGCCTCTGTGTGCCCAGCGAACCTCTGTGTGCCCAGCGGGATGTGCCAGAACCTCTGTGTGCCCAGCGGGATGCGCCGAGACAGGGGCAGGGAGGGGAAAAGTCGCTGCTCAGACACCGGAGCACATCGGTGCGGCCTTTGGCGAGCCGCACAGAACAACTGCCTAAAATTAGGAATTTCATAGAATCTTAGAATATCGGAAGGGACCCACCGGGATCATCGAGCCCAACTCTCAGCCCTATGCAGGACACCCCAAGAATCCTAGCACGTGCCTGAGAGCATTGTCCAAACATTTCTTGAGCTCAGGAAGTCTCGGTGCTGTGACCACACCTGGGGACTGTGTTCCCTGCTGTGAACTTCCCTGGGGAGCCTGTTCCAGTGCTCAGCCACCCTCTGGGGGAGAAACGTCCTCCTGATATCCAACCTAAACCTTCCCTAACTCAGCTTCATGCCGTTTCCTTGAGTCGTGTGCCTGGTGATGAGAGGGAAGAGATCGGTACTTGCCCCTGAGCTTCCCCTCATGAAGACCCCAGTGAGGTCTCCCCTCAATTTTTCTCATCTTCTCCGCATGGCATCCCAAGAGTTTGACTCACCTTATCAATTTCTTCTCAATTTATGTTAAAAAAGAGATTAACCACATTGAACTGGCCAAGAAACACATTTTAACAAAGGTTTAACTTCTGTAAAACTCTTGTCCTTCATATCACATAACACAAAACTTTCTTTTAGTCACCAAATACGGAGCAAATACTTTGTGAACTGTTCTTTGCTTCACAGAGCTCCACTTTTGGAAAAACCAACTGAATGGGAGCTTCAGGAGTTCAGGAGCCCCAGATCCGAACGTGATGCTGAAGATAATGACATCATGTCTACTCAAGTCATTTACTTCTGTAGCTACATTGCTTGCTGTGCATTTTAATCACTTTAGTGGTTTTCATCTTGGGTGGGATGTGATTTTACTGCTAATGCAGGTTTCTCAGGAAAGGTGCTCAAACTTCTGCTGGTGCCTCTGTGGCAGCAGCCATTTCATGCTCTAAACACCCAGATTGAGAACAAAAGACATTTACACTGGAATTCTGCCAATGTCACTTATAGGAGGAGATAACTTTTTATGGTCTAAATTGGGCTCCTAGGTTTTAACCTGTCTCTGGGTGAACTTTGACAGGTCTTGGGAATGGGAATAAATTTTCAGGACAGAGGGTTATTTGCTATACACAGATTTTTCTAAAAAGAATGAAAAGTGGGAGAGGATCTGCTGACAGCTCAGCTTTCTTTTGTTTGCATGCAGCTAGCTTTGATTTTATTTGACATGTCCACCATGTATTATTTCTATATAGAACCTATTATGCCAGCACATGACAAGTATCACCCAAAGCTGTTAACAGGTTATTGATTCTTGAATGATGGCTTAAAATTGTCTTGGGGTTTTTAAACTTTTTTTTAAACAGCAGCTTCAGGAGTTGGACACATTCACATTTGAAGCTGAAGTTCCAAAACAGCACTTCTGTATTCAGAGGAAATAGAAAAATAAAATCAACTGGATTGAACTGAGGAGAAATGTTTCACCTTTCGAGTGTCAGACACTGAAGGCACTTAGTCAAAAAATGACATTATTTAGTTGACAACTTGCATGGATTGCAGTAGGAGGAGGGGAGCACCAGCTCTGGTCAGCAGCAGAAGCAGCATTAATATGGGATGCACGTCAGTGGAATGTCAATAGCAATATTTTACCAGGAAAACATGGATCTGGGTATTTTGTATTCCCAACAATTCACAGGAGAGTTAATCAACAGCAATGCTGTTGTTCTGTCACCTGTCAAAAAGCAGATGTGGAGAGAAATGAGATGTTTTTCTAACCATTCCTGAAGAGGGACATGACTGTAGAAGCAATTTTTTTCTACCTCTTGGCATCAATGACATGACAGGGGGACCTTCCCTTCCTCCTGCCTCCTCTCTCAGTCCTTTCTTCTGGGATATTTCTCCTCCTCATGCCTCTCTTGCTGTGGTGCTCCAGCACACTGACAACATCTGGTCACTTCACTGGAGTTTTACTTCACTCCTCTTTCTTACTGTCCTGGTTTCTCTTGCCTTCAGCTAATTGATTGTTTGATAAATAATGCTAAAATATATATGCAGAATCATGCCTGTGCTATTAGCATGGGTAGACAGAAGAGCACTCAAGAACATTAATTTGCATGTGAAGGTGCCTGTTGGTGCATGGATACTTTTGCTTTCCTAATCCAGCTGATGGAATTGTGGTTACCCCCAGGAAGGGAGCAGGGCAGAAGCCTGCCAGGTTTGCTGCTCTGCAGGTGTCAACTGCATTCAGGCAAATAATGATTCCTCCACTAGCATCCATTTGTCTTTAATCAGTCATCTCTGTGTCTGCTGAAGAACAAGCAGAAAAGGAATAGGACTGCAGCCAAATCAGCTGTTGATGTTTTCAAGTTTTTACTATTCTGTAATTTTTAATTAAGATTGTTCAAAAAAGAGTGAAGAAAAGCCATGGAGCTTTTTTTCCCAGTTGTTATTCTAGCTTTCAAGAGAACAGTGGAGTAAAAATGCTCAAAAATGCTCAAATATGCTTTGAAAAATGCTGGTCAGCTCCATCTCTTTTGCTAAATCTCTACTTTTTATTTGCTTTGACTTCTTTAACTATGCACATGCTTATTAGACCCATATTTAATAATGCAATCACTTTATTAATTTTAATAAGAAATTAATACGAAATAGACTTCTAGTAAGAAAATTTCAGAATAAATAAACTCTGAAACTAGTTCCAAAAGGGTATTTTTATTTAGAAATACAAATCTTGAGAACTTACTTAAAAATACTTCCCATCCCTGGAAGTGTCCAAGGCCAGGCTGGATGGAGCTTGGAGCAACCTGGTCTAGTGGAAGGTGTCCCTGCCTGTGGCAGGGGGTATTGGAATTAGATGATCTTTAAAACCCTTTCCGACACAAAGCATTCCATGATTCCATTGCAAGCACCAGGGAGAAGTGGAATTTTTCTCATTTGCTCACAGGTTCCTTAAATGTTGAAATTTAGAAAAAAACACTCCTGGTTCTCACAATCCAGTCTGAGAAATGCACTACCTTGCTGGCTTCTTTGGGAAAATCAATCCCTTTTAAAGCTGTCTCTTTTTAAGATTTACATTTCTTTTTTAGTGCTCGGAGCTTTAATTTGCAATACTTCATAATTAACTTAGCTTTCTCTATGAATTAATAATTTGAAGTTATTGCTACTGGGGAAAACTCCTGCCATAAATAATTCTCACAGTTTAAGTTGGAAGGCATACCTGGCAGCTTATGTTTTACTAATAGCACATAACATACTTAGTCAGCTTTTTCATCCTTTGCAGCTCTTTCCAGACTTTTTTTCCCCCTCTGTGCCCAACAGTCATGCTGCTAATTACTCTGCAGTGAGATTGTGTGGTAGTTAGTTCCACTGAATAATGCATCTCCTCTTCTCCAGGCACAGAGGGTGTGCATTATATTTTAATCTGCAGAAATTATAACCTACAGAAAGTGTGTGTGCAAATGTGTATTTCTATATCTATGATTTCTCACTATGGCATGTAATGTTCACAGGAGAGAGGAAAAAAAGCAGAAATTTTGCTTTTCATAGAATCACTGACCAATTCATCTACAATGCTAAACATTTATTTGGCTGAACAACTGTGTGTGATAACCAGGTCTGACATGCTCTGAGGAGGTAATTTTTAAAGCTGGAAAGGCTCAGGGTGGAGGAATGGGATGCGGGAGAAGAAGAGACATTGCACAGCTCATGTATCTCTGCTAAAAAGGAGTAAAATATCACTTGCTCCCCTTTGAATAGAAACAACAGCATTAATTTTAGTGTCAGAATACAGGACAGGCATTTCCCCATCCACCAAGAAACTACACAGGTGGTTCTTGTTGTAGGAAAGCTGTGGTGGAAGAGGAGATGGTGATATGAACATAAACAGGTGATGCTTTGTTGTGATGCTTATGGAAAATTATACATGTATATATGTGTCATGGACAAAATCCTGAGCCTCTATACATAATGGCAGAGGCCAGCTACATGCATTAAATAATTTAACCCGCTAAAAAGGAAA
This sequence comes from Corvus hawaiiensis, assembly GCF_020740725.1. Lineage (NCBI taxonomy): Eukaryota > Metazoa > Chordata > Aves > Passeriformes > Corvidae > Corvus > Corvus hawaiiensis. The sequence goes on from NC_063220.1 coordinate 6,957,512, forward strand.
GTTTTTCAAGGCACTTGAAAGTTTTAGGGCATTTATTCTAAAATATTTTTCACACATAGTCTTGGCCCAAAATAGGAGTAGCAGTCTGAGATGCTGTTCCTTCAGGTTTGCTCTGTACCATTCACACTGAAAACAAAAAAGCCCCAAGAGTTGAACATTTCAAACCTTCATTGAAACCCTCACAATATAATATTGTGAGGGTTTCAATGAAGGTTTGAAATGTTCAATGTGTTTCAATACTAGGAAATTGTGTTCTATGGTAAAACATCTCTAAAATTCATTTTTAAGCTATTTTGCTATTCACACTAGAAAAAAGCATTTGACAGTTCTGGACTTGGGGGACTGCTTGAATAGAAAAACAACATTTAACCCTGCTCCCTGTCTAAACCCCCGAGGAAAACACCTCAACTGGGATACTTAAACATGTTACAGCATGAAAAGAGTGTTTAGGTATAGCTGGGAGACTATTTGGCTACTTATCTATATGGTAGCTAAAGTAATGGCAGAATAAACACCCCCAATGCTTCACCAGTGTCAATGGTTTCCTGGCATGCCAGTTATATCCTTTATCCTTGTGTTTTAGACTTGCTTGAAAATTTAGCCTAAAGAAACCAGGAGACAGGAGAGGAGGGAGAGGCAGTGCACTTCCGTCCCACATCCCAAAACATCGTCATTTCTTGCCTTTTGCACCCGGAATATTTTTCATTCCTGAGAGCAAACATTAACAAGAGCTGCATGGGGCTGAGGATTTAATGTGTCTGTCCACATGAACTGTCCAGGAGAACCATCACGCTGCAAGATGGCCAGGGAAGCTATTTTTAGCATTTCCATGGCAGGCTTTGTCTGAGTACTCCGGTATTACTGACCACAGGCTAGTGATGGAGAGATCTGGCTCTGACAAGACTCATCTCACAAGAAAAGAGGCTCTGCCAAGCACATTAAAAGCTGGAAAATAACTAGGCTAAATAACACCTTGTTGTATCTGTTCTTTCCAAGCTGGTATTCCTTGTGGAGTGAACACAGCCCTGAGGGCACTCTTAGCTCCGTGATCAATGGGAAGACATGCTGGTCTCAGTTTTACAAACCTAATTATTTTCTTCAGAAATCTGTCTGAAACTAAAAAGCATCTGACAAAAAAATGCTCTTCCTATCCCTGTAGCTCAGAGGAATTCAGTCATTGCATGTGAATTGTGTTTCTATTGACTGCTCACGTGTCTTTTGAAACTTGTATTTTCTAGGTGGCTCTGCAAGAAAACACAGTCCCCCTTCAGGCACGAACTGTGAACTCCTTGTATCAAGAAAAATATTTAGCAGTGAGAATGCAGTATGAGTTTGTATTTACAGACATAAAGGGATGTGGGTATGTGTCTAAGATCAGTTACTCAGGTAATGGTGCACAACCCACTCACCCCGGGAATCCTTGTGGAGTCATTCCCTGTTCTCCAATACAGCTTTAGTGAAGTTGGCTTTAAGAATGCTAAACCAAGCTGTACCTTTGTCTTTCTAAAGGACAAGTTAAGTGTCAATAAAATAAAATAAGGTTCATTTGCCATGTTACAGAATTATGATGTTACAGTAGAGTCCCTCAAATACATAATCATCAGTGAAAATGGCTCCAAAAAGCTTAATTAACATTTAAGTGCAAATCCCGGCCGTCATGGAAAGTGAATCCACTCTAAAATCCTTGAATTGCCTGCCAGACCTACATCTAAATGTATTATCCTAGAATAAACCTTGTGGAAAATTCATAATGAAAAACAAGCCAACCACCCAGAGCAGGTGTGACCTGCAGACTGCTGAATACTGTGATTGCTTCCCATAGATTGTAATTTTAGAAACACCTGGGCTGAATGTGCTGTGCTGATGCAGCAGCCTCATGGGTCCTAATGAAATAATTATGGGATAAGAGTACAAAGAAACATTCAGAGCTTGCAAGAAAACAAACAGCTGTAATGCAGGAACAAAGATACTAGATGAGCTGGGGGACAAAAAGCTTTTGTATGGGTTTATTTATATTGCCTGCATAAATGAAATCTCTTCACACCTTTATGCAATATGTTAGATATAAGTGCAATCAATTAAAAATGTTAACTGCCTGGTCTGGGGAAAATCACATCAGTTTTACAGGACAAGGCCTTACATAAAATATCCTGGTCTTACAGGAAAGATGGGAAGGCAGAAGATGAGGTTTCTGCCACCTACATCTGCAAGTAGGAGCAATCCCAGACAAACCTAAGAAGTCAATGAGTTTTTCTTTTGGTAGGTGATAGAGGTCAGGTTGAAGGAAGATTGGTGAAATGTACCAAGAAATAAGTATGTTGAAAATAAAAATGCATGACAGTGTCTAAAATATCTGAAGATTAAAAATTGACACTGAACAGGTCTGAATCCTGGCAAAATTCAGTTCTGAGATTGTTCTGAGTGATGCAGTAGAACATCAGTGAAATGGGGGGTGCATGAGCTCTGCCTCTCAGCCGTGTGTGACTCACTCAGGATCTCCCTGGACACCCAGAACCATCCATGGACTTGCTCCCTCACCCACTGCTAATGGATGAAATTCAAGGAAGATTTCCACTCTAATACTCTGACAGCCCTAAAAGTTACTCACATGTATAATCCCTGACTTCAAGATGTGACTTTGCTGGACTGGATCTAAAATATCTTAGCAATAATTATAAATATTTAAGTTTTTTAAAAAAATAAAAAGCTTTCTGAACAGTTCTCTTTTGTGTAACTTTTAATTAGAATTTATATCTCTCTGAAATATCTATTCTAGAGGCAATGAAGAGACAAAAATTAAGTTTATATCTTACATGAAATTGTTTAATTCTTTACACAGAAAAACATGATTTACAATCTAAAATGACTGAAACCCTTTGTTTCAACAAACCAGTCATAATCTCTTAGATGCCAGCATACACAACTGGAAATGCTGCAGTAAATTTCTTCAGCCAAATTCCTTTTTTAAAAATCTTAATTGATTTTCTTCCACCAATAGTGCTTGTGGTTTTACACTGGTTTTCAACAGGAGATTTTTTTCTGTCCCTTGGACCATATGATCTTCATATGAGTCTAAACACACTTGGAAAAATAGGAAGCCTGGGAATATAAATTGCACTTCTGTGCTTAGTCACAAATGGCTGAGCACAATGAGATTTTACAATAAACCAGAAATGTCTGTGTTTTGTTGTGTCAATAAATGTTCCAGGGATGCTCTTAAAGACAATAAATTACTGGTAATGGAACACTATCCTCAGCATGTAGAAGTCATTTTCCACTTCCAGACATTCTCAGATTAGGTTTAAATTTCTATTAGAAAATCCTAAATGTGTTTGGTTGAAGAAAATCTTTTTAATGCCTAGAAATAATCTGGCAGTGGCTGGTTAGAGCAGAGTTAGCAAGAGTATTCCTGGGGAGAACAGTTTACACATATGGAAGGGAACTTGGCTCCAACAGAACCCTACCACTTGCAGAGGGAACAATACACAGAGATTTCAGAGCCTGTAATTTTTTGCAGCTGCTCAGCTGAAGGGTAAACATGTCAGTGCTAAGGAAATCATCTTGAGGGACTGAGTTTGTAACAGGGGTGTAAGTCCTGGTCCGGGCTGCCCTTGGCAGAGATGTCTTCATAAAGCTTGTTCTCAAAAGCCTTTGAAGTGGCAGAAATAAATGATGGACATGGGAAGCAGGGCAGGATAGAAGGCAAACAGGGAAGGGAAGAATCATAAGTGAAGGAAACAGCAGAAAACAGGGCTCTGGTGTACAGCCATTCACATTTTTGCAAATACAGCTGTTCATCTCCCTGAGGATCCACTGAAATCCGTGGTGTATTTATCACCAGTGTTTGTGTGCTTGTGGTGTCTGCAGCCTGGGCCTGAAGGTGCAGATCCTGGGGTTCTTACACACCCTCTTTTCTTCAGCACTGCCTTTAGCAATAGAAAATCAAAGCAGGAGAACCCTTCCTTTTTTTTTTTTTTTTCCTTATTAATGTCTGCAATACTAAAGTCCAGAAAAATATGTGCACTTACAAGTGTAAAAACTGAACAATCTTCAAGACTGCCACACTCGTCCTGCTCCTACACTGAAAAATAAAGAGTTAACTAGAGATGCATAGCCTTGAGAGGAACTTCTGTATTGACTTTCTAGGTTTTTCAGAAAGAAATCCACAAGGGATTCAGAAGGAATTTCAGAGGGACTAATTAGTTTCGTGCTCTGTGAGAAATATCGCTGCTCAACTTAGATTCTGCTGGAGTGCACTGCACTGTCTCCCACACTAATGACCCCAAAACAAGGGGCAAATTATTCATTCATGATCAATGCATTCAAATTCAAAATTGCATTTCACTTAGCATAAAGTCTGCTTTATTTCATATTTTATTTCGCTTTGTAGAACCCTGAAATGAAAGGAGAATGAACTGTTGCTGTTAATGGCTACATTTCCATTAGCTATAGCAGGGCTTGCCCATACAGGTGATGTTTGGCCTGTGCTACGTAAGTGAAAAAGAAAGGTTACTATTTATTGTCAGAAGCCATCAAAGCTGGCTGTGCTCCCTTCTGTCTTCTGTCAGTGTTTCAAACTTTTGTGAGTCCTGTGTGATCTTAATGTGTCAGATAATTTTGCCTATTATGTGCAGGGGTCCATGAGCATGGACTCATAATGCCATGTTGATGTATAAACACATGTATTTATATGTAGGTTTGGATAAATTATATATGTAAAGTGAGCTCTGCAGTTTTGTTTTCAACCCTACTTAAAAAAATTATGTGTATTTTATGCATTGCAACTGCCCATTTATATTGCAGCATGTCTGACTGAGCTTTTCCTGATGTCTTTATGGACATTTTCCAAGGTAACATGAAGAGTAAAAGCATTAATAAACTCTGATTCTATGAAGCTGTGTTAAATGCATTCAGAAAAAGAGGAAGCAAGTATGAGCCAGCAGGCTCCAAGCAGTGAAGAGAGTTCTGGTGAACCTGCTGCACACCGTCATGTGAGATTCCACTTTTAAGGACCAAAACTTTCCTGCTGTGTTAGGCCTGCTGACAGCAACAGCTCCTCTGGGCCACAGCAGTCCTAGATGAGCCCTCAATGGTACATGGGCTAGAGGATTTCCATGGATCTTCCAGGGCAAAGCAGTTCAATAAAATACCTCTTTACACCTGTACTTTCTCAGATGCCTTAATTTTTGCCATGGTATCCAAGTTACACAGCAGAGGAGCAAAGCTGGGATGGTGTCGGATGGTTAAAAAAAACAGGAATTAACAGATACAGTGGCAAAAAATCTCAGCTGGTTGTGTCTGGCATGTAGAAGGGGAGGTGTGTAGGTGTGAAGCATGTGGTATCAGCGAGCAAAATGCCATCAGCCTTCACACAGGTGAGAAAAGAGGTCAGCAGGGGCCCTCCTGGAGATGGGAATTTGGAGCAGCTCTCAGGTGAGACTCCACTCAGTCATTGAGAGCCACTCAATCTTCCTCACAGGGTCCAGGGAGGGGGTGGTTCAGGCCTTTGGTGTTGAAAATTTAACTACAAATAACAGAGCCAGTGCTGAATCAAAAGATGCATTTGCTCAAACTGAGAAGCCATGAGCTGTAAAACCTAAGTTGAAGGAAGAGCTTTCCCTGAAAGCATTACAAAGGCTTAGTTTGGCAACCAGAGATTTTTTTTCTTTAATGTAGCAGAATGCAACACAATGGATAAGACTGCAGAAGCCATGAAATGGAAAATGATGATTTGCTGAACACTGCATTTAAAAACCTTCGGTACCTCCATCTCTATCCATGGACCAGCCTGGGAGCAGGAGAGTATTTCTGCACAGGGAGAAGGGATTCCTCTATTCATGACATCAAAGGTTAAATTTTTGCTAGATAACACTTTTGCCTTTCTGAAAAGGAAGGAGAACTTATGTAAAATCAGGATTCTGTGACATGGAGTATCTTCTTTGTCATACAACCCTGGCTTAATATAGCTTTTTTTAACCTATATAGTTTTATACCATTTTTCCTTTAACTTCCCTGTGTGAACAAAGCCAATCACATATGAAATATCTGGGGACAACTTTTCCATAGTCAGAAATCTTTCTAGTTCCTCTGCTTTCCATGGCAGCTCACCACAACTGGTGTTTTGATCCAGGACAGGTCAGTTAATCCTTGTGAAGTTTAAACACTTTAGGGGAGGGAAGTTCCACAGTTAGATATTCAGACCTGGCAAACGTTCAGCATCCTACATGTGAGATGTGAGTGGAGGTGGCCATCCTGCAGGTGCTGGGACACAGGCACTGGGTCTGAGTGGGGCCAGAGGGCCGAGGGGCTCGACCTCCACCTGCTGTGTGACGCTGCCTGGGCTCTCTATTAGATTAAACATCCTCATTTTCCAGTCACCAGATTTTTCCCTGCAGGAAGAGTCAGTCATTGTCAATATTTATAAAGCCCAATGAGACCTCTTCACTGTAGGGCGAAAAGTGTTTCATCATTATGAGTTTCCAACTCTTCAGTGACATTTGATGAAATCATATTAAGGGTAATTATATTTGAGGGGAGCACGTCTGAGTTCTAATGAGGCTTTATAGTTATTCATTCATTATCTAATTTCTTCATTTTCATTTTCCAAAGGTTTCTTTGCTTCATTCAGCTAAATTAAGGGAGAGCCATGTTCATAGCCTCTTCCCTTCAACTTTCAGGTCCTTTACTGAGTTTTATGACTCCACACTGGTGAATATTTGCACACAGTTTCTTGATTTTTAGCTTCTAGGGGGTCCCATTATATGTGAGAAGTTATGGAGAAGAATAGCTTTATGAATAATACACTCCCAGGTTTACAGGCTGCATTTTGGGGGGTTTTATTAAAGGAAATTGTTACATAAAAGAGTGGGCTTTGTGTTTTCAGAAATGACTGCAGTTAGTGGGATGAAAGCCAGGCACTACAGATGCTTCACACAAGAAGTATATGCAGATTTGAAGTATAAATCCCATTTTGGCCACATATTCTGGACTGAAAGGGAAATGGACTGAGATTCACACTGAGTTGTACTAAAGATGAATATCTTCTCTGCCAGTCTGGTTTAGTTCATTATTTAAGTCCCTGACATGGGAAAAAAGTCTCTGGATTTTAACAGGAGAGCATATCATCATTATTTTTTCCATCTCTTTCTGTGCCTTTTCCATGAGGAATCCAGGTAAGATACATCCACTGAAAGCTGCAAATTATATCCATAACCATAATTATAATTATAATTAACCATCTAGATTGCCTGCAGTAAAGAAGGCAAAGAAGTGATAAAGGTGCCAGTTGGCTTGTGTGTAAGGATGTGTTTCCCAAAAACTTTTCCTGATTTCTGGTTAAAAATTCTTTTTCAGGGGATATGAAGTAAGTTTTTGGAATTGCACACTGTGACCAATCACCATAAGGATCAGCTTCTGATAAGAAATATGAAGCACCAAAATATCACAGATTATCACATATTAACAGAGCACAGTTTTTCAATATTGTGTATCTGTAACTGATTAATTTTCTAAAATAAATATTCCTAATTTCCTAAATTAAATAATGATTTTTAAAATGCAAAACCTTTTTCCTGTTTTTTCTTAGATTGTCCTGTAAGTATATAGTAGCAGATCCCTCATACTTTGAGATACAAACAACCCAAACCAAGGATCTGAGAATCAAGATCCTGTAAACTTCAGGAATTCTGGGAATTGAAAATTCAAATCTAGATATTTCTAGATAGCCATTTTGTTTTTATTAGCTGTACATCTGAATTCTGGGCTGTTCCCAGTCTCACTTTGAATCCAATTGTGTCTTGAACATCTCTCGAATTTCACCTGCAATTAAATACTATGTTTTTCTTTCCATATGATTTCTCTTTGTCAAAAATAATCAGGTACTCCTTCTTCTTTGCAAAAAAATTACCTCTGATTTAGCTCTGCTAGAGCCTGCATCGACATGAAAGGAACTTTCAATAGGCTACCTCCACTGCCTCTATTTTCAAATCACAATATTTGCATAGACTGTCTCTTCACAAGAATAAATAAAAGAGAGAAAGCAAAGCAATAAAAGGAAAACTCGCGGATAAAAGAAATAATTTGCAATGCTCGTGAAGGCAAAGCATCGTGCTACATCTTTGTTTTTCAAACAACCCAAACCAGCTTCAAAGTTAGACTCTAAAGGCAGGATCAATATCCATAGCAACTAATTGCATTTACTGCACCTGCTGGAAAGTGCAGTGGCCGTGTGCACGAATACCAGAGTAACCTGGCTGCTGCAAATGACACAGAGCCTGGCTGAAGGTCTGTCCTTGGGCTCCTCTGTGCCATCTTCAGGATATTCTGTTGCTGATGCTCAGACTCTGTTATGTTTTTGAGAAATACATTGTCCTTCCTCTTCTGCTGTTCTTGACACCAAAAGCATTCCAAAGAATTAAAGAAACTCTGTCATCCTCCCTCAGACCATGATGATTACAAAAATCTTGGCACAGGTGGCACATAGAAATTGCTGCCTGCTTGATCATTAGGAAGTGCCACTTCCCCCCTTGCTCCTGCATGCAGCTCTCCCTCTTCTGTTTGGAGTAATTGGATGCTGCTCAGGGCAGGCATTGCCTTCACATTATTTATTTACACAGCGTATAACATAAAGGACTTCCAGTCCTGGGCTGGGACTACAGTCTCCTTCCATACAGGAACTAACACATCAATAGGGGTTTATCAATACTCCTTGCAACACCCCTCTATCAGACAGCACTGAGCTGAGCAGTTTGTTCCATTGCAGACTGAGCATGACCACCTAAGCCCAAACAGCATTTCTATCAACCATCCAGCAGTGCTGTGTTTGAAATGTTCACAAAAGCAGAACAATATCCTGTAGCTGGAACTTCCCCTTGTGGATATTCCACAAGCAGAACACTCTTTCTTGGTGTTTATCAAATATTGTAATTCAGCTGAGTTTTTTTATGAAACAGTAATCCGTTCAGTGTAAAAGGCTGACAATATTAGAAATTCTTCTGTGTGTGGTTTAGTCCTATTTGATTGCACAGATAACATGCTTCTCTTTGTCAGTTTTATATACACAACTTGTAGAGTCAGAAAGAGACCAGGGTCTGAAATATATAGAGAAGATCAATAAACAGCAACAAAGACATCTTTTAAATGTTAACATTTCCTTTCTGGGTCCTGTAAGCCTTGCCAAGAATTGCCTATGGATATATGATCTCATTTAAAGCACATTTCTTTTGTGATAGGTGTTCAAAAGGTACGTTTATGAAACAGATCTTGCTCTTTTTAAAATTTGTTTGTCCCAAAAAAATTAATTGACAAGTGTTGATTAATACTCACCAAAATAATTTGCTTGCTCTGATATAACCCTTGAACTCTTTGTTAGTGTTTTCCAGCCAGTCCTTTCTAAGAAGAGAAGCAACATTCATTGGGCAGATAGTGAAATGAATGCTTGGGCTCATTTTCTGTACATGTGCAGTCCCCCTCTCCCTGTGTGTGTGAGCAGCCCTTCTGTTTTGTCTTGCTCTTATCTGACAATAACCACTGCCTGGGAAAGCAGGGGCTGTTGCAGCCCCAAGTCACGGAGTCACAGCCACGGCGTACACAAACGAGGACATTGACGAAGCCCAGAGTAATAAATCTGTGTCAGGAAGATGGATTTGGGTCAGTTTTCACCTCTCTGTGCAGCCCTGGATCTGCAGAGCGGCCCAAGGGGCTCAGTGCTGATGCTGCCCCGGTCCCTCTCTAGGCCCTTGTTGTAAATCCGTGCTGCTCTATGCAATAGTAACTTCTGCCCGGATTTCTGCCTGAACTGATGCGAGAATTGCCCTGGAGGAGGCGGGGGGAGAGGGAAGAGGGTAGACATGGAGGACAGGGGAAGGGTATGGTGGCTGCTGTGTCTGTTCTGCATGCTCAGCCCCTGCCCTCTCTCCTCCTTGAAAAGCAAACACGGAGAAATCCCTGCAAGGTGCAGCACTGGGGAACTGCAGGGACAGCAAAAGGGGCAGTACGAGGCCACCAGCAGGGATCTGCACCCATTCTCCCTCCTCCTCTCAGGAAGGTACCCACCTGGTCTCCTCCATGGCCCGGGAATGACACTCAGGAGCATGTCACCACTGGTTAACATCTCCTTTTCCTTCACACTTTCATCAGTGATCCCATTTGTGCTGATTGCCATTGCTGGCAGCCATTCTCTTTCCCTGTGTATTTTATTTCCTCCTGCATTCAGGGCAGGGAAAGTTCAGCATTCGGAGCAGCTTTTAGAGGGGTGGTGAGGTCGGTGTTACTCTGGGATGGGGCTGTGGTGCAGGGACTGACATTTTGTGTGTTTACATCAGATCTGCCTTGTGCAGTTATAATCAGCCATGCTACTGGGACTATAAGCTGGAATGATTCAAGTGCTGTGGCCTCTACCATTGCAACATAAATTCCACTAAAAATAGCAATAATAAGAGAAACTGGAGACATTTAAGCAGGAGTCTGGGCCTAGTGTAAACAAGGATGGAAAAGAACAAATAAAAGATTATCTGTCCTTTGAAACACCCACATTCCTGCCAATTCAAATATTGACTAGCTGCAGAATAGGAAAAATCACTGCTTGCAGTGGGATGGAAATGGCAGAGCTTGCTTCAGAATAACCCAGAAAGCAAAAATGATGTTTGGAGGCTTCCAACAAGGACCAGAGCTCCAAAGCAAGAAAAAAAAAAAGGCACTGTGTGCATTGAGGAGGATATCTCAGGGATGCTTTTTCAGTGTGAAGTCTGAGTGGAGACATAAATCTCACACCCAGGATGCATTGTGGCATTTAGTGTTCATAGATTAGAATATCCTTGGTTGGAAAGGACTCACAAGGATCATCAAGTCCAACTCCTGGCACTGCACAGTGGTGACACCAGCTTTATAGAGTGGTTGTGAAAACACCCTCCTTGCTGGTTGTTTCCATGGGCATGGTGGGAAACGGATGTGGAACTGATTTGGCTGAAGACTTGTGCATTCAGGGTATCCTTCAACCAGATCCATTTTCTTTCTCTGTTTGTAATCCTGAAATGGTAACAACTTCCCATTGAGTTCCTGAAGTGATTATCCATCTCACACCACCATGGGGTGTGCTTGGTGACATGACTTCCATGAACTCCCCTGTGTTCCATCACACCCTGAAGTCAGTACTGTTCTTGTTGTGTTAGGGTTTGTTTTGACCATTATTTTAATTGTAGTGTGATGGATGATGGTTTGATTTGACTTTTTAAAATTTGTTGTGTGTGTCCAGTGATTTTTTTTCAACACAATAAACTTAAAATAAATCTTTCAGGCTGAGATGTTCATTTTTTTACTGCAAGAAAGGCCTGTAGAGATCAATTATAGGAACAAAGAATTAAAATCTGGCCCCTCCTCTAGTATGAATTAAATCTTATATCCTATGGTGAACAAACAGCATATTAGACTTTGCCACAGTCCTCAAAGGCATTATTCCCACACTACAGTGGATGAGGGCAAATAAAGCCAAGAGAGCTGTAATTTGCTTTAAGTCATTCATCCAAACTGATGCAAAATAAAAAGCAGAGCGTAAAATGTCCTGTTCTAGATCAGTTTCTCTTGCCATCAGCCAGTGCTTCCCCTGCTGGCATGCAGAGCAATGTGGGCAGTGGTTTTACCCTTCTTGGCCCTCCCTGCACACGAACAAGGATTGCAAAGGTCTCCGTTTTCACTGGCTGCCTCCCACATGGGTTTGGGTGGGCCTGGCTTTGGAACTGACACTTTGTCACCTCCTCTGTCCCTGCTTTGGGCAGTGATCTCCAGGTTCCACTGCAGGAAACTCTTTTTCACCTCCTGAGGAACAGAAGAGGAATTGGAGAGAGGCAGGAGGAACAGCAGCACTGTGGAGTCAGCAGACCCAGCTGCTGATTCTGGCTCTGGCCCTGAGCTGCTGTATGGCTCTAAATCTTCTGTGCCTCAGTTTGCCCATTCATATGGCCATGATTAAGAAATTTCAGATTTTTCAATACTTCCTATATATTTTTTTGTCTAAAAGGAATGTTAAAATAAGAACTGATCGAGGATCATCTTAAAATCTATGCTCTCTCTATGCAGAAAAATGTAGGGCTTCACATCGAATTATTTTTATGGCCTTTGTTTGCTTTAAAACCAATAACAGATTGACTATTCTGTGTATTTTGTTATTCTTTCCTTCCTAATAACTTCATTCGTATGCTCCTTCTTTTAAAGTCTCCAACTAGCAATCCTACTGTTCCTGTGTAAAAAACTTGTTCCTAATGTTGCATAGAATTTTCTAAGTCATTCTCTGGTTACCAAGGCAGACGAACCCTAATGAACAAATGGGAAGATTTGACGCCACTTCAGCCGTGCCATCTGGTGGCACTGGGCCTCCCGAAGGAAGGAGGTCTGCTTGCACCATCTAGTGGCTTCAGGTAACCGAGCCGAAGGGATTTTCTATTCCCAGCCCACATCCCCAGCAAGCCTGAATAATAAAAATACAGACGAGGCATTTGCAATTTCAGGTAACTCTAAGTGAACACAGGAAATGCAAAAAGCAAACTTACCTCCGGGGAAAAAAAATGAGAATTTTCTACTAATCAGTTCTTTTCCCCCACACCCATTTTCATTTACCATTACCACCATTCAAAGCACAAGAAAGCAGAATCCTTAAGAAGTAAAATAAGGAGGAGAGTTCTTCCACAACAATACAAAAGAAAGCATCTGTCCAATCTAACTTCCCAGGGTCGATATTTTGTGAAGGTCAGACTGTGATTATTATCACACATCCTTCCTTTAGCAGCTGCTTAAGAACGGCTTTGCTTTCCTCCAAAGAGAAGTAGAGCTGTGGAAGCAAAGCTACAGAGAGTATCTCATCACTCTTTTTAAGTGAATGTAAAGAAAGACATCTCCAAAGACTTTAGAAGTACAACTGGAACAACAGGAGCTGCGTTATTCAGGGATAGAGTCACATTAAAACTCCTTGGTTTTCCATTGAAGAAAATAAGAGTTTTGCAGTTGTTGTCAATCACTCTGAGTTTGGGAATTTACCTGAGCTAAGCAAACAGCACCTTGCTCTCTCACCATGGAGACCCATGGACATGTCAGAGGATGGAAAGCCTCCAGGAAGAGAGAGTCCCAGGTTGTGTTTAATGGATGCCTATAGACTTCTTCAAACACAAATGATTCATCCCTCAAGACAGCATAATAAATGTAGGAAGTAGAACACTTCATTATGAAACACATGACCTGCTAAACGACCTGGACAGAATTCTTTGTAAATGGTATCCTTCACTCAGAGTAGCCTTTGAGTCATGTTCGAACATAAATACACAGTGCCTTAGAAAGCCTTTCTAGGAATTTAAGCCCTTGCTGTTTGCCATAAAGTGTTTTTAGGGTCCTTCTGAAGAGAGAGGGCCCTACATCTTGCAGAGGCAACAGGAGCCTATTTGGTTTAAAAGGTTCTGGGACTTTAAGAGAACTTGAGCTCAACTGAACAATTTTTTATGCATATTGCTTTCCACTCATAAATACAAATTTAACTTCCCTTCACTCACTGTGTTCTCTGGGACTAAAAATTACATTTAAAAAGGCAAATAGTCCAGAGAGGTTATCCCTATGTTAACCTTGCAGAAAGGAGCAGGTGTGTATTCTCCAGACTGCAGGGACCCAGAGACCTCTCTGTGGAGCTAAAAGAATGAAAGGATGCATCTTGCTTTGCTGTCACCAGAGATCCACATAGGCCTGCAGAAGTGAGGGCAGTGCCATCCTTTGTCCAGGGGTTCATCTCTCTCCCAGGTTTGACCATTATAACCTATCAGACCACGTGTGCATTGCCCATCTCACTCTCAGACATTATAATCTGCTTTGCTTTGATTTTTCTTTCTTTTTCATTAAATCAGGTTGCTTCAAGCCCTTCTTGCTATGAAGTTCTCTTTCAGCTAAACTTCTTTCTGTACAATTTTGACAAATACTTCAGGGAGTGAGCCAAGAAGGCTCTGAAATGAAGCATCTCCTTTAAGGGTCTGTCAGGGTCTCAGTCCCTTCTCAACAATAACAAGCATTCAAGTGTGGTTGCTTTTCTGACTGATCTCTTTCCTGCACCTGTTCCAGCTTAGTTCTAAGGCAGCTGTTGCCTGTAAACAAGTGATGCTTGTGGACTCCTGAGTACAGATTTTCTTACCATAAATCACTTAATCTTGGCAATATAGTAATATGACTATAAACACTCCTATGTAAGTACTTCTCTGGCACACAGGCCTTCTACTTCAGTCTCATAAACTGTGCCGATGATTTGCAATTTTGCAAATTTCTCACATCTTTCTTTCCCCACTCTAGAGAGAGAAAAAGTGTTTTCCTCGATCTGTGCTTGTCAAATTCTTGCTGTGCTGGATTACACCACTCTTCCAGCTTTCCAGGCAGCTTCAAGCACGAGAGCTATCTATCATCATGAAAGCTAAATTAATGTCCAAAGGCTGACAAACTCATGCTTTCCTCAGTATTATCCAAGAGATTAATGTAGAGATCAGTAAAGATATTTCTAAACACTAAAACCCAAAGCCAATGCATTGGTTGGGCATTCACTGACTGACTGGCCAGGTCAAGTGTCCATGAGCTGGAAGTGAACTTCACCGTGGGATGAGGTGGCACAGCTGGAGCAGGACAGATGGGCAATGCAGACACTTTCCGTGTCATGAAATTTCATGGTGTTGTGGGAGACTTCTGCATTCACAGCTCCTATTTCACCACATTTCTTCTTTTTTGAAATTCACCGCAGCTGCTTCACAGATCTCCTCAGTCACCCAGTGACACATATTTGTGCACATGCCATGAGGAGTTTCTCTTTCTTGCTCAGCCAGCACAGGCAGGAAGTGAGAAGGGCTGCGTTAGTCTCAGAGATGCAGCCAGCAGCAGGCAGGCAGCAAGAAACTCTCAGATAAACAGTGATTTAAAGTCCTTATCTAAGATGCTCCAAGGAACTGCCATAACAAAAATAATAAACTCCAGAAATAATAATTATTAACAGAATTCAAGGAGCCTGACCCCGATCCCATGCTGGGTTTATAATTTCACGATTTTTTCTGACTTCGACAGAGCTGCTTCCCTCTGAAACTGCTGAAAGTGTAATCAGAGTCAGGGACCAAATCTTTCGGCCTCCTTATTTGAGCTGCTCTGAAAGGTTGTATAGCCCCTTGCTGATGCCATTCAGACTAAAAAGCAGGTGAGATTTTTAGATCAAAGCAGCATTTGCCAAAGTCAGCCACTTCAAATCCTTCTGTGTGAAGTGGTAGGCTGCAGAATTTTACAGGAACAGGCTCCCTCATGGCTTTTTATGGCACCTTTTCCAAACAGTAGAAATGCTGAGAACAGTTTCTAGTGTGGTTTCCTGTTCCCATCAGTAAGAGCTTATAATTGAACAAATAAAATACCTGACTTTAAAAACACTGGACTTCAATTAAGCTCAAGTCAAAGTTTTTATTGGAACATCATCTCTAAAATCCGTTTTAAGGACACCTGGAGACTGAGTTTAATGACTACCTTAGTTGCTGTGTTTACAGGGCTGTTATTATTGATGCTGCTGCTTTCCTGTTCTCTTTTAATGGAAAACAAGACCAACAGAGGGAATATATCCATGCTTCTCCAAGGAAGAAGTTAATCTCTGACCCGTGGCAGGGTGAGCCTTGGTGTCCTGGGGAACATGTCACACTTCTCAGGCTCTGCCAGAGTATCCAGGGACATGCTGGATCCAGATGGGAACTGAGACAGGGAGTTCTGTTCAAAGCCAGTGACAATGGCAAACATAGCCACAGAAAAAAATAATTAATAACCACATGACTGCTTAATGTAGGTATAAGACACATCTTAGTGTTTGTCTGGTTTTGACCAAGAAGAACTTGGATTTATTGAGAAATTTCCCTGTCTCCACAGTCTGGACTCATGTCCTGATTTCAGGTCAGTGTTGCTGGCCTGGAGAAAAACCTTTATCTAGCCCTTTCAAGAGAAAAAAAAAGACAAGTAATCAGTAATTTAGGCAGTTTTGTGTAGGAAAAAACCTTCCCATGCTAGGACAGTTTAGGCATGAAATGGCTCTTCCAAAACCAGAATCAAAGTGATTAATGGCTAAACGTATTCAATTTGTCACTTCTCTCCAAACCTGACTTTTCTAAAGCATGGTGAGCTTTGCCACAGATCTCAAGAAGATCAGAATTCAGCCCTCTCCTTCTTAAATAGCATTTATAAGTGGCTTTCTTAGAAAGCAAACACATGTACACATGCCAGTCCTTAACCTCTTCGAGGACGAGAAGTGTTCATTTCCTTGGCAGAGAAAATTGCTGTAAAAACCCTTTGGCACTGTAACTTTTCTTGCAGGGGAGATATCAAAGAGGTGCTCTTGGCTGTCAAATGTTAGTCCAAGCATTCACTATTTACAGACCCGTTCAGAAAGTGAGACTTCTTAGTCTGATTAGACAGAAAATTATGTCCTGCTCTTAAACTCCAAGGAAAATTCATGAGCCTCCCTTTGCTCTCTTATTTCCTCTTCCCAGGGAGTACAAGGCTACCTTATAATAAGAGTATTTAAACTGTTTGAGAAACGTTTTTTTATCAAGAATACCACCTATTTCTTTGTCTGAAGTAGATCACACCAGTGTTTGGTGTTCTCCTGGGAGATATGGAAAAGCTTGGAATGAGCCTTGGAGAAGCCAGTCGTCTTTCACCAGCAGTGTGACCGGACATGTCTCTGTGTGAGAAGCTGGAGTTGCAGTGACAGCATGGGAGGATCACAAAGAGCTTTGTCTTTCAGGTCTTTCCCTTCTTACTCACATGAATGGCTCATCTCACAGAGTCATTCACAGGTGGAATTGTTAAAGCCTTTCCAGAAGCTCTCTGTTGACCATCAACACTTTGCGGTTCAGCCAAAAATCCCACTGTACACTCAGATTTGCTTTGAAAACACTTACAACTTTTAGCTGGCAAGTGTATTTGGAAAACTGTCCATTAAGCATCAGTGAAATCTAGGTAGTCAGTGCTCTCCTGAGAGTTTTGATGGTTGTGTGAGAGAAAAAAAGCCTAAAACCATGTGTATTATCAAGCTGGTGAGCAGAAGGTTTAATACATAACTGAATTCCCCAAACTCCCAAATTCCTTTAGGAGCAACATCTTCTATTACTTGCCAAGAAAAGTATAAAGTGAGGAAAATATTAGAAAGTGAGTGTCTTATACCCACAGTCAGAACCCCAGCCTCCAGCTCTAGTAATGTTTCTCAAATCTTTTTGCCACGTGTGACAAAAGGCAGCAAACGGGTGGCTCTCCCCCACAGGACACAGATCAGAGAGCACGATGACAGTCTGCAGTGCACAGCAGATCAAGGAACTCTCTTCCAGCAGCACATCAAGTACATTGGCAATTTTATATGCTGGTTTTGTGGTGTTCTCTCAGTCAGTTTCCCTGTTCACACAGGACTCTGTGGAAGCAGATAACGTAATCAATCAATGTTGTTAGACAGCGTCATTACCCTGATTTCTCATCAGTAGATGCTTAACACAGCACTTCATTTTTCACTGTCAAATTTCTACTCTTTTCTTCTTGCTTTGCTTTCCTTTCCCTTCTTGCCCATTGCTTTCCATTTCTTCTGGACTTTGGTGCACCCTAAAAATGCACAGACATAAAGTTTTATGCACAAAACCAGTGTTGGAAGGATTCTGTCTCTGGCCAGATACTGAGAGCTTCATCACTTTGAAAAAGCCTGAACTAACCTCAAAAGAACTACATTTTATCTACTCAGACACTGAATTTTTAACTCAAAGGGAAAAAAAAAAAAAGAAGAAAAAAACCTCAGATTCACATGCAAACTCGTAAGCACACAAGCCAACTAACATTTGTTCAAGCACTTCCTAAGACTCTCTAACAAAAACCACGTGCAGAAAATTGGTTATTGGCATGTACAAGCAATACATTCATGGACTTCATTGCTCATGAAGGTTTGCACTTAGACCTCAGGCTGCTATCCTAAAAATAGTGGCTTCATATATGAGAGACCTGCTGTCTTCACATAGCTGGGATTTGCTGTACGAGTGCTGGAGCAAATCCCTCATATTCCTGCCACTATCTGTGCCTGTGTACTTTAACAATAAATTGAAATTTATCCTGAGCAAGCTGATCTCCCTTGCTCTGTGTGTAAACGCAGGCTGCCATGTCGGATGGCTTGAAAAATATTTATTCTACCTTATATGTGGTGCAAAAGGTAAGGAAGAAAGGGAAATACAGCCCAGCTAAATATTTTAAGTTGGTCTTAGAACATAGCATGTCCTAGCAGAACATGCTGAATACAGCCTGTGGAGTTGCTTAATAACAGTAATAATAACAAAAAAATAATAATAAGATATTGCTGTTACTTATATATAAGAAAAATACATTTTCAAAAAGTGTTTAATTTATGAAAGCCAGGTAAAATGATAAGAGCCATCCTTCTGGGTTCACAAAACATTCACATTGCATGCAACAGCCACACATGCTGCATTTGATGCTCCCTGTGGTCTGGAAATTAGGATCACAAGGTATGCTGGGAACTTGGAAGCAAAGAGAACTGCAGGGACTGCTCTCAGCTGGAGTCCCAGCCTTTGCCTCTGCTGAGCCCGCCACCCCACATGCAATTAGCATTCATTATATGGCAGTGTTTTTACGATGTGGGTGCATCTCCAACTGGAACAAGTTGAAAAAGCATGAAAACCATCAAAGTGTTATCAGATGTTATTAGCATTGAGCCCACTAAAATCTGGAGTACATCTGAACTACTGGCACACAGATGACAAGTCCTACATCTCATTAAGAATTTCCTGAGTCCTCAGATGTTCTGCTCATGCAAAAGATGCTTGTGAATGAAATGTCATTCTTTGAATGACAAAGCAGAGTCTAAGAGGAATATTTTAGAGGGTTTCATTAATGGCTTTTCAGTCCAGACCCTCTATCTTCTTTCTGCCACTGTTTTATCTCTCAGGAGGATTTCTTGCACAGACTTTCTGCCCTCCTGTGGCTGCTGGTGGTGAGACCTGTGCTGGAGCCCCTCATCCAGCTCTGCTGGTTTAAGACGGGCTCTCCAACCAGGCTGGCTGCACAAACCTTCCCAAGCCAGAGGCACCAGCCCTCACTATATTTTCAGTCTCAAGCAT
The DNA here is from genome assembly GCF_020740725.1 of Corvus hawaiiensis. NCBI lineage: Eukaryota > Metazoa > Chordata > Aves > Passeriformes > Corvidae > Corvus > Corvus hawaiiensis. Next base: position 6,976,654 of record NC_063220.1, read on the forward strand.
CTCTTCACCATATTTATGTCTACACAGAAAATGGCTTTTTCCTCTGCCGCTGCTGTCATTTTCTCCCTCTAACCCTTCTGCCCAAAGATTATTTTCCCCTCCTTCCACTCATTCCTCCATGGTTCTCCCTGTGAGTCACACAACAGGAATACCCTCCTCTCTGCTCCTAAGTGCTCGTGACAGCTGCCATCTTGGCCCAATCAAGGGTGATTGATCCAGCATCCTTCAGCGTCAAGTGCATTTGATCTGTAAAGCTCTCCAGCTGGGGCTGTAATAACTCATATCCGCTGTGGGTTACACATCAAGCAGCTCTTTCCCCATCAGTCACGTCTTTCCTGATAGAAGAGTTCTTCAATGAAGCCCTTCACATCTAATCCACCATCTCATGCAGATCGTGATGGGAAAAATTTATGAAAAGCAATATTTTGTGCTGCTTTGAAGCAAACAAAGCTGAGCTCCATGTCAATTTTGCTGAATAAAAACTTCTGTGGACAGAGACTGTGAATTCTTCCAGGATTTAGTCCATGATAAGAACAGTCAAATCATAAATATTTATGCCTGGGGCTCACTAAATGAGCCATTACTCACTACTTTGTTTCATTTTCATTAACTCTGTGGCTATATTTACTGCATTTACATTCAGATCCTGCTATGCAGTGTGAACTGCTGCTGTCACTGTCAGCCCAAGGCTCTGACATCTGGAAACAGGCTCCCAGCTCAGAGAGTAAGAGAATCAGGGCCAGATATTCCTGTTTGTGGGGGATCACTATTTCAGTGCACCTGAACAGAAGACATAAATACCTTTTCATACCTGACAATGCAATGTGTGCCCACCTCCCCACCCTCCTTTAGTTTCACCACACAAGCAAAATGACCACATTACTTTTACTGCAGGCTGGTTGTGTTGTGCTGCCTAAATCACAATGTTGGGTGATATGTTTTGCACAATCAGACTGGACTGGTTTGTCTAGCTGGCTCACAAATACGAAACTAAATATCTATTCAGGCATTAGATTTGCCGAGTGTTTTTTATCTCTATAGCAATATGTTCTACACATAACAGGCATGGAAATAAGGCCAGAATAGGATGGACAGAACACTTTCTGTCTCTGAGAGACAGCAGGTTGCAAAGGAAGAAAACAGGGGCAGCAAAGTCTGTAGAGAGGCACCTCCTCATCTCTCAATTCAGAACTCAGTGATTATTGAGCCAGAATTGTTATCTTTGGATTTAGTTGTTTTTAAAGCTTTTCTTTCATGGTTTTGTCTCATCTCTCATTGATCTAATGGGAACTTTTAATTGCCACATCCTCCCATGACAAGAAGTATCTACGGCTTAATTACATGTTGCGTGAAGCACCATTTTCTCTTCTTTCTGTTTCTTTTCTTAAGCCTGTCACATGTGGGATTCATTTGGCAGCCCAAGCTCTCATAATGAGAGATGTCTGAAAATCATTCCATCACTCCTTGTTTCCCTTCTCTGTGCCCTTGTAACATTACACATCCCTCCATCAGTCTCTCACCTCTTTCCAGGCTAGAGAGCTACTGTACGTGTCTTGTATGGAATTTGTTCCCTATTTTGCTCATCCTTTGCCCTGGGCTATAAAATTTTTTACAAATTTACATATCCTTTGGGAGGTGAAGAACCAGAACTGTGCATTACATTCAACGGTCAGGTGCATTATTGGTTTATAGAGGGTAATGGTGATGTGATTTGTTCCCTCTCCTTCAACAAAATCCGGTTTTATCCCCCTTAATTGACAGGTTCTATAGGAAAAAAAGCTGTTTATTGCCATCACTAGGCCATAACTAGAATGATTTGGTGCAGAATCCTTATTGCAAAACCAGCCAAAATTCCCTAAATCCATAAAATAAATGGCAACGTATTAAGGTACTGTGCCAATGAGAAATCTATAGGGCATAAATTCAGGATTAACTGCTCTCCACAAATGACATCCCACAAATGATATGACAGAAACAAATTAAATTATACAAAGACCAGTGGTTAAAAATGCTGACATGTTTAGGATATCACAAGGAAAACCTTGGGAGACAGGAAGTGCAGTTATCTGATCCAAAGCCCATCATATCATCCAAGACCTTTCACTGATTTCTGAAAACTTTGACATGGTACCAAAGTTCTGCACAGATTTTAATCTGAGGACATAAAATTAAGTAATATGAGAGTAGCAATACGAATGGAGGGACTTTCCATGTAAAGCCAAAATCACAGCAAACATGACAGAGTTAACTGAAGTTTCTTCCAGCTTCTGTAGTTTTTATTTTTATTCTTATAAAACACTTTTCTATATACTATCAGTCATTATATGTCTTGCATATCATCAATGCTTAATTGCATCTAATTATTAAGGACTGAATACATAGTGCCACATACTTGGAGTGCAACAGATATAAGGTGGCATGTAAATACTCTGAAAATCTCAGCTCCAACAGGTAAACTTGTTAATGGAAGGTATTTTACATTCTGTCATAATCAAGCATTTTTTTATTATTTAGAGATGTTTGCATTTATTGGGCATGCATATCATCTATGAGTTAAAAGGTGGTTAATCAAAGTCAGTGGTTTCTTTTATACTAATTATATATTTTTATTCTTAATTATTGTTTTTAATGAAAAGCTATTATTGACAGTTCAAATTATTAATAATATAAGCAAAATCTTGAAGAAACAACAATATTCTCATCTTAACATGCTCCACAGTTATATAACTACAAGATCCTCTCCACATCCCAGTGAAACAGTTGGGCTTTTCCTTCTACAGGCGGGTCAAGGAGCTCCCAGAAGTCCAGCAGTCTGTGCAGAGTGAGATGTGGATGAGGAGTGGGGACTTCTGGGGTTGGTGTTCAACACTTGCTCCTTTTGCAGCAAAGACATGGAGTGTCACTCCAGGGCTGTAACCACTCCAGGTTTGCTCTGTGCCTTCCCCAGATGCCACCAAGGAGCAGAACTTGCCATGAGCGCCTCAGTAGCTGGACACCATGGGACACACATTGACTCCAGGCTGAGTACAGACATGATAAATCATGATTGAACAGGAGTGGTTTCAGCCCTGAACAGACGAGAAGTTCTCTGATTGGTTTCTGGACAGGTGACAGAGGAAGATGGAAAAATGTGGAGTCCTTCCTTTCCACTGAAGCTTTCCCTAGCCTGTGCAAGGTGTGATGTTTGCCTTACACAGCAGCTGGATCCATGCCTCTCCTCCCCAGCTCTCTCTGATGATGAGCAGATGGCAGCAGCAAGGTGTCACAGATCAGGACAGACAGCCACAACCCTGGCTGCAGAGAAGGTGGCAGGACAGGACCTGCCAGGTGAGCTGGGCCTTGCTTGAACAAGTACTGAAGGCAAAATTCCTGAACTGGCTTGCTGTGGGAGCAGGGGACAGAAAGGCTGCAGAAAGTCAGAACTTTGCAAAACATGTCAGGGAGAACTGGCAGGGAGAGCCTTCATCTTCTTCATCATGCAGCATCTTTGCTTATTTAGGAGAAGGGACCCCTTTGGAAAGTAGTCCCTGGAGATGACTTCACCAAGTGCCTCCAGAGGCATTCAGCCATTTCACAGTCATTTCTCAGAGAAAATCAGATGGCACCTGGCAGCCCAAGGCAGAAATACACAGAAACAGTTTCATCTCATTGCAGTGGCCAGTGCGGACAAGTGAAGGAGAAATGACTGCTCTTATTTTGGATATATCTTCTTTGATGGCATCTTTTTCTCTGCACAAAATGAAATCACCTTTTTATACAGAACAATTAAGCGGTCTTGGCCCAGCTTAAAAGCAATGAAGACAATTTCCATGCCGATCATAATGTAGAGGGAAAAAAACAAGAAAAACTTGGGATGTTCTAGTTTTGTATCTCCAAATCCAATAGTGGTCAAAGTGATAAAGCAGAAATAAAAGGCTTCCTGAAAATCCATATTTCTTTCCCAGTTTGGAAGAATAGCAGCTGCACAGGAGATGTACACAAAGATAACAAGCACCATCAATACAATGGGCACATCTAATTTTTCCAACTCTTTCCCTATCTTGTCAAAATTCTCGATTACTCTGGACACCGTCTTTCCCCTGGCTAGTTCAGGACATGAACTCCATCTCTCCATGGTTTTATTTCTTGCTTGTTGTGTGTTTTCATTCTCCCTGGCAATTAACATTTCGAAAAGTTCCACGTTGCGATATTTGACCGGCCTCCGTTTCATACCTGACTGACTTCTCAGCACTTCCATAATCGTCTGGGGCTCATTGATGACTATTTTAGACTGTGCCCTGGATTTCAGTTCACTCCTTTTGCTACACGTGGATCCAGAACAGAGTTTAGAGGCCTGAATTTTGGACTGTACTTTCCTGAACTCGTTGTAAGACTTGGATAAGACAGTGGCAAGGATGTCTCCCATGTCCGTCAGGACCAAGAACATCAGAGGGATCCCAAAAAAAGCATACAACATGCAGAGATATTTCCCAATCCGTGTCACAGGATAGGTATTACCATAACCTTGAACAAGAACAAGGAGAGGAAGAGAAGGGAAAGAGAGAGAGATGTGATACATAAAATGGTAGCAGAAGATTTCCCTTAATCCAATTTGGGTATTTATATTTCCTTCCTCTAACACGTTGGATGTGAAACTTCAGTTCTAAGTCAGTGCTTTTCCTTTATAGTGGGAGAAAACACTGGTGTTATAGTAACTGTATTAAATGTTAATAGCTGTTTTTCTCCTCGTCCTTCAGAAGACATTGAGTATTTCTTCTCTCCCTTCAAAACCACTGCTCTTTTCTAGATGAGCTTCTAGGCCAAGTACTTAGCCTGTAAGATTATCAGCTCATATGCTGAGGTATGTTCTCTTTCATTTTCTTCATCCATTCATGTTTTCCACTTGTGGCTGCCACAGGCTTTGGTCTGAACCCAAGCTCAGTCCCTGCTTTGATGTGAGGCACTGAAATACTACTTATTCTTGGTCACTGCTCCCCACAGGCTAACTGAGAATGCTAATCTTTACTGTTGAAGCAATTGGGAAAGATTATTGTAGTTGTTGCACAGAGTGATTTTATTTACTCTTTTTTAAATTGATTTCAGTAAAAATAACTTGTGTGGTTTCAAGGCTTAAAACTTATGCTGAGCTAAAATTTAGCTATCTAGAAATCTATCCTAGCTGAGCCACTAGGGAGCTTCCCTGGACAGGAAAGAGATGGCAGTTCTGACCATCAAACTTCAGAGTAGATGCCTCAGTTCTCCCAGACAACTCAAGGTAGATAATTTGATTCTATCCTGAGGTGATTTATCGGTTCCTAATACTGGAAATAACAAATCCACTGCAATGGAAATAGCCACCTACTCCATCTACAAGCTGCAAATATTCCAGGCTTTCTATTGATCCCAAAACTCAGGTCAAAACTGAAGAAGATGCATTAATACTCAGTGCTCTGAAGGCAAAAAGTACTAGCAGTTTAGAAATAAATAAGTTGGGTCAGTGTGTATGGGGATATTTATCAAGTCCCATGGTAAAGGAGGTGGGTAAATACACCCAGGGAAGACATTTCCAACAATATGCTTTTTCATCAGTTTGCTGAAGTCAAAGCTTTCTGATAAAACATCCCCTTTCAAAAGATCCTGGCTGCTACGTTTGTCCCAGGAAATATTCATAAGGCTGAGGATTCTGGTCACATCCCCAGTGTGTCTCTGACCACCCAGACTTCTCTCTTCAAACTGCAAGAAGCTGAGTTTGAACAGTCATCTAAGACATGAGAGTCTGAGGTTCGAGCTGTGACACAGCACACAAGAGCACTGAGTACATCAGCTCTCACACTGTTCCTTGTATAGGATAAGCTCTTGTTTAAGGTTCAGTTTTTCTTTTACTGTAAGATGCAGACCCGTGCTGGGATCTTGACCATATCCAATGCAGTGAAGAACTGTTTTTGCAATTTGATACAATGCTGTGGGAATATTTCCCATCCAGCTTTGATTATGACAAATTTGGATAGACAGTCCCTGTACTTGCCAGCATTTGAGAAAGATTAACAAAGGGATAAAAGTAGCTTTGGGAATGAGCATGAGGAGTTGTATTTAGCTATGCAGAGGGAGCCAAAATCAGAGCAGATGTTTCTATTTGATCTAGGTCCTCCTTTGAAATATGAAGTCAGAATGAAAGATTTCAGAGATGTGACTTAAACACTATCACGTGCTGTTAACCCAGAGAAATGTGAACACCACCGTGGTTAATTACAGAGCCACAGATTAACAGAGCTAAATTAGACATAAGTAACTGAGAAGCAATTGAAAAAACAATATATGCATTATGAATTACTTTTTCCAGAGAAGAAAACATTACCCAAGAAGACACACAACAATGAGAAGGATAAGGTCTGACTGAGTAATTGAGCTCTCTTTTTGGTCCAATAATTCTGTGCACATCATATGTGAATACATATTACAGTATATATGTAATGATGCAGTTAATTAGTGTGTACCATCACTAGTTACCAAATTATCACTTGTTTCTGTGACTCAGCTATGTCTCTGCAGTCTGTGTTTGCAGAACTGCTTGGAGACTCATCATCAATACTCAGGAGAAAAATTCAAGGGGATTTGAGCTTTGGGTTTAGAAGGGGTGTTTTTGTTTGTTTGTTTGTTTGTTTAGGGTGGTTTTAATTCCATGGAAGAAATGCATTAGAGAAAGCAGCAATCGGAATTGATTCTGAAGGGTGTTACTTTACCTCCGTACTTACCCACAGTGGTGAATACTGTGCAGCAAAAAAAGAGAGACCCAAAGAAATTCCATCTGTCTTCTGGACTGATAAACCAGACTGGGTCAGCTGTGTTGAAAAGCTCACGGATGTCATTCTTATATATTTTCTCATTTTCCGTCACGTTATCTGTCACAGTCACAGCAGGAGGCATAGTGAGTGTTTGCAGACCACCACTCGGAGCAGTCAGCCTATTACTCTAGTGAAATTTACTCCAGCTGAAGACTTCTTCATATTCTCTCAAAAGATAAAAATACTCACCTTCTCACCCTCCCCTTTCAAGCCCCTCACCCCCACCTCTGAAGAAATCAGGTGGGTTCAGTGGCTTCGGTGAATAAAGAAACAAGGAACAAATAAACATAATTATAAAGAAGTAGGGCAAGAAGACTGAATAATCAGCTTCCAGCTTGAATGTCCTGTTTCATTTTAGAATTCCCAGGAGATTAGTCTTCTTTTGACCCAGAGACATTAAGAAATGTGGGGTCAACAGCAGGGAACCGACATGAACCACTTGCATCTCACTGCCCAGTGCCCTGCTGTGAATCCCAGAGCTGCAACCCTTATTCCTCCTCCCCATGGCTGAGCCTTGCTTGAAAAGATATTATTTACAGGGTTAATTTCCCAAAACTGGTCATTGTGTCAGCACAGCTACCTGAGTGAAGCCTATGTAAAAGCCCCATCACAAATCCAGGAGGATTTCTAGCTGTTCTCTTCTCCTCTACCCTCTCCATCAGCATCACTGGGTCTGGGGTGCAGAATGGCTCCTGTCCCCCTTCTGAGCATCCCATCACCAGAGGGCTGGTAGGGAAGCTCAGAGCAGGGAAGAGGGAACTGGAGAAACTTTCTGAGAGAGGATTCAGCCCCCAGCAAACTGAAGGAAATACCACAGGAATCTCAGCTTCTTGTTAAGAACCTGAGGTAACCTGGGCAAAAGGGAGAACACAGGAAAATCATTCCAGGCAGAAGCACAGGGGCTGGGGAAGCTTGCAGCCAAAAATCACAGCTAAGGAAGAAAACAGCAGTCATTAGCTAGGCAGAGAGAAAATCCTGTTTGCAGGGTCAGCTGTTAGTATTTTGAAGAATGTCTTCAAAAGCAAAAAAAATCTCCTTCAAAAAGCAAGATAATGAGTAGCTCCCTGTATGGTTAAGACATTTTGAAATTCCAGTACATACCTGATAACTTTCTGGCGAGGTAGGTCAGATTCTGCAGAAATGTTATATATTCTTCACTTAAAGTCACCTCCCGGTTACCTTCAATGTGGGAAAACATGAGAGCCCCAAGAAAAGCATAGATGACAAGAGACAGAATGAAGCAGGCATGAGGAAACACTGCCCAAAATATTTTTTTGCATGTCATTTTGTGTCGCAGAGGCTGTGATGTTGTTGCCATCCTAAGTTCACTTTTTTGTTTTAATATATAATTTTGTGGAGAAGACACAGCTTTTAGAAAGAAGAATGAGGATGTAAAAGCTTTTGCAGCCAAGAAAAGCTTCTCCTGTGAAAACAAGGGTTGTTCTGCCTCAGGCTTTCAGATCACATGTCTTTATAAGTGAAGATTGCACTACAGTCCCCACGGAAAAGGAGCACAACTAATCAAGCCCTGAAATACTTCTCAGTTGACGCCATGCCACTCTATCCCTGAATTATTATTGATCAGCCAGCACTGTAATGCACATGGATTACCAGCTCTTATCAGCTTCCACTGGAGCCAACTCGTGCTTAAAGTTTCTTTTCCTGAACAACAGTTTCCCATTCATAGAGCAGAAACACTTCCAGCTCCCAGGAGGGAAAATGTGTACTGTAAGGGATGGAGTTCTTTAAAGATTTCTCCCAGAAACAAACAGGGAAATTTAAAATTAACCAAAAGAAGGAGATGGCACTAATTGTAACCCCTGGGCAGACTATAGAACAATTAATTTCTCCTTCAGAGGGCTTAAAGAATCTCTGTGAAATCTTTGCAGAGAAGGTCTTTTGAATTTTAAATTCTTTTTCTCCCAAGCAAAAATAAAATAAAAAAGAGTCAAGAAGGTTTTGCCTAATTCTTACTTGAATAAAATAAACTCTTTCTATATTAATGGAGGTTTCTATCATGAAATTCCCACTGACCTTAGTAAGTAAGAACTGCGAGATTCTGTTCGGGGTTAGTGATCTTTGCAAACTATATCCAACTTTAAAAATAAAGCCTTTCTTTTCATCCATCCCTCTAAAACACTCAGAGCAACAAGCAGTTTCACTGCCCTTTGCAATGTTTGTAGTGGTAGTAAGGGGAGTTGGACCTTACAGAAAGAGGCATTAAATATTTCATCTCCATCTTTCATTAAAAATTGAAACACTCTTGTGCAGCCAAGACCGACTGAGCTGTATATATGGAACATGTCCACATGTCCACACAGAAATCCTACATGGTTACAATGATTTCTTCTAGGTCAAACTCTCAGCAAATTGGATCAGAAGATAGTTTATGTTCAGCAGTGTGCGAGTCTCCACTATAAAAAAGAGGCTTTCAGGGCTAAGACAAAAATAAACCTGCTTGCTTGCTACTTTTCTGGTTATCTGTCTCCTTGGCTTAGTCTTGCTTTTTGGCAACAGATTTATAAATCCTCTTATTGCAGCCAATCTCTTTTATTTTTTTTCCCCCGTTGACCTGAAACACAGGGTTAAAAACTGCTGCTGTTCATAATTAGTCAAAAGCAACACAACTTCCTGAGAGGTTGTACCTGGAGATAATGTACATAGGTTTGGTGTCCTTTGTGCTGGAATAGTTATGCTGGAGACTAAAACATTGGACAGCAATTTGCTACTGTCCAAATGCATGGGTTGCACACACCTGGAGGAGTCAATGTGGTTCTGCTACCCTGCTCTCAGTTAAAAACTGGGAAAATTTCAAAAGCAACAAGGATGGCTGAAGGTACGGCCAGATTTCAGACAAAGAATGACTGAGAAGTCATTGGCCAGGGGGAAAAAACTGTGACTGAGGAACTATATAACAGCAATCTTCAATCTCCCAGGTGTTCTGGAGAGAGCAGGTGAGGCATCAGCTCTCTGTAGCCTCTTCTGGAAGCAGAGTTGAGGACCATCAAATTAAGAAAGTAGAAAGCTGCTTCAAAACAAATAAAACAGGATTGTTTCTCACATAGCTAGAAAAGCCTTTGCCAAAGGATTTCCATACATGAAAGAGAATGGAGAGGTGTTTAGAAAAACAGTCATTAATACTGACTACAAACCACACATGGCTCAATAAAGCCCCTGAACTGAAAATAGTTTGCAGTTGTAAAAATAAGATGGGGTACTGGGCCAAATGGGCTGCTGTCTGAGGCAACATATTCACACCAATGTTCTAAAACAGGTTTTCACTGACCAGTATGGTAATTCTGATACCGTTTGTCCTGCACAGTTTTTCATCTACAACTCAGATATAAACATCTTTCCTACAAAGTGCTTTAAAATCTTCTCAGCCTCCTCCTACACATGGTACTGCAAAGTATTTAGCAATTCCCAGGAGCTTCTCAGCCATTTGCAGCATCAGGCTCTAAGCTTGTGACAACAAGAAAATTTAATAAAAATAAAACCAGAAATGATTTTTACATTATTTGCTTAATCTAAACCATTTCCCACTATTGCTGTATTACATATTTGAACTCAGTTGCTTAAAAGCAAATCCCACTAACCACAAGTTATTCCAAATTGAGTTACTGGTACTTGTATTGAGAGAGATTTTTGCAATATACATTTCCTATTCACATTAATGGGCAGCAAACCTGCACTTGTCCCAACTTCCATTTCTTTGATTAGGGCAAATGTGAGTGCTCTGTAAGGTGCTGCTTGAAAGGGAAGTTTTTGACCACAGCTGCAAGGTTAAATAATTCCAGTAAAAATATACTTACGATGAAATTGCTATTTTATCTGATATTTCTGGATTACATAGGTTAAACCTAGAAGGTCATTGTTTGGGCAGAGAGAAATATTTTTCAATAATCAGTAAAACTCTCCCTGCATTAAGTCATCTGCCACGTTGCCAAAGACCTACCTCTTCTGTGAAACACCACTGGATTCTCCATTCTGTGCTGACAAAGAGTGTAATGTCATCCTTTCTTAGAGAAATCAAAGGGACTTGAAGGATGACAGTGCTTTTTAAAAATAAATGGCAATGGACTAAATTGTTTGCTTTCATTTACACCTGGCATTGATTCTGATGGGAATAATTTTTGATAGAAGACTGAGACCTCAGCCTGGCAGCACTTCATGACAACGAGAATTAAAAACATTCAATTCAAGGTTGAATGTAAACAAGGATCATGGAAGATTTGATCTATTGTCCTATTATAGGCCCCTGGAAAGTATTTCCAGAATGCATTAGTATGCCTAAGCTCCCCAAGAAAATGAATGTTTTGGTATAATGGTGATATCACCCCCAAAAACTCTTAAACAACAAAAACAAGTGGCAGCAGTAATTGCATCTAGAAAGCAATCTCAGGGCTGTGTAAGCATTAGATTTGATCCCAAGACATAATGACACACACTCGAGGTCAGCTGGGGGGTGGTGTTTGTGAGGTTTCACTTTTAGTGTCCTGAGCACTTTCAAAGGACTCCTCCCACCTCCCACCCACGATGGTTATCCCAATACTTTCCATCCCTGGGTTTTTTTGAGGCCTGTCCTTGTGGGATTTCAGCCCACAGTGGGGCCCAGGAGCAGCACTGGCCCAAGTCCCACCCTAACACAGACACATGACATTTGTGCAGAGCAAATACATCCTGCCAGATGAGCCACACGAGACTTTAAGGCACCCTGCAATTATTTTTCTCCTCACAACCCCATATTCCACATTTCCCTGGAATATGAATTCCCCTGACACCTCCTGTTCTTACCACTGCACCCCTAACACCTCACACTGCTGGGATGGAGAGAGAAATCCACTAACTGGCACTGTAGGGTGTGTTGGATACCCCATGGAAGGTTTAGCTTTCTTTGAATGCATCTTTAAAAGTCTCTCTTTTGCTCGAGTCAAGTACTTGAGCTCGTAACCTCTGGGAATATTTGAGAGCACTCAGGGCTAACGTGCTGACACTACATAGAATGCTAAGTGGATTCAAAGATGTCCAGGACTCTCACCCTGAATAGGAGAATTTCCTGTTTCATTCTTTGTTCACACCAAAGCCAAGCAAGTGGTCCCATCACTTCACTTAAAAGGGAAAAACACTTTCATACACCCCAGGACCAGCTAAGTCTTGGGTACTAGTTTCTGTTCCTCCTCTTTCTTTTTAAGAGGGATAAAATCACACAGTCAGAAAACACTTTTGATGGGAGCCTTTTCTACCTGGTAACTAAACACAGGACTGGTTTTTGTTCACTCACAGACTAACCAGCCACTTGATCCCCTCTCCCTCACCCCCAAATTATTGCGGGGGTAGAAAGACTTCACTTTGCCTTCCTCTTCCCCAAACCTGAGCAACCACAACAGCCCAGAAGGAGTAGAGCTTCCCCCTCCATGAGGAAATATTACCCTTCCTCCCTTGGGAGCTGATGACATCTCTCTCCCAGAGCTTCAGCCAGTACCCAGGGGTTCACCTCATCTGGAGGGTTTGGTTGCTGCAAGGCTGAGGTTTCCAACACAGCAGAGCTCTGTGTCAGACACTTCTGCTCCTGCTGCTCTCTGAAAGATGTGCTAAGTCAGAATACATTTGGGGCTGGGAGGGGAAGCTGCTCTAGACAGACCACACTCTTCCAGACCCTTTCTAAAGGGCCACAAGCAAAATCAAACACTGGTGGTTAGAGGGCAACAGTTTTTAATCATGGTGGGGACAACTTTGCAAACAAAGCCACCTCACTGCTCATTTCTTTGTGTGTCTCCTTTGAATGCTGTGACATCCCTTCAGGGTGTTATAACAAGCAGAAAGGTTGGTATCACCATGAGCCACCAGCATCAGACCCCACGGCACAGAAGCCTTGGTTTTCCAGATAAGCAAAGGGGATTACTGAGGTTCAGCTACAAGTCTTATGCCAAAGTCTTTACTGAGTTAATGTAGTGAACATAATGCTGGTATAGTGGAGACTATCTCAGCACAGTAGTTCATTTTAAGGCAAACAAGCTCCCTGTAGAGAGATCAGAAAGCTGCTTCTTAGGAATTTAATTAACATTAGAGTATGTGAGATTATATGCTTCATGAAAGCATCATGATTCATGTCAACAGAGCCATTCTGCACTTACTTGAACTGGCAAAAACCCACATAGATTCAACATGACAAGTCTACTTTGCTCTTAAAAAATGTTTATTCTTTATTATTATTAATGTGGCAGCATATGTATATAAGCAATTTAAAAGAGGTGAATCTAAAACCTCAAATATGAGAACAAACTTTTAGCCATAAACATCCACCAGCATTCATGTGAGACTGTCTCTGTGACTGGCACAGACCCTCTCAACTCTCAGCATGCAAAACACTAATGAAAAAACAAGTCTGTTGATCTTATTTCCAATGTCACATACAAGTTCAGTCAAAGAGAACACAGATAAAAAGTCATCCTTTGCAGGCTGCAGTATTGGCTAAGTATTAGGGATAAAACCGAGGTCAAAATGTGTATCTGGAAGAGCTCTGAGGTCATTAAGGACTGTAAATCCCCAAAGTACCCTGCTTACAGTATTTTCTACCCTCAGTCATCCATGGCACTTTATAAACCACAGGCAGGAGTCTGCAAGATGCCCACAATCAGACACCTCTTTCTGCCTCCTCTCCCTGGCAATCAGACTGGGCATGGTTTCATGTCAGCGGCTCAGAGTTTCTTGAGTGTCAGGCTAAATTTTCCATCACTTGTTTTCATCCCGATTTTCCTAATGACACTAAGCGATTTCTCTTCCCCTTTTGTGTAAAGTAATCTTAGAAGAGTTTTAACTCCATTATCCTACCACTCATTAGTCATTGTGGATTTGAGGGGTGGAAGACACTTTCACAGATGGGTGTGCCTTGGGACAACATTGAGTGGACACTTGTCTTCAAATTTCTTTCAATTCTGCTGATTTCCTTTAGCTCTGAGCAGGAGTACATGAACTTTTCCAATCCCGTCCCACCCATTTCAGCTAATAAACCGTTAATTACTTACCCTTTGTAATGCTGGCCCTTTAAATGTTTTGGCAGTCATGGGAATAGTTCTTAAATGCTTCTTAGTGAATCAGTAAACAACATTTTGCCACCTTAGTGGGGGACACTCTCAGGTTCTGGGCCCATGTAGCTTCACATATTTAATTATTTTAAGACATGATTTCTCAATGATGTGATCCTGCCTGGGCTGATATGTAAAACTGCTCTATAAAAGCACCTTCTGCAAAATATTTGGAAAAAAATTAATGCAAAATTACCCATCTTTTCTGAGGAATGTCTAATAAAAATTGAGTGTGGAATGAGGTCTCTTCTTCCACTCTTCTCAATAACAAAGAAAAATCCTGTAGAACTTCTGTATGAGCCATCTGGGCCACAGGCCCCAGTGCTGTGAACCCTGCGGATTCACCCGGGGACGGCTTGGCTCTTCCTGAGACTGCCTGGCACCCAGACTGCCCACTGCTGCTCAGACTGCAGGAAAAAGCCATCTAAATGGCACTGGCCTTCTCCAGGGTCACTTGGGAATTCGAGATGTATGGGGGGAGCAGCTCAGCTGCAGGATGAATATAAGTTCAGCCAGGGTGATTGTTTGAATCCCTCCAGGCGGCCAAACCAGCTGGTGGCATCGTATTCAGAGTGATGGGGCTTTAGGTTACAGCATTCAGGGATTTAGCTTTTGTCTAAACAGAAGGACATCAGAAACACATCAGAAATGAAATGTTGAGCAGCTGAGAGATAAGGGAGTTTTCAGATGAGCCCTGAAGGCTGTGCACACACAGAGGAGGAAGGAAGCAGGGCTGGAGGTGACTGCATGTCCCCATGAAGTAATGAGTGCTGGCAGTGCTGGTCATGAGGAGAAGCACAGCCTCCTGAGTCCTACAGCACCAAGAACCTTCGCTCCATCACTGCTCTCCTAATGCAACAAGAGGGAAGGGGTGATGGCCCTGCCTGGAAAACAAGGGCCCCTAAACTGCTGCCAGCAGTCCTCAGCATGGAGCAAAATGAAGAGTCTTGACAAGATGCCTTATGGACACTGCTGCATTTCCTAATTTTTCCAGGCTAACTGCTGATGGAAGGAGAACTGCAATGGTAGCCACTCTATGCTGGCCTCTTACATGTTCTTCAAGAGTTATTGCTCAGCTCCTATCTCTTCCCAACAGTCCCATGGCATCAGCTCACTTCTGCTGCTGGGTATCTCACCAAACCTGCCAGGATTTCTCAGTCTGTATGCCAGGACTTTCTTTTTCTTTCTTTCCAGAGGAATTATCTGGTCACAATGCTGAATAATTTGTTAGAAGGCCAACCCAGACAGCTGTGTGAAATGTTTGCCCCAAAAGAGACTCACATCACATTACATTTGCAGATCAGCTTCTCTGGCTGGTAACCACGTCAGAGGCATGGCACAGAGCAAAGGCACAAACCCCATCATCTCCTTTCAACAAGTCATGGAAACACACAGTAACTCCTTCAGCAGACTCTGTCAGACCAGGGTCCCCTCAACAAAATATTGCTGCCATAACTGCAAGATGTGCCCAGCCCAAATCTCCTGCTCTTTGTCAGCAATATCACTGCTCTAGAGCTCACCAAGCCAACAGATTGGCTTCAGTATTGTTGGTCAGATTGCTGCAGGCTGGATGAGGCATCTCAGATCCAGGAGCTCTGGACATAACTGAGGTTTGTTTCCAAATGCACAAGAGTTGCCAAAGGACAGAGAGGCCCTCCTTCCCAAAATTTTGTTTCAACAGTACATAGAACCTCTATTCTTCCTTTCAGTCAGGTGTTTATATAAGCAAAAGTATCTTGGGAAGCGCCCTTCGTAGATTTGGATCTTTCTGTCCCTTCTGAAATGACCAGGATTTTTGTTCATTAATTTGAAGCTGAGATTGTCTGCAGTCCAACACTAATAGCAGAAATGTGCCATTTACACCAATTAAGCATTCAACTTAATGTCTTTATATAGCTGATCTGTAGCAGAATTTGGTCAGATTCTGCTTTCTTTTAAACTCATATAACACAGTTTAATGGATATGAAAGCAGAATTAGCTTTTCTTTTATTTTTTAATAAGCCATTTTAGACATTCTAGCTGTAGACTCATCACTCACACCACATTTCTGTCTCCTGCTTGGCTTCTCTTTTACTTTTCCTGTCCCAGAACTTACTGTTCTCTACAAGGAGAAACACACAACACACACAATATGCAAAATTACAGAGGAGAATCCCAGGCCAGGGCAGAACCATATTTTAAAGACTTGTTTTAGGATGGCCACGTTGAGCACTCAGAAGTAAAAAGCTCTGTTAATGCTGTAACCTGGGCACATCCCCTTATGCATTTGCATGGAGTCACAGTCTTCAATTTACACGAAGCCATCAAGTATCTTCATTCCCAGCCAAACTCTTTCCCAGAGCAACTCCACATAGGCTCAGCTGCCCATGTGTGCTGCAGAGCACATACCGGGGGTATTCAATGGATAACAATGAATAACTCAGCTGCATGGTCCTGCTGTGCTGGAGAAAGTTTCTGTGCAGTAAAACGTGGTTGAACTTCCCTATCACAGGGAGCAGAAAGCAGGTTCTTGTGAACAGGGAGAATAAGGTGGCCCTGTGAGGAGTTGTAAGGATAGGAAAAGCAGCTGAGCTACTCAGTCTGCACTGCTCATCTGTCTGCTGGAAGAGGAAGATTGGAGAAGAAATCCAGTTTAAGGTATTCTCACCTCTACACGTGTTCACTTGTACATGTGTATTTGCTCAGGCTACAGCAGATTTCTGCACACAGTTGCACTGGATCCCAAAAGGAAGTGAATTGTGGCAGAGCCAGAGGGATGGATAAACAGCCCAAAAAATATTGTGTGGAGATAGGATAAGGGAGAATGACTTTAAGCTAAAGGAGGGTAAGTTTAGGTCATATATTAGGATGAATTTTTTTACTGTGAGGGTAGTGAGGCACTGAAACAGGCTGCCCAGGGGAGCTGTGGATGCCCCATCCATGGAAGTGTTCAAGACCAGGCTGGATTTGGCTTTGAGTAACCTGGTCTAGAGGAAAGGGTCCTTGCCCACAGCAGGAAGGTTGCAGAGATGATCTTTAAGGTCCTTTTCAACCCAAACCATTCTATGATTCTCTGAAGAGACACATCTTGGCAAAAAATACCTTTTTTTGCAGAATCCCATCGCAAAGTGATTCCCAAACAGCACATCTGCCAGTGCCCTCTGCCCTGCCACAGGGGCATGCAACAGCCACAACAGGGAGGAGCAGGATCCACCCAGTCCTACTCCTGCCCCTCACCTCTGCCTCCATCAGCAGCTGCTCAGGAAAGGGCAGGAGTGCAAGGCAAGCTGGAGTGGTATTTTCCCAGAATAGTGCTTTAGCCTCAAGCAATTTGCAGTTCATGGACTTCCTGAGCCGAAGACGGCATTTCTGTGGCAAGGAAAGTATTTCCAAGCCCTTGAAAAAAACAGGAGTTCATCAAGGGGTGGCACCTGCCGGGAAACCTTCCCGCGGGCCGGGCTGGTGCGTGCCCGTTATCCAGCTCCAGTACGGTTTCCCAGGAGAGATGGTTGGAATTTGCCAAGGCAGCAGGGGAAGGGAGGGCGGAGGGATGCTCCCGCTCCGGCTCGGCCGCCAGTACCGCCGCGCTGCCGCCAGAGAGAGCTCGAAGCCCGCGGGCCGAGCAGCGCCGGGCGCTCCCGGGGCAGCGCCGAGCGCGTCCCGCGTCCCAGCGGGAGCTCAGGCAGCTCCAAAGGGTCTGGGACAGCGGCCGGGAGGGCTGAGGGACATCCAGCACCTCTGGCAGCTGATGCCCAGCCCGCTCAGCCTCTGTAGCATGTCTTCACCGTGGTCCAAACGCCTTTGAAATGTGAGGCAGGAAATGCAAGGAGGATGGAGAGGGATTTTTCTCAAGAGCGTGGAGTGACAGGACAAGGGGGAATGGCTTCAAACTGAAAGAGAGTAAGTTTAGGTTAGATACTTGGGGGGGAAATCGTTTCTGTGAGGGTCGTGATGCACAGGTTTCCCAGGAAAGTTGTGGATGCCCCATCCCGATAAGAATTCAAGGCTATGTTGGATAAAGCTCTGAGCAATCTAGTGTAGTAAAAGGTGAGCCTGTCCGTGGCAGGATTTTGGAACTTGCCAGTCTTTAAGGTCCCTTCCAAGCCAGGCCATGTTATGATTCTAAGATTCTGTGCCGTCAGTGAGCTCCTACGAATTGCTGGTGAATTCTTGGCACCAGGTACACGCAAACAGAAACATAATCACTTGCGACCTCCCTTACACATTGCTTTATGGATTACCACTCAAAGATCTGTCAATGCGGGGTCAGTTGGCCAGATGGATGTTCTGAGGGAGTTGATCTGCTGCAAACTGTAGCAAGAGGACAAGCAGCATCCTGGAATATCTGTGAGGGACAGCACTGTGCCACTTGTGTGCTCACCATTGCTCTCCTGGGCACCCTGGCCCCTTTTTTGAGAACTCTTGTTTGCAGCGCTCCAAAGAGCAGCCCCTGGTTTTGCAGGCAATGGGAGAGAGAGCAAGGAAGGATATCTCCAGGGTTTTGCAAGTATAGCTATGGTGAACAGCCTGCAGCTATCCAGCTAGTGTGAGGAGTGTCATTTTAATCATAAAAACCAAGAGTTTGTTATAACATTAGTCTCTCCCCTGAACCTCATCTGGATCTCACTCACTCCTGCCTGATCTCTAAACTAGTGTGAGATAAAAGGGGAACAGAGACACCAGGAGAGCCTACAAGTTCTACCTCCCTTGCCAAGCTTAAGAGCATGTCCTTTCACATCCTCCTCACCAGCTCCCCCCGCCATCACACAGGACATTCCCCCAAGCTGCCTCCGTGTCCCACAGAGCTGGTGCCCGTAATGGAGAACCTCTCCACTCGTGCTGCTGTTTCAGCAGAGAAAGAAGTGGCAGCTGCTGCACAGCTCTGCTGTGCCATGTCTTGCCTGGATACACATGAAAGTGAAGCCCAGGTCATCCCTGAGGGGGAAGGTTTCAGCTCTGCACATGCAGTGATGAGGAGCTCCAAGGAATCTGCATTGCAAGAACCCTAAATTGGAGCATGGCTCTCTCCCAAAGACACACGAGAACTGGTGCAGCCCTCGCTGCCCCAGGAGGCAGCAGCTAAACAGACTCAGCTGGTCCCCTCAAACTACCACAGCCCCAACTAAAATGACAGCTCCTGGGCCTGTTTCAAAACTATCAATGTCCCAGGCACTTGCTGGGATAAGCAACACACCTGAATTCCTTCAGAAACACCCTCAACAGGGAGTCATCTCTTCACATCAGTATATTTTTGTTGGGGTCCCTCCCCTGCCATGGAGCCCTGGGAGAGGGGCCCTGAGGGCACAGACACGGGGCTTCCCTGTCCCTGCTCAGCCTCGTTCCCATTGGTTGGTTTGTGTTCCCTGCGCGGGCAGAAGGACCCTTGGTCCCGTGACTGGAACAGTTCCTGGGCAGAGCCCCGGCCATGCGGCTGGAGAAATAAACATCTCTGAAACAGCTATCAAGAATCTGTCTGTCCATATATATTTCCTTTCCATGGGACTCCTGGTTTGATATATGCGTGTTGCAGGATCACCACTGCAACAAATGGTGGAGATTTGTGAGCAGAACGATCCCCGATCCCTAAGCGACTGATTTGTGTGAGTAAACCCTGGAAACTTTGGATTCCTCTTCTTGGTTTTGCTTTGCTATTCCATATCTAAACTATGGAGGAACCGTGGGAAGACTCTTGGCTCTCAGAGCCGCATATGGACATTTATCTTAAACTTAAAATGATTCTTGAACAACGATTTGTAAATTTTAGCTTGATTCAAGCTCAAAAAGAACTGAAACACTTCCTGGCATGGTTGTTTAAGAACTTTTTCTATGTTTCTTGGGATTTAATTCTTACCAAGGGCTTTTGGAAAACCGTTTGGACACAGTTAATACTGGAGTCAAAATATATGCCGATGGAAGAATATTTTCGTGAATATTATTTAGTTACCGAGACTGTTGAGCAGTGTCAGCTGTGTCCTGGCGAAGGGAATCCTGGCGCAGGGACCGTGCGGCCCAGGCCACGTGCGCCGAGCGCTCTGCGAGCAGCAGCGAGGCAGTTCCCGCGCGCGGGCGGAGCCACGCGAGCCGCAGTGTCGGTGGCGGAGCGAGGCGCGGCGGGAGCGGCGGGACCCGGCGGTGCCCGAATGGCCCCGTGCAGCGCGTGGTGGAGCGAGCCCCGGGAACGCCCGACCGAGAGGGGCGGCGCGCGGGCAGCGGCTGGCGGCGGTGGCGGTGGAACGGAGCCGCGTCCAGCCGAGACGAGCGCTGGAGCAGGGCGCGGGGGGGGTCGTCGCTCGGGGGCCCGGCCGAGACGTGGGTGCAGCGCCCGACAGCGGCAGCGAAGCTGCGACCAGAGGAGGCGACGCACGGAGAACTGAGCGGCACGGCCCGGCCCGGCCCGCACAGCCCCGAACGCGACCCCGGGAAGAGCGCGCAGGCACCAGCAGCCCCGACAATTCCAACACGGGAGCGACCGAAGGAGAGAGCAAAGACGCAGCGAGACAGAAAACAGCAGCCACTCGGAAAAAGGAAAAGATCATAGCAACTAAGACCTTAGGGATAGTAAAATGGTATAATGTTAAGCAAAATTATGGTTTTATAACAAGGTGTGACAACCAGCAAGACATATTCGTGCATAGAACTGCTATTAAAAAGAATAACCCTGAAAAATGCATCCCAAGCTTGGGAGATGGAGAGGTGGTGGAATTTAATATTGTACTAGGGAGAAAAGGGTTACAAGCATCGCAGGTCACTGGGCCTGATGGTGTTCCTGTAAAAGGCAGTATATATGCTAAAAATCGTGGTCATGTTAGACAGTATCTCTATTGTAAGTCCCCCCTACAGTTTCCCTTTCCTAATCCCACCTTTCCCTTTTACCCTATGTCCTATTACCCCCAGTGTATTCCCAATCCGTTTTTTCACCCATGGTTTCCCTCACAAAACCATGCTTTTGCCAATTGTTTCCCCAAAAATCCCTTTCCAATGCCGAGTGGGGGATGAAAAGGGGGAGGGAAGAAGTTAAACCCTCTCCTGCCTCAGTTTCCCCACAAAGCATGCTCAGAGTTCTGTCTCCCTTCTGTCAGCCCTAAGATGTTCCACAGAATCTGTTTGGACATTTAAAGACTCAGGAGGGTGGCTTGTTTTGTCTTGAAACTGTTCTTGTTATGTTTATCCAGTTGTTTTCATTCTCCTTTTATTAAAATAAAACGGGTGAGGTGTTGGGGTCCCTCCCCTGCCGTGTAGCCCTGGGAGAGGGGCCCTGAGGGCACAGACACGGGGTTTCCTGCCCCTGCTCAGCCTCGTTCCCATTGGTTGGTTTGTGTTCCCTGCGCGGGCAGAAGGACCCTTGGTCCCGTGACTGGAACAGTTCCTGGGCAGAGCCCCGGCCATGCGGCTGGAGAAATAAACATCTCTGAAACATCTAGCAAGAATCTGTCTGTCCATATATATTTCCTTTCCACGGGACTCCTGGTTTGATATATGCGTGTTGCAGGATCCCCACTGCAACATATTTTTACACATCTTCAAGGCAGCCCAGAAGACTGAAGGCTCATATCAGCACCCAGGGACAATTTGAGTGTTCCTAACACACCTGAAGGGCTCAGAGCCCTACTGATGGGTCACACTCATCCTCATCCTCATACTATGTCTGGTTTAGTCACCTCTAGCTCGCTGGATATGCATAATCTTTCACCTTGAAGTCTCTTTAAACACTTGACAATGTCATTACTTTCTTGGCAAACTTCAAGCCCTTACAAGAAGACAAATATGAGTCAGGGAATGTAAAAAAACCAAGTAACATTTTTAAAATAGGCTAGAGAATATATATCCTTCCTGACAAGGGTCTCATTAGAGATTATCTGATCACATCCTCTCAACTGAATTTTTGACTTAGGGTATCCTTCCAATCACCTTCTGGCTGGGCCAGATCCTGTTTCTGATTATTCCTGTCCTATGGAAATGAAACCATGTAAAATGAAAGTTAATAATGCACAGTTTATTTTCAGACAGATGGAATATTTCATTAACTACTCTCGGGATTTTGGCATGAGTTTTTAAAATAGGATTCTCAACCTAATCTAAACCAAATGGGAAAATATATTCATCATTGTGGCAGAAACTATGGAGGAGACAAACTTCTTCTAAGTAGCACTTTCCTTTCTGCAGTCCCTTCTCTTGCCCAGGGATCAGAGCTGCTTGTACTCCCTTTCCCTTGAGCCACTTTTTCATTAATTTAGAAGAGATCCCAGATGCACTCAGGAAACCACAGATGTCACAGATGGCAGCGCCACAGCACCTCCGTTGGGAAGCAGGACTGCCTTATTCCAGCTCAGCCAATGGCTGGAAAGAGGTCCTACCTTAATCCAGGTGGGTGATCCCTTTTGATGTCTTCTTAGCAAGCAAAGTGAGAGGGGAGGTCTCCTTTTAATATCTGGGACTGAAAACTGGCCTGAGCTGCAGCACCGAGCAGTCAGTCCCTGGCAGGAGCTTGGCCAGCGGTCTGCTTTGTGCCCAAGCCCTGCCAGAGGCTGTTATCATACCAACACAGGCTGGGGACTGTCTCCATTTTGGCACACGTGTGTTGAGTCCCTTGGATTAACCTTTGCTTAATTACACATCTCAGGCTAAATACTTTGAATGTAATGTGAGGGGAATCTGGCTTATATGGGTCTTTTTTGTCCCATTTCTCATTTGTGCTGAGAGTCACCCCTGGCCCAGGTAGACTTTAGAAGTAAATGAAAAGACTGAATCTAATACTCATCAATGCACCTGATGGGATTGTCTGTAATGTATTTCCCAGCCTTAAAGTCTTTTCAAAAGTCCATAAAATACACCATTTCCTTGTGCATTTTTTCCCATAACCATGCTAATTCGCCATCCCAGTTGTGCAGATTGTGCTGGGGCAAGAGGTGTTCTGATTATTTCCTTTGTTTATGGTATTAGACTTAAACTATTGTTGATCTTATTGTTCTTATTTGTAACGTGTTCACCTCACTAGGACAGTAATTGTGTCAAGCAAGTTGGAGTCCAATCTGCAGAGCTGAATATTCAGAACAGCAAAAGAAAGGCTCCAATTTTTCAAGCAGAGGGCATATTACTCCTCCATTTGGATTATTAAATTCTAATTATAGCCTGTTGATCCAGTTACAATGTTGTTTGTAAATCTAAATACAGTTCTCTAAAGCCTGCATTTTATTTCTTAACCTGTTGATGCTTAGTAAAAAAACACCAGTGTGCCTAATAGAGCAGGTGGAGCTCAGCTTGCTTGTGATCAAGCTCTTTTTCCCTCATCTGTATTCCTTTGGGTATGTTTAGGAATGAGAGCTTAACACCAGGAAGAACCATGAAAAAGCATTTCACATAATGCCTTGGTACCTGTGGACTCAACAGAGCTGGGGTCAGGAAGATATTTTCCCTTAGGTAGCATTAATGAGGATTCCCAGGCTTTTTGGGAGGAGGGCAAAGGCAGTTGGGTTTGGTGTCTCCGCTCTTCGGGCAGTTGCCCAAGCTCTTCTGGGAACAGCCCCTTAACAATTCCCTCTTATACAGACAATTCTTTTAGTCCCTTCTTTTCATGCAATGTTTTCTGCCCTTCCAAGACCTTTTCTTTCCTCTGTCTTCACGAATATTAAATGCAAGGAAAGCAGAGAAGCCCAAGCCAAGTGGTGTGAGCAGCAATGGTTCCCAGGAAGTGCTGCATTTCAGATGGCTGAAAAGCCTCCCCAGCTCTAAGCTGGGAGTGTACCTGCAGCATCCTCCCTCACCTGTAAGTGGAGAGGCATTTTGAGTAAGAAATTACTGTGATGGATGATTGCCTGAGTCCATAAACCATACTCCCGTCACAACCTTCTTTTTTCTTCCAAGCCTTCTTTAAAGCTCCAGCACCCTTGTGCGCTCACAGTGCTCACAAGCCCCCAGCACAGGCTTTTAGCCAGGCTTCTCACACACCTGGTGAGGTGGCCCACTGTGGCTTGACTGCTGGGCATGGAAATCACCAGATGCACACTCATGATTGTCACTAAATCTTGGAGAGCTCCTCCCTGAGCTAGGCTCAGCTCCAGGCAGGGAAGCATTGCAATGTCACAATAGTGGGAAGGGCTAGGAAGGGGTTTTTGATGTTTTGACAGGTGGTGTTGGGGAATTTGCCCAGTTCCTCCTTTCATCCTTGTCACTCAGAATCCACTGGGCAAGGAAGGGAGGGAGGTGCCCTTCCTGATAGGAAATGAAGTGAAGTTCTCCTAGAGATTTTCTGCTGAGGTCTCTACCCAGGAGTGCTTTGACAGAAATTTGGGATACAAATGTCCAAGCAATGGACAGCTCCAGCAGGTACCACTCTTGCTGTGGATCCTTTCCCATGGGTCCAACCGGGAAAGTCACTGGGATCCAGGTGGTGGGGGTGGAAGGTAGAACCTCCTTCCTCCCCTTCAAACAGCATCTGTGCTTGCAGTCTTGGCCTGGGCAAGCATGGAGCACAGAGTACAAGGATTGAAAGACATCAGGATATTCCAACAGCTGGGATGAGGATGGAATGGGGGACAGGGCAGGAGTTAGCTGGAGAGCTGAGTGCTCACACACACACACGTTTCCACATGAGATGTGCAAGGCAGGCTGGTGCTCCCTCCTGGGAGGAAAAGTGCTGTTTCCTTGCAAAACCCAGTGGATCAGCTAAGAGGGCACAGCCTTCAAGCCATGGGAAAGGCCTGCCTGTGGCTCTGCTTGCATCTCTGTGTCCTCCTGGGTGGGGACAAGAGGGTTCCATCTCCTCCAAGCTGTCACTGAACCTTGACAGTGCTCCCATGAAGGTGCGAAGGAAACTTTTCTCTTCTCAGATGGCTGTGACCAACGGGGAAAAAAGTATTGAGCCCAGGGTCTCTGCCAGGGAAAAGACAAGCTGGGCTGGAGGAGAGCAAGGGGGCTGCTTCTACTGCAAGGAAACAAATCTATTTCTCTAGTTGGGCAGAGTGCAGCATAGTGCTCTCATTGCTGGGAGTGAGGGCTGGCTGGGGCAAAAAGGCTCTGCTTGACCTTCTGCTGAATTCCTTGGCTTCATCCCTTCTGGAACAGCCTCCTTCCCCCACCGTCAGTGTGCATTTAATGGGGAGAAAGAGGCTTTTCCTGCATTTAGACGTTCCCAGCAGCCAGAGACCTGCAGAAGCTGACCTGAGAGGTGAGGGAAGGACCCTCGCTCTGCCCCGAGGAGAGGCACTTGTGCAGCTCAAGTAAAAACTCACTGCCATGCCCGAGCAAGCAGGTTTCTAAGGATCCCTGAAAGCCACAGGGAAAGGCTGTAGTCCCGGGGATGTCGCGCTGCCTCTCGTCCCCTGCGCTCCCCGGTGCTCCGGCTGTGGGGTGACAGTGCTGTGCCGTCCCCAGACCGCAGCGTCCGCCGCCGTGGAGCGCCGAACGCCTCGGGCGAGCCGGGCTCGGGGGGACGTCGAGGGAGACGGAGAAGGAGAGCAAGGAGTAGCAACCAGAGTGTGACCCCTGCCTGGAGGGGGGACGGCGACGTGGGAACCGGAGAGGACGAAGGCGCCGACTCCGCAGCTCTCGTCCGTCACCCCCGCGGAGCCGGGGCGCCCGGGACGGGGCCGCTGCCCGGTCTGAGCGCGCGGCGAACTGGGGCCGCCTGAGCCCCGGCCGGTCGCGGCGGGGGGCAGAGGCTCTTCACCCTTCGGGGGCTCCGCGCCCGGGCGCCTGCCCGCTGTGCCGGCCGTGCTGCGGCTCCGAGCCGCCCCTGCCCCTCGCAAGGGCCGGGGCTCTCCGCTTTGGGTCCCCCAGCCTGAGTTTTCCAGCTCCGCGGGCTGGGAAAGGCCACAAGGGTGGGTTTGCTCCCTCGTGGCTTCGCTGCTGTTTGCACCGGGGAGTGTCCGAGGAGAGGCGCGGAGCCGCGGGCGGCTCTGGAGACACCGGCACCAGTTCCAAGGGATGCTCCCGCCCCGCGCCGGGGCACCCGCGGCCCGGCCCCGATGTGTGCCCCGCCGGGCCAGGAGATGCGAGGGATGGATGTCCTCCCGAGCCTAGGGAGAAAATAAAGAAAATAAATGGAAGCCAAACACCCCGCTGAACCGCGCTCACCCCGCCGCCAGCCGCCGGCGGGGCAGCAGCGATTTCACCGCCGGAGGCGAGGGGAAGGGGGAGCGATGGAGCCGGGACAGGTCCTGCGTGGGGAGCTGCTGTGGCTGTCGGCTCGCGGGTTCTCTCCTTGTAACCACTGCCCTGCCCGTGGAAGGAGTCACGACATTGCATCTGGGGAGAGGCTGCGGTTCAGCGCCTCTCGGGAACGGAACTCTCTCTTTATTCTAGGTTTCCAAACCACTTGTAAAATAACAAAAAAAGGTGGACGAAGGTCCGGTCTAAAATCCTGGAAACAAAAGGCAGTTTCCAGGCATCAGCCGGTGCTGGAACCGGCCCGCTCAGGTGCCGGGGAAGCGTTCGGGCTGTGTGTCTGGGCTCTTGCTCAGCCCCGAGGCCGGCACCATCGAACTCTCGAACTGGCACAAATAAATTACCGGCAGGATGTGATAGCGCGATTCGGTTTGTTCTAGTTAAGTTTTCCTTCCTTTACAGGAAAGATATTCGGTTATTCTGTTCGGTTATCTCCCGCCACTCTCCCTGTGTTACTGTGGTACCCAAAGACTGTCGACGACAGAGAAGAAAACAAATTTACTGACAAAATGTGTGAGAAAAAAAAATTACAGTATTTTTTGGTCTTCAGAAACCAGACCTGACACCGGCTATGAAAAAAAAAAAAAAAAAGCAGCAAACACAAATTTTTCAAAATCGTCTCTCATTTAAGGTAAAATTCGACCAACCATTACAAGGAAAGATTTTAAAGCAACCGGGAAACTGTCAAAAGTTTGTTAAAATAAATAAAAATCCGTTTAATTGTTCAGTGATTCTAAGCAGTTTAATATCAAAGTGGGTTTTTAGATGAGAGGCAATACTTCCAAATAACAGACCACCACTACCTAAACTGATTTTAGTTGTGCTTCCACATGCGAGGCACATTACCGAATGAATAAAATGTGCCTTGGAGGTTCTCAAATCTCCTTAAAACTGTATTTGATTAAGATAAATTAATTCATTACAGTTATCAAAGAGCACGTTAAAGCATCATTCCTCGTTTTCTATATTTGCCTCCATTCCCGCACTATTTTCTTTTTCTCTCTTTTCTTTCTCTCTTTCTTTCTTTCTTTCTCTCTTTCTTTCTTTCTTTCTCTCTCTTTCTTTCTTTCTCTCTCTCTCTTTCTCTCTTTTCCTTTCCTTCTTCTCCTGACATGAAAACCTGCTTAATATTCTTACACTACAACGAGATAAAGGAAAAATTACGAATTCAACCTGGCATATATCTCTTCTTTCCTAGTTTCACCTCAGCTGAACAAAACGCAAGCCCACGATTTTCCCAGGGTGCTGTGAGATACGTTCCTCACTGTGCTCTGTTGCTCCCGGCCGCTACGGACCAGCAAGGGAACCGGGGCTGCGGGCGAGCCCGGCCGGGAAGAAGCAGGGAACTCATCCCCGCGCGTACGGGGAACTCGCAGCCCTAATCCCGCTCCATCTTGGGAGGTGGCAGGCACGAAAAAAAAAGGGGGAAAAAGGGTTTTGTTTCCCCATTGTGCCTCTGTCCTGAATAGAAACCTCTGCGGCTTCCGCCCGCCCGGGAGCGGCTGGCCCGGGGGAGGCTGGCGGAGGGGGGGGGCTCGCCCTGGTACCCCCCAGCTGCCCCCAGGAGCGGGGCTGGAAAATACCGGCGGCTGCGGCTGCCTCCGCCCGCGCTGGGGCAGGATCCGCCCGTCCCTTCCCGAGGGGCGAGAGCGCGGAGGGGCGGGCGGCACACGCGTGGGTCGGCGGCGGGTGGCCCCGGGAGCGGCGGGACGTGCGCGGGGATGCGCCGGGAAGAGCGGATGGGGCGCGCGCGGGGGCGGGACGCGCGTGGGGAGCGCGGGATGGGAGGAGCGCGCGTGGGGCGGGCGCGGCGCGCGTGGGCGGTGCCGGGCCCGCGGGGCAGCCCCGTGGGGACGGACCCTGCGGCCGGGCCCGGCTGTCCCGCGGCCGTGCCCGGCTGGCTCCCGGAACAGGCCTTCCCCGGGCCCGCGTGGGAGCGAGGGCAGGGCGGCCCTGGAGCGGGCCGGGGATGGGCGTGCGGGGCCGCTGTCGCTGGGGCCGGGCTCGGCTCTCTCCCGCCTCCCGCAGTCCCCTCTGCGGAGCCGGGAGCCGGCCGAGGCACGGCCATCCGTGCGGGCAGGTGAAGCGTCCTGCCGAGGGCGTCCGGAGCGGCCCGGGCCCCGCCGCTCTCCCTTCGCCGGGGATGCCGTCCCGGCCCGGCCGCCCCTCGGAGCCGGGAGCGGGGCGGGGGCGAACCTGCCGGGCCGGCGGAGCTGCTGCGGGGACCGAGTGGGACGGGGGGAGCCCCCACCGCTGCCCCGCTCCCACCCCGCTCTGGGACTGGGGGTTTTCCCTGCCCCGAGAGCAGCCGGGCTGCAGCGGCGTCAGGCCGGGCGGCGGCATCGCCGACGCTGCAGAACAGGTTTTTGTTTGTCTAGCCCCCTTCTTTCTTTTTCTCACACAACAAATTTTCCTTTTTCTTTTTCCTTTTCTTTCCTTTCCATTTTTCGTTTTCTTTTTCTTTTTTTTCTTTCCCTATTTCTTTCCCTCCTTCTTTTCTTCTTTCTTTTTCATTTCTTTTTTCTTTCCCTTTTTACTTTCCTTTTTCTTTTTCTCCTTTTTTTGTCTTTCTCTTTCTTTTTCTTTTCCACTTTCTTTTCCATTTTCTTTTCTATTTTCTCTTTCTTCCTCTTCCTCGTTTTTCCTTTCCATTTCCTTTTTCTTTTCCATTTCCTTTTTCTTTTCCATTTCCTTTTTCTTTCTTCCGTAGTGCCAGTATCTTCACGCTTTTCTGAGCTATTTAAAACAAAGTTTAAAACAAGGTTTAAATGCAGTTTAAAACAAAGCTATAAACGCCAATCACCAAACGCCATTTTCCCAATGAATAACTTCCTTAAAGCATCCCCCTTACCTTCGGCTGGCGCCCGATGCAGCGGGATTCAGGGAAAGGAAGCGCTGTTCCTGCCGTACAGAGCAGGGAGCACCGCAATTAGGGAGCAGGTAAACTGGCAGGGCTTATGTGGCAGGTACTTGAGAGTATTACCTTAACAAGAGAAGTTATTTGAAAGCGCTAACTCTGCCCATCATCCCAAGGCTGTTAGTAATTTTAATTTACAGCCGTAATCTCTTTAACAGCAAATATGACACAGGTTTGTGAGCTAGCTGGCCCCTCGCCATCCGAGTCACACTGTGAGAGTTATGGTTCCCCAGGACTGGGGAACCCAACGGAGCCCTCTCAATTCCGTTCTCCCCACCGTCGAGGTGGTGACGGTTTTGTGTAGTTAATTCTAAAATGCTTGGCAGCTTGCCCGTCAAACCATAAGCAACAGAAAAATGCAAACAAACTCTGTGTTTAATAGTCACCGGACAGTGCAACTAATCCACTGTAAACTGCTAATGGGGATCGATGTCAACAGGTACGCGGCGAGAGCCTGATACTCTGCACTCAGAGGAAGACACTTGCCTTCTAAATGAGGATTATGTGCAAAATGCAACTTGGCAGAAGGATCCAAATTAAATTCATGCTTCAGTTAATTCAGATTAATTTTCCTGATTGCCCTAGCACACTAGACAACCAAATCCCCGTGTATATTTGCTCCTTTTCTTGTAAAGAGTTGATACAAATCTCTTCTCCTGGGGAGTGTTGCAAGATGCATACGCTGAAGATTGTGATTCTCTCAGGCACTAATTAGAGTAATAAAATACCTGAGATGGATTTTTATATCACTGTTATTACTACAAACTTTAGTTTAGGATTCTGGATCCACTATATGACCGTGTTTCCAGTGTTTTTTCACTAATATGCTGCAAGCAACATTCCAGTTAATCACCTTAATGGAAATTAGAGAGGAAAATGGTCTATTAGGCTATTTAATCTATCTCACTCAGTAGCATTTTCTTACAGTTTCCAGTCCAGCCTTAAATTTAAAAATAGCCCATAGGAATTATTCTGCAGTCTCCAGAGGTTGTTATACCAACAGGTAGCTCAGAAAAGCGTGAAGATACACTAAAAAGAGGTTGCTAAGAAATGTTTTCTGATGGTCAGCTGTATTTTCTTTCTTTATCTTTCATTTTATCCCATTGCTATAAGTCACACATCCCTCTGACAACCTAAATATGTGTTCTCTCTTCTTCATTTGTACTCCTGTCACCATGACCCTACCGTGTTTTTAATGTGGGGGTTTTGGGGTTTGTTGGGGTTTTTATCCCTACAGAAGGTTGATAAAAGAGTGTGGGTTTAGCTCGGGCTTCATTCCAGGCAGCACCTTGACTACTCATTCCCATCCAAATTCTAGCTCTTTTTCTTTTCCCCTATGTGCCACCTTGATGGCAAACAGCATAATCTTTCTCGCAGATTTATTTTTCCTCTGAAATGATAGGAAAAGTTGGAAATTTGTTTGCTTTTGCCCCAAGCTGCTTTCTCTGCTGTTTCCTCTGTGAAACATTTACATAGAGCTGGTACCCCACAGAGGATAAATGTATGGTATGGCAGCATGTGGGAGCTCTCTGTGTCAGGGTAGTATATTTTATGTCAGAGTCTCAGTGTAATTTTACCCTCTTACTAAAGGTAGGGTCTCCCTTGCCTTCTCCCTGGCAGAATTACTCCTTACACCAGGATCTCCTGCCCCCTTCTCCATCTTCACTGGAACCCCCTGTGCTTGTCCCTCCAGCACACCCCCCATTTGTGCAGCTGATACGACAGAGACACCGAGGACTCCAACTGGGGGGGACACAGCCGTTTTCCGGGTGTTGTTTTATTCCATCTGTTTCCTCGTGTTGTTACTTAGCTGGCACCACTGGGAGAAGCAGCTACAGCAGGATGGTGTGCAGGGGTGAGGTGCAGAAACTGCTTAACCAGGCTCTGCTGCCAATATGACGTCATGGTGCTGCAGTAAAACTTTCTGTCATCATGTGAAACTGCTTGTGGCGTCAGTCGATGTGAGTCAGCCTGGCCTGCTGCTTTTGGTGGTGGTCAGAGGCTTAGACACAAACCATGTCTCCTCCTTGCCTGCTTGCCCCCACAAGCTGCCCTCTGGTCAGATGATGAGCAATTCCCTCCCCTAGACTAGACTGAATGCAGTCCAGTAATTGCCTGAGGAACAATAAATCATACATGAGACAAAGCATTCATTTACACCACTTTATTTCTGTAACAATGAGAGAAACTGAAATGGACCATTGTTAAAGATCACTATTTCCTGCTCTGTAATAAAAGTCTCATCTTCCCTGATGCTTGTTTGTTTTATAAATGTCTCTGCTTTGGCTTTCATATTTAGCTGCCAGCAGGACACCATTATTCCCTGACAGCATTCTGTTCCTTCTCCATTGTCATTACTGCTGGAGTGATGTTGTATTGCTGTGCTTGGCCTAGATGGTAGGGCTTTCTTATCTTGCATTTCCCATTGCTTCTCCCATCCAGGCTTCTGACAAGGCACAGAGCAGAGGTGGCAACACTTAAAAAGCAATGTTTTCATGGAGTATTAGCAATTCTGGTTTTTACTTTAAAAAACCTCATCCACAAAACCCCCACTGACTACTGCTGTTTATTATTACGTTTTCAAGGCCAATTGAGAAGGACTGAGTCGAAGTGCATGGGTTGACCTGCACTGTAGTCCTGAGACCTAATGACCCAGCAGGTCTCCACTGTCCCTCTTGCGGAGACCACACCAAAGTGGCAGAGCCCCACAACCTGCAGTGGACTGGGAGGAAGTGAAAAAATGCAAAGACCCTGGGACACAAGTGCTGTTTGCACATTTTTTTCTCGAGTGGAGGGTTGTGTGTGTCAAGGTCAGGGGTAAGATCCCAACGCTGGTGCCGCTGCACCTTCCTATGGAATGTGTAGGGCTGACCTGTCCAGATGCACATATTTGAGTAGAGCAAAGTTTCTGTGTAGGGTGGTGAGATGAGCAGTGCAGAGCTTGAAGTAAAGCTTCTTGGAGTCAATGGGAGCATTTCCACTGATTTCAAGGACTTAGTATTAAGCTCCTTAACATCTACAAAAGGAAGATACTGTACTAGATACAACCTGTTTCTTAGGTCCACGTTGCCCTGCTGCCCATCTGTTTTGTTGTTCTCAGAGCATCACCAGCAAAACAGCAAAACCAACAGCAAAGTCCTATTATGTATCTCATTGCTTGTCCTTTCAAGAGCTGAAATGTAACAATTCCTCTAACTCTCCTGTCCTTCAGACATGCACACTGCATTCCCTTTAATAAGGCTATGTCTCACTTCTCTTTCTCCTTCTTTTCTTTTTTAAACAAAATTCCCAAGTGGAGGTATCAAGGTTTTCCTACAGCTCTATTTCACTTAAAAATAATTGGATCGTTATTTTCTATAAGGACCAAACTTCAACAGTAAGTAATTTCTAGAGATGTCAAGTGGCTCAGCATAAAAGTTAATCTTGATCTATTGGTTTGTTAGGTGTGTTTACATCCAACCAGTTAGCTCTCCTTAAGCAAAAGTGATTTAAAGCCCTTTCTGGAGAGCATGAAAATGATTCCCCCAGCACTTAGATCCTCAGGGCCATAATCCAACAAAAGCAGGCTTATCTTTAAGCATATGAGTAGCCCTGTCAAAGTCAATGGGGCTCCAGATCTGTTTAAAGATAAACACATACTTAAGTGCTTTTCTGTATTGGAACTCGTTGACTGTTTTATTTCCATTTCATTTCAATAGTAGACCTTAAATTTTGTATATAGAGGCAGTGGATTCTTGTTGGATGTTACATTAGATTATTATTTTCCAAGAGGTTGCATAGAGAAATCACAACATCATGGAAATAATTTTTAATTATTCAGATGACTTATTTAAACTGTTATGAGTCTATATTGTTTGACTTATTTCACTTGGGGTTTCAGGACAGAAGTACTGCAAACATGGAATTGAGCCACAAAGCTCTGCAATGCTCCACTCCAGTGCTACAAGTTCAACATCCCACTTTAGGGAAGTTGCTTCACCTGCTCAGGCTTCATCTCACCTCTGCAAAAATAAGGACTATTAACATTTCCTTTATCTCACTTCAGTTGCCTAGCAAATGCTTGGACAAGGATTTGATAACAGAAAATGCTGAAAGCTACTTCTGTTGAAAAAATAAAACTGGAAAAAAAATTGATTGCAAACCTGCTTGGGCAGAAAAACGGTTTTTTTGAGTTTTCCACATGCTCTAGCGATCAAAATGACCAAACAGCAATTTTATTCAGCCTTTTCTTAACATTTCAGAGAATGAGCTCTGCTATTCTGGGTGACTGAGCTCCAGATGAAGGTGCAGCAGCAAAATCATCCCAGTGAATTAAACTGAGGAAGCTGAGCTTTATTGCCCACTGCATTGTAAGGGATCATCTCTACGGCCTTCTCTGTGAAATGCATTTGGGTTGGATGGTTTTGTTTGGACATTCCATCTGCTTAAAGGACTCCTTTGGCAGGGTCTGTGCTGCCTTCTATGCCTGGCCCACCTGCCCTGCTGCAGGCAGGGTTTCAAACCCAGCTGAAGAGCCCCCACCAAAGCAGAAGTGTCAGCACCCAGCCGTGCAGAGCAGCCGGGATGTGCCTGGGAGGCAGCAGGGTGGAAGGCAGTCAGGGAGGTGCATCGCATGCCGTGTTTCCAGATTCTCCTGAGATTCCTGCCAGAGGAAGAGACAGTCTTTGGGCTCATCTATATTTCAACTACTTCAGTGACTGCAGCTTATGCAGAGCCATGGCTGGTGGTCAGACACAGCAGCACTGCTCTGGCTTTTCTGTGAAGCTCCCACGAATCTTGAGCACAGGATGGGCAGGGTGCTGCATCTGCCCTTCTCCTGGCAGGGCCAGAGCTACATGGAAACATCCTGCTGCACAAGCTGTGGGTGTGTAAAGGGCTGCAAGGCAAGCACACGTCCCTTTTATTCCTGTCAGATCGCAGGCAACTGGATTGATCCCATTTAAAAGGAAGGGGATGGGAGGGAGGTACTCAAAGGGTAGGAACATAATGAAATGAAAAGAAATCCAGATGTGGTGCTCATTTGCCTGAAAGGACCGTTGCCTGGGCCTTCCCACACAGTGCAACAATTGCCACTCCATCTGCTAAGGAAACAGCTATTCACATGAGGCATCCTTCCCACGACACAGCACAGGGCTGCCCGTGACACCCAGGTTTGCAGCACAACTCCACAGCCACCTGCCAATGGGGCACTATCAACAAACTTGGGCAAGGGGTGATGTCCTTTTCCCCAGCTGGAAAGACTTTACAGGAACCAATGTGACAACAAATGTGCCACCCAGCTTCTCCCCAACATGTCTCATGTCTTGAGAGACAGAAGCACAGACAGATAAGAAAGCAGAGAGAAAATTGATTCCATGTAAATGTCCACTGACCGGTGCTGTGTAATTCAAGTCTAGGCACTGGCTCATGTTTGGCAGGAGAGGGACTGAGTGGTTACTCTAGACTGAGGTTCTACAACATCTTTTTATTCTTTCCCAGCTGACATTTAGCACCTCTCAGTAGCTCAGCTTTCAATTTCCCCTTTGCCATGTCTATTCTGTCAGGAAACTTGCTGGCTGCTTTATTGCCTTGAATGTACAGCTCTTCTGCTATTCTTTTCACATCTGTACAGTCATTTGTCCTTTTCCTTCTGAATCAGAGTACCACTCCAAACAACTCTGTGATGTACAGTCTATTATCCCTTTTCTCCATATAACAGTTTTGATTTTTCATATGTAATGCACTATATAAAAATAAAAAAAACCTTGTATTGTCTTAATAGCCTAATTCTTAAACAGTTATGGCCTCATTCTCCTTTGAAGTACATAATTCCCATTGACAGCAGTGGGAACACTGCCAACACAATGGTGAATTAGTTCCCATGAAAAAAAGACACAGACACCAAAAGGTCCAATTCTGCTCTTCATTAAAAGGAAATGAAGGTAGAGCAGACAAAAAAGATAAAACTAAGACACAAAATTGCATGAAACAGCTTCATGCTAATCAGGCAGTAGGTTGCTAACTAAGAAGTCATTGGAATTGACCCTAATATGGCAGGAGTGTGAATCAAGAGCGATTTTAATAACATCAGTAGAGCCTCAACCCTGTGGAAAAGATTGGAGCCAGTCCTCAGAGCTGTGCCTTCTCCTGAACTGGGAAAAGTTGGTACGGCTGGACCTTTGCCTGCCTCCTCTTATCTGGCATGTGGGGATCTGAGTAAGAGTTTCAAAAACATTCTGAAATCTTTCCCAACGTTTTTCCTTCACAGCCAGACATCACGTGGATGTTGTCTGTGCCATATTAAAGGGCAGGGACTGGGTGGCATCATTTCTACACCTGAGAACCCAACAATGGGGGCTTGGCAGTTACTCAGCTTCCCTGCTGTTTAATGCCTCTGTTTCCTGAATATTTTTTTCTTTTCTTGGTGGATGGCCTTGGAGTTGGATCACTGCCCTGAGGATGTCACTCCCTTTCTCTGGCACAAAAGCGTAACATACTCTGGGCTTCTTTTTTTCCCTCTGTATAATAAAATAAAGTAAAAAGATTGTAATTTCTTCCATCTATAAAAATAAAAGAAACCATATTTCTTCTCTTATCTAATTAGTCTGTTTCAGGTTGCTAACAACTTAAAGAATACTCAATCTTTTTGCATGGCATCTAATCCATCAAGAGCACAAACAGATATGGAGATTTCTGATGTTTTTAATGTAACATCGTCTTTCTTGCGCTGTTCAATGGTAGAAACATCCTAGCAATAAAAATAGACAAGCAGTATTCTAGTAATACCCAAGTCTTTAGAAACATATTATTATTTGAGATTTGTATCTCTGTTATTTAAATGAATAAGCAAAACTATAACAACACCTAAACTCCTTTATATTCATAAATAGGAAACTGAGAGGTATGGTAAAAATTGCTGTACTTCTGACCAAAGTTTCTTCCTGACAATGAAACTGCTGTGTGCCCACTACTTCTCCTTCCACAGAAAAGTGAGTCTTGGAATTGAGGCAGCATGATCTGGACTCCATGATATCTTAAAATCGTAGAATTGTTAAAGACCTTTAAGGTCTTCAACCATCAACCCAGCACCACCACAATGTCCATCATTAAACCACGTCCTCAAGTGCCACATCCACAGTTTTTTGAACACTTCCAGAGGTGGTGGAATCATCTCATCTTACTTAGATTATTTCCTTCTAGGAACTGGAGAACATAATAAATCATCCTTCTTGTGCACCCAAAAGGGGAAATGCACCTTCTGCCACAGAGATGCCCAAGGAGTTTGGTTTCCAAATTTTGCATGTCCCTTTGTCAAAGGAATCTGTGGGAGTGCACCAGTGCAAAAGATCTCTTCTTATCATTGCTCTTCTCCTCCTTGTCCTCGCCAGTGCTCTGCAGAAACGTGAAGCACACCAGCTTGGCTTTACAGAACCTCACTTCTGAGCTGTCCTCCACATTCAGGATTAATGTTAACTGCTATCCCAAATGTACTACTTTAGTTTCTCCCTACACCATGCCACCAGTCTTTCTGGTATCTTATGGAATATCCCACTCTTGGTACTTCAATGAAGAACAAACTAAATCCCAAACTGATGCACTTCTGCATCACTCCCCAGTGTGAGCAGTGCCCAGCCCTGGGTGTAAGACTCAATCAGGCTGATCACTGTTTTCAGCCTTGTGTAATGGGTTAATCCTGACAATGTCCAATTCACTTTAAAATCAGGCCAGGATATTTGCCTCAGTAACCTCCTGCATCAGCAGCTTCCATAGGTGATGAGACATGTCTGGGCATTTCTTTTTCATTCTAAATTTGCTGGGTTTAAATTTAACCTGATGCTTATTCTCACGTGATGAAATAAAATGAGTTGTCTTATTCTCAAAATGTTTTGTGCTTGAGAATTTTGACTTCCACAATCAGCTCCATTTTCATCTTCTTCTCATCAAAATAATCCCAGTCTTTGCCACCTCTTGTGTATTAATCCTAGCAGCTCTGTAACTATTCTTTATTTGAATTTCTTGAGCATTTTTTTGACTCTACTATGTACCTCAGGAGAGAAGAGGATAAAAAGAATGAACACAGATTTAATGTGTAATTATGGCATAATCCTGCTATATGGCATAAACCAGCAATCCTGATGTTGGTTGTTTTTTTTTTTTTTTGGCATTCTGCTCTATCTTTATGTTATAAAACCAAATAGTCTCTTTTTTTGGTGGTTTTTTTTGTTGTTTTTTTCAAGCTGCTGCTATA
Source organism: Corvus hawaiiensis (assembly GCF_020740725.1). Lineage (NCBI taxonomy): Eukaryota > Metazoa > Chordata > Aves > Passeriformes > Corvidae > Corvus > Corvus hawaiiensis. Next base: position 7,013,846 of record NC_063220.1, read on the forward strand.
GATTGGGGTAAACCAGACACTGATGACTTCCGGTACAGGTTCTTTTCCCTCAGAGATTGCAGGAAATTCAGGGCTTTCCAGATTATTCAAGTTATACAACTAATCACTGATGATTTACATTACTTTTCATTTAGCCACGTTCAGAGCTCTCTGCCATCGTGCTGCTCACCCTCTCAGTGTGTTTAAATCCATCAGGGAAAGTATTCACCACAAAGTGAAGTCATCCACAGCCGACCTACAATCTCCAAAGGGTTTTAACAAACCAAAGTGCACTGATTTTTTTGCCTATCTTTTCCATCATTTTCCATGACAAAGTGTTAGGATGTACATTGAGTCATTATTTCAGGGGTTCCGCTGAAATAGTGTTGTATTTCAGGTAACAAAATCTCACCAGTATTCAAGCTACATATTCAGTCCAAAAATTTCCTGTAAATGTGACCATGTTTCCCTTTACATTATGAGTGAACTTTCAAGATCCATAGTTTAACAATGTCCTGTTTAAGCTCTTATTTGTTGGATGTAACCAAAGATCCAGGTAGACAAACCTTTCCAGAAGAGATTTGATTTTGTTTGTAGTTTGTACTTGTGGTTGCTGTTGACATTTTCCATTTTCACATGGGGGATAAGGTAATCACATGATAGTAAAGTAAAAGCAGAAATAAAAAAAATCAAACTTAAACCATTTCAGGAAAATTTTCACCAAGTCTACTGGATGCCTTCTAGGTGAGCTTTGGGGTGATGTCAGAGTTTATCTCACCCCAGAGTGAAGGAACAGTTTCCAATCTCTCACATCATTCCAGTTTCTAGCTGACACCTAAGGAACAGACTCAGGTCAACATGATTATCCTCTACAGCCTTCCCAGGATCTTTGGGACCATGCTTATGAGTTTTTGAGACACTCTTTGTGTTCAATCTGATCTGACTTAAGCTTTCAAAATCAAAGAAATAAAAGGTTTTAACTCAAAATCTGACTTAATTTTTTTTTTCATTTGATGCAAAGATCTTCAGTGTTAAAACTCCAAGTATTGGAAAGAGTACAGTTCACATCTACTACCCTGGACACGTCACCTTTGCAAACATCTCCTCTTGTTTAAACCTTCAAGCTTGCTTTTATTGGCTCTGTGAAAAAATATGATTGTGAGAGTTTTAGCACCAATAGTAAAGGCTCATGGTCTAACAGCTTTTGAGGTGGTAAATACTCATGAGTGCTCGAGCCAAGCTGGTAAAGCTCGCTCCCCTCTCAGGAGAGAGTGAAATGAAGGCAGAGGGAGTTTGAGTGCTCAGGTACTGGTGATTAAAGAGGGAGTCTGTGACATGGGTGAGGCTGAAACCAAAGGCTCTCAATGTGCTGTCAGAGAACAAACAGTATTTCCTCTTAAATCACAGTTTTCCCTGGTGGGAAGAATCCTGTCTCAGCCCTGTTCAGATGGCTTGCATATGCCATGGGCATGATGCAGGCAATAAAGCTTTGTATTAAGCTACTGTCCAGATTGATAACTGTAAGGAGCATCTCATAATGACCACAACATGATTAGTCATGATACATGTGTGATACCCATGCTCATTATTACTGGCCTCCAGAACAGCACTGCTGAATCCTGCCAATATGCTCAGTTTAGTATCTGGAAGAGACAATACTGCAATTACTGCCAACGTATGCAGGAAGTTTTAGAAGCAGCTAGTTCGGGATTCTGCACCAGGCTGGCAATCAGGAGCACAGCAAAGCATGGGAAGGTAGCAGCTACAGGGACTAACATAGATTGTCTGGATCTGGTGCTTTCTTTTAAATAGATCTCTGGATGCGCCTATTTATTTTAAACAGTTTGTCCTTCAGAATGGAAGGAATACATGGAGCACTGGCATGAAGAACACAACACCTGTACGAGAGCTGATGAAGCCTATTTGAAAACAGCTACATCCCAATTTCATACCAATATTTGATTTTGTTGCCCACTTATAAGGCAGAGAGACATTTTCTTTGTCTTGCTGTTGTACCCATTGGATTTCTTGTGAGCCTGTGACATTTAATTTCACATAAAACACATTGTGCGTGTTTTTTATGTCACAACCCAGGGATCCACGTGCCATTGAACAACACAAATGTACCTGAGCATCAGTCCTTGGAAAGTCCTGGGAAAGAGGAATTAGATCTGATTCTGGCCATGTAGACTACCACAAACATGACAGCCTTACCTTCCACTTCACACACAGAGCTGAGCTGAGTCAAAGACCAGTCCTTTCCTTCAAAGACAGTGTAAAGTTTCCAGATAGAGATACATTCCTGTCCTTCAAGGATACTGCTCCCGTGTGGGAAGAGTCCATTTTGCAGGCTCACTTGCAGGAGATGAAGCCAATTCACACTAGAACAAGTCACTATTTGCAACAGAGGGCTTAGCACATGTCTCCTAAATGTCCCCCAAATACACAGTAGCATGTACATTTTGAAATTTCCAGAGTTCATCTTCAGTTGTAAGGAAATTTCCTCACGAGCAGTGAGTAACAGCAAGAGCAACAGAATTGTCAATTATGCTGTGCACTTTGTTTTGAGAAGGTGCTCAATGCTCCTATTGGTCAACACATCACTGAGACTTGTGGGGAAAAAGAACCTTCTGGTGGACCTTTGTCTTGACAAAGATGTTCTTCTTCTGCACTCACAGAGTGTCACTCACACTGGACAGGAACGCCCTGTCCAAGAGAAATGTAACATTGGTGCACATAATAATAAGGTTTTTCTCTATCTTCGAAGCAATTCCTTGACATTACCACATATATCATCATGAGTAACCACCATGTTACTCTCTGTTAATTGGAAATAACCAGCAAATTGTTCAGCCTCAAGGTACCAGTTCACATCCCCTGTGCTAAATAAGTATCAAAAAAAGGCCAAGCAGCTCCTTGCCAATTCAAAAGCAAATAATCTGAATCAAAATAATCAGGAAAAATAATGGAAGAAAAACTTGCTTAGGGTTATTAAACCCTGAGATAAATCTTTGAGTCAGAAGATCTCTGAACGATGCTTTTTAGCTTGAAACCTTTACTTTCATCAACAAAGAAGAGCATAAGAAGTAGTACCAATAATATATATATATATATATATATATATCTCTTGTACACGAAATAGAGATTAAAAACAATATAAATAGTGGCAGTCAATGAGAAACAGATCTTTCAGTCTTCTACATGCTAATGCAAACTAATAAAACTGTATTTGAAAAGCAGCAAGGTCTACATAGCAAAGCACAGCCAGGGAGTACCTGTGTAGTGTGCTAAAGCATTTTAAGAATTATTTGAAGGGAAAAGAAGTAACCACTAATCTGCTTATCCAGTGACACATGAGTGTAGATGTGAGAGTGCTGAAGCTACAGCCATCCCTGGAATTATGACAGTAAGAAAGGGACATATTATGTCCTGAAAGAACATAATATTCGAGAATGAATTAAGTATATTGTGGGGGAAAAAAATGAATGACAATAGGTGAAAGGAAATTTAGTGAGTGCTGGACGAAAGAAAATGTTGCTTTTGTAAATGGTAAAATTCTGGTTTTCCCAGTGCTCTTCTGGATGTTGCTATTTGTTGCAGATGAGCGGGCCTCAATTAAAGTTACTGAGCTGTGTTTGGACAGGCTTGTCTGCTCACTACCAGTTTGCTACAAGATTAAACTCATTATTTGAATTTCCAGATCTTCAACAGTACGATGTTCATAACGTGTGAAAGCAAATTTAACTGATTCAATTGGGAAAATCATCTTTATACCACTGAATTCTACGGACAAAAAGAGCCTTGAACTGAATTTATCAAGATATGGCACAAGTAGAACAAAATTCTCCATGTCTTTACTGAGCTTTGGATCAGGTGCTTGTCAAAAAATAAAAAACAAAAAAGCCAGATTATCACACAAACGTAATATTTAATCTCCAGATATTCTGCTGCAAACAGTGTAATTGAGTTCAATAGCTCCATGTTTATTGTTATGGCCTCTGCCTAGAGATTAGCATAAAGAAAACTATGGGGGGGAAATGTCACACATACTCCCACACACCTATGCAAATAAAATTATAATTGCTCTCTGTATTTCACAGTAGACCTTTTATGGGAATCACTATGCCTATTCTGTCTAAAATAAAATCTGTGATGTAAAAATGTTTGAAGCAGAACTTTGTTTTGTTTAGCGTTAAACAGACATGTCCAGCTGGGGCTCTTGATGATGCCTTGCCTATGCACACACACGTGTATGTTTATCCATATCACTAAACAACGCTGGCCTGCTAAGCACAGCCTATACTTCAGCTACATGAAAAATTTCACTAATCAGCATCCACTTGTTGCATGTCCCTTTGAAAGACCAAATCTCTCTTAAATGTACTGTTTCCTGAGCATCCCTTCACCCAACGAGCCTTTGAACAACACTGCAAATCCATGGAGGAAATGAACTCGTTCCATCCTCCCTCTGTAGTTGCATGAAGCTTTGCACAATGGGGCTGTGGTTTATTTGGGGCCCCTGGGTATGACAGCCATACAAGTAGGAACTAACAGCCACAGATCACTGAGACACATTGGCTGTAAGGGAAAACGAAATCTGGTCCATAATGAGGATGTTCCATGTTTGGTTGTATAAATATAGTTGAAATCAAGGGGTTTGATGAGAATATTAGGGACACCTCACCAATCTCAATCCAACTTTTCAGACAATGGCAATATAAATAAATGATGCTGTGTTTTGCAGGAAAATGACAAAGATTTGAGATTTCCTCTAAAGACAACTCATCAAAATGTACCTGTGAACTGCCATCTTATTTTCCTTTCCTTTCCTTTCCTTTCCTTTCCTTTCCTTTCCTTTCCTTTCCTTTCCTTTCCTTTCCTTTCCTTTCCTTTCCTTTCCTTTCCTTTCCTTTCCTTTCCTTTCCTTTCCTTTCCTTTCCTTTCCTTTCCTTTCCTTTCCTTTCCTTTCCTTTCCTTTCCTTTCCTTTCCTTTCCTTTCCTTTCCTTTCCTTTCCTTTCCTTTCCTTTCCTTTCCTTTCCTTTCCTTTCCTTTCCTTTCCTTTCCTTTCCTTTCCTTTCCTTTCCTTTCCCTTTCCTTTCTCCTTTCCTTTCTCCTTTCCTTTCCTTTCCTTTCCTTTCCTTTCCTTTCCTTTCCTTTCTCCTTTCCTTTCCTTTCCTTTCTCCTTTCCTTTCCTTTCCTTTCCTTTCCTTTCCTTTCCTTTCCTTTCCTTTCCTTTCCTTTCCTTTCCTTTCCTTTCCTTTCCTTTCCTTTCCTTTCCTTTCCTTTCCTTTCCTTTCCTTTCCTTTCCTTTCCTTTCCTTTCCTTTCCTTTCCTTTCCTTTCCTTTCCTTTCCTTTCCTTTCCTTTCCTTTCCTTTCCTTTCCTTTCCTTTCCTTTCCTTTCCTTTCCTTTCCTTTCCTTTCCTTTCCTTTCCTTTCCTTTCCTTTCCTTTCCTTTCCTTTTCTCTCTTCTTCTTCCCCCCCCCCACCCCATTCCTTTTTTTGCCTCCCATGAATTTCCTGTTTATGGTGATTAGGCTCTAGCACTGGATCCTTCCCTCTGTTACACCACCTTGGACAAAGCCTGGGTCCCATGGGATGAGGGTGGGTGGTTATTCCTCCAGCAGAGGCAGGATGAGGCCCATGGAGCTGAGCAACCCTGGCAAGAGCGCCGTGTTCTGCTTCCGCCCTCTGGTATCATCTGCAACTAAACACACGGCTGGCCCTGGCTGCTTCAGGTGGGTGGAATTCCCAGGCAGTGGCCCAGGCAGGCGGAGGACAAGGCAGGGAACAGCCAGCCTGGTGGATACACCGCCATTTGTGTGAAAAATTCTCAGGGAAAATTCTTTCTCTCCCTCTCAGGCCCCTAAACTCTTTGTGAATGGGGCCAGTGCAACATGTGGCCTTTCACCTCACCCAAGAACCACTGCCAGACAGCCACACTCAGAGAATTGTTTGTTAATAGTCCAATTAGATAATTGCCATCTTTCACTCCTTTTGCTCTACATTTCCCATAAAGGAATGAATAAGGAGAGCAGCATGAAGAGGGCTTCTGCCCTGCAAGGTGACAAGAAGGACTGGAGCATGCTCTTTGCACAAGGCCATTTGCTTGAATTGAATCATTGTAGCCTAATCAATGGTCTTATTGGATTACTGGCTGTTGCGGTTCTCAAAGATATTGTAGCAGAGACAATGAAATAGCTAGAGTAAAACTTTTTTCTCCTTTAGTGGATCACGCAGTTGAGATTTTTCACGGGCTATCTCTCTCTCTCTCTCTCTCCCTCCTTCCCTCCCTCCCTCCCTCTCTCTCTCTCCCTCTCTCCCTCTTTCTCCCCCTCTCCCTTTCTCCCCCCTCCTGGATCCACTGCACACAAAGCTGGCTTTTTTTTTTTTTTTTTTCAATGAGCAGGCTCTGCGAATAGGTTCAGTGTTTGCGAAGGTGCAGAATTAGCAGACACACATGCATGCACACATACACACACACACAGAGGGAGAAGCACAAAAAGCAAGTATCGGGACTGAAATAAGGAGAGGTAGGAGTTTAAGATGGCTGTCTGTGGGGAGATGTGTTAACGAGGATTTCTGCTGGCCAAGATAACCTGCTTCCTTGGAGAGATCTGCTTGAAGGAAGAACTTTTTGTGTGTGTGCGTGCTGGGGATCTGTTTGTTTGTTTAGAATTCAGGGGGCTTTTTTTTTTTGCTTTTTCTGCACCCCCCCTGCAACTGCATTTTTTCAGCCCTTCCCAGCAGCTTTATTCAGATTTATTTGGCGTGCTTTGGAGAAAGCCACTATATAATCGTGAGGTCAAAGGCAGACTGAAGAAAGTTAATAATGGCTGCTAATGGTGCTAACAATTCAGGGTGAATCTTGTCAAAAGTTTTTTTTTTTTTTTTCCCTCTCCCCCACCCTTTTTTTCCTCTCTCCTTTTTTTTTTTTTTTTTTTTTTTTTTTTTTCTGGAAGTCTCAGTCTTTTGATTGTGTGTTTCCTGAAAGCAAGACCAATCATTTCAGTTTATTCACTGGCTAAACTCTACTTGATTGGGGACAAGCACACAAACCATCCATTACGATCTGATATATTATCCAAACAATTTAGTGTATTCATGAGGTAACCTAAATGTGGAGGCTGCAAAATTACCCGTAATCAATTGAAACAGCGAGTGCGCGTCCCTCTGTGTGTCTAACAACTACATGTCTCTGTAATAAGGCAGACATTAAATCATTTTAGAGTTGTACTGTTGAGTACCTGATCACTGGGCGCTCTGGGAAGCTGGACAGTCACATTAGGACGCTGGGACTGAGGAAGCCGCTGCTTTTCCAGTGGAATAAAACCTGATCTTCCTTACTCAAGGTGCTTTACAGATCCCCACCGATCTGACCCTAAGCCGTGCAATATCCAGCATAGACTTCGTCTTCTTCTTCTTCTTCTACTCTTCTATAATTTTTTTGTTATCGTTGTTGGCGCTTTTTTTTTGTTTTGTTTTTATTGCACTACATGTTTGGGAAACAAGACAAAATGGACGTTAGATGCAGTTCAGAGACTGAAGCTAACCGGGTCTCGAAGAATGGACAGAAAGAGGGCAAGGAAAGCAAAGGGTCTGAAGGAAATATTTCTACTTCTTTTTTGAAGGATCAGCAAGGGACTTTTTCTGCCTCTGCAGCTACGGAAGGTTGTAATAAAAGCAAATCTAGTTCGGCTGATCCGGACTATTGCAGGAGGATCCTAGTTAGAGGTATGAGTTTGAGGTGTTTGGCGAGGGTGGGGGAAGGTGAGCTGTGCTCACGCCCGGGAGATGGGTTTATTTTGTTGCTTTGCCTTGGGTCTGGCCCTGTGTTGAAAGCCCTTCCTACGGCTCCGGGGGAGAGACCCCGCTGTCCGGCCGGGCTTTGCCCTGGACCCCGCTCCCGCCGGCTTTATCCCGGGGAATTTCCGCCGGCGGCTCGGTGGAAAGTTAAGCCGCGATGGTTCCTCCCTGGCGCTGCCCCGGAACGGGCCAGCCCCGCTTATTGTTGTTTTGTTTTTTCTTTCCTGCCCTGCAGCTTTCCCGGGGTGCCCGTCCCCCCGGGGAGCCCTCCGGGGACAGCGTTCCCTCGGGGGCCCGCGGCTCTGCCCCGCGGGCCGGGCGCGCTCCTTCCGCGCCCGCGCATCCCGCCCGCAGCCGGCCGCGTACGATGGCGTGGGGCTGCGGGCAGAAAGGCCGTCTCGGAGGGCAGGGGTGCCTTCTGTCCCCTCTCTCCCCGTCCCCGGCAGCCCAGAGGAAAGGGCTATTTTAAAATAACCACCAGCCTTAAACCACCAGCCTTAAAATAAATGGAGGAATGACGAAGGGTTTTTTAATTATTACTTTTTTAATATGTTATATGTTTAATTTCCCTCAATCTTCCTCCCTTCTCCAGGCTAAAATAACAAAATCACCTTATTCGTACTCCTTCAAAAAAAAAAAAAAAAAATTACCTGAAGAAATTTCAGTTTTATTAAGGTACGTTTTGGAGGAGGAGGGAGAGAAGAGAATAAGAACAAAATATGTGGGAAGCAGGCCTTGGAAGCCAGAATTAATCCTTGCGCCTGGTTGACCCAGAGAAGGGTCAAATTAAAATGATGTGATTGTCTCTGATTTAAAACCTACCGAGGAGGTAAAATTACGGCAAGTAAAGTTGCGAAGGCTTTAAGGTAACCTGAATCTGGCTATAGCTTGACAGTCTTGTTAATAAGATTTGTCCTGCTTTCCTTCAGTCGGGGCTACCAGAAAAATGAGGTTCCTGCGGGCTGGTTGGTGCCTTGGTTTCTTCCTTCCCCCCCCAACCCCCCCTTTTTTTTTCCCTCCTGCTTCTCCTCGTTGCCAAAACCCCAAAGCGGCAGCGGCAACGGTGCAGGGTGGGCTGGAGGTGTCCCCACGTTCACAGTGGCAGGCAGCCAGGTCGGGGCAGTGCTGCCTCTGCTCGGAAAGCTCCTTCCCCTTTTTTTCTTGGCTTTTTTTTTTTTTTTTCTTTTTTTTTTTTTTTTTTTAATTCTTTTTAGCATGAGAAACTCGTTATTTAAAAAAAAATTATATTTTCGGGGGCAACGGGGTGTGTGTGGTGGCTACCAGCAAGTCCTAACCCGAAGCCCAAGGGGAACAAAGAGTAGCCCTGCACTCCAGGCACAAAGCCCGGCCTGGAGGATCTCTCTCTCCCCAGCTTCCCCGAGGGGCCGTGGGTGATGCCGCAGTGTCGTACTGTGAGTGCAATATATTCAGAGTAATTTTTAAATGGGCTGAAGGGATTAATTATAGAGCCCTGGGCCCCCATCGCCCCCTCCTTCCTTCTCTGTTGTGGTTTTTTTTCCTTCCTTGGGTGTAGTAGCCAGGTGCAGTGCCACAGTCGCAGGGACCCTGCTCCATCCCGACTCGTGTCTCGGTCTTGAAGGCGCTGGGGACCGCTTTTTCCCTTGGAAAAAATAGAAATGATAAAAAAGGGGGGAAAAAAGGAGAGGAGGGTTGCCTGGGTATGAAGCTGACTGCGCCTTTCTTTGCCAGATGCCAAAGGTTCAATCCGAGAGATTATTCTGCCTAAGGGGCTTGATTTGGACCGTCCCAAGCGGACCCGCACCTCCTTCACGGCCGAGCAGCTCTACCGCCTGGAGATGGAGTTTCAGCGCTGCCAGTACGTCGTGGGGCGGGAGCGCACCGAGCTCGCCCGCCAGCTCAATCTCTCCGAGACTCAGGTAGCGCCTGAAGGAGGGGGAGCCGCGGCTGCCTCGCCCTGTTCTGCCCTGCCCTGCCCTGCCCAGCCCTGCCCTGCCCTGTGCCGCGGGACCCCCTTCCCGGCCCGGGCATCTCCGTGCCCTGCGGGCCCCGAGGACGGGCTGGCCCGCGGCCCTGCGCGCCTCCTGCGCGCCACAGCGCAGCCCCCGCGGGGGCGAGGGGCAAGGCAGCCCCCGAGGTGCCCACGCGTGTCCAGTCTGGGGGGACGCATCCCGGCAGAGGGATGGAGCTGAGGGATTCGTGGCTAAGGCGTCCCGGCGGGGGACCCCTAACTGTGTGTGTGTCTCTAACTGCGTGTGTCCAGGGAGGGGGAGCTGCCGGCCGAGGGGTCCCTCGTGTCCCCGCACACAGCCCCAGGAGGCTCTCCCCGTGGGCGAGGCGGCCCGGCCCGAGGGTGTCGGAGGAAGCTTGACCACGAAGCCAAACTCCTGCCGGGCCGGGAGCGGCTCCCCGAGCTCCGGCCCGCCGGGATCCGCCCTGGCCCCGCCGGGGCTCGGTGCCCCCGGCTGCGCGGAGCCGGCCGCCCCCGGGCGCGGAGATGCGCTGCTGCGGCCGGGGAGAAGCGAGGGGAGGCCGGGCCGCTCCCGGCCCGCAGCAACCGGGATACAGGCGCTCAAACCCGCGGGGGAGACGGGCACCTTCCGCTGGAGGGTTAAAGACGTTCGGCCTGAGCTTTCCAGGGTGTGAGAGACCCGGGGATGGGGCTGAAGCCTGGGCCGTATTTGGGTCCTTGTATGTCCTAGGGGACGAATCGCCTCTCCACCCTCAAGGCCAGAAAGGCCGGGAACGAACAGGCGAGCTAAAACTGTGTGAGAGCGCAGGGAAGCATCCAAAAATCCAAACTTCTTAAAGCCGGTTTCATATTTCCACAAAACATCATATAACAATAAATTCTCCTGACACGTTAATTAGCTTTTTTCTTTCCTTGCCGGATAGGAATGACAAGTTCAATAGCTTGTAGGTTACAGAACCTGCCATGGGTGGGTTTTGTTGTGTTTTGGCTTGGCTTTGATTTGGTTTGTTGTTTTTTGAGTGACTTCTGGTATTCCTTTTTTAAGTTGGATATTATTTAAAATTACTTGGGGGGTAGAGAGAGAGTGTCCAGGTTGGGATACGGGGAAAGAAGCTCATTGCTGCTGTTACCCCCAGGAAGGGCAGTCGGAGCAGGCAGCGGCTGCTGGGAACCGTGGAGTGCCCGGGGCTCCGGCTGAGCCGGCTTAGAATAAAGCGGTGGGGAAAGGGCAGGCTCCGTCTCCCAGAGAACTCCCGGCCTGCAGTAAACTAGGACGAAGTGAGAGGTCTGGTCAGAGAAGCAGAGCTAAAGGCCCCGGGGTCACCCCCAAACGGGGAACAGACAGAGGGTGTGGGGGGTTGTGTTCTGCGAGTGTCGCTTTGTGCGTTTTGGAAACGCTCCCCGCTCCAAGTGTCTGCGGGCCCTCCCCCGCCGCCTCCCCCCGCCCCGCGGAGCCGCGCCGGGGTCCCGGGGCACCTGGCGGGAGGCGCCGTTCCTCCCGCCCCGCTGACCCTGCCTCTCTCCCCGGCCTGCAGGTCAAGGTCTGGTTCCAGAACCGGCGCACCAAGCAGAAGAAGGACCAGGGCAAGGACTCCGAGCTGCGGTCGGTGGTGTCCGAGACCGCCGCCACCTGCAGCGTCCTACGGCTGCTGGAGCAAGGCCGGCTGCTCTCCCCGCCGGGGCTGCCCGGCCTCCTGCCGCCCTGTGCCAGCGGCGCGCTGGGCTCGGCGCTGCGCGGGCCCGGCCTGGCCGCGGCGGGCAGCGGCAGCGCGGCGGCGGCTCCCGGCGGCGGCGGCTCCCCGCACCCTCCGGCCGCCAGCGGCGCGGCCGGGCCCCCCCCGTCGGCGGCGCTGCACGGGGCGGCGGCCGCGGGGCACGGGCTGTTCGGGCTGCCGGTGCCCGCGCTGCTGGGCTCGGTGGCCGGCCGCCTCTCCTCCGCGCCCCTGGCCGTGGCCGGTTCGCTGGCGGGCAACTTGCAGGAACTGTCGGCCCGCTACCTGAGCTCGTCCGCCTTCGAGCCCTACTCCCGGACCAACAATAAAGAGAGCGCTGAGAAAAAAGCACTGGACTGACTCTAAGTACCTTCCCCCTATTTATATTTATAGTCTCTATTTGTGGCGGTATTTATGGGACGGGCGGCGCGGCGGCAGCCGCCCCCCGCTCCCCGCTCCCCGCCGCCCCCGAGCCCCGCGGCGCGGCTCCCTCCGCGGGCCGGGGCGGAGCGGGGCCGGGGCGGAGCGGGGCCGGGGCGGAGCGGGGCCCGGCGCCCGCGGGGCGAGGCGAGGCGGCGGCCGGGGAGCGGCGAGGGGCTGCGGGCGCCTCCCGGGGCCCTCCCCGTGCCCCGCGGTCCGTCTGTCCGTGCGGGAGGGGGGGGGGTCGCGCTGTTCGTTCGTTTGGGAAGGGACGCAGAGGGACAGCGGTCGGGGCGAGGGTCGGCCGGGCTCCCTTCGATCGGCTTTAGCCAATGCTGAGCGAGGGAGCGGGATTTCGGAGAGAGGAGGATGGAGCTGCCAGGTGATGCCCGTTTTGGCGTGGTTTTTTTGTGTCTCCCAGACTGAGTGATTTCTAAGCACAAAGGTTTTGGGGCCCCACCTGTGGCCCCCGTTTACCCCCACACTCGCTGCACTACAGCCCCCGGTTACCGACCGAGCCCTTAACACCAGTCAGGAAATCCTCCAGCAACTTTTCTTTTTCACGGTAAATCGTGAGTGTGAGAAGGGCCGAAACGGACTGAACATACAGTCACGAATAGGGGAGACAGAAACCAGTGGCTGCAGAAATTTTGAATAAAATTGTCTCTTCCTTCGAGATAACACAACGCCACCCCCCCCTTTTTTTTCACTTTTTTCCTTTTTTTTTTTAATTTGAATTCCCACGGGCCAGTCCCGCGGAGTTTATCTGCAAAAACAAGTCTGCGGATAAATGATGGAACTCGCCAATCTATTTGTATCTAGATCTGTTGCGATCGTAATTTTAATTTTTATTGCTCTATTTGATTTTTCCAAATAATTTCAATGTTTATCTAAACACAAAAAAACCCTGTAGCCTTCCTTCCTCCTAAAATAACCCTCTCGTATATCGCTCACACTTCATTTAAAACGAACGTAAAATATAAAAAGCGTATCTTTTATTGTTATTTTTGTACTTTAAAACACATCTATGTAACAATCTCCTTTTTGTTTTCATAATTCTTACTGCTATTTTCTCCACAAACATATGTATTTCACCTTCTAGTATTCTGGATCGAATATTTTCTGTTCAATTTCGGTACTTGAATTTGCCACAAAAGGGATGCTGTACTTAGGTAGTTCTTTGGGGGAAAAAAAATTATTTACTTTGATTTTAAGTTTCTTTTCTTTCTTTGAACTTTAACACATGGCGTTTACAAACTGTATAAATACGTGCCACCAAACTGTAACCAAAAAAGAAAAAAAAATTACAAAAAAGTGGAATGGTTGCTGTAGAATATAGAATTAACTATAGACCAGAACTGGACAGAACGAGCTGGATGGAAAGAAAATAGTAATTTTATTGTAAATTATTTACGTCTGAAGTTTCTAGGCAACTAGTCGAAAAAATAATGAATGAATCGAGCGCTGAGCCCTTGCTACTAACTTTTGTTCTGAATGTTTTGGATATTTGGATGTTTTGTATTTATGTGGTGAGAGTGAAATATATTATATCTATATGATGACGGAATTAGGTGTATTTTCGTCTTATATTTGTAGCACCCAAATTGCCTTCATTTAATACGTGCACTGCAAAAGAAAAAAAAAAAAGCAACAAAACCCTATCTCTACGTAACCTTCCAGATTTTTTCTTTTTTTATTAAATTTAATTTTTCATTTTGAGCGGGGGGCTGTGAGGTCCACTTCGTACAGGGTGATTTCCCTCCTGGGGCAGTTCGGGGCATTCCCAGTCCCGTGCTCATCTCCAACCCAGCCCTTGTAGCTCTCCCTGGGCCTGTGGGCCTGATCTCCTCCCGTGTCTGTGTCCGTGTCCGTGGTGGTACCAGTGCCCTGGAGCTGCCCAGCCTGCCAGGTGCCACCCAGGTCTCTGCCACCCCGTGCAGGGCACTGCTCACCTCCGAACCTCTCCTGCCTGTGGCAGGTGCCAGGCCTGGCAGGCATTTGTGGATGCACACACGTGTGTGTGTGACAACATATAGATATACAGGCTTATCTAAATACAGATGCACAGCTTGTGTGCACAAATACGGGTATTTATCAGTGTTTTCTAAACAGCTCTTGCTTTCATTCTGATTGGCAGCCCAGCCCTGAGGGTCTCTGCTGGGCAGCCAGTGCAGGGCAGAACCCCTGGTTCCCAGGAGCCCCCTCAATGCCCTGGCTCCCCAGGCCAAGCCACCTGCGGCACCGTGGCACCTGCTCTCCCCACGCCTTCGACTTGGCCACGGGTCCCTGGTGTGGCCTCCACTGGGCTCTGCCATGAGCCTGTCCCAGCCAGGGCAGATGCACTCCTCCAGATTAGGAGGGAAGGATGCAGTGGAGATTCTGATTTGGTTGTTTTTTCTATAAATTGTGTAGAAATGATCTGGGGAAGGGCAACCGGGGTGAAGGAGGGGATCACAGGTGACATTTGAAGAGGTGACATTTAAACTGCTGGCCAGGACTGGAAAATTTCAAGGGGAGGGGAGGGAAAAGCGTTGTTAAAAAGAAAAGAGCTGAATGTGATAAAACAGATCTGCCAGGGAGACCCGGAGGGAGAGGATAGTTTTCGGTTTCTGCCTTGCCTGCCTGGACTGCACAGCATCACCCACAGCCCCGGACAAAGAGGGGAGCCCTGGCCTGGGCTGTCTTTGCCAAGGAGGGAATTATCACCACTCAAACCCTCCCTGGGCTCCCCTGCCCAGCATGGGGCTGAGCTCTGTGATGAATTTGTCCTGTCCCACAGGACTTTCCTGCAGTTGAGATGGGGCCATTTCAGTGCCCAGATTTGCTGCTGCATCGTGAGCCATGGGAACAGCAGCACAAATGTGTTCTGCCAGAGCTGTCTCAGGTGCACTCATCTAAAAAGAGGATTTCCCTGCTACTTTATTTAACCAGAGATTGCAGGAGCATTCCTGTCCCCTCACACAGGTGCCATGAGCCTGTTTTCCCTGGTCGCTGGCCTGATCTGCAGTCTCAGGGCTGGAGCTGTGGTCAGTGTAAGCTCTTTGCTCCTCTTGAAAGGCAGTTTAAGCCAGCATCAGGCTAAATTGCTGACACAATAGCAGAAGTCCTTATTTTACAACTTTGTGGCCCTCAGTATACACGCAAAGAGCTAGACATTTTTATTCTTATTACTAGACATTTTTATTCTTATTACTATTATTATTAATTATTTCTGAATATTTAAAAGGAAAAAAAAAGGGATGTGCTATGAAGTGTGAAGTAGTCTTATCTAAGAATTCAAGTAAAATAAATACTTCAGGAAATTTTCTTTTTTTTAATTTGTTGTCTCCTTCAAATTCCACCTGTCCCACACCTGTGTTGGAGGCTGTTTCTGGGCTGGGGTCAGAGCAAAAGCCAGAGGCTCTCCAGTACCATGCAGGGCTATCACACTCTTGTTTCAGTCTCTGCTTGTGACTCAGGCCAAAACCTTGGAGCCCCACAGGGAGGGAGGCAGTTTCTTGTTTCCTTTGAAATTTTCAGCATCTCAAAAGCATGGGTTTCCCGAGACCCAAAACACCCTGCTTTCTGCAAAACAGACTAAAATATGTTCATCTGCATTTCTGTAAAAAAGGAGAGAATAGCACCTGTGTCATTGCATAGGACAAGTTAAAAATCATTCAAACACTCACCTACATACATAGTGATGTCTGAATATAAAAACTGGTTTGGTTTTGGTTTGGTTGGTTTGGTTTTGGTTTTTTTTCCAGCTACACCAAAGCTATTCTGAAGCTGTGTGCTGCCCAGAGACACTGCTTGCTTGTTTTCACTGAAATGCTGAGTTTCATCCTACTGGAGCAATGAACACAAACCACCTTCCTGAAGCTATTTGCTGCTGAAAGGTTTTGCTGCATTTTGTGCTGTATTTTTATTTGTGCCCATCACTGGGGCATTAGAGCTCAAACAGAAATATTTGGCTTATGCAGAGGGAGCATGTGTGAGTGTGAGGGGCAGGCATATTTAGCAGGAAAGCAAATAAACCAAGTATAAATCTATATCTGGCATGAAATTTTAAAGGAAATCACGTAAGGATTTCTGTGGCAGGTGGACTTTCCCAAACTTTCCCTTAGCAGCAGCTACACGTAGGGCTTGGGGTGAGCAAGGATTTGAAAAGATAGAGTGCAGCATGGGTTATTTAAATTTGTTCACCTGAACTCCAGGAATATTTTCACAGGTACATGGACAGTATCTCTCTTCCTGTGGCTCTCAGGAAGGCAAAACTCCCAGGATCAGCTCCAGAACACCCAGGGAAAATACAACTCAATGTTAGCCAGGTACACACAGGGAAAAGTGGAATCAGTCTATTTAGAGGATTTTTTCAAAAGCATTTGCCCACCCACTTAACATAGACCCTGCTTTATTTGCTGCTCCTCCATGTCCCTCATGCCAGGGACTAGTGCAGCCTCTGACCACTTTGTCTCCATTTGCAATCCTGTCATCAGCCTAAGATACACGACCTTGTGACATGTAAAAAAACCCACGAGGTCCCTGATTGACTTCAGAGTATTTAATTTCTTTTAAGGAAAGAAAAACACTTCCAAAGAATAACTCTTGAACAGAATCAAGTCACAGTCACCAGCAAGTGTTTAACAAAATTACCAGGGAAGCTAACGTGAAATCAATTGATGTGATGCTCTCTATGCAACAGTCACAATATAAACTGTGACCCCAGACCACATCTGTGGCCAAAGTGCTGGCTGGCAGGGGCTCATATGAAACATTTCTGATTCAGGTGTGAGAAGTCTCTAACAAGCAGTTTACTCCCCATATTTCTGCTTCTAGTAATTGCTGAGCAGCTTGAGCACAGTATTTATTTATTATCTTTCTCTATGTAGTTGTTTGTTTATGCTATTCTTCATCTCTGTGTGACTGATTCTAGTTTGAATGCTGTCTTACAGTCTTCTAGTGGTGTGAGTTCCACAGCCAATCACACACAGAACAAAATTTATTATATTTTGTATAAAAATTTTCTACTTTTTGTTAACATGAATAGTCCCAAGTTCTGTCATTAGAAGTAGCAAAACAGATGTTCCCACCTTCTGCAACCACGTCCTTTTTAATTCCTTTACCATGTTACCTTTTCTTTGTCTCCTTTCTACATGAACAATCAAAATAATTTAAGCTTATTTTCATACACAGTTCTTGCAGACTGTACTTAATAGAACTGTTTGCCAAGAGGTGCTGCCTTATTTTTTCTTGTTCTCCCTGTGAAAAAAGTAAAGTAATAAATTCCCAGAGCTTTTTTCTCTTCAACTATCTGCAGCCCATTCTTCTGTTTGATCTCCCTGCTGTGAGCAAGAATGAAAACGTCACACCAGTAAGGATTTGCCCAGAACACAAACCTTTACTTGGCACTTGGTGTCATTGCCAACATGAGGAAACTGGATCACAGGCCTAATCTGATGAGATGCCACAGCCTGAGCAAATGAAATGGGGTTTTTATGTTTCAGCTGAAGAAGAAAACCAAGGAACCAGATGTAGCAGAGGGTAAATAAAACAGCTCAATCCACACAAGGCGTTTCCACAAAATTTGTCACAGAACAGAATTTGTCACTACATCTACGTAGTAGAAACCTCTTCTTGCAGCTGCCACAAATGAGTGGTTTGGATGCTTAAAGAAACACATCCAAGGTATGGGCAAAGGCAGGGTTTAATATGAATTTGAGGAAATGCAACTTGACAGAGTTTGATGGCAAGGTTCATTCTACTATTTACTACACAAGTTAAAGCATAAAAAGGAAGATCAAATTAGAAGCAATTTGAAATGTCTTATGTGGAACCTGGGAAAGCAAAAGCAGGTAAAGGTGTAAAGGATATGGATGCAAAGATAAGGGTGCAAAAGAGTTTAGCAGCACTTAATAATTGAATCCTTTAACATTTACAAAGTGATTCAGTAGGGCTTACTACAATTATAACAATGACTTAACCACAGATTTGAGATAGTAACATTCATACCATAATCAATTCACAGGCACACAGGTAAAATGATGTGTACACCTATTTCTATGGGTGTGAAGGTACCTACCAAAAATTCCCCTCAGGTTCAGTGAAATACTCACACCAAATCCCTTTGCATTTCCTGACAGGCAAGGGTTTCACTTTGAGGAATGTAGAGATGTGGTGGGGGAGGAGGGAGGAATCAGCCTCAGCCTCACTGTCAGAGGCAGTTCTTTGAGTATCACACCCTTGAGGGCTTGCGAGCTCTGAGAGGTGCCCCAGGCAGAGGGAGGTGCTGGTGCAGCTGCTGCAGTCCAGGAGAACTCAAAGGGTGTCCCTTAGAACCACTGTTTATAGGGTCACAACGTGATTAACTTTGGCCATCAGTAAGTTTCCCTCCTGACCATAATCCAAGTCAATAACTACTGGGCTTTTTTTTTGTAGTTTCCCAGAGTGCTGTGACAACGGTACCATTCCATCCAGGCTGCAATTCACAATGGTGCCACTCCACCCAGGCCACAATTCAGGTAAGTGGTTTACCAAGGTTTCAAAGGAGAATTGCTCATCCTTTGTTTCTCACTTTGTTTGGGAAGCTGATGTTTCTGGTACTTTCCACCTCTACCATGCAAGAGCTCCTGGTACAACCAGGGTGCCTTATGGCTGGACTGGTTCGGTTAATGGACACTTCACCTGGTTCCATCAAGGCTTGTCAGGAGCTTCTGAGATCACAGAGCAGGCCCAAGGATGAGGAAGGGGGAGTGGATGCACCACCACAACAATCCAGAAGTACATCACTGAAGGTGCATAAAAAAGTCTGTGAGAGTGATGGAAAACGAAAGGGAAACAGGTTTTCCAATTTTGTCCCAAAAATAAAAGAAAATGAATGCTAACATGAATTTGAATTTTTCCTAAGGTTGGTATCCTTTACATATGAGAAGATTTTCTATTAGTCTAGCTGCACAGGGATCAATCCCGCAAAAAATTTGCAAGGGAAATCTTGTGGAGTTCTTGTTCTTCTAAATTCCCTCCCACAATTTTGTTTCTCTTATTTGGTGGACAAGTAGAAAGAAACTCATGCTGGCAAAGTATCAAGTTGGCAAGTCAGGAGCTGTGGCTCCAAGGATTCAGACTGGATATTGGGAAGAAAGACAGCCAGGACACAAAAGAGAAAAAAAAGGTTACTGAGGTCACACCTGGAGACAAAAATGCTGTTAGAGAGAGAAGCAAATGAAGGACAACCTGGTGTGTGCACAGAAGCATGGAAGGATGTCCTCATGGCTTAGCCCCTAGTCTGAAATTAAGAGGACAAATTCTCATTTTTGCCAGAATTTATGTTTGATTCTAAGAGCAGTGCTGGTCATTGGTCAGTGAGTTTCTATCTGCTCTGCCTCTGAAATAGGAATGCTCATGCTCATCTAAACCTATTCAGAAGGAGGTGAGAGTATATACTTGTACTTAAATGAAGCTGAGGCAAAATTGTGTTCAAAAATTTAACAGCCACCACAGTTGACTCCAATTCAATGTTTGCAGTTATTACCTCTTGTCAGCCCTGATCTTTCTTCCTTCTCTATTTTCTTCCCTGGTCTCTAATTTAAACCTCTAAAGTGTGTCTACCACTAGATTGTCATAATCTCCTTGAGGCCTCTAAACAATTTCATGAACCAAATCCTAAATGGAAATTAGAAGCAGACAGGAGAATAAAGTGGCTGTTGCCATAAAGAGCTAAGGAGGGATAAATAGGCAATCCGAGGCAGCCTGAGTGCACGCTCCAAGATAATCTCTATATTTCTTTGGACACAGCATTGTGAACATCCTCAAGATCAGCTGATCACTGAGATGAATTAGCAAATAAGAGCCCATTACATCAGGTGTTGAGGAGGACTTTAATTGTGTTCAGGCTCCAAATAGGAAACTTTATACCATGTCACAGCTGTTAAAACAACAGAGTCTTATGGAAACAGTCTTGGATTACTGGCCCCATGGAGTGAAACATTTTTAATGAAAGGGATTATGCTTATTATTTCTTAGTGCATTGTGTTTTGTTAGATATTTTTACTGTCATTATTATTATTTACCAAGTTAATTGATACATACACATACTTAACCATGTTTGCATGCTTATTTAATACTTCCTTCCATTGATGTAATTTGAATGTGGTCATAGGGAAAAAAAACATGAGATGCATGAATCAGTTGCCCTTTGTTAAGACTGGGATCGTAAGAAACTTAGTGAGTTTGCTTCTCACCCACTTGCCAAGTGTCCTACTGCCTTTAGCTGATGAAATTAGATCCTTTGTCGTGTAGAGTTTAAACGGTGTTTTGTGAGAAGATGAACACCATAGAGTGACTGCCTTCAGTCTTAGTATAGGCCATTTGTTCTCAGAATAAATGTTCTTTTTTATCAGAAGAGCTAAGTGGGGGAAAAATCCAGAGGAACTGATTTAAACCTTTAAACATGGAATTGGTCTGTTGCAAAGGGAAAGCACCAGACTTGTAAGTTGCATTTCCAGTTCATCTGTTAGTCTGTATTTCATTACAAATTTGAGCTCCTGACGTTTCTAAGTAGAACTGTGGCAATCTGACTTAGTGGCAAAGCTCCTCAGGGAAATGCCTTGTACTGTATGCACACAAGCAAGGGCTAAATTTTATGTATAAAAGAAGAAATGGCCATCTAATCAGGTAGTAGAAACTTTTCTATGGCGCATCTCAAGTTCCTTAGAAGTATGTTCAATGCTGAGAACAAATATGTGAAAGTTATTTGAGCAGATTGGATAAATGGGTGAAAGATGAAAAATCAATGAATATGGTATTTACTATGAAACAGAATGATAAAAAAGAAACCAAGTAAAAAAGAAATATTTTCACTCTGATGTAGGATCTTTGAATCCAGCTGCTCAGAATATGTCTATAGAAATCTCTCCCTGCAAATAGGACGTTTGAGCATGTATTTACCTTCTGTGGGCTCTGTGGGCCAGTGAGAACTGTTCCTGTGATGGGATGGTGTTACTGTCTCAAAACTTCTTCATGAGCCAAACTTGCACGCATCTGGATACAATCAGTATGAAACACAAGGCTTGAGCTTTATCTCTGTCTTTTTATCCACAGCTAAGACAATTTTTCTAATGTTCTAGGTAAACTTCTGCACGTACTTGTTGGACCATCAGACCATGAATCAAAGTGGAAAAATACAATGCAACACTCCAGAGCACCAGCTCAGCTAAAAAGGTCTCAAGGCATAACAATTTCAGTCAAATGGTCTCTTTCTGCAAGAGTGCCCTAAGTGCCAGTGATGCTACAAAAATGGATTAATAGCAACATCAATATGATTCCTAGGGATACCTTTACGTGTAACTGCTCGCGTTCAGAGAGCAACCTGCTCCCGATGCACGCCCAGTCGTGCCAGGTAGGGTGATGTGGGACCTCACCTTGTCTCCACAAGGTGCCTGGTGAAGGCAGAGCCTTCTCTTCAGGCAGGGCTGCGAGCTGGGGCTTCCCCCGCGAGCGGCGGGTCCCGGGGCCGCTCAGCACCGCGGACAGCGGCGGCCGCACCGCGGGGCTCCGCGGGCTGGGGATGGAGAACCCGCCGCGGGGCTCCGGGAACGGGCTGCTGCACCCGCAGGGAGCCGCTCCCCGCCCTTGCAGAGCAGTTCTGGAGTCTTTCCGGCCCCGACACTGGCATAGGAAGGAGTTTGATTGAAAAGATCTGAACGTCTCACAGAATGCATCTGGGATTGCAAGGCAGATCCTGATAAAACCAAAATGAGAGGTCAGGGATGAGGTGTCATGTCATGAATTCCTTTAATCAGGAAAGAGAATTCAGGAAAGGCAAAATTGTTCCAACTGAAAGACTTGGTTGCTGCAACTCCCTTTTGGTACCACAGCGCACATCTTCACCCGGCAGGTTTGCCTGCTCGCTTCAGCCCTACAACTCTAACCACAGAGTGATCTTCTTCCTGCAGCTTTGTATGCTGAGCATGATGCCACATGGTAGGAAATATCCCTGTGGACAGCTGGGGTCAGCCTTCCCAGCTGTCCCCCTGCCAACTCACTGGTGGGGTGGGGTGAGGAGCAGAAAAGTACTTGACTCTGTGCAAGCACCACTCAGCAGTAACAAAAACATCCCTGAATTACAAACACTGTTTTCATCACACATCGAAAACACAGTCCCAAAGCAACTACTATGAAGAAAATTTAGTCTACCATAGTCAAAACCAGCACACCATGTTTCCTAGCCTCTATAATCCAAATGTACGTTAAACACAATTTTGCCTTGTCACAGTTAACTGGAGCAAGATCATTTCCTTGACATCACTTAAAAGATATTTCTAAGATCTGTAGGTGATCAGGGTCCTTATTTAAAAGCATTAAATGCTTTTTCCAGAACTATGGTTTCATGTCTGGGAAACTTCTATGAGAAAGTACAACTTTACAACAAATTCAGTGGGGCCAGAATGTGCAGACTTTGGTTGGTCATCAGGGAGTTCCATTTCTACCACTTTGTTCATTTGCTTTCCCTTTCTGCTCTGCTCCCACTCTCATTTAGTTTATGCTGTAAGATTTGCAGGTAGAAATTCTCCCCTGCTACGCATTTGCATAATTAGACCAGTCAATAAGAACTTCTTTTATATGAATAACAATAATAAATACCTTTTCAATCCTTAAGAATATAGTAAACAGTGAAAGGTCTAAAGCCACCTGTTTAAACCCTTTAAAGAACAGTAATGCTAGTTTATATTAAACTCAAGATAAATGATAATTTTCTACCTGATAATTTGTTTTCACAGTTTAGAGGGCAGATACACCCCTTTCTAGATGCATGTGGGTACATTAGCACTGTAAAATACTCCTACTAATATCTGTGGGACTATTTAATGAAAAAAAATTCCAGAGTTCACCTGTTTGAGAGATTCCAAGAAATTTAATACCTGGCTGTATATAAAAACATGTATGCTTCTGCTAAAACAATCCTCGAAACCGCCTGCACTCCATAGCTAATTGGTGTGGATATGCAGATAACACAGAAAAAAATTCAGTGGCAAAGAAGGTTTTGCAATATCTGTGCTGGCTAAAGCAATGAGTATCCCAACAGCAGAGCAAATCCAGGAACCAAATTTCAGTTTAAATCTGAATATTTTTGTCTTGTTACTCTGAACTTTATCACATAAGATTTAAAAGAAGAGACTAATGTAAACATCCAGATCAGGGATTTTTTTACGTTTTCATAAAGAACTATTATGTATTTCATTGCAAGTTCTTGATGTGTAAAAATCAAGAGATCACAAGTACCAGAAAAAGAAGAAAAACCAATTCAACTTATGTAAAATAAACATGTCTGCATCAGAATAACAGGACAAGGGACTTCTGTGCTTTCAAGGTGTGCTTTGGTGGTTGGTAGTATTGTGGGGATTACCCAAGTGTATAGGGGTTGAGTCTATTAACTCTTGGTAGCCTGGGATGGGAGACCAACCAAAAATACATCTTGCAACAATGCTAGGAGGCAACATTTTCAGTCTTGATTAACTCAAGAGTTAATCTCCTGGTGAACTCCTGCAGTAAATTCCTAGAACTGGTGAGTTTTGCACCACAAAACAGTGCAGGACTTGAATTCAGCTCTTTCCATAGCTACAACTGTGTATGATTTCATTATTATAATTAATATAATGCTATTTGGTCTATGTTGCTGCGTAAGAAATATTCAGCTTCATGTATGTAACGTCCTTTGAGAGAGGGAAAGAGGGAATAGCACAGGCAGCACCATGTTTTCATGGATTATTTTGCAAATAAGCTTGTTGAAAAGAGTCAACAGTAGTGTTTTCTAAAATTATAGGGAAAGAAGAGATGTCCTTAACTGGATGGAAATAACTTACCAGCCTTATATGACCAGCTGTTTTTTATGGGGAGAGTAAAATTTTAAAAAGAGAAGTTTGAAAATCTCTCAGTGGAGAATTTCTATGCTGTATCACTGAGGTGCATTGGAGAAGGCTGGAGAGAAAGCAAAAGGATTTTGGAGCCTTCAAGTACAAGACACCATTTAGCCAGTACTTAATACTGGAGTGTGATCCCACAGCCCCATTTACCACAAATTCTTGCTGACTGTATTTGGCAGCATAGGGACTTTGGGGTCAGGGTGCTCACTTTACAGTTTTGCCCTTAGAGTCTCAGAAGTAAGGAAGCATTTCAAACCTTGAGCTTCAGAAAGAATTTAAGAAATGCACAAGAGAGCCAACTTTTAAATGAACTGGAAAGATTTTATGAGGACAGAAGATCAACAAATGACCAGGACTCCAACTGTGAAAGAAAATGTGAGAAACAAGCACCTCTTCTAGTGTGAAATTGGTCTAATTCTTGGGGCCTTTAGAGTGGCAGTATCAAACAACTGGCCAATATCATGTACACTTTCTGCCATCCACATGGCACCAACTCCATTACCACACTCTGTGAGGCAGTCAGATTTGCCACAGGTTTGTTTAACCCCTCATTTCAAAGTGGAGATGGAGACTTTTTTCCCCCTCACCCAGGGCTAAATGTGTCTTTCTTAATGCACCTGGAAGCCAGTCTTAGCATGCACCTCAGTGCTGCACACAAGCAACTGCAGAAAAAACCTCATCCAGCCAGGAGCCAAACAAAGTGGGGTTGCAGGTGCACCTGATCTCAAAGGGGGTTAAAAGAGAGGTGGGGACAGAATTTTTCATGGTGCTGGTAGAGATACAGAAGGGGTAATTATTTTAAGTATACTGAATAAATTTTTTACAATGAAGGTTGTCAAAGAGCGGCACGGGTTGCCCATGGAGATGGTGGATGCTCTGTCCCTGGAAACATTCAAGGCCAGGTTCAATGAGTCTTTGAGCAACCTGGTCTAATGGAAAGTGTTCCTGCTTATTGCAGTGGAGTTGGACTCGATGGCCATTCAAGAGCCCTTCCAACCCAAACCAGTCTGTGATTCTATGATTGCTGGGTGGTGGGTGCATCGGTGGGCAGGCAACTACAGCTGTATCTTGAAAGAGGCACCTACCTCAACAAAGCTCCGAGCAAGCTGCTAAGCTGCTGACAACCAATATGGGGCTCACAAAAGGGATGAAGGCTGGAACACCACTTTGGATATTTAGACATCAGATGTATTTGGTGGGTTTCATTTAGAACATCTGACAATGCATTTTTATAGTTTTGGGGGGTTTCTAGGTGTGATTAATGAAACAAACTAGAATTCATGAACCCAGACATGAATGATGCTTCACAGATCTATCATGCTTCTCACCCTGCCCTGCTTTGCACCATCACCTGGAGGAACAGGTGTCACTGGGTCTGCTTGCTGGATCTGCCAGTGCTCCCAGTCTGTGCTTGTGTTGTTAAGACTTCAAACAAATCTGCTGCTGCAAAAAATGCAGTCTGTATAATAATTCCTCCTTGTCCCTGAGAAGAAGCTCCTCCTAGTCCAGCTGCTTTTACTGCTTCATTGACAACATACAAGAGGAGCACTTTGAGGTGTGTGTGAGTGGTTGTGTCTCTCTCTGGTGGGCAAGGCAGGTAACACTGCTCCTCGGTAAACAGAGACACAGATTTGTTAAACCACTGCTCTGATGCCCTTGCCAACACCAATTCCCGGTTCACAAAGCAATATTGATCATCTTTCTGAAGGGTGGAATTTCCACAATGATATTGTTGAAGGAAGGAGGAACATTTTTTCGAGAAGAGGTATTTCAAGGAAAATAACCCTCCAAGAAGCATTCATTTTCAAATCAGTAATGCACAAGTATGGCTAACTCACAAAACAGCAGCCAGTTATATATGTAGATTTCAATGAGGCTTTTAGGAGAAACAATGGGGCTGGTTTTAAGGGTGGCTGGCCTGTTGAAGTGCATTTCTCTGAATAGATACAATGCTGTAGCGCTGAATGGATTCAATAGTGCTGTCTCAAACATGGTCAGGAGTGTCTGGAAGTGGGTGGAGGTAGAAAGAGCTAGTGGGACTCTTCTTATGACTGACTCAGGCTGCCTCCTCCAATCCTTTCTTTGCCCTGGCAGGGGCCACGGTTTCCTTCCCCTTTCCCTCTATGACAAGTGTCCTTCTCTGCATGAACATTCCCCATCTGGAAATAATAGAATGAAATTTTTAAAAAAACGTGGGCTTAAAAAATTCGGGCATAACTTTGTCTGAACAAGATGTCTGGGTTGCAGAAGACTCTCCTAAGGGAAGTGAGTAATATCATGGCACCTTGGCTGTTCGAAACTGGGAAGGAAAAATACATACACGGATAGAATATAATGTAGGAATCAATCCTGCCTTGGCCTCTGTAAGGAAAACAAGTGACCTTAATGATCTATTCTCTCTCTAGAGCACTCACAGAGAAAGCCGTGCTCGCTCCAATTCAGCTGTGTGCCCAGCACATAACACAATGGACCTCACTCCTCGGGAAGCTCTAAGTGCCACTGAAATACAAATAAACAAGTTCTGCACAAGATGGTGAGGGCACCAGCAGCCTACAAAAAGCAGCTCTTGGGGGCCACACGAAGACTTGGAGTGGGGGGCTGTGCAGCAGGAGGGTTTACGTAAGGAAGTTCACTTCCCTTGCTGAAGGATACACTTCAATTCAAAATGCATGCCTCCTTTTAGCCATTATAAATTTCACATGCACACTCCTATATATGTCAAAATAGAAACACAATGACTGCAAGCTTATGGGTGACACCACTGAACAATGCCATAAAATGCGATACATGAGGCAGAAATATATAAATAGCTGCAGGCCGTGATCTGCTCTCAACTGTTTATGTGCTGCTCCATTAATACTAATAGGAGTTAAGTGTGCAGAATAAAGTGACAGCTATCGCCCCTCAGCTCTGCCAACAGTTCTTAAGGTCCAGCCAGCACTTCTTGGTGCTACACTGCCACTGGGCTCCAGGGAACAGCACAGTCCATCTGCTCTAACACCGTGTAAGGTATTTTTAAGATGCCTATCTCCAGTCTCACTATGAGCTCTTGTGACATGAAAGCAACAACAACAATAGTAACAGTACAATCTTGGTGTGCTTGTACCTTTTTCAGGAGAGTGGTTCTTTGACAGAGCTTTGAAATGGAAAATGATGCTAAAAAGTGGATTTGGGTGTCCTGAGAAATGTCCTTGAAGTTTTTCAGCTGAGAAAGCCACAGATGATACATGGCATAGGACTACCATGGTAGTATTATGTCCCAGACATCTCATTGTTTTGGGGTTTTCTGGGGAGAATGGCAATATTTTTTTTCTTTTTGGTGACATTGTCCATTACCTCTCTGGGTTCTGAGAAGGAAATTACAGCTTTGGGACAGTCTGCTCTCCAGGCAGTTAAAGAAATGACAATGATCCATTGAACTGGATAGTTTTCAGGGTGTGTCACTCTCTCTTTACCAAATTTCTAAAAGCCAGGCAGCTAAAATACTCCCAGTGGCACAGAGATGATGTTCAGCTAACCTCTCCTTCTAGCTATTACTCTGTTCCTAGTCCACATTTTCCAAACAATTTTCCAATGTGTGTTGAAATAAATTTTTAAATACAGCTCGCCCAAACTTCACTCCAGCCTGCACTGCTGGCAGCAGAAAGTTTCTACCAACTTCAGATGGATGGAATCAGGCCAGCTGCAAGAAGTTACCACCATGTGAACTACTTGAAACTTTTATTTCTCCTAAGGCTGAAACACACAAGTGTGTGTTCACATATGCAGAAAAAAGCATGCTTTGCTCTGTCTGATCCACCTAGGGACAGATCCCATTTGGGTATTTTGCACACTGGGGTATCCTTGCTCTGCTGCAATTAGCAATGCAAGCACAGAGCTGAGGTGTGGATGGATGTTGCCTTCCTGCTCCATTGCTGGTGATGTTCTTTGCTAGCCCCAGCTCAGCCCCACACCTTCACAGTCCTTGCAACCTTAGAGACTAGATTTTTACGCAAAAGCAAACAGAAACACTCGTGGGCTTGGGACACTGTGCAGACACCACTCCTTGAGAGATTCTCACGGACCTCAAAGTAGAGAGATGCTGAGACAAGGCATTTACTGCAAAATAAAAACTAAAGTCAGACCTGCAAGGTAGATTTGTTTCTAATCCACAACTTAAAGGGAGTTATTTCTCCCTCTTGCCCCTACTGTGCTGCCCACTGTGCGGGCTGGGTACTTAGGCTTGGCTCTAGAAGCAGAACTTGAAGCTTACTGTGCCTTTTCAAAGAAAATATCTGAGGGCCTGTTATATCTCTTTATTAATAGGTTTTGACTAATCCTCTATTCATTGATGTCCATTATAAGATTATACAGCTAAAATTAAGTTAG
Organism: Corvus hawaiiensis; assembly: GCF_020740725.1. Taxonomy (NCBI): domain Eukaryota; kingdom Metazoa; phylum Chordata; class Aves; order Passeriformes; family Corvidae; genus Corvus; species Corvus hawaiiensis. Next base: position 7,041,981 of record NC_063220.1, read on the forward strand.
TACATACTGTATGTCTACAATGAATTCGATAATTGTGTGTTTCCAAAGGAAAAAAATTGTTCAACAATTATGGCTGAGATCAGCAACCGGCATCCCAGCCTTTGTTGAGTGGGAAATATTGCTGCAGTGTGGCAGCTTTTCTTTGCCTGTACAAGTTAAACCCCCAAATCCAGGTTGGTTGTGCTTTCTTGGAAGAAAGATTAAGAAGTGAGTAGCATGCACAGGGTGCAAACACACATTTTGAGGAGGAATCAAAAGCCCCAAGCTGGCACCAGTGATCAATATGGTGGCAGGAGCTATTCTCAGAGAAGAGATGTATTAGCAGCTCTGTTCAAGGTTTGTTTCTATCAATTGGACTTGATAGATGGCAGCAGGTCAGGAAGGCCAAGCGGTCCAAGGCACTACTGGTTTTTTATGAGGAAGTGCATTTATATGATGCTGAGTTAGTTACTTCAGTTTATTTTGTATCCAGGGCCTATTATCAGGCTTGACTGATACAGAAGTCTTCCATGCTTAAGACATGAGAAGATGAAAACAGCATCCTAGTGTATTCTTCCTGCATGATCATTACCTAGGTAGGTAAAATCTGGTTACAAGTGCTTATATGAGGAACTCTGAGGAAGAGCAAAAGTTCAGCATAAAAATAGGCATCTAAGTACAAAAACAAAGTTAATTTTTCCAAGAAAAGTCAATACATTATACCTCAGCTAGTTGCACACTGTGCTGAGCAGGTAGATTTTAAGAGTTTTACAGGACACCTGTTTATAACTATAATAGCTTTTTGGTTTTAAAATCTCTCCCCTGTTTTCACAAGTTTTCCAAAGTTACCCTGGTCCTGGCTGGCTGGTCCTGCCCTGCCTATCTTTGCTGCTTATAAAGCAATTCTCTTGGGGGTTGGCTTACCAAAACACACGGTCACCTCTGCAGCCCCTACTCAAGCAAAACTCATACTGACTCAACCACACTTCATAGAAATAAGGTCTGCAGAACCTGGCCTTCCCTCACAGCCAGAGTAATATGTCTCATTGAAAGGGGAATCACTGAAGGAGCTGCTCCAAAGAAGCCAACAATGAGAACTTCCATCCCTCTGTCTTTATAGAGAGTGAAACTCTGCCCTCGTCAAAGTCAGGGACACAATTGACTTTGACGTACAGAACCAGAAATTTCACATTTTAAAAGGATTTGATATGATCTCTGCAGATGCCTACAAGAGCTGCAAGACCATCACAAATGATTTCCCTCCCTGAATATGATATATTGAGCTGACTCATGCCACTCACATTAGCTGTGTTTCTTCATAAATCCAATCTTTCTATTTATGTCCCTGGAATATATATCAGACCTGAACAGGTGTGGATTTTATTTTCTGTTCCTCCTTTTATCCTTGCACTTAGTAATAGAAACTGATAACTCCCAGAGCAAAGGATGCCTTTGAGACAGTGCTTTCACACTTTAAGCTGGGGGCTCTGATGAAACATCATCTACATTTTTCTCAGTTATGTTCTCCCACATAATATTTTGCTTTCATTCTAGATTTTTTGTTGGCAATTCAGGGGATGCAAAGCACCACAAGCTGGCTAAAGAGCCCCTTACAGAGAGAATTTCCCTTTGGAACAGTAGGTAAAGGCATTCCCTCCCAAACCCATACAGCCTCTGAGCAGTCAGTGAGCCTCCTATAAACCAGGGAAGAGCAAACAAGGAAAGAGAGGAGTGGATCAGACCAGGCAGCTCACTGGTGGAGCAGGTCTGGGGTCCTGCTCTGCATGGCCTGGGTGATATCTCCCTTTCACTCAGTTCCTCGGTGAGGGTGATACCTGCCTCATCCAAAGATAAATGAGCTTACACTTCCTGAATTAAAAAAAAAACCAAAAACCCCCAAAACAATAAAAAAAAAAAAGCCCTCCCAAAAACCAACAGTAAATTATGTGAGATTTAAATAAGAACTAACCATTTGGTACTTTGAGGCCTGTATTTTAGGAATATAGCAAATGGGACATTGTTCAGTAACAAGACAGCCTGGACTCAGCATTTAACCCCCTGTCACAGTGCTAATGCTGGCAGTACCTCGAGACAGCCTGCCAAGGTAAGCCTACACAATTACTAGAGCTTAACTTTTATAGCCATAAAGTGTCAGATGGTGATTTGTGGTTCCAGAATTGCTCTAAATATTCTTTATTCTTGTCCTACCACTCCAAAATCTGGAGCAATTCAAAGCATTGCGGGTAGCTGGAGCTCCCAGTTTTCTTCCTTGTGATTGCACTGCCTCAATGAGATGTTGTTGCACTGTGTTTAACAGTAATGGTGAACACTAAATCCCTTGCTACATGCAGTATCTGGAGTGACATTCATGTAACAGCCATTCTGAACAGCAGATCAACTTGAAAAAAAAAAGGCAAATTCTTTCTTTCCTATATCCATGAAAAGAAAGAGAGATAAAGTCCTTTTATTTTATGTTACTTGCTATAAACTGGCCCAGCCTTCATAATCACACACAGAGACAGAGCAGAGGGGGATAAACACAAGTGATGTATGTCTCTGTTTGTAGAAAAGGGGGAGTTCCAGAAAAACAGCTAGGAAAAAATCCATTATGAAAATATTTTAAATTCTGTCAGCTTTTGCCTTTGTCAGGGAAGAAGTAAAATGCAGGAGAGCATGATATTAAGATGCCACTACCTAATAATTTCTTGATAATCACCCTTCAAGAGCAAATGACAATGAAATGAGTAAGGTAGAGCTTTCACCCCCTCTATCCTGATTTAGGCAGTATGCTTTGGTACACACTTCCTTTGAGTAAACAGTACCTATAGTTACACAGGATCTATTCTCCCATTGATGTGCCAGGGATTTATGTAGGTGAGTCCCATTAATGTTAATGGAAGTTATGTGTGTAATTCCCCTTTTTCAGCAATGAGAGAATAGACCTTTATGTTTCTAAAGTAATTACAGCCTTAGCTCTGGCTAGGCTGTTCTCCCCACCCTCCCCCCTTTGATAACTTCCTTGCTTCCCTCCCCAGCATTGACTCTGGGAGAAAAAAAAGGGATAAATTCCTCCATTCAGAAAGGAAAATTGGAGAAATAGCTGAAAGGTGAAACAAATGTAACTAGATCCACTCATTGTGTGAAGGAAATGCAAATACAGGAAGCCAATCCACATCCACTACCTTTGCTGTGCTTTTGGGGACAGATGTAGATTGATTTTCCTTAAATTGTGTATTCATTGGGTATTCACTGTTTTCTGGGCATGTAGGTTATTTAGAGAGAACAAGGGTGGGTTTTTTGGTACTTCATTGTTAAGCAGTTTTAGAAAAAACGACACGTTTTGATGCTGCCAGACTTTTGCAGAAAAAGGTAAAGTGAATAGAGATTTTGGAGAAGGAACTATTGATTCACAAAAAACCACTGTTATTATCTGAATCTGAGCTGGGGGATGGTGTATCCCATGTGAGAGGTTTAACATTCTGGAGTTTTGTAAGACCCCCTTTAGGAGGTTTCTTAGCCCTGGGTTCAAGGCCAGCAGGTTTCAGAGGGTGCACTGTATGTAGGGTCAAGCCCCCCAACACTCCGCCTAGATTTTAAATATTATGTTTATGTTCTGTACCTGATTATGTGACAGATTATCTCTGAAAGCCATGTGCCAGCTTTTGTATTAAACCTCCTCATTTCTAAAACACAGATACCAGTGCTTTCCATTTAGAGAAGGAGAGTAGAAGTTTATCTCATTGATATACCCAGAGTGTGCAGAGAACACCTGTAATATTTACTTGCTTGATCTTTCTAGGCATTTCTGACAATAAAATCATGGCAGCAATATTCTGCAGTCTTCTGGAGAGATCAGGTTAGTTTTGCAGTGCTGCTGCCCCCATTTTGATCCCTGCCATTGCTCTCCAAAGATGGCCCAAGGCCCCTCACAAGGGATGGGGTGCAGTGGGGGTCCCTGCGTACCTGGCTCGGGCTGGGGGAGGACCCTTGAGGCTCTGTGCTTGCTGATTCCCTGGCTGCTGGTCCTGGTGTGCCTTTCTTCCCCCACCACAGCAGCTGGCATCACGCACAGCACGGCCCCTCCTTCCCAGCTGCCCGGGTTTGCCGGTTGCTGACATTCACAAAAAGAGGAACAAGGACATTTTTTGCACCCTGGAAATGTGCTGCCCTCCCCAGCTCTATTCTGCTGGTGCCTCCAGCCAGCCTCGCTGCCAGAGACACGTTTAGAGTGAGTAGCATCCTTTGAGAGCCGGTGTAAACAGGTGTGAGTGTGGTTGTGATTTCCACCAATGTCAATCAAAAGCCTCAGATGCAAATTCAAAAGCAAAAGCTGCAACTTTAGAAATTCCTGGAAGCTACGCAGCAGACAGCTCAAAGTTTGGTGGGTGCACCAACAGGGGCACGCAATGCCACTGCATGCTCTCACTCCTTTTTCATTTTTTCCCCTTTGTTTAAATTCTTTGCTTCATCTTTATTTTCACAGTTGCTGCAGAATTCAAGGGGGACAGACGGGTGCCCATCAGGATCTGGCCCTCATTTAGGAATCCTTCTATTTTACTAATCTCCTGCAAAAGGAGTTGTATATTCTTGTGGTTCTCTGCCACCTGGCAGGGATAGCAGAAAATATCCAACAGTTTCTTACAGGCTCACCCAGAGTTTAATACCCCTCCTGCCACATCAGGAGAAGAAAAGAGGAGTGGGTGGAAACTTTTTTAAAGTATCAAATCAGTCAAAATGCTGATTTATTTTCTTAAAAGCTTGGTGGAGATTAACCCCTGTGACATTTACAACACACATACATTAACTGGATTGAAATACCACTAGAGCTGTAAATCTGAGGGGGAGTGGAGGGAAATGATTGGAATGGGGAGAAAAAAAAGTTTGACATATTCACTATACACTCACCTCCCAAAAGAGGATGGAGAGGTTTTCAGAGGCTGCTTCTTTCCCTGTTAGTTTTTTTTACAGTGCAGCAATACTGAGTGGAAAGTACAGATTCACACACCACCAGCAGCAGCTCATCAGCAAGGCTTCATGTGAAAGCTCTCTCTGAGCAGCCCAGTGAGAAACAAGAACCATTTGGTGCTCTGGAGCAGTTACTTTTCCCTCCCCTTGAAAATAAATACTATTTTTTAAAGGTTTCTAATGATCTGCTGTGGTTTTCAGGCACAGCCCTTTCTTTGAGGTAAGGTTTGTCTTCCACTCTGACCCTGTGCAGTGCCAGAGAAGCTTGTGGAGCTGGGGGAGACACAGAGGGGTTTGCAGCAGGATTTTTTGGGTTAGTTTGTCCAGTCTCTTCTGCTGCCTCACTTCAGGCAACTTCTGGGCTGTTCTGTATTGAGGATTTGTATGGATGACCCTGGAACAAGCCCTGCTCACTTTACTCATGTGAATAATCAGTTCAGTTCAGGAGACAGAGCATGATTCACCTGCAGATGACTCAGAGACTGAAGTCTAGGTCTACAGAGTTGATTCTGATTATTTTTGTTAAAGCTCCTCAAACAGGCCACCTTTTCAACCAGCAATGCTCTGTGCTTGCTGAGCAGCTCCTCCAGCACATCTTAGGGGGTGCACATGGAAACACTCACCCCAACCCTGTCTCCCTGAGTCCCTTTGAGTTCTTTCCTGCCTTTGCTTTCATTGCCAAGAAGTTATTTGAAACAGAAATAAACCTATGAAATAACCAAAATGATTAAAATATATCTGTATATTTAAAAAAACAAATATATTGTGGGAAAAGGAAGATTATCAGCCTTTTTACACTGCATTGAAATTTTAACATTTCCCTTCATTTAACTTTTCCATTTCCAAGGGAAGATTTTCTAGCTTGATCATCTTCTTTTTCGTCCATTTTTTAAGGTGTTTTTGTGGTCCCATCTTATTTCTGAGATATACCTTACCATACCATTTTCAAGCACCTGATCCAGAAAATGCCATGCCAGAGACAGAGTAATGTTATCACGATGAGAGCAGTGAATCAGCCATTCAAATCCAAAAGGCACCTTGAGAAAACTGAGCAAGATTAAATTCTGATAGCTACCCTTTCTTAACTTGGCACTAAAATATACTTATGTTTTTATATGAGTCTGGAAAATGCTAACAATGTGATTTGCAAACTTTAGATGCCCAGAAGTGCTGTAGGAAGGAGATCAGCAGGAGAAGGCAGCACTTTTTGCTGTTCTCTCCAAATGGATACTCCACATTTCTTAGGCGCTTTGTGTTCGGGGGGTTGGTTTGTTTGTTTTACAGTAATTGTGCAAGAATCATGTCTTTGTCTTACCTTCCAAGTCTAACCATGGGCCCCTGTTCTTTGAGCAGAAAATCTCTGCTGATTAAGGAATCTAACATTTTATATGCCCTTTTTTTTCCCCCTTGTACTGCAAAAGCTCATGACAAAGTACATCTGAGCAGTTGTTCTTTGGTGAAAGAATTGCTACTGTAGCTTCCTTTCTGTGTACATTGGTGTGCTATGGAAGCTTTTATTACTGGGTTTTTGCATTCAACACCTTGAAACATTTCCATGAAGAGTCTCCTAAGTGTTTTGCCCTTTCTGAGAGCAGTGTCTAATGAAAAGTAATCATTATGAGCAAATTCAGAGATGAAAATATACCAAATATATCCTACTTAAAAACTTGCATTCTGCAAGATCATAATAATACACACAGACTGTATATCTCTCTACTTTATCAGGCTGTGGGAGGCAAACTCCTTTGACCTATGAAGTTGATCTGTGAACTGTGTCAAAAAATTCAAAACCTCACGGTTGAGGTTTGTGCATTCTATTAGCATAATTTACCACCCAAGCTGTTAATGTACACTTTGCACAATGGCATGCTGAACAGATAGCATTTTACAACTTCCTCAGGGGGAGTGTTTATATCTAACATTTCTTGTGTACATTTGATTATAAGTTTGCCATAATAGCTGCCTTTTTTCCCTTTTCCCGTCCTTCCCCCTTCCCCTGCCCCCACCCTAGTTGCTCTGTAAGTACCTAATAAAAAATGTCCTCTCTCCTTCAGGTCCTGGATGCTTATTTGTGCCACATAATGGGCCAGCAGAATCCGTAGGGAAACTAACTTTGGTCTGGATTTACCCACCTCCTCCTGAAGAGGACAGAAGAAGGGATGTCAGACCCTTGGGTTGCATTTGGGTTCCTTCAGCTCTCCGAAACAGAGTTTGTGCATTGGAAATAACAAAATGGAAGAAGGATCCAAACCTGAAGCTGAAATATAAGAAGATCTTAGCTTTTTTTTTTTTTTTTGGATGTGTGTGTGTGTGTGTGTGTAAAGGGTGTTTGTAGAGCTTACTTCATGGTTACCAAAGCTTTGTATGACCAATTCAGAATCAGCAAGATGATGTGTGCCATCCCCCCCCTCTGCCGTAGCCCCTCTGGCTACACCCTCCCCTCGCTTTTTTTTTTTTTTAATTCCTGAAATTAAAATGTGTTGGAATGCTCAGTGCTGCTTTTCACTCTCTTTTCAATGGGCCCTTTAGTTTTTCACACCAAGGTGTCCTTTGGGGTGCCAGGTCAGGCTACCAAAACAGCTTCTAGGAGGGGATTAGGACCAATTAACATCTTTGTACACAAAAGCCACTGGCAGCTGAACAGGCGGCCTGGTGGCCTGCTCGGGAGCTGCATTTTAAATAGGGGCCTTCTGTACTTGAGCTCAAGTGGGAAGAGGCGGAGAAAGTTTTTATTTATAATTGAAAATGCTGCTCCTGGATAAAGTCTAATGAAAGGCAGAGTGGTGTTCAAAAGTATCTAACAAATACCATTTGAATATTGGCCTTTATTGTATGATTTCCATCAAGGATAGCATAACAATATAGGCATTTCTCCTACATATTGAGATGAAGTGATTTTTCTTGTAGAGGAAAACAGCTTCATCCACACACTGCATTGGTCCTTCTGGTTCTCATTTCATGTTTTAAATTCAGCTCTACATTGAAGACGCCTGGTAGGATGGCTACTCAGGAACGATATATTTCCATAAATCTGTTCTCTGCCCTTCATCTACCTGATCCACCGAAGCTCAAGTCCATGGAAAAAAAAAAAAAAAGAGAGAATTGAAGTATATGCATCAGGATGGAGGGGGAGGGCGTCCTACAGGGAATCACAGTGTTTCATATGAGTAAATTTGCATTTATAACCCTTGGGTTTGTGCAAAGAGGAAAAAAAATAAAGAGCTCCGAGTCTGAAGTGCTGAATTCAGCTGAGTCAGACCCCTGGCAAAGGTAATGGCCTTAGCAGCTTGGCCCTGGGTGCTTTGCACCTGACTTAATATCTTTACTTCTGCTCTGCTTTGTTTTCATTGCGTATCACTTCTAAATCATCACTCCTGCAATCTGATCAGGCATTAAGGAAAGGCAAAGGGAAAGAAATATATGGTGTGAGAATTACTATGGTACGAAACCTAGCAATTTACAAGGCCTTGTAAGGGGGAGTTGTGTGAACTCACAGCAATGCCGTAACACCTGCAATGAAACTGATTTCTGTGTTTTGAGGATGAGCTGCTTTCAAACACAATATTTCTAATCACTGCATAAGCATTCCTCCTCCCCCTTTCACAACAGTAATAATAGGACACTTTTGTGTACTTTTATCACTTGGATAGAAAAGTAATTTCTAGGAGTTTCCTGACTGTGTGTTTGGTGGGGGACAGATTCATGACAGGAAATAACAGCACAAATGTAATAAGTTCACCGGGCAAGCGGGTACTGATGTCCTGACTGATATGATTTCAAATCAAGGAATTACAAGGTGGAAGGATGGTGCACAGAAGTTTCAGAGAGGTTTGCAACTGACTGGCTGAAAGTAAATCAGACAGAGATCAGAACTTCAGTCAGCCTGTGCTGGCTTGGCCTCACTGGTGCACGTGAAGGATGCAGTCTGCTAGAGCAGCACTGGAGTAGTCATTTGGCACTGTTTTATTCACATATTTTTGGTAAGCAACAAAAATATGGATTTCTCTCTGGGCTGACGTGAATAGAAAAACCCTAATCACGATCATTTTCAACCTCCTGGTTTATACAAATAAAGAGAGATTCCACTTAGCACGACGTTCTGCAGCAAACATTAATACACTCGCTATGTGTGGCTTTGCTCCTTCCTACCCTCTCTTTAGTTTCAGATACTGTATTGTATTTCTCCCGACATGTTGATTCTACCTAATGTTAAATGGTAATTGGCAGTAGTATAGGTGGGGAGAGAAACATTGTTATATTTTGTTCATTTTTCACACTTCAGCAGTTATTCCTTTCTCTCCATGGCTGTACGCTTATTAGTGTATGAAATGCAGGTGTGTGGGAAATGGCAAGCACACATTGACAGGTTATTTTGTTGGCCACTGCCTAATTAGTAGCATAGTGGATGCACCCTGCTAAGCTTTAGTGTGGTGCAGTAGAGCTGGTCTGTTCTAATTTCCTCACAGCTTTGATATTCAGCAAGAGATTGACGGTTAGCACAAAGAGCCAAAGCGCGACGGAGGCCTGCAGAAACAATGGCCCTTCTTGCTTGTAGACACCACAGATGTGAGAGAAAGCTGACTAAAAACAATTGGCCGACACTGTCTAATTGTCTCCAATGTCAGCATCATTAATGTTTTCCCATGTAAAAAGTAAAAGGCCAAGGTTGTATCCTCCCTTTATTTTGAGTCACATGATTATGTAACTTACTGAGATTCAGATTAAGTGTTAATTGTATTTGTGCAATAAAGAAACTGAAGCTACCTTGAATTTAATGAATATGTACTTAATTAATTTTGACAGCCTTTATCTTTATTACCTATTGAATAATCACAATCAGAATTAATAACATTTATAGGCAATTAAAATTACAGCCTATTTAATGATAATATATGTTTACATCTTTTGCTGAGATACAAATTATGAATACTTATTAGCAAAGAAGTTGTTTCCCTGCCAGGAGGGTTTCTTGTCTGTGTTAACAGCAACAAACAACAATAATCAGTTCAATGTGTAATAGTGCCTTTCACATCAGACAATCTCCCAAAGCACTGCACAAGGGCACATGAGAAAAGGCTTCGTGGAATTTAAAGGTAATCACTAAATGGCAAAAATTGTAGTGTGCCTGGAACAAATGCTTCAAAATTACATGCAATAAGACAAGGCCAACAACATTTGAGCAGTTTCAAAGCTTTATTTTCTCGCAGAAAAAATAATGAGAGTAAAAAGGGTCTATTGAGGATGCAACATCAAACTCCTTGCTGACCCAGTAATACCAGACCAAATATTCAGCAGCTACAAGACAGAATATCTTCACTGGTACCAGCATGGCTAAAAGACTTTTGGCACTGAGATCTTACATAGAAATCCTAATTCCATGGTACTACAGCAGGAGCACAGACACAGCTCTGATTCTATCAGTGCCCACAAGAGTAGGCAGCTTGATGTGATACGGAGGAAATCACACAAATAAAGATGCTTTGGAACAGTGAGTCCTCTCTGCCACTGCCCAGGACTAGCAGGGAGTCATGGCAAAACTAAAAGAAAAAGGAAATAGGTTGTCCAAAGAAGGAAGGAGGATCAGGCCTGGGGCTTGACAGGTATAACTCAAACCACCAAATGCACCAGAGAGAACCCAGCTGGTGCATGTGCCCACAGAGATGCTGCACACACCTGCACACACACGCCCACTGTATCAGTCTGCACAAGCCATTTTACTCTTTGAATGTTTGCTTACTTAACATCTCTCCCTTGTCTTTGTCCCACCACACAGTCACTGTCCTCAGAGCTGCACAATTTTCACTAAGTACTGGGACTTTACATAACCCAGCTCAGGAGAGAACTGGGTCTGACAGCAGTGACCTATGAGAAATAAGCAGCTATCTCACCAGGCCTGACCACATGGCAGTGTGGTAAGTCCCCATGAAGCCAGGATTCAAAAGATGCATGTCCAGACTCTCATGCTCAGAATGAGCTTTGCTTTGCTTTCCCAATCTGCCATCCCTCAGTGCCCACCTTGGTTTTGCAGGGAGAAGCTTCTTTCTCACTTCTGGCCCCAAATCATCAGGCACAGCCACTTGAAAAACCTATGTCAGCAAAATAATACTGAGTGCCTAAAATCTCAGTGCAGGGGAGAGCAGGGGGCTGGGTGATAGCTGGGTGACACCCATGTCTCAATCCCAATGCCCAACACATCGGCTGGTTTATGCTAATTAAAATAAACCAAACCAAATAAAACCCCAAAACACCAAACTAGTGAGCTGGTACACAGCCCTTGTGTTATTTCATGTATTTTGAAAGTTAAAAAGAAGCCCTAAAAATGCAATTATTTCTGTCTCAAGCCACAGTGCCTAAGAAATACCAAGGGCCACCTCCAGTGTAGTGCAAATATGGCCCAGCAAGGTGACCTAGCCCTGAGCATCAAGGTTATAAGCCAGGCTGAACCTGTTGACCCTGGGGACAGTGATTTCTTCCTGGACTTCATCTCTTTATCAGCATAGATACACCCTTTGTAACACCTTCTGAATGGTCAACCATTAGAAACCAGCACTGGCTTCATGGTAAGATCTGCCAACTCCCTTCCTGCACAGGGAGACAAATAACCAGTTACTGCAGGGCATCGACAGAACAAATAAACAATACATCACTTTACAATAGCTACTGTGCACGAAATCATTATGTTATCTTATAAAATCAATCTCTATATATTGTGATGCTATTTGTTAAGTTGTGAAGGACATAAACAGTAGTTTCACAACCCTGATTGCCTGCTGCATTGTCTTTATTCCAATGCAAGATCTGCCTCTTAAAACCCATAATTCATCAACTTTATCACACTTAAGACATTGACTTCTCTTTTCCATCAGGCATAAGGAAGTGAATCATTCATCCTTTATGCAGCTGTGTGCTCTTACAGTTTCTTTCTTAAAAAAAGTGTACTTGGTTGTATTTAAGATAATTGAGAGCTCAAAGATGGGTTCCTTCAATCTAGGGTTGAACATTAACCTTTCCTGCACCGCAAAGCAGATGCAAGGAGGCTGTGCTACTCACAGAGCTACTTAGAAAGTGCAAACCAGGAATAGATTCTGCCTGGAGCAGAAAGTGACCAGCGAGCCCAGGGTGTGTTTGACTTCTGCTGGAATGACAGCCAAAGGTGAGACCTTGCAGACTGTTTTACAACTGATTACATTCAGGAATTTGGGGGGGTTTACCCATTCTAAAGGTGCTGGAGTTCAGTCCTAGCCAAGCAGTAAATTTTCAGTTATTGGCTGTATGATGTTTTTCTCTACATACCCAACAGTGTAATGTACTGCAGGGTGAGCATGCCTGAAAGCAAACACAGAGTGTCCAGAGGAGCTGAGACCGTGCCCTGCATCTGTAAGTGAATACAAGACTCCCATTAAATTGGCAAGTTTGATGTATAGGCCAGTGATGAGAGCTGGAACTTGTCATACAGCAGAAGTACTGGCCCATGGGGAGGGATGTGCCTTGCTGTCCAGCCATGGGACATCCCCAGTGCTCCCAGTGCTGCACAGGAAACATGGGTTAAGCAGGGCCTGCAGCACAAATGCATTGGTTAAAGCACAGCAGTAGGCAACAGCTGATTCAGGAGAGCTGCCCAGCATTACTAGCCCAGGCACATCATTTGTTCTTGCTCTAGAAGACATTCCAATTATCCTTTTCTCAGATACCACCTACCTCAGAAGCCAGGATTCCTTTAATTGTGGTTTGCATTAACAAGTATGAGGTATCAGCTTGGCTCTCCTCAATTCATTTACTGGCAAAGGATAAACTACAGGGCTTTGCAACTTCCACGGCATTTTCTCTTCCTTGACGTGTCAGAGTAAGCAATGTACTACTGAATGACTTGTTTGAAGTGAAATTATGCCCTTATAAACTGCCCTTGCATTCCTCAAAGAGATTCAGTGGCTGCACAACACACCCTGTTATAGCCATACCTGACAACAAAATGACAGGTGGTGAGCACACTTGGAAAAAATAATGTGGTCTTAAAAAAAAAAATCACAGGTTTTGTCTGAAGTGTACATCTACAGAAAAAAAGTTTCTTTTACTGCAGGACACTTTGAAGAAGTCTTTAGCAGTGTCTTCACCATCTGCATTGGGAGGCTCTGATCTCTAGATGTTGCTGCAGGATACAGCAGCTAGGAGCTTCTGCACCTAATGAATCCTATTGTTCTCCTTAAAAACCATTGGGATTTTTGCAATTACACTGAATTTTCTACCAAAAGTACAAACTTTAAGCTATGTTTCAAAACCCAATCCTCCACAAGTACTCCCCTTACCTGTTTTCAGTGCCTATTTTATCTTTCCATTCAGTTTTTACCTGAATGCATTTTGTTTAACTTAATAAAAGGAAGTTCCAATAAATGGCCCTGTTTCATCCATTGCTATGGTACCCATCAGGGACACCAATACATGAAGTAAATCTCAGTAGAAATAAGGAGGCCAAGGAAAAAAAGGTAGGTGAGTTTTGCAGTTTCATTCATTCAGTCAGATAATGGTAGTCTGCAGTGATGTATGCAAGAACAACAGAATCGACTTGTAATCCATTATGAACCAAGGTGTTAGCTTTGCTGCATGGTCTTGTTTTCATTTTTTAAGACTTCCCAGTGGCTTTTAGTACTTTACATGTTCATTAAGGATTTTAAAAGCAAAGATCTTTGCTTACATTTAAAATACTTTCCTGGTGCTGTGATGAACACAACCACTTGCTAATGGATTTCTGAATGCCATTTTCATTATAATATTTTTATAAGACCCCTCTCTTCTTCTATTATTACATTTGCTTTTGTAAAGTGGTTTAGACTGCTCATCGTGTACTTTGGGTCCTTTAAATATTGTTCCTGTTTACCATTATGGCCCATAGTTGGTGTTTTATTCATATAAGAATAAAGCCATAATCCAGTTTGTATTTGGCAGCTAAGTGAGTTTATGCAGAACTTACATTTATCCCTGGGATGAGTTAGGCCATCCTTCAGTATGAATCAGTAACACAGTTAACTTTAAACTATATACATGTAATATTGGCTGAGGCATTAGTCAATGCAGTCTTTCTATTTGTGAGTGCCCAGGGGATTCCATAATTCCATAATTCCATAAACTTGGCTGCATGGGATAAATGGTTATTTAGGGGAGCTGAAATACTGAGAGCTTCACTGGGGTCTATCTATGAGCAAAGGGAGGATGGAGCCCTGCAGTGTCCCTGCCTGCCTAGAGACGTGCTAAGAGCTGACCCCTGCTCTGAGCAGCTGCTAAGACACAGTTGTCTTAGTTAAGGCATTTTTGGGTCATTCCCCATCCCCAGGTAGGAAGATCTCCCACTCAGACATCCCTGCTGGTCTACAGATCTAAAGATGCCCTTTATTCAATCAATCAGACCACAAACCTGACTCCAGTCCAGCAAGAATCCACCAGCCCAAAAGCCTCTCCTGGGGCTGCTTTGCTCCAGCCTCTTTAGGCAGCCCTGCAGCTCAGGGGCTGAGAGCCCAAACCTCCCTGATCCACACAATGGCCAGGAGCTGTGAACAACTCCTCCACTACTGCTGGCCATGTTTGACTTTTGGTGGCTCCTCCAAGGTGTCCACTAACCACTTGAAAACAGTGTTAGATTCTCTCCTGACCTACTTCAAAATAAAGTGGGAAGGCAATCGAGCTGGTTAAAACACCAGTATTTCAACAGCAGGCTCTCTGTCACTGTCCTCTACTGCACTCATCTCTCTTGATTTAATTTCATGGGGGGTAGAGCTGACTTTTGCTCCTTGGATATAGCTGTCCAAGTTTATGTCAATAGAGATGCACTTGTACCTCAAGTAAGAATAATCTAAAATGAGCGTGGTTCCTGGCGGCCCAGGACACTGAGCAAACCTATGAGGAATGACTGCTGTAAATATCAGTAAAGTTGAGATACAGAGGTTTATTACAGAGCTCTTGCAATGTATTTTTACAAGTGTTTTTCAGTAATTTCTGCCCGAGTATGTCAACATAGAGGCTCAGGATTTGCTCCAATGGGTAGAAGTCAAGGAAATAAAAACACTTCTTGGGCTTGATGAGTGTTATATTCTGCCTTAATGCATCTTTTGGCTGACCTGACAGAAATATTTCAGACCTGTATATCCTGAAAATCTTCTTTCAGTTCATCTGTGATATTTGTGCTGATAGCTCTCCTCTCTTGGACCAATGATAACAATGCTTTATAGAATTCCTGCATAGTTAAAAGCAGACGCTACCCTTACGAGGGTGATGAATCCCACACGTTTAATGTGCCAAAGCAAGGACAAAAGGGCCAGAGTCATGAGCTCAAGGTCTGCTGACAGGCAAAAGGAAATGAAAAAAACAGCAACAGAGGCAGTCTAATGACGGTACTGGTATTGCTTCCTTAAGAGCAGTCCCTGCATTATCTACTGAAGCTGACTATTTTTTGGTGGGGGGAATAGAGTGGAGAGGCTTAGCTGGTGTAGTGTCTGCAGGAGTTTTTATAGCAGTCAGGGTGACGAGCACAGGGTTCGGCTAGAGCTGGTCAGGTGCCACTGCAGTGCAAACAAACTGAACACACCCCTGAGCAATTCCAGGTATGTAATCCCATAGCTCCAAAGAGTGGGTGGTGGGCATTATGAGCAGAGGGAAACTGGATCCTGAAGGGACCTGGCAAATACCTGATCAGTGCAATGTTGTCCATTGGCTGAGCTGCTGAAAGAAATGAAGAGGGCAGAAAGGCAGGGGGAGACAAAGTACACACCAGAAGGCTGATTTCCTATGCTAAATGCTGGCCACCCCAATGAAATCTCATTCCTGATGGGAGTTGACCTTGTCTTTTGTTTGTTTGATATTTCCTCTGCTTCTCCCTTTTTCATACATTTCTGCCCAACTTGCATTACTTGACCATTTTCACACACCTTGAACTTGCTGCAGTTCCACTGAGGCAGTTGGCTTCCTCCCACACATCAGAGAACTGGAAAGCAATTGGTATTTTGAAGGTATTTCCTCCTGAGCTCCTGATGGGAGAATGATTTTCTGTTGTTTGACAAAATCCAGTTGGTTCTTAACCTGGAACTCAAGGCTAAGACGTATTTTAAAAGTATTACTGAGATACTAAGTGACCAGATACAAGGACAGCAGAACATTAGAAAGAGCAGAGCTAGAAAATTTATACTTGCTGAAAGTGTGGCTGGCTTTCAGTATCTCTGGATACACAGGAATGTGTTCTGGTGAAGCTGCATAAGAGAGGAAATTGAAACTCAAACTGTTCATCTTTAGGTTGCCGGCTCAGACTGGGTCAAGATTTATTTGTTGATAAAATAAATCTAGCTTCTAGAAAGAGAGAGAAAGGTATCAGCATCTGTCAGCACTGGTAAATTGTATGAATGACTTGTGGACGGAACAATTTAGAGTGTTTTTTGACTGCAGTCTGTTGTTCTTCAGCAGAAAGAATGGAGACTAAATCGCCATTGGTGCTTGCCAAGGACTTTATCAGATCTGGATGGGTCTGAGAGTCATTATTGACTCTGACACTTGCATCAGAGCCAGGACTGGAGATCTCATAGACCTGCAGTGCCAGCTCTCCTCAGATGGGCAGCAATCCTCACTTCTGCAAGCTGCCTTAATTTTCAGACTCTTTCTACCAATGGATTTAGTCAGAGGATTGCCCTTACTTCCATAAAATAGAGCTGGTTCCTTTACAGAAGTAAAAGTTATTCATAAATGATAGGGCAGAACAGGCTGTTTAGACAAGCTTGGCAAGCTGGACCGTATCCCACGCAAAACACAATTGCCTGTGTTTTTCACTAACCACACCAGAATGCCTTCCCTACCAGATTAATAAGCACATGCTAGCTAAACAGACACCATTCTGAGGCACCATAGGAAGCAAAAATGTAAAAGCATTTTTTTGCCAAGCATTTGTTCCAAAGAAATCTGCTGTTCAATACAGACTGCCTGGTTTTGGCTCTTCTGATGCCTCTGGAGTGGCTCGGAGGCTGTGGATGTGTTTGGTGGAAGGAGGAGTGGTTTCTTCAAATACTGATGTGGCTGTAGGTCAGTTCATTTAGTGGGTGGACTCAGAGCCAGGGTGGAAGTGTTGGTGTAACATTTTTGCTACAAAGCCATTCCGTACCTATTTCAACAGGAAGAAAAAATCTTGGAGCTGGTGGTGCTGCATAATCTGTAGGGATGAATCTCCTGTCTCATGTGAGCAGTGCCATGGGAGACTTGATTTCAATAACAGCAGAGAGTGAAATGGCTCCATATCTTCCCCTCTCTGGAGGGGATGCTGCTGCTTGGACTTGTAGTTGTAATCCTGTCCTGAGACAGGAATGCGTGTTACAGCAGCCTGACCTAATAGAGGGGTTAGTGCCCCCTTCACGGCATTCCCTTTTCCCTTTCTTCATCCTGCACCTGCAGCTGCAAATTCCTGCTCCAGCAAAGAATTGTCAAGATTAGAACCTTTGTTTAGGGCACTCATACCCAAATCTTTTCTTTGGAAACAGGAGCACCTGACAGGTCATCTTCAAAAGGGTAGTTGTTTAGGGTTTGACTTACAACACCACCTAGAGGTATTTCCTAATTTATAGCCTACTAAAACCTAGGGAGGGGAGGGACAAGAGGCAGGTATGGATAGTCTTCAGCTTCCCCCCAACATGAGTGATCATTTAGGATGAATTTTCCAGAGCCTGTCTCTGGGTTGTTCTGGCTCAGGCAGTGCAAAGGCCGCACTCTCCAGGATGACCCTGCCCCATCTCTTCCAGTGTTCTGCCTTGGCAAAACCAAAGCGTGTGGCCAAGAAGTCTCCTGGCCACCACAGGGATCCCTGGCTGGGTTTTTAGAGCTGCCACAAGGTGGTGAGGTGCTGCAGCTTCCCAACTAAGCAGCAATAATTTGTTTTGATTTTTTCCTTAAGGTACCAAAAATCAGTGGCAGTGTAACCACTGAAACAAACCCAAAATTTGGTTTTACTCAGAAACTCACCACTGAATGCTTTAGTCCACATCATTATATTTTTGGCAATCCTATATAAAAAAGTAAATCTTACAAAAACATGTATGTGACACAGCTTTGCAGTTGTCTAAAAACTTTTACAGCAGGTACAGAAGTGCTTTGATTCCCATGCATCCATATATAAATAATAGGTCTGAATCTTTGTAGGGAATGTTCAAAAATTAGTCAGTTATAGGTTTGGGGTTTTTTTTAATTGTTCTATGGCTCTCTAATTGAGGACAGCCTTCTCTAAAAACAAGTTCACATACACCACCCACTAGCCCAATTTTTTTCAGTGCCTGAAGCCTTTGGCATTACGTATGAGATCATTCACTGAATGGTTTAAAAACTGGTTTTCGTCAGTTCTCAGTGGCACTTAGCATCAGCACATCCCATTGGTAGCAACACCTTGGGATTCAGGCCTTAAATGAAAGTAACTAAGGAAAGAAACACTGTCTCTTCAGTTTCCTTATTTGAAGAGTAAAATTTTTAAGATCAAAGCCAACCTATTCTGTGTGAACGCCTCTACAGTATTTCAGCTCAGGAATGCAAAAGCAGGATTATTATTTTATTTTTTTAAAGCATCTCGGCTGGATTTCTGTGCATCCCGTTTAAGTGGATGTACTGCAGAATAGCCTGATCTCTTCTGTGTCACCTTTTCTCTAAAGCTTCATCAAGTGCTGCCATTCACAGCCTGGATTGATTCAGAACTTTGCCTATGGAGGTGTGGGAGTGGTAGGAGAGACATCCTCAGGGAATGTCGGGACCTCCAGCCATCCTGGTGGGCTGAGTAACACCCAGCACACAGTGACACACATCAGGGTGGTGGTTGGACGTGTGCTCCCCAGGGTGTGCTGAAACACAGGCTCAGAAATACTGCTCGGGTCACATTTTGCGTATGCATTTTCTCTAAGATGGCCTGATAAGATTTTCATCTTATCAGGAGATGCTTGGTATAGCCAATGCAAATTGCATACTCATCTTCCTGCAGCAACAGAAGGAGAAAATAACAGAATAAGGGATTGGCTGTTTACTTTGGCTTCTAGAGCAAAGTGTAAGTGGCTACCATAGCAAAATGAAGCAGATTTTAATATTTCTTGTAGTTAGCAGATAATCAACAATGGCAAACATTGCTGTTTCACATGTAAGGCAACGTAGGGAGCTGATTAAAGTAGGAGTTGAAGATATCTTAGGCGTGGAGAAGTCTGCTGTAAACGTCCAGAGAGGTGCTCCAAATCACTTGAGCCTTACTTCAGCAAGAGCTTCTCAGTCCCTACAGAGCAGAGATGTGGCTCAGAGACCAGAGCTGCAAGTCTGAATGAGGGAGTGAAGTCAAAAATACCCAGCACAAATCAGATGACAAACCTCTCATTCAGGGCTCCTCGGCTGAATGCGAGTGGCAGGGAACAACACAAGATGGCTCTGCTGAAGGCTGCAGTGGCACTGCCACATTATTCACATGAGCTGCTTGCAGAATTTCTTGTCTCCTTTCCACCTTTTATCCTTGGGAATAGTGTTCTCAATGAACCTTTTCTTTTTTAAATGTTCCTCATTATCTAAATTGCTTTTTGTCTTTCAGTTATCACTGCCTCTTCTTGTAGGCGGTGTTCATAGGAACTTCTTCCAGGGAGAGAAAAATGATGAGTAACCCTTTGTTTGCCTTTCCATCTTCTCTTGATTTTAATAAGACATGAAAGGCAAAAATCTGAGACATCTGTTGTTTCTTTCAGCCATTTCCACTGAGACATTAGATAGCATTTCAAGCACTCAACTGACAAAACAACTCACCTTGTGAGAACACTCTGATTTATTAGATCGTTTTATTGCACTAGTTTTGTACAGTGTAGGAAATATTTTTTTTTCTCTGAGACTCCCTCCATTTTTTTTGCATAAAAGCAGCATTTTCACATAGTTTTATGGTATTTTATTATATATGAGTGATGATAGGCTTGGTATTTGGAATGTGAAGGAAGTTAGTTAAAAATAATGCAATTAAGCTAACAAATAATTGACTGATCAGACCCAGAGATGTGGCTAATGCCTGATTTGCCATCTATTTTAATTAACAAACCTTAATGTAGAAAAATAATATGAATCAAAAGCACTGGCAGAGTGAGAATATCATGTATACTACTTCTGGTGATAGAAATAGCATACACTCTCATCCAAAGAATAGAGTAAACTTCATTTTGTTAAAATGGGGTGAATTGAGAATGATTTTAAACTCAAGATGGTTACTGGAACCAGTGTGGCAAGCAGGATTTTTACCCTCAATGTCAGTCTTAGGAGGTATTGTATGACCTGTTTTGATAGAGAAGACACACTGGAGTGTCCTGCTGGCCAAAAGGCTCCGTGGGGGCAATCCCTTGTGGGTACACTGTACTCCATTTACACTGTCTGTGATTCTTGGTTTCAAACTCTAGTGGGAACTTTCAGCTTTTAGAAAAGCCATTTAATGCTGAGAAGCCACAGGCAAACCCCAGCTCCAGCTGACCAGTGGCTGAGGCCTCACACAAATGAGTTGTCCTCTGCAGGCTCCAAGAGCAGGGACTCCTCTTAAATTTTAACATTTTGGGCCAAGTTTAGTACCAGCAAAACTCCACTGAGAGCAGTTTTTTATCTCTCCTGAGCAGCCCTTTGTGAACTTCTCATACTTTCTAGTTCCAGATTAATTACACAATTTCTTTATCCCTGTTTATCACATGGTCAAGAACAGTGCTTGTGTGAACTGTAGGAGCTGGCGTGTGGTACTGCAAATCAGCAAAATCAAGTGTTGCAAAGGATGTATTTCTCTGCTACCTGATGATGTACAGCTGGGCAAGTGGCAGAAAGTTTGTCTGATATTTTTAAGGAAATAAATTTGCTTACTCCTTGGTCCCTTTAATTCTGCCTTGCTGAAGGACTTCCAGAAATGCTGGTTAAGCTGGTGAGAATCCTTATGGCAATTTCGAGGTTTGTCTCTGTCCCCAAATTCTTACAAAGAACCCAATTTTCTGCTCACATGAATTGATAGAGTTCCACAGCACACAATAATGCCATGGTGATTTTTATCAGCAAAATACCTGGCATAATTATCTTAGTGTAGTGAGTGTGGTCAAGTGGTGTAATGTAATCCAACACCAGCTAAAGAATGCATGTGACAGCTTTGTTTTGCAAGAAGGGAGTAGAAAGGCTTGTTGGAAGGAGAGCCCAAATGCCTTTTAATTCAGGGAACTAGCATCTGACCCTAATTATGTAGAAAAATGGAGGTAGTGCAAGCACCAGAAAAGGGACAAGTCTGCATCAGGAACAAAAGCATCAACTGCTGTTGAGCTGTATGCAAAGTTCAACTGAGAGGGAGAGAGAGGCAGACAAAGTGGCTCCAGTTGGACATAAATACTAGATAGAAAGTGTGTTGAGGAAGCAGGGCAATGGGTAATTTTTCATAAGCTGCAAAATTGCTTAATAAAAGTGAAATGACTTGCCCTTTCTGTAGAAATTAATTATGATGGCAACTTTGCCGAGCAGCATAATAAAGATGTAGGCAAAATAACAGTGGCATTGAATTCAAAAGCTATGCATAATGAATGGTCTATGAAGATGCTTATGATCGGTACCAAAAGACCTTGACTGTTGTATAGTAACGTATATAAGTTCCTAACTAACTGATTTTGCTATTTAGTTTGACATGATGTTAGTTGTTTATCAAAGAACAAGGTATGAAATAGCACTGCAAGCTCCAGGAATAACTTACCAAGAAATAAGTTTTTGCATTCAGTGACACTTCATCAGCTTTCAGCGTGCTGTTTCCCAGATTTTTCCCATCATAAACATCTGTCCACACCAAAATCAGATTATGTCCACATTTCACCATGAAATTATGATCACAGAGATATTTGATCCTATATGGCTAAGGACTTGGGTTTTTTTTTTCTTTTTTTAATAGATCATCCCTTCCTCCACGGGGGAAAAAATACTTTTTTGCTATTGTCATTTACCATCACATAACACCTAGTTGTTCAAAGATTCCTATACAACCTCTCTTCCTCTTTGCTCTGGCAGCCCAGTTAGCCAAATTGCTGCAGAATAAAGCAAATAATCCCAGAGGAGCACATAAAAGCCACTGGAACAACAGCCTCCCCAGTGATACTGGTGAATCAGGGTCTCCCACTTCAGGAAAGAGGTCTGGAAAGTGACTCTAACTCTCCAAAAATGTGGCATTTGTTTCTGACAGGTTGGAAGTACAAGAGATCTCACTAGTGAGCTATTTGTTATCTCTAAATATGTGTTCTTGCAGGTGCTGGCAGGTGTTCACACCTCAGTGGGTGAAATCCACCACCTGTCTATGCTTGAAGACAGAGGAAGCACCCATGTCAACCAAATTATATGAGGTGAGCATCCATAAAGTACAATGAACTGCTAGGAAGGGTGAGTAGATTTAATGTGCCTAGTTATATTTTGCAGTTGCAAATTTAATACCCAGGATTGTCAATTATGGTACAATTAGGGAATTTAAAAATGCTAGGATAAATAATTCATCTTCCTCTGATTTATCCCCCAATCAATTTGTGCCTTTTTTCTGGGCAGAGACAGACATGTTTGCCGTCCTGGATGGAGATGACTAGCAAAGATCACGCTAGTGTCTCTAATCAAATGGTTAAGTTTTTCAAATGAATCTGTATTATTTGAGGTTTTTTTACCTTTAATCATACTTATACTCCAGTTTGAATGTGTGCTGATTAGTTAGTTGTCATCCTAGGGAGACAAGAAGAGCTTATATTTACCCTGATATATTATGCCGGTCATTATTCAGCACTGATTGGTTTGGTAGAAAAATATACATTACCTCAGCGAGAGAAGCTGCTTAGTCTTATTCATTGTGTTAATTAGATGCTCAAATAGCTATTGCCATGTCTTTTTTTTTTTTTTTTCCAATTTATTGATAGTTGTTTATCTGTGCGGTGATTATGTAGTTTATTTTATCTTGTCCCCCCACTTCCCATAAAATATGTCTGTTCTGAGAGTAGTAAACATAGGGCTGCAGTCATGCCCTGAAGGTACGTTCAGCCTGCAGTCACAGCTGTTTCCACCAGGTAGCTCTCCTCAACAGGAGGGTGATGAATCCTCAGGAGTCAATTCAGGCTTTGCAGGGACTGATGGATTGCACTGCTTCTGAAGATAACTCCTTTCTCTCCCAACCAGAGGGGTCCACTGCTCCCTTCCTTGCTCTTTGTTGTTGGACATGTTGGGGGTTTATTTATGTAGGAGAGGTAAGGCTGCCTTTGTATCGTTTAAAAGGTCTGAGTAAATTTTATCCCAAAATGAGGAACGGGAATATGCATATTTTAGATAGATAACAACCACATCAAACTCCTGACTGTAGTACCTATTTGATAAGGTACCAAAATATTTACTTCTGTATGCACAGTTATGAGTGTTGCTATGTTAAATAGCTAATTTATGAGAAAAAAAAGTTTCTACAGATTTATAGATACAGTTCACACTTTACCATCTCTAGATGGTCCCAGGACACAATCGTTCATACATATGATAATTGTTTCAAATTTTATTATTCAAAATTTCAATTTCAAAATTCAAAACTTACATTATGCTGTGAATTCCTAGCTCTTCACTCTGGATTCTATGAATTTAGGAGTTACGTGACTAATCACTACAACCTGCTTCACCTTGTCATTCTGTGATATTTTCAACTTGCCAAGTCCATCATTTCAGTACTCATCAAAGTCCCATCCAAGAGGAGAACCATGAAAAAAGTTGCAAAAATTATATGCATGCAGGTACAACAGCCTGAGTTACACACACATGTTGGGAATTGCTCCTTTGCATCAGCTTCAAGCATCAGTTAGAATAACAGGAGGTGTCCAATATCTCACTAAGATCTATCCAAAGTAACACAAAGATTAAAATTCCAGTATTTCTTTTCCTCTTTCATTTTTTTGGTGTAATTATCCTACTTTATATGATTTATGGCTACTGTGAAATTGAGAATACCAGACGGATTCTCATCCATTGTAGCTGTGACTTGGTGGAATCTAGAGGTATGATGAATCCATCTGAATTATGGTCTCCCAAAGGACATGGATTATTAGTAATAGAGTTAACTTTTCAGCTATCTCCTAACTTAGAAAAATATTAGCAACAATTGATTAAATATTTATTATTATTATTATTACTACGACTTCTACTACTACTACAACTACTACTGTAATATTAATAATAAATAATACTATTGTAGTAACACCCATCCTACTCTTGCAATCAACACAAACAAGGAGAGTATTTGAAACAAGATCCTTGTTTTAAATGCTGGCTTTTCAAGCTACTGTAACTGGATGTAGATCTAAGTGAATGAAAACAAAAAGAAAAATTATGAAGCCCCAATATAGAAATTATGGAAGTGAATTCTTTTGATGTGGACATATTACTTTGTAAATAAATAAAACAGTGGAAGAAATGACTTGCTGTCTTTGCGGATATCAAAGGGATTTTATGCCCTGTTCTAGCTGCATACAACAGACAGAACATTGTTGGAGAATGAAAATGTCTGGTGTCTTGGCACCGTGCAGGGATAAGCAATCCTACAATGACTCTCTTGCAAATCCTGCTATTACACTGCACAAAGGAAATCGTTTGGAAACGAAAGGGAATGATATCAGCAGTGGGAAGAGGCACTTGGAATGAGACCTGTGGCTGAAGGGAAGCCAACAAGGCAGCCCAAGAAAGGACGCTAAAAAGTAAAACACTGGCAAAACTGCTCAGAGTTAAAGTGGGCGCTATTCAAAACCAAGGTCATCCCAGAACTCCAAGGACCTAAATAGGACCTCTGTGTTCCTTCAAATGGAGGCATTTTGATGTGTGACTTTATTTGTAGCTTTTACGTTCAGCTTCTGGTTACAGGCACAGATTCTGGTTGACTCTTTTCCACTAGACTGAAAAGCCCTCAAGCATTGAAATTACCATAACCAAATAATTTGTTTCCTTTTTGCTCAGTTAAAAAGATCAAGGGTTTGAGGTCTCTCATTGCAAAGCACTCTCCTCAAACTTTAGGTCATTTTTCTTCTCTTGTGCTTTCTCTGTAAATTTTTCTGTACCATTTTATTTAAGAACTGGATACAGAAAGTTTATTTTGCTCTTGTCAGTGTTACAGAAGAAAGTTTTTACCCTGCTGTCAGCATATCCCAATTCTTTTGCTACAGTACCTTGCTGACAGCACTTACATAATTACTTGCACTTTGCCTCCCACTTCCTCTACAGAGCCTTCATTCTCCAAGGTCGTTTCCCATTCTTTGCATATGACTAGGAGCATGAATTCGTAACTTTGTATTTGGTACAGTTAAAGGTGTTTTGTGCTGACTAGTTCAAAATAAGGTGACTAGCTTATGAACTTGCCTCCTTTGCCTTACATGGGGCATACTAGGCTTCTGAGACATCAGCACAGCTCACATGGTTCTCCTGGCTTCTTTCCAGGATGCTACACATGTCATTAACTACCTCTAGGACAGAAAATGCTGTAAAGCACCAATATAGAATCTCTTCATGTTTTAAAGTTTTGCTAGGTCAAAATGGGAAAACTAGAGGACACTGTGTGGGAGGAAGGAGGCTGGAGGACTGAGCCACGGTTTGTAGTAGGGTCTTTTTCCTTTCACTCTCAGATACTTCTAACTAATGTTGCCACGTCTGTGTGTTCTGACCTGCCTGCCACAGGGATCGATGGGTGTTTGCCAAAGAAGGAGGGAGGGAGGGAGGAGTAAGAAATGTACCTTTGCCCATGCCAATCTGGAGATAGCTGCTGCTCAGCTGAGCGCTGCTGGAGCTCAGCAAAAAGCATAAACAGAAACAAACTCTGTGTTGCACTTAGTGTCAGCCTTAGGATAGGCTGGGTAAGGTAACCATTTTAATACAGAGATTATCACTGGATCCCCTCCTTTTTCAGAAAGGGATCATCAGACAATAGCAAAGAGAAGTGTGTTCTTCTGAGGTGAACATGGCAGGTCAAAGACCTCTGCCCTAATGTTGTTCCAAAGTTTCCTTAAAGTGCTGAACACTTGCATGCCGTTGTTTCCCTTGGATCCTCACAAACAGTAATGCAACCTTCCAGTTTCTTTTTTTAACCTTTTAGCTTTCTTTGTACCAAGGCACTCAAACAGCAGCTTTATGTCCCTACCACTCCTCTGGGCCATGCAGGGATCCTCATTGGAAAGCTGCCCTATGCACACTGTGCTAAAGGGTGAATTGAAAATGCAGCACCACACTGACAGCTGTGTGGGGACCAGAGCTGGAAGGCTTAATCCCAGCTCATGGGGGACTGATGCTGTGGGAGACCCTGCCTGGGGTCTGCAGTGGGACCTGGACAGGCTGGATCCATGGGCCAAGACCAACAGTATGAGGTTCAACAAGGCCAAGTGCAGAGTCCTGCACTTTGGCCACAACAACCCCCTGGAGTGCTGGGGGAAGAAGGGCTGGAAAGTGGCCCAGTGGAAATGGACCTGGGGGTGCTGGTCAACAGCCAAGAAGGCCAATGGCATCCTGGTCTATATCAGGAATAGTGTGGCAGCAGGACCAGGGAAGGGATTCTTCCCCTATACTCAGTACTGGTGAGGCCGCACGTTAAGTGCTATGTCCAGTTCTGGACCCCTCAATTCAGGAAGGACACTGAAGTGCTGGAGCAAGTCCAGGGAAGGGCAACAAAGCTGGAGGAGAAGCTGAGGGAGTTCAGCCTGGAGGATGCTCAGGGGAGACCTTCTCACTCTCTACAATTCCCTGAAGGGAGGCTGGAGCCAGGTGAGGGTCGGGCTCTGCTCCCTGGCAACCAGTGACAGGACAAGGGAACACAGTCTTAAGGCAGGGGAGGTTTAGATTGGACATTAGGAGATATTTCTACACACAGAGGGTGATTACACATTAGAATGGGCTGCCCAGGGATGTGGTGGAATCACCATCCCTGGATATGTTCAAGGAAAGACTGGACGTGACACTTGGTGCCATGGTGTGGTTGACGTGGATCTGTCCGGTCATAGGTTGGAGTCGACGATCTCAGAAGTCCATTCCAGCCGAAATGATCAGCGATTCCGTTCGCCGCCGGGCCGGCCGGGCCCGGGGTGCGTCCCGCCCGGCGGAGCTGCCCGCGGGCCGGGGCCGCCGTGCCCGCACCCGCACATGCTCACTGGGGCGCCGCGGGAGTCTGGGCATGTGCAGAGCGGAGCGGGCCGGGCCGCTCGCCGCGCCCGCCGCGCCCCGGGGCTGCGGCCGCCGCCGCCCGCCCGCTGCCAGGTGAAGCCGCGCTCGGTGGGGCGGAGCGCAGCGGGGCAGCCGCCGGCCCGTGGCGGCGGCGGTGGCGGCGGGGCAGGATGAACAGCTCCGACGAGGAGAAGCAGCTGGAGCTCCTCGCCAGCCTGAAGGACCAAGGTAGGGGCGGGCGGCGCCGCCTCCGGCGCTGGAGAAAGCGGCTCCCCCCGCTCCGCCGCGGCCCCGGGCTCGGCCGGCGGGAGCGTGGCCGCCGCGGGGCGAGGGCTCCGCGCCCGGCGGGGGGACGTGGCGCGGCGGGGTGGGCGCGGCCTGGGCGTCCCCCGGCCCCGCTCCCAGGCCCCTTGCTCTGCCCGTGCAGAAGGGAAATAATAAAAGCCTTAATGAAATGAAGCAGGAGATTGGAACGTGTTGGCTCTTCCCCATGTGGGCGCCCGCCCCGCAGGTGCCCGCTCTGTCTGAAGATGGGTTGGATTGGATGATCTCGGAGGGCTTTTCCCAGCCCGGTTGATTGAGTGGCTCTGCGAGCCCGGCCGTCGCAGAGGCCGATGGCGAGGGCGGGAGGCGGCGGTGCCGCGGCACATGGGCCGTGGGTGCCTCGGCCCGGCCCTGCCCGCTCGGCGCTGCCCTGGCGGGGAGCTGGGTCCGAGCCCCGGCCGGGTACCGCAGAGCCCGCAGGACCGGACAGCTGCAGGCTGACAGTCTGTCCGCCTCGCTGTCCCTGCGCGGAGCCTCGCCTCGCGTGGAGTGCCGGGCTGTGCCTAACCTGGCAGCGTGTCTCATCTCCCGCTCCGTGCTGCAGGATCCGATCCTCACCCGACCCATCAAACAGCTGCAATGCCAGTCCTCATAAGCGAGCAAGCTTCCCGCTGATAGCTCAGGGCTCGCCCTGGTGCACCATCAGTTTCTGTAGAGCTCTGGTAGTTCCATCCTGGGCTGGTTTGGTGCTGGGTGTGAGTCACTTTCGGTGCTTTAGTAGAACAGTCCAGAATTTCAGCATGGTCAGTTTCATGAGTGCACAGTTTGACTCTGAAACTAAAACACTGTAACATTTAATCTTCTGGAAGAAGGCGCGTGGACAAGAGCTTGGGTGCTCATAAGCCATTTTTTAACTCCCCTGTGGTCAGTCTGTCCCTGAGCCAGGTCGATCCAGCAGAGGTGCAGCCTTAGTTAGTCAGGTAGGCACATTCAAATGTTTGAAGATTTGTTTGAATTGTGAACATCTGCTTGTGCACCAAGTGGTCAGTATTCCCTCCTGTGCCACAGCTTCATGTGCAGGAGGTGTGAAGGAACCACTCTGGAATTCACAGCTGGAAATTCCCACAACTGAGCTCTCCTGGTCTCCTGTGAGCCTGGGATGAGCTATTTGGAAAGGACCTATTGGACAAAATTGTGTAAAAGAGTGAAATTACAGGGGTGTGATAAGTGCCCAATTTTCTGTCATTCATTCTGACCATAAATGCACTCCATCACCTTTGCTGTATAGCAGAAGCTGTTCTTAACCAAGTTTCATCTGGATATTAATGGACTATTTATGACCTGCTTTGGCACTTTTTAGGTTTTCCCTGTACACTTAGCTTTGGAAATTCACGATTACCAGCAACAAGTTAGATTCTGCCTTGGAAAGATTCAGTGGGTGTAAAACAATAATCTTACAGCTGTGCGTTTTGACAATCGGAGACCAAAAAGTAAGGCTCAAAATCTGGTTCTCTTGCTAACTGACTGCTTCCCTCCAGTACTGTTGCCTCCAGAGGACATTTGTGAAAATGACAACAATCAGTTGCAAAAAAGACAAGTTTGGGTTATTATTTAGAGAAAACTGAGCCTGTTGTTTAGAGCAGGGCTTCAGTTCTGCTCTCTGAAACTCTTCTCCACCAGTAGGCTGGGTATCCTGTAATGTCTAAGGAAATTTTACAGGACTAGAGGAATTAGTTCAAGGGAAAGTTACTGTAACTTGAGGACTGGCTGTCCCAGATCCACCTGAGCTGTTGAAATAGAAGCTGTACTTAGCAGACACGGTCCTGTAAGGCTCTGCTCTTGGTGGATGTTCATCCCTAAACACAGGAGTTCTAGTGTGTTCTTGTGATGCTAACATACACTTTTGTGATTATGTCGCTGGTGAGAAAGTTGTTTTAGGTAGGCAGAAAGTTAGCCCATGGAAAAAAAAAAAACTCTTCTGTTTTACATCTAAAACTAAGCAAAAAATATGGTAGCACACATAGTTAAATCAGTAGTTAAATTGTGTTAACTTGATGAGTCTGGTGCCTAGAGTAAAAAGCTCAAGCAATGAGAAGGTAATGAGAGAAATGAAATTATTCTAATAGTAAAATAAAACATTGATACTGTAGATAAGTAAAATTGCTTACTCTTTATATACTGTAAATTTGAATAGTGTCCCCTCCATTCTTATTGATAACAAAACAAGACTATTTTAGATACCACCAACTTCCCTCAAGTAATTTTAGGATGGTCTGTTAAACAGAGTCTCTTAATTTTCCTGTTTATTGCTTCCAAATGTAGGCAACAGTATTATTTTGGAAAAAAACGCAGTTGCTGGAAGGATCTGCTTGATCTGAATATTTGGGATAATGGGTATTGTCTTATCTTTATTTTGTTCAGAATGGTGTATGGCTTCAGATTCCCGATGTGTAGTCAGATTTCTGAGAAACACAGATTGGTTTGGAGAGGTTTCAGAAAACATTCCTTCAGTAGCCATTTCCTTGGTTTCTTTTTCAGGATGTGATTTTCTAGTCTTGAGAAACTTGCCTGGCACCAGGTAAATGAACTGTCTGAGAAATAGTGTCACAGGTAGAAGGGAAGGCAGGTAGCAGCATCTGGCTGACTGCTGTCGCATTTCAGCTGCTGCTTATACTTCTCCTAGCCAAGGTCAGGAGATTGAACCTGAGGCAGGTGTTTTGTAGCTGCCCACTCAATGCTCAGTGGCAGCTGTGAGGCTCTCTGGGGCTTGGGCAAATTTGCTTGGCTGTTTGGCAGAGCTCTGAGCAGCAACAAGGACACTGAAGCCATCTGTGGGCAAGATACGCTTATCTTTCACCCATGCTGAATTTTCCAAGTCCTGTGAGTTAGACTCAGATACCTGATACTGATCATTCTTCAGCTTGCTCCATTACCAAGCTTAAGGTGAGCATCATGAAGAAACAAGATCTCTGTATTGATGATATTTTGGACTTTAAAGTGTTGTTTGAGTTTTATTCCTCAAACGGTTTTCTGAAATGGCTTGGTTTAATAAAGCAGATCTGCCATAAATAATACTGTTGCCTAACTGTACTTTTAGTGATGTTTCCAATGGTGCACACTTCTATTCAACTGGCCTTATATTCCTATGGGTAAGAATTAAACAAAAAACCGTTTGGCAAACAAAACCTTGTGTCATTAGTGGTTGGTTGAAGAGCCTGAGGAATGGTAGCAAACTTGACTAACAGTAGTTGATTACCTGCCTGGAAAATTGCCTTGTTTGTCTCTGGTTTTATTGGCACTGCTGGTACCTTGCCCTTAAAGACAGAGTCATCTTCTGCAATAGTCCCTTTTTTGTTCAGTTGAAAACAGGAGTCAGTGGTCAAAGTGTCTGAAGTTATAAACTAGGTAAAATTACACTTCAACACTGACACTGTCATAGCCACATTTCTGGTCGCTTTGCTAAATTACAGTGGTTAACAACTGCTGTTAACCACACATATACAAAGGTGTTTATGTTGCCTGGATTTTCTTCATTTTCAAAAGGTCTACCCTTGCTCTGTGTTTGTTGGCTGAGTTTGATGAAGTGTGATGATTTCCAATTTCTAGTCCCAAACACTATGGCTCTGCATGCTTTTTTAAAAATTATGATCTATTTGATCTCTTAAAACTTTTTCTTAAAATGTCAGCATTTGAATAAGGGAACATCATGTATCTTCTAAGGAACGGACTAGACTGCCAATCTGGCAGCAGTATCTCAGAGCAGTACCTTTTAAATGTTGCTATTGACAAGCTCCTAATGTCTGAAAAATTTATTCTTCTTTGTGGCAGGTGGGTAATTTTTATGGCCAGAGAAGTTTCTTAGGACACCTTGTTGACTGCCTTACTCCCCTCTGTAGTCATCTGCTCTACAACTTATTTTTTCCCATGTACCTGTGTGTATATCTTCAAACACAGCAGCCATCGTTCCCCAGCAGAACACATCCTGCTTGAATGTATTAGAGTTTTAATGTTTTTCCCACTTCAGTTTCTTGTATTGAACCCTATCTTATTTTCAGAAACTTGTGAAGGCAAATCTTTTGGTGTGAACTTAGTGGTTGGTCTTTATCAGGCAGTGGCGTGTTTAGTTTCCCTGCCCTGTTTTTTCCAGGAAGCTGTAAGACTGCAAGATGCAAATTTGGGGTTTAATTAAAATTACTTGTACACACTTCCACAGATTTGAGTAAAATCAAGGTGTACGGGAACGCAGATGCAGGAGGTGACTTACACTATTTGTACCTAACAATTACCTTCATGTACTTAGGTGATTTTTATTTGTTTATTTTATTAACAACTGTTTGGTAATTGAGCCTTGTAAGTTTCAGCAGATGCAACTGATATGTGACCAAAAGCTTGTTTTGCCCATGTAAGCTTTAGGCCTGATAATAGTTTTATGTATTCTGGGTCAAGATTTGGAGTCATTGTAAAGTGATGAGTGTAATGCCATCCCATACATTCACCTTTACAGGAGGAGGTGTTAAAAATGCTGCCCAGGCACATTTGGAAATAGTTTGCATTTGGCTGGTGCTGCTAGTGCCATATTGCACCCTGTTGAAGTACTGATCACCTGGATTTGGCAGAAGGGATCTTTGAGCCTAAGGTGGGGAACAAGGGAAAAATTGATCCCCTTTGGCTTTTGTTTATCCTCTGACAGCACTTCACATGCACTCTGTACATGTAGGAGGCCATTGTTGTTTGAGAGTTTGCACAACGTTCTTGGCCTGATTCTTCCTATTCCATGTACACTGGGAGGAGGAATGTGGTGGCAGCAGCTCCATTAAAGCCTCTGGTGCTGACAGGGGTATTTCTGTCTCTAATGATATATCCAAAAAGGCAGGTGTTAGTTTACTTCTACCAACAAAATATGACTTGATCTGGATAGCTTGTTTCATCTTGAGCAGAGGACTTCTTGCACTGTCAGCTCTTTCTCTTGCCTGTACCAGTAAAGTCATGCCTGGTCCATGATACGGAAGCATAAACAGTGGAATGATACTTGCTTCCTTTGACAGCTCTACTTATTTTTTGATTAAATAAGTAGGTTTGAAGTGCAGAAGTGGCATTACTTATTGATTTGGCATGGAAGGGCTCTCAATCTACTTGAAGGCCACCCTGGTTTGCAATATAAATACTGAAGTATATATGCATGTAGCATTTTTAAAGTTTGGGGTTTTTTTTTAATTTGTGTTTTTTAATATGCAGCTTTAGGAAAGGGGTAGATTAATAAAAAGAGTAGGAAGAGTCACCACCTCACTCTGGGTAGATGAAGGTGTCTTTTCTGTGGTTCACTGTGAATTATAGTCATTATATACTTTTACCCTTATGGCCTTGTTTTAGTAATAAGTGCTTTTTAGCCACAGTAAGTACCTAATATATAAAACATCTAATTTAGATAATACTTACATTTTGTTAGCAAATTCAGGTTCAGGAGACACAGGTTCACAACTAAAAATCAAAAGACTAAGTTAAAATTAAAGGAGCTTCTGCATACAAAGTTACCTACTTTATTTAATACTGATAAAGGGCATTGATATGTGCTTACAGGTCAGTCTCTTCTGGCCAGCTGAGCTGTGGAGTGTGTAGCTGGTGCATAAGTGTGGTCATTGTTGTGAAGGAACATGCTGTGTTCACTCACGTTGGCTATTTTGGGGTTTTACTCTTTTACTGTAAGAAAGAGCAGGGCTGGCTGGGAATATGTTTTGGGTGGATTAAGAGCTATAGCCCAGAATATTCTGTTATTTTCTCCTTCAGGGCTAATGATTCAGAGTTCTCTGTTCGTGGAGAACGGAAGAGAGCTGTCGAGGGTGGGGCAAATCTGTATTTACATTTTGCAGTCATTTGCAGAGTATCGAATGGCAAGAATGACTTTGCCTTAAAGGCGAGTGAACGTGAGCAGTTTTCAAGTATGAGGGAGCTTGAACTGTATCTGTTGATACAATTTTCATTCATTTTCTTGCATCTGGATGGTAGAAGTCTCTTCCCTTGTTTTCCTGAAGGGAACAGGGAATAGCTTGGCAGCGGAGCAGTGATCAAGAGGCACAGCCTTTGTGTTCTGTGTAGGAAATACATTGTTTCACACGCGTGGTTTCTTTTTTGTTCATCTACCTGTTGGTTTTCGTTTTGGTTTTTTTTTTCCTGCTTCTTGAGCATGGGAGGTGGGTAGGAGTCTTGGGGAGACAAAGAGAGAAGTGGGGACAAAGTAAAGGGATGGATGGGAGACCCTGGTTTTCCTGGTGCAGGGATCAGCTACTGTGCAGGTACCTATATATTGCATGAACCATTCTTTCTAGGATTGATCTGTAACCTGAGCCAGTGTGGGTTTGAAATTGTCACTGCAAACCAGTATATTCACCTTGTAATTTTTGAACTCAATCAATAAGATTGTTTAATTCTACATTGATCAAAATTGATTGTTTTGGGAGCTACCATCTTTTTCAGACATTTCTTAATTGCTTCAATTCTAGAAGGATGTCCAGTTCGTAAGATATTAATAGGCTATTAATGAAGTTTATGACCCATGTTATTTAAGAAGTCTGTGTAGACAAACAGGAGAGTTTTCAATTTAATCAAATGGAGAGCAAATTTGGGAAGAGGTACTGCTATATTAACTTTTTTCTTTTTTTTTCCATGTGTAGCTATTGGCGAATATGAAGAGCTTAGAGCAGAAAATAAGAAAACAAAAGAAGAGGTTTGTATATGTCAATTATTCATTTAATACTAAAATACTAAATACCAGAATACTGTGTTGACTGTGGCAAATTGTTGACTGCTTTTTTGAGTTCACTGTTACTTACTAATAATATTACTTGTACCTATGTTTTAAGGAGCAGTGAATGCAACTCTCACAACTATTCTGGCTGTCCCACTCCAGAAAACTTCCTGTAAATATACTTTAAGTGATTGCTGCTTTACCAAGTTTGTGATTACAGTGTGAGAACAGACCAAGTCATGTGTTTAGATAAAATTATTTCTCTTCAATCTAAGTCTTGTTTTATTATGACTTCATTTGCACAGGGGACTTAATTACTGAAAAGAAAAAAAGAGAACAACTTCCCTCAGCCAGCCCTTCTGAACATTCAGAATGTAGGAATATGATTTCCGAAGGTAGGGAGGAATGCAGGGGAGTCAGTGCTACACTGTATTGTAAACAAAATTCTTCTTTCTCCAGTATGAGTGAGCTGAAGATGTAAGAAACCTGTTAGTTTTCATATCCCTGTTAGCTGCCAAGGCATGTATGTTTAATTCAGTTTCTTCTGAAGTCATTTTGGAAGAGTCATTTTTAGTTCCAAATGTTGCAATTCAAGGCTGTATTGAGAAGACCTTGTCCTTAACTCTTTTTTTATTATTAAAGAAAATTTGAAACTTATGTTCACTTATGATTGAGCAAACATTTTATGTATTTCTACTGAGGTCAGCATACTGTTCTTCATTCCCTCCTATCCACTGACCTCCTTGTTTTTTTCACTTTGCTTATTGCTGCATTCCTGTTCTGCTGTCCTTCACCAAAGTCTCAGATATCCCAGGATATCTGTCCTCTGTCTTTGCTGTTTGGAAGAAATGCTCAGAAGAAAATGAGAATAAAACTGAGTTAGACCAAGATTCCGTTCAGCCCAGAATCCTGTTTCTGACAGCGGAAAGGGAGGCCTGTAGGAGCATGTTTAACACCTGGGCAGGTTTCTCTTGCAGTTCTCCAAACCATTTGCAGCCTTGGATCTTCCTCATCTGGAAGTGATTTCAGCATCCTGCCCTCTGCTGCTCTCTTCCTTTAGTTTGTCCCATGCTGGCTGTTGGCTTCTCTCATATGTGGGGAGTGTCATGCCAGGACATGTGTACAC
The DNA here is from genome assembly GCF_020740725.1 of Corvus hawaiiensis. Classification (NCBI taxonomy): domain Eukaryota; kingdom Metazoa; phylum Chordata; class Aves; order Passeriformes; family Corvidae; genus Corvus; species Corvus hawaiiensis. The sequence goes on from NC_063220.1 coordinate 7,077,224, forward strand.
CACATGAAAAACAGGCTCTCCAGCTTTGCCCTGAACCCAAGTCATATCAGCTTTGGTGTTTCTTCTGCAAAGCTTTGTTTAGCTTGGGAAGGAAGGACTGGGGAGACTTTCCTGAGCTACATTTTTATTTTAAGGTTTTTTTTCTTCAGAGGGAATTTCAATGAAAAATTTGTTTCTGAAATTGAGATGGAATGAGATGTTCTGAGGTTTCTTCCATTCTGCTCTTCTTGCTTCCTTGCTCCTCTCTCTCACAAGACTTCTTTCCTACAGATGCATATCTCTAGCCGCTCCTGTGTGTTTCAGCTGAAGGCTGCTCTGAAGTTTTTCAGAATACTTGCATAACACCTGAAAATCCTCCAAGCTTGAGCACATGAGGATTACATTCCCAGCTGAGCAAATCAGTTAAACACGTGCTCAGGGCTGGATTTTCAGTTGTTACACAAGTATTCTCCATCCAAAAACTCCATCCTGCAAGTTGGTGTGCTTGTGTGAGCAGTCATGGTTCATTGTTTAAGTGCTTGGGCTCAAGTGGTTAAGTGTGAGGCCCTCAGTGCATTTCCTCCACAAAAAAAAAAGAATCTACTGATAGAGAGTTCATGGTTATATTTGCTTCCAGTGCCATTACTGGAAGAAGCTAGTCCTTGTGTTATGGCCCTAATCCCAAAAGGTCCTTAGCATCTCCTGCTTTGTATCTTAGTTTGAGCTGTGCAGAATCAAACCTGCTACTGGAAAAATGTAGCACAGACTTTCTCTGCCTGTGGGTCTGGGAAGTTGTGGGTGACTTCTGTTCAGTTTCTGCCACTGTCTGTCACTGTGAATGTAAGCAAATGGCTTCCTCTGTATCAATTGTGGTCACATAATTGCATCGACAGGAGAAGGAGAAGTTAATTTTTTTAGCAGGTGACTTGCAGACTGTTTGTGGAAAGTGCCACAGAGGAATTAAATAGCAGTCTGTGTGTATGTGCTTTTGATACACTTGGTGGAATATTTTCTAAGTCACTCTTATACTTGTATGGCTCTGGAAGATGAGCTGTGCATGCAGAAATTATCCTAGTTTCCATTAGACACAGGGAACTTGGTGGATAATTGGCAGCTAACTTAAGATATAATTTTAATTTTTGAAAATGCATGCTCTTTGTTCCATATTTTTTCTTAAAATTAGGAAGTAAATTGACTTTTACGTGGGTTACTTTGTTCAAAGCACTGCTGCTTTAAAAGGGTGCTAATAACCACAAAAATTCAGGAGCAAAATACGAGGTCTTTGATCCACAGTGTCTCTTCCTCATTGCCTTGCAAAACTGCCAATTTGGAGACCACTGGTGGAGTCTCTGACAACATTTCCCCAGGTATTTTGTGTTAGTGTTTTTAAATACTTTCAGAAACAATGGAGCCAAAATTATATTGGTAGATTATGTCTCTTAGGTCACCTTTTCTTATTGATGTAACCAACAAAACATTCATACCAGCCCCCCAAAAATGCATAACTAATGTTCAGCTGCACACAAATGTGGGTGACTTAATATGCAGTTCTGACATATTCAGAGTCAGATCATGAATAAATATTTGACTACTTGCTAATCAGATAGAAATGACTCTGAACGCTGGTTTTGACAGTGTTTTGTCATGCTGCCAGTAGGGGGAAAAAAAAAGCAAGACAGCTATCCAAAACAGTAGGTATAATACAGTATCTGTGTTACGTCATTCATGGTGTTTGCTCTGTTAAAACACACATATGCAGTGGATTTTGTGTTTTGTCACCAAGTGGGAATGGGGAAGGGATTCTGCCTTGATGACATGCTCATTGTTTCTGTAAGTAGAGTATTGCAAATGTCATTGGATACTTCAGAGCACTGCACCAAACTCGCAGTTTTAGAACAAGCATTAAATCTGCATACATTTCACAATCTGTGTAAATGGGAAAGAATTGTGTCTTGTGTTGCTTAGCAATGGTTTAATTGACTATATGACTACTACGTGAGCTTCTTGCATCGTAATATCTGGACTGAACAATCTCCCTGTTGTTTTTGCCCTTTGAAGGCCTTTTACTGAATTCTGTGGGAGCTTGTGTGCAAAATAGTTGGCAAAAAAGAAGCCTGCAAGTAGAGAATACACAAGAAACTAGAAATTAAAGTATTGCCTTGTATATTGGGTAGGTACCTAGAAAGCAAAAATCTGAAAGGAGTGGGATTGACAAATCTTCTGAAATTGCACCTGCAAAGATGAAGAATATATGGAGTTATTCACAAAATTAATTTTGGCGACTGGACTGTTAATTTCTAAAAATACAAATGCAATGTATTTTTAACTGCTAAGAGATTATATTGACTCCTATAGCCAGTTCAGGACTGCAATATTGTCTGTTTACATTGTTGGGGTTTTTTTAAGTGAGATAGTGGTGGTTTAAATATTAGATTACTAATACTAGATATATTCAGTAAAGTAGAATAAATGCTTATTTTACTTTGCAGAGAAGCTGGAACTCTTAATTAAGTTAAAGACAGAAAATTGACTGGCAATCCAGGAGTTACAAACTTCTTTATTTTTATTCAAGGGTGCTCTTTAATATGGAGCTATCCCTTAACACTGACAAGGGCAAGCTTAGTAAATACATGGAAACTGTTTCTCCACAACAGTTGTATGTGCTTGAATGTGGAAAGTGAACAGCAGATTTTAGAGTAATGTTACACTATTTGCCTTCTATATTTAGGAATAGTGATGATTTTGTCCATTAATGATTCTACTGTGTGTGCTTCAAATTGCTTTTTTGAAAAGTGAGGTGATCATGAACTCCTAAGGCTTCTGTGGAGCATTTTATGAGCAGCTCATACTTCTAAATTTTGATTTTTAAACTTTTGAGTTTTAAAGGTTAAGGGCAATTTATTTTAAAGGATGACAGTATTTTTTACTATGAAACATAGTTTATAGGCTTTTTATTTTTGTGGAAATTTCAAATTTGGAACAGTTTAAGTAGTTAAAGAGAATCTCATATTCTCCTAATTCTTAGAAGATAAACTAGGGTATTTTTTTGGAAGGACCTATAACAGCTCTGCTTGCATGGCTCTGATTGCAAGACAGAAGGCAAAGTGCTTTCCATTGATCATTTCAGCAAGGGCAGCAATCTCCCGCTCTCCTTTTCTTCTTCCTCTTTCATTCTGAAGCACAGTAGCAGCAAAAAGAAAGTATTGAGAAAGCTTCAACTGGGAGCAGGAATTGCTCTGCAGAGACCCAAGCCTGGAGACCCTGATTGTGCAGAGAAATGTCGCAGTTAGGAGGAGAATAGTCAGCTTGCCGTGGTCCAAATGGAGCTCTCTCTGCAAATAGCACTCGAGGTGAAGTGGAATAGGTCATTTAACTTCCCCTTTCCCTGCACAGGGAAAGCTGCTACGCCTTACAGCGTGCTGCCTGGAGGATTTTGAAAGGAGTTTTTCGTGTTGTTGGGATAGGGAGTGTGCTATGTCCTCTACATCAAGGTTTCCATCAGTAGGAAAGTGTCATTGGCTTCCTCAGGCAACAGATGAGATCCTTAAAATGCTAATGTTTCTGGGTTTTAAACTGACCACTGAAGGCATTTGCTCACTTAATGTGCAGTGGGCTGAAAGCTTGCAGTGTGCAGGAAAATCCGTGGGTGAAGTATGTCAGTGTGGCTGCAGTGTCTTTCTTGAGAAATACAAGGCAGCAGCAGCTCACACCAATTCCCCTCTTACGGCAGAACTGTGAACTGTGCTCTGCAGGAATAGCCAGAAACGCTTTCTGCATCTTTCACTGCCTTCTGCTCTTTGACTGCACTTCTGCCGTGAAGGTAACACAAATTTTTGCTGAGAAAACAGAGGGAGGGCAGTGAGCAGCAAGATACATGCACAGATTTCCCTTCCCCAGCTCTCCTGTGCAAGATTCTCTTAACAGGTTCTTTGTTAACAGGGCCCCAGGAAACGGTGAGTCCTCGTCTGGCGCCGCTTGCTCAGCACGTCTTTGCTTCTTGTGCTCCTTGTTTCACAGTCCTTAGAGCAGCTGGTGGTGACTGACCTGTCCCCCTACTCAGCCCCTGTCCCGTGAAGCCTCATCACCCCACTGCCATCAGAAGAGAGATTGCTTGTTGAGTGCAGCTCCTTTTGCTCCCCAGATATCCATCAGCTGCCTCTGAGGCAACACCAGTGGCATCCTCGCCTTGCCCAAGTGCAGATCCTTCTTTGAGTCTCATCCAAGGTCCTCTATGGCTGATAGAAGAGTTCTCTTGAATTTGGCTGCCTTTGAATCGGACTCTCCCCCTTCTTGTTGCTTAACAGCAGGCTCCTTTCCCAGCCAACTCAAAGTGGCTCCTCATGTGGAAAAACTGAAAATCGAGCAAAATCATTTCAGGGTTGTAGTTTTTTTTTCCCCCAGTTCTGTTCCAGTGGCCAGCATCCTTGTAATTGGAGTTGGACTGTAAGGAGCTCGGTCACACAGATCTCTTCCAGAAGTTAACTCATGGTCTTAGGTTGATTTTTTGCTGTGAACATGCCCAGCCGCATGTGAGGAAGGATGTGTGTGTAAGGCACCTTGTGTGCCAGTCATACTTCCCCCTGGGTCATGTGTTTTTCACACTGTGATTAATCACTGACTGTGTCTCTTGTGAATTTTACTCATTTCTTTGACTTCTTTCATTTACTTACAGAATGGGTTTTCTTAGAGAACTTTATTTAACATCTGTTTTATTCTTTCTGTTTGAAGAAACCGTTCCATCGTAAGATCAGTGATCACAGACCTGTGTAGTGTTAGCAATGACCACAAAATTAATAAAACTGGGGTGATGGGAACTCCTTAAAGCATGAAAATGAGTGTCATTCTCTCTACAAAGCTGAAGCTTTCCTCATGATGTTATGAAACTAAAAACAGCATGTCCCTGATAATTGGCTTTGAGGTTTTCCTTGCACATGGTAGGTATAGAAATGTAGGCCTCTTTCCTGAGTCTATTTGTGTTAAAGAAACGACACTTACAGCCTATTTTTGGCATGCAAAGTATTGCTTCTACTGTTGGTGTAACATGGATAACTGTTTATATCAGTTTTGGATAATGTGTCTCTTTAAAATATTTTCAGAATAGCTCTGAATTGGAACCTAAATCAAGTAGAGCATGCTGGTTTGGTTAGGAAATACTCTGAGTAGTGAATTTTTAATGCATAGTTTCCATCGATCTTACATGGCTGTAGGGAAAAAGAAATGCTTTGATAGGCTTCTGTACATTGTTGAGCTGGCAATTGATCTTGGTTGATTTTGCATGTTGTGACTGCTAATTAAGTAACTGGGATCAGTGTTTCATTTCAATTTTCTCTTCTCCTACAGTGTGACAAAATCAAGCAAGAACGAGATGAGGCTGTCAAAAAGCTGGAGGAGTTTCAGAAAAGTAAGCTGATAATATCAGTGTGATTTTCTTGATGTAGACAATTATGAACATAGTTCTGCATGCTCTACAGCAGTGTTAAGAATGCTGAGATTCAGGTCCATTTGCTGTTTTCCTTCAAAGCTGTGTTTAAGGAGCTAGTCCAGTGAGACTCTGCCCATATTCGGACTAAATGCTGTTACAGCATTTGTACTCTCTGGCACAGGTAGTCATTCTCAAGGTGCAAAGTGGTGAAAATACAGTGGTGCAAATGTGGCTCTATCTCACCTGGATTCTGCAAGTGACTTTTGGAATGATGCATGCTTGAAGTGAGTGGGATTTGATGCTGTTGCTGAGATTCCTAATAATAATAATGGCAGTTTTTTTCATGAAGGAGTAATAGTACGTTAAGCATAGACGCACCAGGAAAAGGTTTTAGGACAAACTGCTCTCATGTGGTAATTTTTAGTGCAAGTTCTATCTTGTCTGGACTGTGAGAATGTCAATATTCAGTTTTACACTTTCATGGTAATGGTTCTATTGAAACCGTATGGTGTCTGGAAGCAACAAAGCACATCTAATGGGAATGGAAGTATCCTAGTGGAATAGCTCCTTAGAAGAGACAATTACAATGGGATTGTGGTCTGTTATGTCTGGTTTGTGCCAGTACAGTGAACTGCACGGTGAAGCATCAGAAATGTGCATGAAGTTAATGCAGGAGAAGGAAATCACATGGTCTGTACTTTTGTGTGACTGTGTTAATAGAGGAATTTGCTCACTTCTGTTTTATAATAGTTGGTGTGATACAATTATGGAAAATAATCTAAAATCAACAGGAATTGTCTACTGCCTTAAATTATCTAGGTAACTGTTCTGTGAAGCAAGAATGTTCCCTAAGAAGGAAGTATAATTCCTCTGGAAAAACGGCTGCCTGTTTTGTTTTTGTTATGATATAAGGAATACTGGAGTGTGGCAGAAAATGTCAAGTAGTTAAGACTTAAAATTTGAGGTAATATTTGATGTTGTAAGATTTTATAGGTTTCTTTTATCTTCCTTTCACGTTTTTAAAGGACATACCTTGTAAACATAGTGATAAAATGCCAGGAATATTAGGATTTTAAAGCAATAATGGAGCCCATTATTTAAACGACAATATAAAAGGCAATTATATTGATGAAGAGCTACATTGGCTTTGTGTCTGTGAATAAACTTGGCCTGTACTCAGCTTCTATTTGTTCTCCTGGCATAAACACATATTGTGTGTGATTCCAGTTTAATGGGGCCCCGTTTGTATGCCAAGCAGCTGCATTTTAGGCCCTATTGCGTGATTTCATAGCTCTCTGAAAATTGGTTCTATTGAGCACAAGAGATAGAAGGTGGTGGTGGGGGGGAAAGCTTCAACACACAATCATTTCTTTTCAATTGGAGCCAGCAAGGTTGATGACAACATGACCATTGTGTTATAATGATAAGACCACTAAGGATCTGTACCTCTCATCAAGGCTTTCACACAACAGCAGATACAATTTAATTCACTGCTCTGTCAGCAGTGCTGATACTATTATGCCGTCTGTCTCCACAGTTATAATCACTGTCCTCCGAGAAATGCAGTTGAAATGATCTTGAGCAGTCAAAGAAACTCTCAATTAAGGCTGCCACTTCCAATGTGTCAGATTGTGTCTTATGCACTTGGTACAATTTTCACTTCCAATCCTGTTTATTTACAATGTCTACCAGTAATTACGCTTAACATGTCATTTAGTGAGGGTGCCCCTGCCAAGGAGATTGTTGGGTGCTGCAGTACCATTGAGGGGGAGTTTCTCGCAGTCAATGCCATCAGCGGCTTTTAGTCCCTGATGGGATGCAGTAGTAATGTTGATAATGCAAGTATCGTGCTCATCAAGTCATAATTAGATGCCACTCAAATGTGCCACTTGTAATAACAGTGTTGATTCATGTTTTCTCGGTGACTGCAACTACTAATTAGTTAAGTGGTTTTTGGTTGGCCTGCATTTGCTGCAGATTATTATTACCCCTGAAAAAAACTGTCAAGGTTAGAGATGTTTCAGGCCACTTAGTGCTTCTTTATGAATATTAATATTGACATAATAAGAACTTTGGACAGACTTAGGAAATAATATATTTTTTATATTTAATTTGGAAAGACTTTTTTCCCCTGAGTTAATCATAATTGCAGGTTAATTAAGTTTAAATGAACCAAGAGTAATCCCTAGTTCTGCCATGAGAGCCTGATCCTTGTTTCCTAACTTTAGCCTTGCTTGAGGCCATTAGATTCCTGTCTGTAAAATGGGAGCAGCTCTGTATCTCCACTGCTCCCTCATCCAGCCCAAAGCATCTCATTGCTGAGAGCTCCCAGGGCTCAGCAGAATAAAAACAGAAGAGATAGGTTCATGTACCACCTAAAACTTTTCCTCTCTCAAATTAAACGTAGCAGCTGGTGTGGCACACTTGGAGCAGGTAATTTCTCCATAGTCAGGAGAAATGGAAATAAAAAAGACAACCAAAGAAAGAGGTCTGGTTTCTCTCCTGTTAGAAGACTTCATGTGAATATAGTTTTTAGACCAAGATTTACCAATAGGCTCCCCTGCCTTTTCTTTTTTTGTAGATTTTGTGTCTTTCATGCAGCTACTCAGCAAACCAATGTGTTGCTGGTTTCCTCTGATAACAATAAAACTTTAACAATGAAACCTTCAGTTGATACTAAGTATAAAGCTGCATAAATAACATTTGTTGATGGCCTTCTTTTTCCTATCCTGAAGTCCTGTTTTATGGTCATTAAGATGACCTCTGTGTATCAAAGAGGGCTGAAATATCTCTCTTCAGTTTTTAGTCAAAACTCTTGGAAGAGGGCAAGGGGGCTTTTCTACCCAGTGGTATAAAATCACTAGGTTTTAAAGCTTATCTTGATGAAAAGGAAAGGAAATCCTATTAGAAAAAATCCTCTGTATTTACGCTATATTTTCCAGCCTTGTTCCTGCTTCAAAGTGTTGTTCAGCTGCAAATAGCTCCTTTCCGTGCATTGAAATCCTGACACTGGGCTGAGAAGGAATCTCTGCCATGCAGTGACTTGCAGAATTATGGTCCAGGCTGCTGCTTAGGATGGATGAGAGTGCCAGGAGCCAAGGGGGAATTGCATCCATGAGCCTGAGAAATGGAAAATTATTCTTGGGTTTTCTGCTTTGCTCCCCTGTGCAGCCTTAAACGTGTCCCTTAGAAAAAAGACTTTGAACACTAATAAAGTACATATGTACTGCTGGAAGTTAAGTGGAATGCAAGCCAAAATGTACCTATACTTTTAAATTTTTTCTGACTTGCATTGTTTTCCTGTGTTACAAAACAAGATTTGGTCCAGATTTTGTGAGTGTGTTGGAATCTTATGTTGTGGACAGTGAAGGTAGGTGAGACCGTGGTGCTTATTTTAGGGCCTGCTCAAGCACAGAGAGACTTCAAATAAGAAACGGACCAGAAAGTGAAAAGAAACTTTGTAATACACCTGTGTTAATCTTGCTGATTAAAAACACCAAGGATCCACTCTTCTGAAAATGTCTTGATGGCAGTCTTAAGGGATAATCCTAAAGATCTCATTCTGATTCCTCAAGTGTTAGTGAAATACAGATGAGGAATGAGGATGGTCAGGAAGGGTCCTGCTGGTCTTCTGCTTCCATAAGTTTATGCTCAGTTCTGCAGTTGCTCTAATGCTGCAAACATGGCTTGAGAGAATTGCTTAAAGAAACAAACCAAGTATTCAATGCTCAAAACAGTTCCTGTCCATGCAGATTATCTAAGGCACTTGTATTTGAAATGCTTACATTGAAAGTTAGCAAAAGGAGATGTGCTGTTTCTGATCATGGGAGGCATGTGTCAAACTCTGGAAAATACTGACTAATTTTTGAACTCTTCCCTTAGTTTCTCACATGGTTATTGAGGAAGTAAACTGTATTCAGAACCATCTTGAAATTGAGAAGACGTGCCGTGAAAGTGCTGAGGCTTTGGCTTCTAAGGTGAGAAGAATCATGGTGATGCTGTTTTATCTAATCTATTTATTCACCTATTTATCTCTTTATTTATTTAAAACTTGAGATTGTATGCATGACCCTTAATGTGTTTCTGTATAATCTTGTGGAGCTGTGAAATAGTTTGGAAGTGGCAAAAAACGAAAAGCCAGATGCGAGATGCAAAATATCATTCCTGCCTTTAAAGAAAAAGAATACCCATTTTAATGTAGTTTCTGTTTTCATGGACTAGCATCCTGATCTCTAGTTTTCATATGCATTTAGGTTAAATGGAAAATAAGTTTTAGAACTCCTCTGTGTGAAAACAATAATGAGCATTTCAGTGTCTAAATCAAATGGAAAAAGTCAACCACTGCATTACATTTCAGGTGATTATGAAAGCAAAGTGAGGGCCGGGGAAAGGTGACCTCCACTGCTCTGTTGATTGCGTCTAGTCTGATGAATTTAGCAAGTGTGTAATTTTCTATATTCCATCTCATCAGAAGTGCATTATTATTAAAGAATGTTTTTATCTCTCTTATATATTTTTGGTTGTGTAAAATGCATCTGAGCCACTTCATCAGAAAATGGATTACAGCAATTTTGAACCAAATTTCATTAGCAATGCTGACTGCCTTTTTTTTTTTCCTTTTCCCCCTTCCCCCCCATCCCATTCCCTGCCCAAAGTACATCCTTAGATATGGTAAAAATCACACCAGCAAGAAATCACTTTAATTTAGATGCATTAGCAATGTACTTTCTGGAGGTATTTACTTAATTGTTTGCATAATGACACTATATTAGAATTCATAAGATAGACAATCAGCATATAAGTAAGAAAATGAACACATTTATGCAACTTGTCTTCTTCTCTGCACTTTCCCTGTAATGCACGTACAAGGGCAGTTCAAAGACTCTCTTTACTCTGTGGGGCTGTTTGTCACTGTGAGCTGACTAAACCATGTAGGGTTCTTCACACCACTCTCCCCACTTGCTCACTTTCATTCTTTGGGAGTGAGATGAAAAAGATCCTTAGTAAATCTCACCTAGTTGAAGGGCTGAGGATAAGGGGATCAAAGATGATGGCTTAGGTAAAAATTCAGGGTCACATGAACTGTACAGTGTATGTTTTCTTTGAAGCTGCGTATTGGACTTCTGAAGTCAGTGTTGACTTTGACATATAGTGTCTCATTAGCAGGAAATTGAGTCTCATTTTTAAACCTGGGCACAGGGAATGCTTGGCTGGTTGGGTGGGCAGTCACCCTGACATTTACCTGAACACCCCTGAGGCTGTGCTGAGCGTACAGAGAGCTGCTGCTGTGGGGTGTCTGGATGCAGGACAGTGAAGGAGGGAATTAAACATTTGCAGTGGCTCCGGTTCAATTTTTCCTGATCAGACAGAGATGCCTTGCAGAATCTCTTCTGTACCATCCACCAACCAGTCATGTGTTTAAAGATCCAACCTAAAGTGGTTTTTGACTTGTGGTCTGACCCATAAAGAATTGGTTTATGAGATGGCTTTCATCTCATGTATGTTGACTCTACAGTAATAACTCAAAAGAATTCTGAGATAATACCGCTGTGACTACGAATATAGTAGTGGTAGTATTTGTAGTTTATAAGCAAAATAGGGCATAGGAGAAGGTAAGAGTTTTTATTTAACCAATTGATACAGCTGGGAAAACCAGGTGAGCTTTCAGGGACACAAACTCTTCTTCAGGTCATTCAGTTGGGACTCCTGGTACATGTTTAAAGGTGAGGAGCTGAAGCAGCTATCACAAAGCATGTGTAGCATTAAGTCAGCTTGATAACTGGTTTGATTGATTTGAACCTACACAATAGTAATTAAACAGAAGTACTAGAGAGGAAAAAAGGGCATGGATAAAGCATCATGTTGAATTCAAACCTCTCAGAGGAGAAAGTGGACAAGCATCCCATCTTCAAATCACTCTAATGTTGGATGGAACATGTAATCTAAGGTTACTTTGTCTTCTTTGTTTGATACATCTTTTAATGATAAAGCAAAAAAAAAGTTGACTTTTTCCTTGCCCAGCATCTTAAAGACAGACTAACTCGCTTCTTGCTGTTTGTCCTTCTCACCTTTCAGCTGAACAAAGAAAATAAGACCTTGAAAAGAATTAGTATGCTTTATATGGCCAAACTGGGCCCAGAAATTATCACCGAAGAGATTAACATTGATGAGGACGAATCATCCACGGATACAGAAGCTACCTCTGGATCATGCAATTCTGTGCACTGTCAGCAGCAAATAAAAGGTGAGCATTGTTGCTGATCCTACACCACCACTCAAGGCAGAAGTTGTCTTAAGAACAGCAGTGTTGGTTTGGACCAGAGGTTGGTCTGGTTCCAAGTCATGCTTCTGGGAGTGGTCAGAATCAAAGGATTTCCAGGAATGACTAAGAACATGGTGGGCTGGTAGTGTGTAACATAAATGGTGGGGGATATACAGCCTGCAGAGGAACTTAAATGCAGTAGGAAAATGAGATCTACCCAGCTAAGTGAGTTCAGTGCTACTGAGTCAGTAAAAGAAATATTTCCTAAGACCCTTAACAAGGTAAAAGTTAAGTAGAAGGACAAGGTCACTTTTAACTGCAATGTCATTATTTCAGAGCTTGTCAGACAGGACTCTCCATTTCTGTTTCCATTATGTACCTTCGTATGCACAAACTTCATTCATGTTCCAGAGCTATTACCAAACAAGCAGCTTAAAAAGGGACTGTTGTACTGGGTAAAACAGCAAAGCTTGAGAACATGGAAGTCTATTGATAAGACAGATCTGTGCTTTTTTTTCAGAAATTTCTGGTTCTTTTTTGAAAGCCAGTTTATATTTCCATCATCCAAAATCAGCCTTATTTCTCATCTCTGTGATGAAATCATCATGATTTTAGGTATTGTTGTGTCATAGTATCCAAAAGAGGGGAACACCCACATTCTGGATTGGGTGACAACAGAGATTAGGTGTTTAACTTCTTAAAAAAAAGCTTTCACTGTTTTTCAGACTGTAACTTAGAGTAGCAAATGATGTTTAAGTACAGATTTTCTGAACTTTCAGTATGACCTTGTCTTTTTGAGTGCAGCAGCCACAATGAAGTGGTACAAAGTATCACTGAGGAAAAACATGTACTGTAAAAATGCTTGTGAAAGAATCCCACCCAAGAAATAAGGTGTCACAGTACCCTTCTATAATCAGCAGATTTATACCCTATAGATGTAGGAAAAGAGGCAGCAAATGGTGTGATGCACACCATGCAACCCATGTGAATGAGAAATAAGACTCTGGAATACCTCCTGCCTTTTTTGGAGAAAGGTGTCAAGAGTGCATTTAGAGAGCAAACAAAGGTAGCAGATCTGATGGGAGCATTTTTAGGAGGGTAGCAGGGTCAAACTAGAGAAATACTGTAGAAAGGCTCTGATGTATCTGCTTTCTGTCTTGATGAACAATTCATTAAAGCATGAAAAGTGGTATTTCGGGCTCTTCTAAGTCCTTCAGCCTTCTCACCATTCAAGAATGTACTGAATGTTTCTTGGAATGCTTTCTTCCCTCCAACGACTTTATTCTGTAAGGATACATGAATAAGGCAGTAAAACCTGAGGCTCTCTGTGGTATGTGGATGTGCCTTCGTCTCTGGATGGTGAGGTTGATAGATGTGTTGTAAAACTAGAATTAATCCAGGTACCATGAATTTCAGTGAGACTTTTTTCCCCATTAATTTCTCTGGAGAGCACAAATCCTTAAAACGAACAATGTGTATCAAGAATCTTCTGGGAAAACGGGTCTTTTTATTTGCTTTAGAAAGTGTATGCCTTTGATTTAGAGGACAATAAATCTGAGGCTCCAGAACTGGGAGGGGGGATGCTGGTGTAGAATGGACGTTTCCAAGATGTGAGACCAAACAGAATGACATCCAGCATGTCATCATCATCTGCAATTGATTAGCCATAATTTTCTCAACCCATGGCTGGTGTTCAGTGAACAGCAGTGCTGTGAAATACTGGAAGCAGGTGGGGAATGAGAGCACTTACTGAAAGCTAATATATATCAATAAATTTTGATTTTTGTGGTGATTTTATGTTAACCTAAACCTTGATACATTATGTATGCAAACTGATCTCCTGTTAAGAAGTTATTATAATCAAATGTTTTATTCCATTGTGAATTTAATTTATTTCATATTTTAATAATTAAGGAACAAAAATTCTGAGGGGAAAATTACAAGCATTAGCTCTTCCATCAGTAAAGGTTATATTCTGACTCTGTTCACATAATGTTGCAAAGACTATAAATTGGCAGCTGTTCAGGACAATTTCTTCAGTGAAAACCTCCCAAGTACTAACTGCCTGTTGTTTTGTTTATTTCCCTTGTGACAAGAACTCACAATCCAAAAAGAATTGAAGTGCATTAATTTGTTTTAAAGGATGCCTCTTAAAAATTACTTTCTGCTGCCCCCATACCAGAGTCTCTGTGATGTGACAGTCTCCTGAGCAGGACTGAGGGCACTCTGCGGTGGCAGGATTGGCCCTGTTATAGCAGGAAATGAATCATTCAGAATGCAAATAAAGACAGCAGGACTGAACAAGGAGCTTACCTCAACAGAGTAAAGCTGAGACTGTGGCCCAGTTATAGATCTGTTACTTGACACTTAAGCAAAGCTCATAAATTATTGAGGATGTTCCTTGATTACAACTGATGCTGGATACATAGTTCAGGTGTTTCATACTCAGCTGTACTTGCACTGCCATGACATTTCCTTTGTTGTTGTTTTTCGAATAAAATATATTCTTCATTTCCTTCCTCAAACTGCAGAGCTGCGAGATCAAATCGTATCTGTTCATGAGGAAAAGAAGACCTTGGCCATCGAACTGGAAAACCTGAGGTGCAAACTTGCAGAAGTAATTGAAGAAGTATGTATTGTACCATGGAAGGCGAGACCATGTTAGCGTGGAGTCGGTACTTTCTGTATCTTATTCTGCTAAAAATGCTCAGTTGTGAAGTTAATTGAATACTGTCTAATCTCAAGTCCTGCCAGTGATGGATCACTTAGGGCATGTCCCTGGAAGGGACCCTCTACGTCACAGTCCAGTCTGCCACTGTAGCTGGCACATGACTTCTCCTTGTCTGCTTGATCTATTCTAATGCCCATGTTACAACTGTCACCTCCCCTTCCTGACAGCCCCTCACCCTTCACAGCCTGCAGCTTCTTTGGATTTCCTTAAACCCGTAGATGTGTAAGAAATACTTTTGTGGGACTGTAGTTTAATCACTGGTGCTACTTCATTGAGTATATCCTTAAGTTTAGCCATTGGCAGTGCTGTGTCACGGTAATTAGACCAGCAAATTGGCTTTTCAAGCCAGCAGAGTTTCATTCCTGCTTGAAAACTGGATAAGCCATGTACTGATGCAAATCAGGACTTAGTGGCTCTTCCTGTCTGTGCAACACTTGCATTCAGAAAGACACAGCTGACAGCACTTGGACAATAAATAGAGCCCAGGAAAAAAAAAAAAACAAAAAACCAAAACAAAAAAAAAAAAACCCCAAAAAAACCCCCCAGGAGTCTGACTATATTAAAATGCAAACAGTCAAGTAATTTTTCAACCAGGTGCTGCGGCACCTGATCCTGAAAGGTTCCAAAGATGTTATATTTGCAGCTGTGACTGGAACGTGCCTTGGGAGGATTAGTTCATAACCCTTTTATGACATCTGTTATAACATCTGTAAGGTGGAGTAAAAATGCTTTCCATCCCACTGGAAACCCCAGCATCAAGCCAAACCTAGGAAACAGAACTACTGACAGCAAAATACTGCTTGCATTATGTATGTGCTGTATGCTTTATGCCGTTAACTAAAATGCTCTTGTTTTTGATGTGTTCTTTATACTTTTCTAGGTAAATAAGTTGAAAGAAGAAAAGGCTGTTTTGACAACCGAAGTTAATAAGCAACAAAAGCTGTTGGAGAAATGTAACAGAGGTGTGTGGTCACAGCAGGTTCTCTAAGAGTTTGCTACATCCTTTGCAGAAGCTTCAGAGCTTTTCTGTTGCAGTACAAAGAGTAGATTACAGAACAGTGAGTGTGGTCCAGATCTGACACTCGACCTTATTGCTGCAGGCACTGCATCAACACGTGGGCTGTGCCAGACTCTCTGTACTCCAGACAAATGTGACAATGTAAATAGCAGGTGTTATGTGAGAATAGGAAAACTTTTCCTGTGTGACACAAATAGCAAATGAGGGCAGGGGCACAGTCCCTCACAGAGATGGAGTTTGAACCTTTATCTCCTGTTTTCCTAAATAATTACACCAGTCTTCCTTTAAGTTGGGACGCAGCTTATAATTTTGAAGGTCTAAAGACTTGGGAGCAACTTGTTTTATTTTCAGAGGATGATGAGAAAAAGGCAGGAGTGCTAGAATATAAGAGGTATGATTTTCAAATGATGAAAGAAAATCAGAAATTTTCCTTTACTGGAAAGAGAAGACAGGTAAAGCCAGGGCAGGGAAAGTCTAAAAAGAGATACGGCTCAGAAAAGGAAAGCTTTTGCATGGTGAAGGTCAGTGCTTCTACATGAGTAATAGTTGACCCCAAAGAAGTTTAGAGGAGAGGGAAAAGGTTTTAGTGCCTTGGATTACTCTCGCCTTTCCTCTTGTTGCTTACTAAGCCTTAAGAAATTAAAAATTGTTTGGTAAAAAGCCTCACTGGGTATTTCACTTTTTTCTGAAGTGGAAGACAATGGGTCTGGCTGAGATATAGTAGGACAAATCCTGTAAGCTTTCTCCAAGTGTCCATCTCTTACCCCTTCCATGTGTCTGCATTGCTTAAGCCTATGACAGGCAGTACTTGAAGGCTCTTACAACACCAAACTTCAGAACAGTTGATTAAACAGTTTAGCTTGAAGCTTTTGATGGGGTAGTGTGGCAGATGAAAATTTTCTGAAATTTTTTTCTTTTTTCTAAGCATTATCAAAACAACAACCTCTGTTTTCACATGTGCCTGTTTTCCTGGAAGGAAGAGTTAAATTAAAGCAAGATTTGTTTGTATGCATGAAATGAGCTAGCAAAGTATTCAATACTTCCTGTATCCTGTGTTTATGTGGCACTGTGTTGGAGCTGTGCACTCAGTGCATTTCAGTCAGAGTTGATGAATTTATCTTAAGTCTTTCTAAGTGTGTCATAGTTTGTTGGCTATTTTTTGTGTGTGTGGTTGGTTTTTGCTTATTTGCTTTTTTAAGTTAGCATCATTCTGTGAGTCAGGTGAGCTGGGATGTGTATCCTACTGTCTAAATTACCACTGACTGTACCTGCCTTTAAAAACTGTTATGCTCATCTCCAAACCAGGTAAACAAATACAGATTCCTCAAGAATAACATAATCCTTGATAGATTCAGCAAAGCTCTTTTGAGGCAGAGGCAAAATATGGTCTGTGGTACTTAATGCCTGTTACTGGAGATTTTGAGTCTGAAAAAGAGGGGGAGTATTACTCTATTAAGAAGATCAGTAATTGTGCATATGTGTGGTGAGGTTTAAGAAAATATTGCAAAGAAGACTGTATATGGAAATGTGAAACTAGGTCATGCTGTCAGTCCGGGATTCATGGTACTAGGGAATAGCAGCTTATCTGGGTAAATCAAACAGTAGTTCTTCTTTTGATCTGTTCCACTTTTATTTCTGATCTTGTTTTATTCTTATAAACAGTGTCTGTGCTGGCAGTAGAGGAATATGAAGAGCTTCATGTAAACTTTGAGCTGGAAAAGAACCTGCGTAAGAAAGCAGAGTCGTTTGCACAAGAGGTGAGTTGTCAAGGAAAAAGGATCTGGTAAAATGAAGACATGGTAACTGGGCAAAACCTTATCAGCTTGGATGACTTGATTTCAATTCCCAGCTCTCATCCAGCCCTACATATGACTTAGCCAACATCTGTATTTCATCCATAAAAACGGGTTTACTGTTTCAACAAGCATTTATAAAGCACTTTGGAATTATTCATGCAGTCTTACCCTATGTCCCTTTTCAAGGCAAGGCTTTAAATTTATAATGGGCTTAGTTAGCCACAGTATTTCAATGTGGAATATGTAGTTGTTGGATCTGGGAGGGATTAGCTGCCTTTCTAGTGATATGTTTTGAAGACTGTGTTTTTCCTGAAAAATATGTGAACTCATAAAAAAGGTGTTGCAATAATACAGTATTAGTTGAGGGACACATATTCATTTTGAAAGATTGTATTGAAAGTACTTTTTGTAATTGAAAAGCAAACTGACAGGCAAGAACTTAAGTACAATGCCAAAGAGATGCTGATTATTTACAAACAAATATATCTTGGATTTTGTCATAATTTAGTTGTTGCCTCTTACAGAATATGGGCCCCTGTTGGTGCAGACTGTCAGAGTAACTGTTCACTTGAAGGTTTTCATTCCATAAATTCCTCTTATCCAAAATGAAATCATTATAATAGTGAACTTCAGGCCTGCATTATTCTTCCATTTGTGTACCTGCTTGTCTTCCTTTGGTATCTTGCTGCTCAGAAAGATTTTTAGAAAGCTTTCTAAAATACATGACCACATGACAAGAAAGGCATTGCTGATTAGTGTTTGGGGAACCAGCATTTCAAATTACTTAAAAAACCTGTTATCATTGGCCTGGTTTCACACTGATGATGTCCCTTGAGTGACCTGAGACATTAGAGACAGGCTCTGGGCCACCGCTGCATCCACAGCAGCGCAGCTTTCTGCTCGAGTGAGGCTGTGTGAGCTTCCTCTCACATGGATTGTGTTGCAAGGTCACAGCTGTGTTTTGTGAGCTAAGTTTTCTAGGATGTGCTTACAGTAGTTGTGTTTGGATTATGCTAAGGGTGTTCAGGGCTTTTCTGCTTGCTTTCATTAGCCGCCTGTTTTCTGTCTCTATAAAACCAAAATTTCTGCTGGATTTTCCCTTGGATTTTGCAAAAGCCCCAGTGCTTGGTTGTGATAAGCTGTGCAGTGTTGGGAGAAGGAAGAGCTTAGAGTAAAGGGCAACACTGCATGTTCAGTGCTTTGTTCTTGATTCGTTTGGAGCGCTTGGAGAATGGAAATAGGAAATAGGCTCCAAGTAACGTGGTTGTCACTGCAGCTGAAGAGTGGCACCTCTTAGTGTCCTGTATTAGTGTTTGAGATGTCTCAAACAGCCTAAATATGTGTTTTAGCTCAGTAAAATACAGAACTGTGGAGCTGCCTGTTTGGTGGTGGACACATTGTCTGTCCAAGGGGCTGAACCACCTTAATTTTGCCTTCATGGTGTGGTTAGCCCATGCATTCAGACTCACCCCTTTCTCTTTCTCCATAGCATGGCTTCATTTTCTGTCTTTGCATTATGGCTGCCATGGGAGGGACTAGGGAAGTGGCTGCTGGGGGCTGATTTTTGGAGGGATGCCCTTGGCCTCCTGCCCTTCTGACAGGTGAGGAGGATTTTCCACAGCTAAGGAGCACTTGGGAGTGCAGGTGTTGAGAGATAATGGGCAGGTGAGCCTGTGTGCAGAAGCGAGCACAGATGGGGGAGAGGAGAGACATGGAGCAAGAGAGGGAGGGAGCAGGCACATATAGGAGTGAGGGAACACTTGAAAATCAGAGCTTTTGATTAAAATAAAAAAAAACCCAACCCAGTACAGCTTTAATTATAGTCATGCTGCTGGCACCACCATAATATATATTTAATTAATCAAAAGTGATCCAACTTCAAACATTAGAATTCATGCTCTTTAGAGGTTCTAAAGAAACTGAGTAAATATTGTCAGCCGTGGTGTGGAGAGGGGGAAGGAAGAGGAGAGAGGGTTTGAAGTGAGTCACAATCCATTGTGAAAGGTACAGGAATCTGCATAAAAGAACTAAATAAATAGAGTGTGTAAGGGGCGGAGGCATGGAAAAATCTGTACCTACCTGAATAAAACAGCGTTGTTAACACAGGAATCTTGGCAAGCTTAACCAGAATTCTAGTGTCAGGTTTTAAGAGACACTTTAGATCTCTCAGCTGTTTGTGGAGCAGTTTATAAGAAACAAAGGAAGGCAGAGAGTATCTTGAAGGCCATTGCAATAATGTAGAGGTAGCCCTGAAAAGCACTCTCCCACAAAGATGAGCAAAATACAATACATGCAGCCAAAGCAAGCCAAGAGCAGGAGAACATGGTGTGAGAAGCAAATTGAAACTCTTAGTGATGTAAAAATCTCATGAGTTTAACAAAATAATCTTGCATAAGTGGTTTATTAAACATACATCCTGCCTTGCAGCAGTATTTTGTAAAGCGATGTTGTGGTTTAAGCCTAGCTTGGCAACTCAGCCCCACACAGTGACTTGCTCACCTTCCCCTGATAGGATGAGGGAGAGAATTGGAAGTTAAAATGCGAAAACTCATGGGCTGGGATAAAGACAGTTTCCTAAGTAAAGCTAAAGCTGCACACAAAAGCAAGGCAAAACAAGAAATTAATTCACTGCTTCCCATGGGCTCAGCCTTCTCCAGGAAAGCTGGGCTCCACTGGGTACAACAGCCACTTGAGAAAACAAACACCATCACTCTGAATGTCCCCCTCTTCCTCCTTCTTCCCACAGCTTTACGTGCAGAGCATGATGCCATGTGGCCTGGACTATCCCTGTGGGCAGTTGGGGTCAGCTGTCCTGGCTGTGTCCCCTCCCAGCTCCTTGTGCACCCCTGGATCACTCACTGGTGGGCTGGGGTGAGGAGCAGAAAAGGCCTTGACTTTATGTAGGCACTGCTCAGCAATAATGAAAATATATTTCTATTATCAATGGTGTTTTCAGCACAAATCCAAAACACAGCCCCAAACCAGCTACCATGAAAAAAATCTACTCTTCCAGCCAAAACCAGCACAAGTGAACAGTTTATTATTAGTGTATGCTGGTGTGGAGATAATCCTTGCACCAGAAGTTCTCTGGAAACCTCATGGAGAAGAAGCAGTGTGCTCTCAAAGTTGACATTGAGATGGTTTTTTTCCTGTCCTCTGTATCGTGGACAAATAGAAATGAAGTGTCAAACTGCTGAGCAGTTTGTTGGGGTTCCTTTCACTTCTGAGGCTAGTGCAGGCTTTTGCTCAAAATGCACAACTGGGAAAAGAAAGTGGTTCTCAAGTGTTTGTGGTAACCTGTAAAACAGTTTGCAGTTGAGAAGTTGAAAGGCTGCATTCAAAGGAACTATGATCCAGATGGATTAAAACAATTCAGTGAATCTCTAATGTGCCATCGTTCATCTTTCCATTGACTTTCTGTCCCATGCTCGGTGCTTACACCATCCTACAGCTGTTTGTGCTTCTAAGTAACTGTTGCACAACAAAATGTTTGCATTTAACTTGTTTTTTCTCAAAATACCTGCATCCCATACCTGAGCCAGTGCACAGCGGACTTTACTGACTCTGCAACTCAGTCTTCCCATATTGAAAGATAAAAGGTGGCTGTGAACTTAAAGAAAATCATTGTCACTCTTAGCAAATGTCTGCACTACTCATGAGGTTGCATGCAATGAGTTCAGTTATCTTGATGACATGAGCTCCCAAAGAACTCTTCCTTAGATGCATTTGTGACCTTCTGGGTTAATTTGTGAGGACTTCTGCATTAACAAGTTACATTTGTGAGTGGATGCTGCAAAACCAGCACTGAGAAGCAGCTTCTTGCTTACAAGTGCCACACTCTGTGCTTTGCCAAGGGTAGTTCAACAGCAACTGGTATCTGAAAGTACTTAATTTTCAGTCCAGCTGACTGAACTGGATTTAATAATTAAAGAGACATGATAAGTAGTTAGTACTTGAATTCTCCTGAGCTTGGATGTTACCACTTTTGAAGCACGATTTAATGCTAATATGTTTCATCAAGCTTTTTCACAGGAAGAGGCTTGGGGAATGGTAAGAGATGTATGTTCTAGGAAACTCTTTGGTCTCTTTCTCTTTCCCCCCATCTCTTTTTGTTCAGGCAATTAATCTATGGGGGGAAAAAAAAAAAGTGAAGATGTTTCCTTTTTTTTCATGGGGTGTATGATCTACTTCTGAATCTATTAGATGGTGTCTAAATGCTGTAAGGCTGTGAGCATTATAGAATGTATTACTATGCTTCTACCAAGACAGAAAGAAAGCTGCAGGAAATGAAGAAAGAAATAAATAACAATAGAGATTATTTTTTCCCCTGTATTTTGGGCAGTTATGCCTCATAAGTAAAGAATGAGTGCTGTAGTTTGAGAAACCCTTTTACACAACAGGCTGGTAAAGTAAATAATGTTTCATTTTTAAGGAAGTCACATTGTTGATGGGAATTCAGTTTGCTCACACTCAAAAGTACATGCTCCAAGCACCTCTGTGGTGAGAAGCAAATGATGGACAAAAAAGAGGCTTAACTCATCTATTCCAGTTCTCCCATTCTGAGTGAATTAGACCTCTTCTTCTGAGCCACAAAACTTCCTAGTGCTGCAGCTTGTAGCTCTTTAAAAACAGTCGCTTCAGAAGCTGTCTGGCAATTAGCCAGGTAACTAAAACCAACTGTGTTGTATCTTTATTGGTCTGAAATATTACGAATCATCTACATGAGTGACTGTTGGCTGTCCATAGTATGCATATGTCCTTTTTCATGGTCACACTGCTCACTTTCCTGTGGCCGTATGAAAATCCAACTCAATTAGACTTTGACTCCTCTAAAGGAGTGTATATATATATATATATTTTTTTTTTTTTTTTTTTCTGAATAGCCATTGAACTAAAAACCATACCTGGAGTTGTATTGTAATCCTGAATTTAGAGCCACTTAGTGCCCTGTCAGGCCATAATCAGACATGATCACTGTGTCATCCCCATCACATAAAATCCTTCAAACAGCCTGTTCTTTTGGGGAGATACAAGTACCTTGATCCTACCTCCCTTGGGACTTATTTGAGGTCTGAACACAAGATTCAGGTACACATGATGCAAAAGGCATCAGCTCCTGCAAACTGTGACCAATGTAAATGGTTACCCCTCTGTGAGGATGACTCACTAATTCCTCTGTAGGTTGTGGAGGGGATAGGGCGATGCTGCTGAGGATTGAAATAAGGACCAGCTGCTCAGTTGAGTGATCTTCTCTTTTCTGTTTGACACTTCCCAAGTTGGACTCTGCCTTGCTACTTACCTTTTGTTATTCTATTTATAGAGGACAGCATGCCACTGATTTTTATTTTACTTTATGCAACCATTGATTACCCTACTAGAACAACACTTGCTGTATTGGGACATTTTTATCCCTTCAAACTGTAACTAAGACAAAAAAGTTACTGCTCACAGCAAATGCCCAAAGGATGTATAGATGGAAGCGTAGCCACACATGGATATTAAAGAATTTCCTTTATCATTGTTTTGCTCCTGGGAGAAGGGTTGGTTGGAAAGCATCCAGTTTTATCCTGAGCCTTGTTTGAACGAGGATCGGTGTTCCCAGGGACTTGACACTAATGGAGTTGCTTTCTAACTTTTTTAATGAGGAAGAATTCCTTTTTCAGTCCTGCTGTAAACAAAAAACAGCTGCAGTGAACGCTCTGTTGGGTAGGGGCTGGAGCAAGGGGCTGAGAATGAGGTATGGCCTCACTGAGGTCAAGGGAAAAACTTCTATCATTTTCACCCCCTTTTTTCCACCTCCCCAGTTCTTGTGAAAACTCTGCTGATGCAAAGTGGCCAGCTCCCAGATTTCCTGTATTTTGAAGCTTCTCTTTGTAAACTCAGGGAGAGAAAAATACATAACTGGTTTGCACAACGCTGGGAGATTTAAAAAATCAGACTGATATGTGTAAGCAAATAGTTTTTCTTTGTGATGTGCCTTTAGCTGCAGGTGTGGTTTTCAGTAGATTCCTGCACTATTGACTTGTGTTTCCAGCATTGATTGGGATGCTCTGCAGATAATTGTCTAGCAGGTGGCAAAGTCGGAACTAATCCATCAATTGGTTAAATTCCACCTAGTCCAAATAATCTTGTTAGTAGCTGTTTTGCCCTTTCAGCAGTCACTTTAATTAATATTCAGGGTTGTGCAGACAGTCAGGTTTCTGCCCTGCTGAACCAGGAATTGATTTTTTAAAATTTTAAATTAGAATTAATTTTTAAGGGTCTTTTTTGTCCTGTGTCAAACACACAGAGCAGCCTCTCAAAAACTTTGAGTCAGTACCACCATCTTGCTTGACAAGACTGTCCTGTCTGGCTTTGTCCCTTCCACTTAGAATATGTTGGCACTTAGAGAAATTGTGTAAGTAACTTCTGGGATGGATGAGACTCCCCATGAGAATTTGGTTCCCATGTGTTGATTGCAGCATTACCTTATAATCAAAACTTTTTTTGGTGGTGTTGAAGACACTTTCATATTTGTGAGCAGGAACATATTTGCAATATCATGAAAGCAATTTATAAAGCTAATTGAAAATGCAGGACTTGATGTGAAAGCTTCTGAGGGAAAAAGTTTTCATCCAGATCTTCAAAAGGATTTTTATCATTTTGTTGCAGAAGAACATGAAACAAAGTGAATATGAATTTTCTGCACTTGGTGAAGTATCTGCTCAAGTTGAAGAAATCAAGTTGCTGTACTTGATTTCTTCTTGTTTTGGCAGCTTTTTGCTCCCTCAGGCTGGAACAACTCGGGTTGGGTTTAGTGGCAGAAACTTGGTGAATAAAAATCTGGAATTGGTCACGTTAAACTATTTTTCAGATTCCAAAAAAAAAAATCCAGGTTTTCGCTTTGCTTTGAAAGTTCGCAGTGGGTAAACTGTGATGTTTGCTGAAGTTGGCTTCTGGAGAGAGGTTGTTTCTGTCAGGGTTAAATAACTTCTGTGAGTGACTTAACAGGAACACAGAAGACTTTGA
Organism: Corvus hawaiiensis; assembly: GCF_020740725.1. Taxonomy (NCBI): domain Eukaryota; kingdom Metazoa; phylum Chordata; class Aves; order Passeriformes; family Corvidae; genus Corvus; species Corvus hawaiiensis. Next base: position 7,101,440 of record NC_063220.1, read on the forward strand.
GACAGTATTGAGTTGTTTTGCAGTGACTTAGAGGCCTTTCTCAATATGATGTTCAAAGATGCTGTTTCTTTTAAGAATATAAAGTGTTAAATGAATTAGTTGCAATACAAAGGCAAACCTTTATGGATTGTTGTGGGTAGCTTTGATTCTGAAATTCTCTTGCCTTTGAACTGGTTTTGCCACAGCCCTACTAGTATAAGATAACATAAGCGTAAATTGGTTTGACTGGCAGAATTTGGGGACAGAGAGCTGATGTCCAGTGCACATTTGACTTTGCATTGTCAGCAGTTTGTTCCTGTTTGTTTTATAACAAAGTGTAGCACCAGCGCCTACGTTCATCATTTCCTCTCCATCAAATGCTTCCAGTCCTTTGCTGCCTGCCCCCATGGCACAGCTTTGCCCAGTGGAGTGTTCATTGCAGGTTTTATTGGCATTAGGGCTGCATCAATTGACTCCTCCTGGCACGCAGGGTCAGGCAGGCTGCGAGGGGAGTTAAAAGTTCAGCGCGGTCAGTGGCCTTGTCGCTCTGTCTGCACAGCTACACTGGGAGCTGCTTGCTGGGAAGGCTCAGCTGAAGTGTCTGTGCAAAGAATGCTTGCCACAAACCTGCATCAGCTCATATTTGTTTAATATCCAAGTGTATTAAAAGAAATAAATCACAGGGCAGTGCAGTAGCACCAGACGGGAAGAAACCATGTGTTTGTTGTATCCGTAGTTTTGGTTTGTGAATAAACAGGATGGGAATCTGAAAAGACATCATGGAACTTTTGTATATTTCTAATACTTTATTTTTAAAATACCTCCTTGCTTTTGCTGAGCTCAACAGCAAAACACAGCAGTGTTTTTGCAGTCTGAGGGAGTGCCTGCATTCTCAGGCTGTTCTCTGCTCTCCTGCCATAAGTGGCTCTGCTGACCTGTGCACACTCATGTGAAACCTCAGCATGACCCAGTCCCTGTTTCTGCTCTGAGAACAGGCACAGCTGAGTTTGTCGAGTGGAAGCCCATGTTGCCTGGGGGCAAACCTCTGTCTGAAAGAGATGTCAAGGTGCAGAATAAATACACCAGGAATTTTTTTGTCAGGAAGCAAGCTTTTTTTTTCCTAGTTCCTAAACAGTCTGGGAGGAACAGATCTCATAGGGAAACTGCATATGCTGACAGCTTCTGCACCTCTTAAGTGAAGCCTAGAGAAGTGTGTGATTTTTTTTTGGTCAATGTCAGGTCTCTAGACCTTTTGATTTTTGCCCACCCCCCCCAATGTATTCATTTGCCACATCAAAAATATAACTTGGGGAGAGGAAGGAACCCAAGGATCAGAACTAAAAGGCTGAAATTGCCCTGAAAAGCCTTTTCCCAGGGCAAGTACATACACTGATTACACAGACATGGACTGAAATTCATTTCCTGAAGAAATGAATTTCCATCATTCACATACCCAGCTAACCCTCAAATAAGTGGGCTTTATGCCAAGGCTTGCAGAGGTGTTTGAGGAGATAGCCTGTGAATTCATAGATACTTTATCTTCCACCTAGAGTTCTTTTAATCTTTGCAGAGCTCCCAGAATGGGGCTCAGATTGTTCCCATTTCCAGGAAACAGAATTCACAGGTGTGTTTAAATTCTGAATGCTGCCAACATGTGGGTAATTGAGGTGTAGCAGTGGGTGGTTCTCGGCAAACACCTGGTTCCTTTCAGTGTGAGCTTAGCTCTTGTGAATTTTATTCTCAAACTTCCTTTCCCCTTCCTTCTCAGCTTCTTCCTCACTATTCCTACCACATTAACACAATGTTAATATCTCATTTTCTTTCCAATTGCAATTTTAGCATTAGACTGTGCCTGACTGTTGTTTTTGTCGGGGGTGGGCTTGTGTTGGCAGATGTTTATTGAACAAAACAAGATGAAAAGGCAGAGTCAGTTGCTTCTGCAAAATTCTGCTCCTGATCAACAGCTGTTGAAGGCTTTGGATGACAATGCTAAGCTAACCCACACATTAGAAGAAGAGAGGCTTCAACACCAGCAAAAGGTAAAACAGAACTTCTTTTAATCTCATGCAGAAGTCTTTGAAAACCTCCTGAATTTAAGGAGTGATATGTCTTTATAACATTCAGAATTACTTGAGATCGTATCCCCTGTAAGAGCTTGGAGTTTAAGAACTAAATTTCAGAGAGAGTTGTGATTCCCTTCTTCTGGGTCACTGTTCAGACATGAGTACAGAACTCTTGTGCCCGAAGGCACTGGTTTAGGTAAGTATTTTATTCTGGGTGCCAGTAAAGTGCAATTACAAGCAGTAAGTCAGGTTCCATTAAGTGAAGAGATGACAGGAGAATATTTTGGACATTGAGTAATACAAAGGGTGTCTTGGAGGGATAAGCAAGAAAGAACATGAGGTGAGAGGCAGTGCACAAGTGGTCTGGGTCTTGCTGAACAAATGGATGGGGGAAAGCCAGACATACTGGAGCAAGGAAGGGTAAGGTGAATCTGCAAAGTGGGGTGAGAGGATATAAACAAATGTATTCTCTGAAACTGGACTAGATCAAGCTCTTAACTGGGAGAAATCACCATTGCTTCCCAGGAAAGCCTGAAAATGAGCTTTCCTTTAGCCCTGAGGCCTGTTCCTAAAACTCTGGTAATAGAGCAATGCTAGGGATAGGTAAACAATTCCTGTCATTTCATCCATGCAGCAATACTGAGACTGTGTAATCTCAAATGATTCCAAATGAGTATTTTGGAAGAATAATTGCCAGTTCACAGAAAACCTCTGCATCTTTGGCTACTTTGAAGTCTAGAGCAAAATGTATATATTTAGGGAGCTGTGAAGTTACTGCTACTCTGCATCTGAATGCTGCCTCTGAATCCATAATATTCCATTCCATAATGTTCCACTGGCATCTGCATGATTCGAGACAAGGGAGTTTAAATAATGAGCCTGTCAGTGGAAGCAGTAAGAGAACAAAAATGTCAATGTTCTCGTGCTTCAAATGAGGAAATGTTCTGAAATTAAATTCTAATTATGTGATAAAAACTCTATAAAAAGAAAGGGAACAATGTAGAGCTTAACCAGTTTGGAGCTAAAGACATATTTTAAAGAAGAGATAAAGCAAGTTGGGGTCATAACAGAAAATTCTGACATCTCTCAGAAGAATCCTTCCAGCTCTCATTAAAAAATTTTCCTTTTTCTGGGACTTGTGCTTCACTCCTATACTATAACATGATGTTTTCAGGCCTAACTGTGCCTAGTGGGTTATTTGCCAACAGGAGGGACAGAAAAATCCTTTTATTGTGATGAATGCTCTTGTTTGCCAACTGCAGATCAAAGAATTAGAAGAGCAGCTAGAGAATCAATCACTGCATAAGGAGATTAGTCGCCTTAAACAGCAACTAGAACTTTTGGAAGAAGATAAAAAAGAACTGGAGCTGAAGTGTCAGCATGCAGAAGAAAAAGCTAGAGACCTAAAGCACTCAGGTAAAATTGTGTAATAACTTCCATTTTAGCGGTAAAGTGTGTGTGGGGAGGGTGGTTGGTACACATCTAATGGAATTATATGTGTTATATTTGAGACCCCAGAAGCTTTTGTGTAGCTGTGATCCAGACCTGTGCTTCACTTGACAAAGTACAGCAACTGCCTTAACTGCAGAACAGCTGTGTCCAAAATGTGTGTGAAGAAAGAACCTTGTAAAATTTCTGTAAGGAACAAAAATCCTGGTGTTAGGTTGCCCTGAATCTTACAGATGGATAAACATATGGAAATGGCTCTCTGTGTGAAAGACGGTACCTGGAATTTAAAGCCACTCAGTTGATTTTTAATTTGTTTACATATTTAAAAGTAAGTGTAAAACACTGTAATTTTAATTCAAATCCGTCATTGCAAGAACAAAGAACCATGTCCACTTTGGAAATCATATTCTTACTTCTGCCATAACCTACTGTACACAGAACAATTGCTAAGGATTTTTGTAACTAAAAGAAATTCAAGACTTTTTCCTCTGTTTCTGCCCTTCCCCAGTTAATTACATTTGACAGCATTTCAAGTGCAGAAAAGTAATTTCCACATTTTAGGTCTGACATGAAAACAGGAGAGGAAAAAATCCATTCTGTCACCACCCAATTTTGACCATTTTTATGGGGAAAGCCCACACCATCAGTAAGACAGAGATAGGTCTGGAGGCTGAAATTGCCAATTTCTGTCATCTCTTGTTAGTTCATTCTCAAATACAACCTCAAATAGAGCATTGCAGAAATGGATAAAGTTTTCTCTGCTCTGTCATTTTATATGAAGAATCCTGTATGAGGCAAAGTTTCAGTAGTAACTCAGGTTGGAGGTAATTGGTTTCATGGGAATCCTGCATTGTTCTTGGTAGAAAATGCCAAAAAATGGACTTCCAGCAGTTGTGTGGTTTAGTCTTGTTTGTTCTTTAGTTAATTAGTAGGGTTTTTTTCTTAAACGGTCAAAGCTGGTTTTTAGAGGAGATGAGAGAGCCCAAGAACTCACTGTGGTTTCTTTCATTGCTCTTGTGCAGTTGATGAACTTCAGAAGCGAGTCCAGCAGTCTGAAAATCCTGCTCCGCCCCCGCCGCCACCACCGCCCCCGCCTCTCCCTCCTCCTCCTCCCCCCAACCCCATTCGGTGAGTGCTCACACCCAGTGCTGCTCTGCAGAAGCAGAATTCCTTACATCAGCTGGCATCCAAGCAGGAAGAGTGTTTTTAAAGGAAAAAAGGCTTTCTCCACCTGTCTGGGGCTCCTGAGCAGCAGCACACGCTCAGGGCCCCACCTGCCCCCAGACTTAACACCCTGACCAATTTTGAACAGTGTCTGCCTTGCCAAGCCCAATAAATTGTCTAGACTGTGACTTTGGAGGAGGAGGGATACCTGTCTCCTCTAAATTTAGGAGATTATTTTTTTTTCTATTCACCTGATAGCTGTAATTACAGACTTGTGAAATGCTTTCTATTGCCAAGAAAACTCCTTTGAACCAAAGGATATGTTAGATTATTGTGTGTCCCTTCATGTCAGATACTGATGATGAAAATGCAGACTCCGTTGAGTTCCCACAATTACTTTCATAAGTTAAAAAGGAGAGGGAAAAAAAACAAAAAGAAAATTACCACCCAGTCATCAAGCAGTTTTGGGCAAAATTACCAAAATTTGGCCTGATTTCTGCAAAGGACTATGAAAGAGCATGACCAGTCTATGATGTATCAGACATTAGACCCAAATGAATTAACTAAATACTAAAGGGTCCTTAGTTAATTTTAGAAACCCAGCTAATCTCTTCATGTTGTCTGCTTAGTTTTAAGAATAAATGGACTTTGATGACAGTTTGCAACCTTCTGTATTAGAAGTGACATCCAGGAGTCTTGTAAACTACTGTGTTAAATGTATGAATAGATAGATTAGCGGGGAGAATTCATCCCTTTGTTCATCTTGCATTGTTTTTAGAAACTCAGCATGTTCAGGAAGATTGTGTTTGGCCTTTTGCTTCTTTTATGTCCATTAACTCATTTGGCCTGCTTGCTTCTTTCTCACTGATGGGATAGCATGAATTAACTGCGTAGGGGTGTTGTGGGATTTTTTGTTTAAATTTATGCCCTTTAGTGTTTGGAATAGGTGAAAGTATTAATTTTAAGCCCTGTAGTAGGAAAGTCAGACATCTTCCTCATGCAGTATGACATGTATGTGTATAGAAGTTGTTTCAGGGCATAAGCACTGGGTGCTGGTTTTTTCTGGGACAGAGTTTTGACCCTTGATAGCAGGGATGTCACTCTGCTGTGTAAGGAATGATGTTCAGTAGGGAGTGACTGGCCTTACTGACACATCAGATGTGCACAGGAGCTTGTACTTGTTCTTGGAGATGAATCATTTACTGGTGTGGAGGTTTACGTTGTGACTATAGCGAGGGGATAATTATTTGACACTGTAAGAAGATTACAAACCTGGAGATGGTGAGGAGATACTGATCACCATATTTAAGTGTCCTCTGGAGAACAATACTTCAACATCTACAGCTCTCCTTTCTGTTTATTATGCCGGAGCAGCTTCCATTTGTCATGTGTCACAATGAGACCCTGGCTTTTAATATTCAAATCTGGAGTGTTTTGATTTGTGCCTAATGTCTGTTAAAAAGAAATAAATTTCTCTGGTGCATTTTGATGGGAGGCATTGTGGGGGGTAATTCAGTGCATCTGCATTCAAGAACCATTAAATGAGTCTTTTGTAAGTGGCTGTATAATCAGGTATAAGCAAGCTGGTGGTGTGTTGTGTTCAGGCTGATCCAGGACAGAATGACAATCTCTGTTTCCTTTTCCCCCCAAGGTCTCTCATGTCAATGATTCGCAAGAGATCTCACTCCAACACCAACGTGAGCAAGAAGGAGAAACCTCCTCAGCAGGAGTCAGGTATGGCTCATCCCTTCTCAAGCCATGTGGGTTGTCCACTGGTACTGCAGGAAAAGCTGGTGGAAAGGAACTGTGGATAAAGGTGGTGATTCAGATGCTTTTAAGTGTCAGCATTAACTACAGCTGTCCGTGTCCCAGCACATTGCTCTGCCTTGCAGTCCAGAAATGGGACTGCAGCCCAGGAGTATGTGCACCACGATGGGAAGTGGTATCTTCAGTACTGTAGCTTCGGTATTCCCGTGAGGGGTGGCTGAGGACTCTGGGCTTGTCTGCTTTGGAGAAAAGGAGGCTGAGGAGGGACTTTATTGCTCCCTACAGCTCCTGAGGGTGGGACAGGGAGAGGGAGGTGCTGAGCTCTTCTCCCTGGGATCCAGTGACAGGACACAGGGGAGTGGTTCAAAACTGCCTCAAGGAATGCTTAGACTGGACATAAGGAAGCATTTATTTATGGTGAGAATGGTCAAATACTGGAACGGGCTTCCCAGAGAGGTGGTTGGTGCCCCAAGTCTGTGGGTGTTTAAAGCCTTTAAGAACATGCTCTTACTTTTGGGTAGCCCCAAAGTGGTCAGGCTGTCAGACCAGATGGTCACTGCAGGGCCCTTCCAGCTGAAACATTCTGTTGTATTCTACTGCAGATTTCTTTGAGATCCCAAGTAGATTTGTGTGGCCCTCATGGCCATCTCTGCCTCCACAACTGAACTGATCATCAGCATCCAATTTACTTTTTCCAAAAGGATTTGAGTATGAACAGTCTTTGAGGCTGCAGGTCAAAAACCTCAAGGGAAGACCTAGCACTTGCTGTAACTGGAGGAAAGTTCTAATCTACTGCTCGAGCTGCAGCATGTGCAGGGCTTCGTGCTTCCACAGGTTACCTGGAAGAGGCAGAAGACCAAACCTACGAGCGTTAAACAGAGAGCAGGTTAAATTCAGCATAATACAGGGAAATTTCCAAATTTCCACATGGCAATTTCTTCTGTCCAGAGTCTCTCCACAGAGCTTGTTTGTTAAATGTTTCAGTTTTCATCCCTCAATTCATATCTTGTGAAATTACCACTCAGAGTTGACTGTAGTTTTAATCCTTTAATAACACTGAAAACCTAAAACAAAACAGTCTTACACTAAGGTGGCTCTGCATGCAAAGTAACAGCTGAAATTGCATTTTATTGTTGTTAATGGAAGCTGGAAACTTGGTACGTTGAGAACAGGAGTTAAGTACAGACTTACAAATGACTGTGAGTGCCTGAAGAGTCAGAGCTAGTTAGACAGGCATTGCCAGTTAAATAACCAGGGATTTTCTTGCTGTTTCTCTCTTCCTTTTGAAACAGCAGGAGTTTGTTTGTAGTGAATTGCTTAACTCATTTGCTGCCACTTAAACAAAGAAGGGAACCTGGCTGAAATTATAGGATATAACTGTTAAAAAAAACCCCCTGCTGTTAGCAGACTAATGGTATGTAAGTCAGGCTGGATTGTTGCATGGAACCAACAGGCAGGAAGTGGGGGAAGGAAAGTATTACTCCTCCCATTTTTCAGGTGAGGAACTGAGAAAGGGAGTGACTTGGGCAGGTCCCTGGGGGAATTTCTGGGAACTGGTTACCAGTCTGAGAGAAATAAGGTTCTGGGTGTGGATAAAATAGTTAGAGAAGTGACCTTGTACTGAGACCTCTGATGAAGAGTCAATCTTACCTTTTGGTAGAAGTCCAATTATGGTGCCTTGATTTATCAGGGTTCCTTACCTTGAAGCATCCTAGATGTTTTGATTACACCTTTTTGTTGAGACTGTCGCAAACAGTGATTGCAGGAAATACTATGAAATTCACTCCAAGTTCTCTACTCCCCATTCTTTCATTGTTTATTAGCAAACTAACAGTTCTGACCTTTCTTCAATCACATATAAACTGCTTTTTCTCTTAATAGTTGAGCTGTTCTTAAAATAAAAATAAAAAAGGAGAAAGTTCTGTCTTGATCTAGTTATTATATCAAACTTGAGGCTTATTTTGACCCCTGTTAAGGACTTAGAATTTCTATCCCATACCACCAATTATGCTTTTATATTTGAAACAGCCTGTTTGTGAAATTAAAGCCTGACATTGAATCGGCTTAGAATACAGAAACCACATTTCTATGAATCATCAATAGTACCCTGACAAGTGAGAGAGCAGAAGTCTTTTTAAAATTCCTGTTATATAAGGTACAAGGTTGCAGCTTTGAATAGCATCAACCCTATTTCTCTATGTATTTGCTTTAAGTGCTCTTCCCCCCTCCCCTTTTTAGTATGTTAAGGGTCTTTTGTTTTGTTATCCAGAATGCTGATAAGTTAACAGGTATTGTTTAGGTTCATCACAGAGTCATGTCATCTGAATATTTTGCAGTCCTCATACCAAATCTCTTGAAAAAGCAGCCATTTTCATTTCATGGTATTTCAGTTTTTCCCTTTAACTTGATGCAGTGTTTTTTCAAGGGGTGGGTTTAGTTCAGTCTGAGGTGTTGGTGTGTTGTTCCGCCCAGGTTCTCAAACCCACTTGAAATGGGAGACATAATTGGGAATCACTGTCATGGGGCATTTGCAGCTTGTCCTGTGTCAGTGGAGCTGTGAATTCCTGCTGAGCCACACAGGAAGCAAAACTCTGTTCTTTCAGTCCCTGGTGCTTCATCCTAGAGCACTGAGCTTTTGCAATTCCCAGACAGTTCCAGGAGCTTTATGTTTTTCAGGATGTGGGTCTGCTTCTGTCCAAACTTCTGCAGTTTGGCGTTTGCAGAGTCAGGATCTCAGTGTAGGTTGGCATTTTAATCTTTAGGAGCTTAGGACAGCTGAGCTGATAGCAAAGGTCGCTGTATCCAGAATGAGAACATGGTTTTTTACTTTGTACCATTTTTCTGCAGTTCCTATCTGAAATGTGATCTGCTCTTTGACTTTCCTAGCAGGTGAAGAAGTTACAGATCTGAAGAGGCAAGCTGTGGAAGAAATGATGGACAGGATTAAAAAGGGAGTTCACCTGAGACCAGTCAACCAGTCAAGCAGGCCTAAAACAAAGGTTTGGAATAAGTAGCAGACCAATAATTTTAGCTAAGTACAGTAATTTACACTGAAAATAAACTTTTCTGTTAAATATTCAGGTGAATACATTTTCCTCCCCTCATTTACTTGGCTTGATTTTGGATAAAATGAATTAGAGGAGCATATACCTGAAGAACAGAAAAAAAATGAAGGCAGCAGTTAAGTAAATAAAGGCCAGTTTCTTGGACACAGAAAAGAAGCCTGTAAACAAACAGCTGCTAAGAAGCAAAAAGCACAGAGAGAATACCTGAAGTGGTTAAAGGGGATGATCAACAAGTAGGCTGTGTTAGCACTTTTTTTTTCTTTTATGCAGCACTTACACCTAGTACCTGAATGTGGCTACTGTAGAACATTGCTTACCTCCTTCACAAAAGCATAATCTTTATGTATAGTCTGTGATTCACAGTGCCAAGAGCTGAGGCTCTTCTCTTCATCTGAGTAAGGAAATAGATGGAATGTTAGCCCTGTGCCCACGGGAGGAGGGGGCAGAGGTGCAGAGTCTGTCCTGGGCCGTTTCTTGTGGCTTTTGACATCCATGTGTTGTGTTTGTTTACAGCCGGAAACACCAAAGCCCTCTGAAAGTGCAATGAAAGAACTAAAAGGGATTCTGGTAAGAAAACTTGCATATTATATTCCGTTTTCTTCTCATTGAGCTGACAGGGCCTTCTGTGCAAAATGTGGAACTTCTGCCTTTTGGTTTGAAGCCTTAGAGCAGTTTTAGGGCAAATCCCCCAGTTCCACCTTTGATTTGACTTAAGGATGGTTTTGGTCTTGCTAGGAGAATTTGTTTTTGCACTCTGCTCTGGGTTTATGTGCTCCTGCCACTAGAAGGGATTTTATGGTGTGTGTCTGCCCTAGATCCTTGGGAAACTTTCCAAATACTCACAGTGGGGATGCTTAGGAAGGGAGAGGCAGCTGAATATCTGTATCTAGTCCAAAGCAAAGCCCCTCGACTGGACATACAGTGAATGTAGAGTTCTCCTCATCAATTGCTGCCCTCTTTCCTGTGGCACCAAATTTCTTGTTAGCATAGGTGAAGTCCAAATAAAGCAATAGCTGTGGTCTGTCTGCATTTATTTATATGTAGAAAAAATTGATTCTGAATAGCTATCCACTTAACCACTTCTCACAAAATAAAAACATGAGGCATGTTTGGTTCAGCTGAGAGCAATGTGCTAAGTTTGCTCCTGTTGTGTCCTTTACTCAAGTGTTGCATTGTTTGTTTTTAACCGGTTGCTTCTTTTGCACCAGAGCTAAAATTGTATCAGTCAGAAGGAGCTGCAGTTCTTGCTCCCTGACTTCTGTAACCCCGAAGCTTCTCAAGTGCCATTTTGGCACATCGGGTGAAATTCTGCCAGTATTGAAGCAAAATACTTCAGTTCCACTCTGCAGAAGGTGAAGCTAATCATTCTCATCATCCTGTGGGTAAACAGCCCTTGTAAAATCCAGTTCAGTGGTGTTTTGGGGGATGCAAGGCAGTACAGCAGAGTGTAGCCATAGCCTTTGCTGTGATTTAAAATCACCAGTGGGGCACCAGTGATGTGTTAAAGTTGCTGTTCTCCAAAGCAAGGGAAGAAGGGAAGAAATGATCTAGAGAGTCACCAGACCTTAATGCTGAGCTCTAATTAGAGGGACACGTAATTAAATGCGGCGCTAAATAGGAAGGGAATGAAATGGAACTCTGAGGCTGTGCTTCAATCAGAATTCCATAATTACAGGAATAGCGGGATGTGGTGTGCTGCTTGGACCAGTGAGGGTTGGACAGAACCATCCTGCCCAAGGTCCTTTCGTTCTCTAATAGCTGTTTTATTTCTTCAGCACTGTGTCACTGGCACCAGGGGAGACTTGATTATGCACTTCAGAGGGAGCAGAGAGGAACCTGCAGGCACTGCACTTCTGTGTTGGGCTCATTGCTTTTGAGCCTTTCAGGGTATTTGCAGTGCAAGACAAACTGTATAAAATGCAGCTCCAGTCTATTCTTGAGAGCAGTGATTATGCACAGTCAGACAACAAACATGGGGGTGGAATGTGATGGAGTAAACATTTGTTGTTCCTATGCTAATTATGCATTTTGTGTAGACCTCCATATAATTGTTACAAACAAAACACATTTATGTTGTGCAAATTCCAGAGCTTGAGTGGCTCCCTTTTTTAAGTTGCTTTTGTACATGTACATTTGTACAGATCTGGAGCATACTACTAATGAATAACCTGCTCAGTAAATTTCCAATGGTTTTGAAAGAAAATATTTTAACTTTTAGGCAAGAGTGAAGAATTAAGTTACTTTGCAGGGCTCTTGAAAGTAGCACAGCTTGTGCAACTGAAAGTGCTATTTCCTTTTGTCGTTGGCTATTTCTGCTCAGAAGTTACGTGCTTATCAACAAAAGATGTCAATAGAATGTTATCTGTGGTCTGGAAAAATGCTATTTGAGTCTGACATGTTTTGGAAGACTGAATAAACAAGATTTCTGGGAAGACTCAAAAAGAGAATGAAATAGTATATGGGTACCAAATTTTCAGTTGCATTATAAACATTTTGGGTGAGTTTTACAATCAAGTGGGTTCTGATTCAGTAACTGACTGTTGTGGGTTGGGAAATGCATGCAGTATGCACTAAATGCATGTGTAAATTCCTGTAGGCAAGTTGGCTTTGCTTAAAGCCTCTCTTCCTCCCACTTTAAGAAAAATGCTCCTGGACCTGCAGCTTCACTGATTCTACATGCTAGCCTTGGCATAAGGCAGTAATAGCATTTATTTCTGTTCTGTATGTACAAAAAACTGTTTCAACTTGAGATCTAACTCTGTGCAAAAGAGAAACCTTGAAGTGTGTAGACATAGGGTCAGGTTTATGGCAGACCAGCTACACTATAGGATATAATATGCTGCAGTTGTGGCTGATAAATACTGACTTTTGCAGACATACGTACACACCAGGATGCAGCAACACAGGACCATGCTAAAATAGAAAACCCACTGGAGCAATAACAGATGGATCTTTGGCTTTTTGCTGAGAGAGGTTAATTATGTGCATGATAACTCTCTGGCAGTTTTTTAAGATCCTTTAAATGTTAAGATGGACGGAGTTGGCAGCTCCTTGCGAACATCAGAATTTGTTCATTAGTGATCCGGAGCATCCCTCTTATGCCTGATATCACGCCACTAATGTGTAGTAAGTGTGGTTTATCCCCACATTAAACCCAAGTAAGGGTGGGGTGGCGAGCTGATCCCAGAAGCTCCTGTTGTACTGATGGAAGAGCTTGGCCCGCTGCTCTAGAACTGCAGTGTGAAAGATTCTGAAGTTGTGCACATGAGCTGCTCAGCAAGGCATGATCTGTCCTCAGAGAGCTTCTCATGCCTGTTTCTTGCTCTAGGAAACACTGAATAAATCCACCAGTTCCCGAAGCTTGAAGTCCCTTGAAACAGACAGTGGTGAAACAGAGCTGGAACGAGTCCTGCGACGCCGGAAAGTGACCACTGACCAGGACAGTGGCAGTAAGTGCTGGGCTCCTTTGGAGTCCTCTTCCTCTCCCTGCATTAAGTGACTCTTGAAGCTTTACATTCTGTTCCAGACCATTGCCATTGCAGCCATTGAGAGCTCCACCTTCTTCTACAGTGACTCCCTTCCCTGTCTCACCTGTTGCTTTTGATCCCATTTTCTCCAAGAGATGCTTCTGTCAGGATTTTCTGCACACATAGACACATACACTCAGGTTCCTCTTTCCAGCCTGGAGCTCAGATGTTACTGCTGGAGTTATTGCTCGAATCTACTGTGAAAATACTCTTGAAAGTAATGCTAGCCAGAGAAATGAGATTTGGGACTGGTGATTTGAATTAACCTTCTCTGCAGACCAGGGGTCTGCAGTTTTTATGCTGTGCTTTACTGTAATCTTCTGTAAAAAACTGTTGACGTTCTGCTTGGTTACAAACACAGCCTGTGCAAGTGTAAGTCCATGCCATAGTACATGCAGATGTGGCTGGTTTGAATGTCACTGCAGAGTTTTATCTTGGACTTTGCAGACAGTTCACTGACTCCTCATTACTACTGAGAACAGGCTTTTCAGCCATCAGGTTGGGAGAGCACCAAAGTTGTGCCTGGGTAGGGCTGTGTGGGCAGCAGGAATTCCCACCCCAGAAGGCAGGAGGATCAACCCAGCAAGTGCTGCCTGTGGTAAAAAAGGCAAATCTTGGTGGGGAGAGCAGAAGCTGCAAATGTGGTGTTTTGATACTCTCTTGCACTGGATGCTGTTGATTAAAATTCCATTTTGATTTCTGCACTTAGCTAGAGTTCTGCTCTGCTCTTGTGTTGTTTCTAGACCAATCTGGATAATGGAAACATTAAACTTTCTTTGGGTTCTAGGTCCCACTGGAATCTTGGCCACATCAGAATCAAAGTCTCTGCCTGTGCTGGGTTCGGGAGCCAGTGCCCCACAGGCAGCGTTGGACAAGAAGGATGTGGAGACAGAATTCACTTCCAAAGTACCCAACTCAGGTCCTGTCCCCAACCAGCCTAAGGGTGCTACAGGCTCCAAGCCTACTTTACAGTAAGTAGAATATGGATTTATAGATATATTGTAGAACAAGATGTGTTTAGCTGGTGTGTTTTGAAAATGATTTAATACCAGTTTTGGTTAACACAATAAATGTGCAGTCTGCAGCTGTTTACCACTGACTCCTCAAATAATTTCCAGTCTCATGTGAAAGGAGAAGTTAAATTCTCTGTAATGAAGTTCTTTCCCCCTAAAACCTGTGGACGTTCTTCAAAAAAAAGTTCCTCTTCTCAGTCCAAAAAAAAACCTCAAGAGATTTTGAAAAATAACAAGGTTGAGGGTTTATTCCATATCCTGAAGAGAAGAGGGATGATAGTCATATTGTTAAGTCTTGATTAAAAGTAGTTCTGGCAAATATTTTCAAAAATACAATCATGTGAGTCATCTTGGTCTATATGCTGGTGTGCAGGGCAGTTTCTGTTGAACCAAAACAAGTCCTGAGTATTACTCTTAAAAATTGGTTGGCAAAAAATTTGAATTACCTTGAAATGTCATGATTAAAAAAAAAAAATTAGTGCTGCATTGCACAGATGGGCAGCAGAATTTTTCATCACAGCAGATTGAAGACCTGAACCCAGCATCAGAGTTAAACTTACTTCAGCAATATTTATTTCAGATTCCCTGGAGGATAGGTTTGTTCTCCAACCATACCAGGCTCCTTTTGGAATTAGGCTGTGCACTTGCTTCAGTTCCCTTGCCAGATTGCTTGTCAGTTTGTCACTTCAAGGAAATAGATGAGACAAGTAAGATTGGCAGAAGATTGTAATTATGGCTAATTAAACCTCTGATTTCCCACTCTCTCCGTTAGAAAATACCACCAGTACCAATTCTAGCAAGTCTCCATTGCTTTTTTCAGAGGAGCAAGTCATGACAAATGAGCTGAATATTCAGTTTGCATCTGTTTTTATGAACTGATACTTCACTCTTACGCAGGTACTTCCATCCTTTATTTTTGAGTGGATGAAGAGCCCAATTTCCTTTTGTGCTCTACAGTTGTATTTAATTCCTACTAAGACTTAAAAGCAGAATGCCTTTTTCATTCATATGTATTTTCCCCTTTTATTTCATGTAAGTATCCTTAGAGGAAAGATGATCTTCATTTTAATTTAATCAGAAAGATGAAGATATGTTCAACAGTTAATTTTATTGAATAATGCCTTTGCATTTTCTTGAACTCCTACCCTGACAGAAGGGTGAGGTTGTTCCTGAAAAATGTGTTTGTAGTTCGTGGATTTCTACTATTTTGAACAAACCAGAAAATACAAGCAACTCCTGCCACCTTTTGTGTACCTTTGTTCCACTGAACTAAGTGGAAATTGCATTTACAAGAAAGGAAATGAAATAATTGCAGGCCCCAAGGTCTTACAGAATGCGTGGTGAATTGACAGTGAAAAGGATCTTGTGTTGACAGTCACAGTTGTTATGTGTTATAAAAGCATATGTGAAGCTCAATTTATTTCTCAGCTTGCCTATTCAGTGACATCCCGAAAGACACATTTCACTTCAATTTATCCGTTTAAAGCATTAAAACAAATGTAGTGGGCCAGAGTCCTTCGTGCTGCAGGGCTTCCTTGCACTGAGCCACTGGTGTAAATCTGCTCAATGGGCAACACTCATCCTTTAGGGATGGTTTTCCAAGAGGGAAGGTGCTGGGGCTCTCCAGCTCTTGTTTGGCCAGGCTGGCAGGAGGAGCAGGGACAACCTGCAGGCTCCATACCACGTTGCAGTGCAATTGCTTTCCTTTTCTCTCCTGGGTGCTGTTTGCAGCAGAGGTTGGCAGAAGCAGCCTCCAGACTCCAAGGTGTGAAAGCACTGTTGGAAATAGGGCTTGTTGGAAGCAGGTAGCAGAGGGAAGTTCATTTGGCCAGCAAGTCTGACAAGTGGGCTCTGTAGTTAGGGCAGTTTTCTCTGAGCTTCCCTGAAAGCAGCTTAGTTTGGATCAGCAGAGCACTTCTGAAGCAAATCTCACTGTTCTCTGCGTTTGCTATGCTTTGATTTGTATTCTGGAGTGTTCTTAGTGCATCCTGTATCCCTGGATTCATTGGATGAGTGAAGCTAAACCACGGGATGTGGTCCAACCTTTTTGGGTGTCCTGGGGGGGCACACAAGAGCTGGTTCAGTGAATTACCCTGAAATCTGCTCTGCAGCAGGGGCTGCTTCCCTCCATACTCTGCTCCCGTTCCACCACTCCATTCCAAGTAGCCCGTGCTAACTGAACAAACAGTGCCCTGCCTGGACTGCATATCCTACATGAGAAATCCTCTTCTCATTCTTCATACCTGAGGTTAAAGGATGCAGCTCCCTCATCATTTGCCATTCCTTGAAATCTGAGCAAGGTGTGACTTCTTCATCTGTTTGCAGCAGGTAGCAAACATTTCCCATCACAGGGGAGGACTGCATGTCTCATAATTGCCAAGTGTCTCTTGCAGGGAAGGGTTTATTCTCTTTTCTTCACCTAGATTTTAATGTACAGCTTGCTATAGAAAACCTGAGTTTAGAACCTCGAGGTGAGGTGTCATTTCAGTGCAAGAGGTTCTTGTGTGTCTGAAGCCATTAAGGAGGTGGTTCGGAATGTGTGAAATTTTGCTGAGGTGGTGCTTAGGGGGGAGACATCAGTAATGTGTGTCCTGTAGGCAAACTGAGGCCTTACCTCAGTGTGCAGGTAACTTCCTCTGCAGATCTCTTCCCCAGTGTTTAACCCAGCACGAGTGTAATTCTGCTTAGAAGAGGTGACAATTTATATTCCTTGGGAGCAAAGAGAGTTCCCGTAACCCCCTGCAGTGTTTAGGCACAGAAGGGAAAGGTGTGTCTGGCTCTGCCCCTGGGTTTTTGGTTGTTCGGTGGGGTTTTTTTCAGCACTTTGTAAACATTGTGTTTCTGGGCTGCAGAGTTCTCTGCTGACAGAGTGCACTACAGAGAGGGTTAGTGTTAATCTGATGATTTTATACAATTAAAGGATTTGTCCTCCCTCTCCCGGCTGTAATCTTAGTACCCCAAATCATCCACCAGCTCTGCAGGGAGCAGCTCAGCCTCAGCTGGGCTGAACTGCAAAGGTTTTCCAGTGCAGCTTGAACATGGGCAATTTGGTTTGAACAACAGATGAAGAAAACAATGGGATGTTCTGGAAGTTGGAGGTCTCCTCAGTTTTAACTGTTTTAAAAGCTACCGATAGATTTTTCTTAGCTTGTACTCTTTGTGTGCCTTCTCAGTGCAGGCAGATGCTCTCCCAGATTCTTCATTTAAGTAAATTTTCTGAGTTTTTGGGCTTTTTCAAAAAAAGTACCTGAAAATGGGAACAATTTCCATGCTAAAGATTGTCTGCAGTTCTGTTCTGCTGGCTGCTACATTGACCACCTTTGTACTCAGCTGGATTTAGCAGGGGCATTCTGAAATGGAGAAGGTTTCTTGCACGTCCTTCACAGATGTCTGGTGTTGCAGGTAGCACTGGTACTATCAAAGAAGGGAACAAAGGGCTAATTCACCAGTGTCACTGTTTATATTCCCTGTAATCTCTGTTGGACAAATACTGGTAGTAGTGTGATGGAATTTTTTGTTCATTTGAGACTTTCAAAACTTGGAATTGGTGTATTTTTTACTGTTGCTCAGTATTAGCCTGTGGTCTTCTCTGGCTTATTCTCCTGCCTTATCAAGAATTCTGAAATAATAGACACATCTGCCATTTTTGCTTTTGTTCTCAGTGAATATTGACATAAAATTTTGTTTTCTAATGGATGCATATTACAATGATTTTACAATGATTTAATGAATAGAGCACCAACCCAGGTTAAATAATGCCAAGATTCTAGTATTACCAGAGGAAAAAAAGAAAATCCAAATCTCAGTTGACAAGCTGATCCTTAGTTTGTCCTTTTTACTCCTACTGTAAATTTTATGCAAAGGTCACAGCAGTGCTAGTTCACAGACTTTAGTAATCCTTTAGTATTTACACCTTCTGTAGGTTCTGTAACTATATACACAGAACAGATTGCTTCTGATACTCTTACGTAACAAAGCATGCAACACTGCATATCCCATAGAATTGATCTCAAATGCATTTGTCATCTAAATCTAAATTTCACAGTGCAGATTTTTTTGTGTTTAGTCATAAAAATATATGCAGACTTGAGAACAACTGTGTGTGAATGAGTACAATAGAACTAGGGTCTCAATGTCTGGTTTAATATATAGTTGCACAAATAACAAGAATATTGATAACAGCATTAACAATCTTAATGAGGGAAGAGCTTTGCATAGAACTAAATGCAGATACCTTGGCTGGACAAAGTTGAGTTGTTCAGAACTGTGGCAAACTCTGTCTTTACTCACTGCTTTTCCCAGCTTTATTTGTAGGAGTAGATGCTGTTTTTTGAAAAGGAGCACCAAAATTATGTTCATTCTTCACACTGAAACATTCTGCTCTTGACAAACTGTTGAAAGTAAGCTGTGAATACCTGATAAATAGGGTTAATAATTTTTAACAATGCCTCAGCTGTAACAGCAGCATTGTCAGGCTGGTGCTGCACCAGTGTAAAGGATTTGAAGAAGGCAATACTAGTACAACCAAGTCAGATAGTAATTCTTATTTTTATGCTGCAAACACTGATTTAATCACCGGTTTTCTCCATTAAACTACTTTATATCGACATCTTTCATTTTTCTGTCCTTTGAAGGTGGTAAATATGATTGCCATTTTATCCATTTTTGTTATAAATGAAACAGACTTCAGAGCGTTTGGCTGTGCATCAGTTGTTGGAATGCTGCCATACACTAATGCAGACTCCCCACTGTGAGCCCAGTGGAGAATTATACTTTGATTCACCAGATTGTATTAAATAGTCCAGCTGTTGGGATTTGAAAGATAGTTACCTCCAAAGTGAAATAAAAATGAACTTGGCATTTATAGCTTTGACCATTTTTGTAGTGTTGGGCAATCAGCTTTTCAAAAGTAGCACTTTTTAAAATAACCCTCTTCTGGTTACACTGCTTTAAAAAGTTTAATTTGCTGTAACATTCAAAATACCCCGCCCTGTATTTTTCTGGAATGATTGGCAACTTCTGCATAAAATAAGCATTATTTTCCTTTTGAAATCACTAGCTTCTGATGATAATCAAATGAGTCTGAAACTGTATCTATTAGTGCCAATTTCTGCATTAATTAACTTATACCAAAGTTCTAATGTTAGAGACAATTCTTATAATTAAAGCTTGAACATGGAATTTCATTTGCCGTATCCAGCGCTGCAAGCTGAGTAAATTCTTTCTGAAATGGAAAGTGCAGCAACTGTTGTTTCTGTGATTATTTTCTTGGTTTTAAGCTGTTCATTTACTCTCTCCCCATCAGGTGGGAGCTGGTGCAGTCCCCACCCCATGTTCTAATTGTTGAGTGGGCTGACCTCTTTCTTCTTTGTCATTTTCTTTAGGACAAAGACTGTCACAATAAAGGGCAGTTCATGGCAGATGGATCCTGTAGCTGAATTTCTTTCTATGGCCTCCAGTTGATTCTACTTTTTCCTATCAAGGGTGCTGCCTTGCCAGTATGGAAGACTGTTTGTAATAAATGAGCATGAAAATTTAAAAGAAAAGAAGTAGAAGGGAGGAAGAAAAGACTCTGGACAAGCCAGTGCAGTGTGCGTAGGACCTTCCAGCACCAGGGATTTCAGCACCTGCCCAGTTTGGGCTCTGTGGGTGTGGACAGTGCATTCATACTGGTGTGTAAGGCCCTACTAAGGATGGGCCAATGCAATGTGGCTGCCATCCCTGAGCCTGCCTGGCTCTGAGCCCACAGGCACTGGGCTGACAGGCTCTGGGAGGCTCAGGCTCTGGAATGCACGGTGCAGGAGGCACAAGCCTGTGCTCTCAGGCTCTCTGTCAGCCCTCCCAGCACGGTTAAGGTGGAACACCCCAATCTGCCACTTGTTCAGGTTGAGCATTCCCAGTGTTTGCCATGTTCTCTGCTGGTGCATTCTGGCTAATCTAAGGATTTGCCTGCACGTTTTCAACACCAGTGCAAAGCTTTTGAATACAGACAAGTGCTTTTAGTGTTCATAGGCTGATGCCAGCTTTGACAAATAACCCAGGTGTCTCTGACCTTTCCTTCCTCCCCGCTCAGAGGCTTTTTATCCACACAAATCCCTGCACTGCAAACAATGGTGGTGTAGCCCCATTTCTGCAGCACAGAGTGTGGGTTGAACACCCTCGAGAGTTCAGCAAAGCCAGTGGGTGAATTTCCAGAAATCATTAGCAGTTGCTCCCAGTGAGACCAGCAGCAGCCAAGGGAACACCTACCTGGTTACTCTGTGCCTCAGAGCTGTGCAGTGCAGCCCCAAGTGGGTGGCTCTGGGATAGAGGTGTGGAGAAGCCATTTCTCAGTGCCTTGTTTGAGTTCATTTTTCATCTTCCATGCCTGGCTTAACGAATGGTCCAGGAGGGGGAATGTGACTGCTGCATTTTGTGCACTGCTGTCTGTACATAACAGCTGTTAAATCCTTAAATGTATTTGTTAGCTTAGCAGACCTGTCTTGGTCATATGTGCTACTAATAGAAATGCTTTTCTGTGTTTTTATGCTCTTCTGAATATGTGAACTGTCATCTGTATTTATATATTTATTCTTTCTCTTCTAGATCAACCAGTCACACAGAATTTACAAGAAAAGCTTCGAGCAGTGAACAAGAGACCGAATCTGTGGTAGTTTTAGATCCTGTGTCCACCAGTGGAGATCAAATGTCTGAAAACACCCTGAACCAGAACAAAGTGAAAGAAGAGAAAACCAAGCCACCGCATAATGAAACTAATGTTGGGAAAATAAAAGAAACAGATAGTTCTAACTGTTAATTGTTACTCTGAAAGGCTGTAACTTTTGGGAATCATTATCTGGACATGTGAATTGCTTAGGTGTGTTACTAGGGGCTACAGTCTGTACTCCAGACAGAAATAATACAGATTGAAATCGTCTTTTGTATGCAGTTTTTGTTACATGCACTGAAGTGTTAAATTACTGTGTGTCACTCAAAATCCCTTTCCCATTTAATTTGCAGGTATGGTTATTAATTTCTTAGATAGTGTCAGTTACCTTTAAAAATGGATTTGAAAAGGGTTTTTTAACTCTTCTTTTATTGAGAAGATGCCTTGTTAAAGGTCTGTTCCAAAGCTTGCCAGAAGCCCCTTGCATCCCTCTTGAGCTGGACAGGTTTGGGTTAGACCCTGTAAGTGATTACACCCTCATCAACTTCAGTATGGGAGGGGTGATACTAATTATTAATAAAAATGTGTTTAGACACATTGCTCTAAAAATATTTTGATATCCACTTAAACCAAGATCTTGTTGGTCCCCTGACTGCTGTTCCCACACAGGGAGGAAATGAAAAGCACAAGCACAACCCTTCTGTCTCAGATTCCCAGGGGACAGAGACTGAAAAGCAGAGGCAGTGCAGCATCTCATTGTGGTACCAAGATTTTTGGCAGCGATAGCCAGAGTCAGGGGTTTGTGGGCTGGGACTGGTGCTCTCATTTGGGTTAAAAGCTTTCGAAAGCAGGACTTGCTCCTGAGTTTTGTTTCAATGTTACACAGCAGCTTTTGGAACTGCTGCAGCTGGAGTCTGTTTTTACTGCTGCACAAAAATAACTTGCCTTAGGCTCCAGTGGGCATGGGCTGCGTTTGGGATTGATTCTAGGACTGCAAGTTATTGGGAATCAGCGTTCTGAGAACTCCCAGTGCTAACAAATGAGCCCTTGCTTTGAACCTGGCACACACTGGTGGCATTAATTTCTTTATGAGGTGACACTTCAGGTGTCTGTGTTTGATAACACAAATCCCAGTTTCCCTCAGCCCTTATTGCCTATGACGACGGTGAGATAGGAACATCATTGATTTGCTCTACTGCCAATTCACATTCCATTGTAGTCTCTTTAAATTCAACACAGTATCTCATTCTTTTATAATGAACAAATGGAATCAGGGATTTGCCTAAAGATTGGTGTAACTGAAATTGGGTGGGCACGTACTTGAATGCACTTGGATTCTTTTTTATTTAATTATTTGAAACAGTGATAGTATTGAAGGATGAATGTTCTGAGTTTGTTGGTTTGGCTCTGCATGCAACTGTCTGGTGCTTTTCCTAAAAATAAAATGATAGTAATGAGTGTGGTGGTTTCACATCTATTTTGGTGGTTTTTGCATGTTTGCTACGAAAATCTTGGGCTTGATCTAATTACTGAATTACATACAGTTCATAAACTTGCGGAAATTTGTCTCTCATTGATATTTTCATTTCTTGGGGGCAGCTGGTTCTGGTTGTTAATTTTTCACTTATTTGTCTGTTACACTGAATTTAAAATGCAAAATTTCATATATGTATTTTTTCCTCAAATTATTGCTGCTGTATTATATGTTCAAATTTTCAAATTATACAAAACCGAGAAGTTTTTCAAGAAGCATTTCTTTTACTTAAACTGTTTTGTTACCTAGAACATAAATTATTTCTTTAACTTTTCATTGTTGCTTATTAAAAAGACTCCTGACAAGTTTCCCAGATCTTGTGGAATTGACTTGTTACTCTCTGCTTCCAACTGGAGCAGGCTTCCTACTGATGCCAGTCACAACTCTGTGCCCAACATTTGGGGTTTGCACTGATGCACTTGTCTTGAGGGCTACAACGGGAGCAAAATCTCCTTTGCAGGCTGGATCTCAGAGCAGCATTGAGGGATGTGGGGATGGAGCAGCGTAACAGTCAAGGCCTTTGTTTTTTTGTAAAATGTGGTGGGTTTTTTTTTTTTTTTACTGTTTGTCAACAGCTTGCTCTTTGTATCAAGGGAGAATCTGATTTTCTCAAAACAAACATTTAGTTTTGGACTTAACACAGCAGTATTTGTTTTGTCAATTTGTAAATGCAACACAGAATTTTCAGACTATAGTCGCTGCTCAGTTAATTTCGCTTCAGCTGAAGGCAATGATCCCTGGGAAAAGAGAAGCCAGTATTTGAAATCTCTTAGAGATACTTGGCTGAAATGCTTGAAAAGAAACGGATTAAGGAAAATTTAATATATAAGTTTCATACTAGAATGAAAATAAATTGATTTAGGAGTAGTTAATATATGAGTTTCCTAGTAAAATGTTTTTTCTTAGAGATTTATCCCAAAGTTAATGTGAGCTGCTGTAAGTCAGCTGCTGTTCTCTGGGAGCTGAGCTGTGAACCTGCAGGGCTGGCTGAGAGCTGTGGAGGCAACTAATCCTGCTCTGGAGCAGGAAGCACATCAGGAAGTTGTTCTGGCTGTGATTCTGCAGCAAAATCAATAAATTCAAGTTTTGTTTCACCTGAAACAGAAGAGAAAAAAGCAGCTCATGTTTGCTGTAATCGAGTTTGTTGTAATGTTCTCTGGTGCACACAGATGTTTGAAAATGTCACATGATTCTTACAAGAGTTGAAACACCTTTAGAAGTCTGCTCCTTAGAAAGGAGCACTTTGATTACAGGATCAGGACATGGTGCACATCAGCCTGAGTTATGTATTGCATTCCTTTCTTCACTGATCATCTCACCTTACTGCCGTATTTTTTTTCCCCTCTGCACTGGTGCTCTTGCAGAGTTTCCATTAGCTGACTCTGCCTTGTCCCTACCCCAGCCTTGAGCAACTAGATGAAAGCCCCTGTCCCGGTGTTGCTCCCGTAACAGATCACAGTTACTGCCACTAACAGTTCTCCCTGGTTTTCCCAGCTCTGTGACTCTTTCTCCATCCCTGCCCTCACCACCAGCTCCCCGTTTTGCCCCACACACGATGCCCACGCCACCCTGAGCGCCTCTCAGCCCTGTGTCACCGCCAGGTGAAGGGGAGGCCCGGCTGGAGCAGGTCACACACCCGTGCAGGTGAGCTGCTGGCCCATCATCGCCACCGGGGCTGCTCTCAACTACTCGAAGGAGAGCGGCAGGCAATGGGAGAGCCTGGATGCGATGCTCCTGAGCCCCTCACACACTCCTGATGGGCCAGTGTCACCTCCCAGCCATGAGCCACTTAGAGTGCCCTCGGCACGGGCTCTCCTGTGTATTCCCAGCTCCAGCCCAGCCAAATGAAGAGCTTGGTATGCAGCTCAGACCTGCTCTCACTATTTCCCTGCTGTTGATTTAGGTACTGGATCTTATTTCTGCCAAATGATTAACGGTGTCGGGGATTGTTGCTGTTTCATTTCATCAGATATAGGTCTAAATATTTGTCAGACTCGAGAGCCTTTGTTTAGACTATACTATTTGAGGAGGGAATATATTAATACTGCTGAGGCAGTTAAAATTCATAGTTCTATAATTATCTGTCTTATTTTTGAAAAGTGCATTCTGTGAAACTACTTTCTCAGCAAAAAAGAATTTGTGTCTGTGTTTCAATTTTTTGCAATGATTATTTATGAGCAAGGAGGAGATTTCAAAAAGCTCAAAATATTTTCAGTAAAAACAAATTTCAATTAAAAACTTTGTTCTATAGTGTGCATGTCAAGTGCTGCTACCCTATGTGTAGAACACTGAAAATTATTACAAACGAGGGTAAAATGACTTAATTCTGCTTCGTGTTTCCTTTTCTTAGGCATAATACAATTCCTGCAAGCCTTTTCCTTCCTTTCTTCCTCTCCTTGTCTCTCTCCCTCCCCTTCAGATTGCTTGTCTTTATTCTGGCTTGATTGATACCTGAGCAAGTGAGAAGTGGCTCTAATGAACTGTTAAGCATTTAACAGTGCCTTGGTACAGTGTAAAAAGAAGATGCAGATCCTGAAACAGGCAGGCAGATGCATACAAGTGGCTAAGGCTGAATGTGCATCGTCAGCTTGGGGTTTTCTTGGGTTTTATTTAAGGCTTACCCATGCAATTGCAGCTTTCCAAACACATTTTGCTGGAAATGTAACGTACAAAAGAGGGTTGTGAAATGAAGTTTTGTTAGCAATATATGTTTAGGGCCTCGAGGGAGGTGGGGTATTTGGCCTAAAATTCCATTTTGGCAGCTTTTCGACATGTTATATGCATGGTTTTTTGTTTCGTTCCCTTTGCACCGTGGGCTTCAAGATTCTAACCAATTAATTCTGGAGAAAAAGCTTAATGTAGGCTACTCCTCAAGAAGGGGGCTCTATTTTAACATTCAGTAAACAGATAATCCATTAGGACAACAATATACATTGTGGCAAGTGCTATCCTAGGTTTTTTTTGTCAGCCCTTATTTACAGCCTTTTGATTTCCCTTCCCTCCTGGGGTGCAGTTTCAATCATTCTCCCTCCAATCTTTGTGCCCGTATTCATGGCAGGCTGAAAACAAAGTAAGAAAGAAGCTCGTACGCAGCGTTCCATTGGCGGCCAGTTCCTCCTCTATAGCCAGCAGCCGGTTGTATTTGGCCACCCTTTCTCCGCGGGAGAGACCTCCCAACTTGAGAAACCTGGCACCCAGACCAACAGCCTGCAACGAGAGAGGGCCCGTGGTAAAACTCCACACTCGGGGAAGTGAAGTCATTCCCAGTAATTCAACACGGTATCCTATGTCTAATTTAACACCCTCATCTCTCCACAGAGAGAAACGGGGGAAATAAAACCTCTCAAGGAGAGATTTGCCAGATACAAACAGTAATTTTTGCTGGTATATGAAATGAAATTTTATTTGCAAAAGATTAAATATAGTAGTGTTAAGAATTTTTGCTTAAAATATTGTTACTACACAGGAATGTTTTAAGTAACTCGCATTTTTTTATAAACTAATGCAAGCAAATGGATCATAACACTTTTGAATATACTCCCTGCTTTGGCAAATTTCCTGTGTGTTCTCTTTAAACTCAAAAGAATAACCACTCTCTGTGGGGAAAAAAAAACAACCCTCTAGAAAAAGCCCATTTTGTAAAATGTTGTTTCTTTCTCAAGCACAAAAAGGCTTTCTCCGTGAAAAATAGTACATGTTAAAAGCAGTATTTTGCAATTCTGCAGTTGAACAGCTTTCAGTACTTACCAGATCCACGAGGCTCTCATCTAAAGATTCTCCATCTGGACTTCCTAATATGGTAATATGTCTTTGACCTATATATAACGGGAGGGAAAACCTTCATTAGAGTGTATTTTATGTATTTGACACAGAAATTGTTTCGACCTCTCATTCTTTTTTTTACCCTTGGGCTATCCAAGCTTAAATACAAACAGGAGTAAAACCCACCTTACAAAAATGTAAACTATATTTGTTTGTTAAGATTCTGTTTTATTTTCAGATGGATAAGGGAACATCTAACATCCTGTCCTAGTCTCTGTCTCTCACTGATCTATATGGTCAGGCTGTGCTATTTATTTTAAATGTGCTCCTCACTATAGTAATGATTTTTCTTCTCTTTGAAAAAGAATTTACCATCCTGACTGAATGAAATCTC
The DNA here is from genome assembly GCF_020740725.1 of Corvus hawaiiensis. Lineage (NCBI taxonomy): Eukaryota > Metazoa > Chordata > Aves > Passeriformes > Corvidae > Corvus > Corvus hawaiiensis. The sequence continues at coordinate 7,127,803 of NC_063220.1, forward strand.
TTAGTTGCTATTTACTCGCTTTGATACAGTGATTCTGGGTGTTTTTAAGGAACAAGAAAAACACTAAGCTATATTAAATTTGTCCATCTATTCCTTGGGTATAAAAATGAATAAACAAAATGTGATACAAAGAGAAATCTTACATACAAAGTTGCCCAGGTTCTTAGTACTGTTACTACAAAGGCTCAATAGTATGTAGTCAATAATCTATGTAAATGCAATTTTAAATAGTTTGTACTTGCTTTAATTTTTAAATTATTAATGCTAAAATTAATCAAAATTCAGATGAATTGATCACATCTCTTTTATTTTAATTCTGATATCTAACTTGGTATGCAGCATGACACTTAGCTGCAGTGTCAAAGGGCACCCACATTCAAAACATTCAGTGTATTAATTGACTACGGTTGGAGCTTTGAATGCTGTTTTAAGCTCCTTGACAGGGATCTGTGAATGAAAACTTGAATTTCAGTTTCTCCTGACAAGTGCTTTCTAAATTAGAAGTGTCAATAATTAAATAAAAAGATGTAATATTTATGGGTGTGGCTCGTAGGGTTTGGTTTCAGCCTTTCCCCCCTCTACTCACCATCGAGAATTCCAGTAAGTTCTATGAGGTCTGACACCTTGGTTTGGTTAATGTATTTCAGCACAACACCACTGCACATTGCTATATTTATGTTTTGGTCAGTTTTGAGTTTGGAAATATGTGTGGCAGCATCTTCAGCAATCAGGTAGCATTTGGAACCAAGGGACCAACAGATGCTACTCCACTGTTCTCTGTCCTGCATAAATGAATAGAGTAAACAACTGGAGTTTAAAAAACTAAACTGAATGAAAACCCCAGCAGAGGAGGTAAAATAAAAAATTAAATAATAATTTGGGTTTAATTATAAATATGCCCTTCATATAAATAAGTTACATTTTATACTGTATTTTAAATTTGTCTGCCTAAGAAAAACATACCGCTTGGATTTTCCTTGGATTTTAAGATTTTGCTAGAAAACATAAATTTCAATCTCAAATTAACCAACACTATTTGCACAAAATATAGTTAAAAATATCTCAAATTAAATTAAGTGTAGGGATTTTCTATTTTGATTTCCTTCCTGAAATTTACTTCATTTTGATAGAATATAAAAAAATTTTTTATTGTTTTATTCAAAGGACTCATTTTTGTGTTCACATTTTAAGTGTCATGGTTGTTTGAACATAAAATAATGAACAGGAGACATAGACTCAATGGCAGGACCCATAGGGAACAGCAGAATACAACGCTCTCTTTTCTAGCAAAGCTTCATTTTTCAGGGTCTTTGTTTCTTTATTTTAATGCATTGTCCACATGGTAGACGATTCAGGCTAAATAAAGGACAAGGATATGTAAAGAATTCAAAGGAAGAAAAGTATGAATTAATTTGCTTGCTTCGTGTCCACAGAAGGCAAAGTTCTCACATTAAAAACATTTCTGCTTCATAATTCTGCCAGTGGTTATTCTTGGTCTGTGGATCAGACAGATTTTTGTACCTGTCGACTTGAAATCAGCATCGGGGCCATTCCTGTACGGATTTCAAGCCGGTGTTTTAAAGAAAATGAAGTTTTTGACACCTGAACAAATGTTTAAATTTAAGCACCAACGTGGTCTGGTGTCTGGCAATGAATTATTGAATTGGTACCAGTACTAATCCTCAAAGATCTAATTATCTGGGGCAAAGATGTGGCATGGGTAAGCCCTGGAGATCTGGGAGGAGGAAGAGGAGGAAGAGGAGGGAGAGACATTTTTCTTAACTCTGTACTCTGTTCCCAACTGCACTTCACTATCTGCTGTAATTTTCCTGCTGATTCTCATCTTGCAAATATTTTCCTTCATAAGAATTCCTAAAGAAGTTTGCAGCCCTGGCAGGAGTGGGGAATAACCTGGTGTTTTGGAACATGGTTTTTCAGAGAGTCAGACTGAAACAGTACAGGGAGGCAAGGCTAACAAGGCTGAGGTAATACTAAACACAGTTATTCTGAAAATGAACTTTTAACGTTCCAGCTAAGGACATAATGAGATGGATTTTGAAGTTCATCAGTTTTAGAATTATTGATTCAGGCACTGGGCAGATTCACAAAGCCAATATCACTTTGCTTCTCCCTTCAATCACAGTCTTTGTGTTTTGTTCATGAAAATGAACTCCCTCTATGTATTTTTAAGAAGATAAAGTGCAATTTGACACTGAGAGCAAATTTTTATTAAGTTGTGCAACTGCAGAATCTTGCCCTACAATTGTAGGTTCTGCAGCAATTAAGTTTTTATTCTTTTTTTGTAATACATGGAAATTTAACCTTATGTATAAATGTATATATTTAATGTTATGCAATCTCTTTTATCCATCTGTAGTTTGAGAACATGTTTAATAGTATTGTGCTTTATTGCTGTAGTTGATTTGCCACACTAATTAACTTCTCTAACTTTGATAACAGAGGTAAATACAGGGTGTCTTACTCCCACTTCAAACATTCTGCCAAGCAATGTTGCCAAGTGACAGGACTTTAGTTATAAATGCCCATCACAAAGAATTGCAGCAATAGTGTTTTTTGGTGATTTTTTTGGCTGAACATACAACAATGTTCAAATATTTTCTTCTCCAGCATAATATAATATAATATAATATAATATAATATAATATAATATATATAATACAATATTAGAATACAATATTGCATTACACATGACTTCTTGTAATACACTTGAATTTTACAGTTTTACCTTACAATTTGAATTGTGCACATAAGGAGGGAAATGTAATAAAAATAACAGTGGTTTAGCAAGTAAAATCAAATAAAAGAGCAATTTCTTTTAATTCTTTAAAGTATGCATACTGACTGTATTCTGTTCATGCCAGGATTATTTCCTATCAGAAATTATGTCAAAAATACAGAAAAATTTGGATATTGACAATAAAATATATTCAAATAAATTGTTAGATGCATTTTCTAGTGATATTTTTGTGCTTAAAGACTTGAAAAACAGAAGCTTTGTATTTTACATGTTTTGTAAAAATGAGAAAAGCTCAGTGATATGCCACTGAACAGTATCATCAGTTTTTAAAGGACTGCTCTGTGTCTTACCTCTTTTCTTAAGGGATCTATTAATGCAATAATAAAAGGAAAATTATTAATCATTTCCACATACATGGCAACCATTTCATCAGGACTTTTGAACGTTCCAGTGAGTATTTCATATTTTCCTTTATCCTAGAAGGTAAAAAGCGTAAAAGATAGGAAAGTAAGACCCTTTTGAAAAGCAGGGTGTACACATCTCTGTTAAGGCAGGGGGCTGTGTGTGCTTCAAAGAGAAGGCATTCACTCATCTGCTTTACTCTGTGTCTGAGTTGTCAGCACATTGTTACAGAAAACTCTGCCTAAAATGACACTGTGGGTTCCAGTGGGCTCATGCCAAAGTCTCTGAACAATGCCACTGCCAAAGGAAGAGAGATCTATTTCAGCACTTTCTAGGCATCACTGCCAGTTTGACACTGGCATTATTATAGCATAAGGTTAGCAGTATTTGACATTTTTATTGAATATCATGTGAAAAAAAATCTCATTTTTCTCTTCAAAAAAAAGGGGATTTCTTTTCCTCATTTTCACAAAGAAAATATCACTGGGGAAAGGAGTGCACAACCCTCAGTGCTCAAAACCAAGATACTGCCTTTCCCTGCCTCTTTCCCCTTTCAAAAAAAAAAAAAAAAAAAAGAAAAAAAAGACTAGTTTAAAATCACTATCACCATTCTGGGAATCACAAACTACAGCCTGGGAGGAATTTTAAGAACACATTGTGAAACTGTGCAGGATATCCACTGCCTTAGTGACTTTAACAGTTCAATAACAGAAAGTTACAGAATTACTGATAATTCAGTGGTTAAGATTTTGCACATTCTGGTATAAGGATACAGATATCACAGGAGAACAACTGGTTTCACAAAAGATATTGGTAATGGAATCTTTAGCACTATAGAACACCCAAACATGTAAAAGCTCATGAGGTACTAAATGGAAATGGAAGTTTCTTTTCCTGCTTAGAGAAAAACCTGATTGATCTTGGAATAAGGGGCAAGAACTGTAAGATTTCATTGGGACATAAATAGATTTTGTCAAATAAAAACATTAAAAAATTAAAATTAAAAAATTAATGTTGATGCACAGTGAGATGGGCACTAATGTATATATAAACATACCATAGTAAAAGTACACGGAAATGTTAGGATAGTCAGAACAAAACAAGAGATGTAGCTTAATGTAATGGGAAAAAAGCAGATTCAACCAGAATTTATAAATGCAGAGATAATTCTTTCTGTTTGCTTGGTTATTACTTTAAAAAAAATGGAGTTAGGAGCTAGTAGGTGAGTTTGCAACATAATAATAAATAATGTTAACAAGAGCTACATTTATTTTAAAACCCAAGAAAATAGATATTGAAAAATAACTTACATAATCCATTAATTGATGAGCAGCACAATTTATTGCTAAGTACATGTCTGTTCCTAGCTCCAGACCTATATTTTTGCAAGCTGCTTGCATTAGGAGTAGCAGTTGTTCTAGATTATCATATCCTGTTGTCAGGCAGCCTAAGTGAGATATTCTTTTTAAGGGTGCTGGCTGAAAGCAAAACAAAAATAATCACTTTATTTACACATATATATATTATAAATATTTATATTCCTTTTTCATTGTCATTTCAGTCTGCATTTAGTCATCAAATTATAAATTTGTTCTCAGAAATCTCCTTGGCAGCTTTAAGGACAATTTTCTAGCAAAGAGGGATTATGAAGTGCTAATGAGTAGAGAGCCAGTAGTCCTTGGAAATAGTCTGGCCATGTAGATCTCAGTCTTGTGTGGTCAGTACTGGTTTACAAAATTATTTTAAAGGCACTCAACAACCACTGAGGTGTCATGAATACTCTTGTGCTGTGGACCAATCTTTTGACACAAAAACATATTCTGCTTTTTTAAATAGCTTTTACTCATTTATCCTCAACTACAACATTGATATTGACTCTATGGAGTGTTCCAAGACTTCTAGAAGAACAAATTTCATAGAGGGGAAATACCTCCAGCCCAGCTGCATGCAGTTGTCTGCTTCAGGGACAGTATTCCTGGACATGAGCCTCAAGCAGAGTTACACTGAGCAAGTATTTCACATGTCCTTCTGTTGTCAGTTTTTTTGTAGGTTTTTCAAGTACTGATTTTTAACTGTAGGGTCTGGGAATTTTGGGTTATAAAGATGCAGCAACAGACAGCAAAAAAAGCTGAAGTCTTCGTGCACTTCAGATGGAGGTTATATCTGCAGTTTCATGTGGTTTTCAAGATGTCCATATGCTGTGCCTTGTTACATTCTATTAAAAGCACTTTTTATCTGTATAAAAAACTTCTCTGTCTAGTTTTTACTTCCATAACCTAAATAAGCTCTTCTTCTTCACTGCCTACTTTGTAATTTCTTTTTTTTTGCCCTTACAAAAAAGTTCAAACTCACACGGTGCTTTTATCAGTTTTAAATTCAGTTTCACTACTCTCTCCTTTAGTTTTCTTCCACTGAAATAAAAGGAATTTTTTTCAGAGAATCTAATGCACTGCTTCCTTGTGTGTATCTTACAGAAATATTCTACTTTATGATTGCAGTACATATTGTGGTACTAATATGGAAACTACCCACCAGGAAAACACTGGCCAGCATCTTAATGATGGTGAATTTTTTAGCAACAATAAAATAGGAAAGCTCTTCTTCATCCTTTCTTTTTTATACTTCACAACAGTAATGATTCTCACCTGATAATATTTAAATCATCTCAGAATGAGGAGAAAAACCTGCATGGCATTTCCATCCCACTATTTGGAAAACTCATCAACAAACTACCAGTTTTGAAGGGATAAAAAAGATCATTTGAGTCATATAAAATACAGTCCTGTGCAATACTGTGAGTGCTGCCCTTTAGCTGCTGGTTTGTATCTGCCATTATCTATAACCTCAGACTGGACCTGGGAACTGAATGCAGCAGGATAAAGAGGGGAGTTATGCTCCCAGGGTTAGGAAACAGCACAGTCTGCAAGTCTTACAAGTAATAGTTTTATGGCCTACATGATCAAAAGGGCATGTTCTCTGCTGGTGCTGCAAAATGTTCATTTGGGTAAATTACCAGAATTTCTATATGAGAAAAATTACCAGATCCCAGAAATTTCCCCTATTTCCTCTACTGTCCCCCAGGAAGGGATGGTATAGTCAGAAGAATCTAAATTATTATGTAAAATATGAGCCTTTGGAATATTTAAGTCTTGCCTTGACCTTTCCAAAATGGTGATGTAGATTAATGCTTCCTGTCTTAAGAACATTTTGGTTCCCTGCTGCTGTTAATACCTTGTTGAAGGCTTAGAGTTAAAATCTCTTTTCTTACCGGAGCTTTCTTCCCCGAACTTTGTGCTTTTCCTTTCTTACTGTCTGCTTGTGGACCAGGCTGTTGGAGTGAAAGAAGAAAGAAATCAATTCCATGGAAAAATAAAAAGATGACAGAGACATCTCAGAAAGAAAAGATAAGATAAAAAGATTGACAGAATTTTGGTCAAAAGAGATTGTAAATATGTAAGTTAGGAAATAGCTTTACTTAATAGTTTAATAGTTTTATGTTGTGGTGGTTACTCATTTAAAATGTTTATTTCTATGTGGACATCTGTCCAACCATCATTTGGTTTTCAAGACATTCTCACCCAGCCCATCAAAAATACAGGGGATCTTAGAAATGAGAATCTAGACTCTATACTTGGAGAAACCCAACTACCTTGCCTTCCAAAAAGCCCATGACACACCAAGACTTATTTACTACTACAGTAATAGTAATACCTTGAATAAAACTTGTTGCATGTGAGAGGTGTACCAAGATCAGAATATATATTGTATATTCCCCCTCATACTATTCACTCCCAGTATATTCCTTCAGGTAAACAGAAAGCCTTATGCTTAGGACAATATTTTGTTCTAAATGTTCTAATTTATTATCACCAAATGGCCAATGTTTTATTCATCTGCCAGAAAACAACATCTTCTGTTCTGTGTCATGAGCCTGTAACAGGCTAAGTGTTCCACGTGTATGTTTAAAAGGACAATGGTAGTAAAAAGATTAAATTAAGTACATCTCACTGTTAGAACACATTTTTATTGTACCATTTTGCCTGAAGGCTCCAACAGTCTTGTCAATTCTTTCTGAATATCCTGAATTCTTTCTATGCCCTGAAATTAAACAACAGTAATCTTCAAAAGGAAGTTCTATTAATTCATATTAACAACTTAAATAAGAAGAGATATAACATTTATTCTAAAGGCAAATTTTAATATAAAGTCTTAAAAAAAGCCCAAACCTTTAACTCAATCTCTCCACCCACAAAATGCAGACAAGTGTCCAACGACAAACAGTAGCAGTGGAATGAGAAGGAATATTTGACTGTGGGATGTCAAAGAAAGCAGTCTCTTCCCCAAAAGTATCCCTTCACAAATCTAACAAGTAAAAAATATATGGGTCTGCATTTATATCTGAGAAGTGCAAAGGTGATAATCCCTGTTCCCAGTTGTGACTCTGCCTAAGACTTCCTAAGATCTGACAAGACTGAGTGCATTTACCTTCCGAATACTTCCAGGAAGCAGGAAAAAAAAACAATCACTGTCTTGATTTTAAACATTGGGGAACACTCCAATTAAATTAATTCATTGCTTTTAATGCAAGACTCTTTTTTCTTTTCAGCTGAGCTGGTAAATGTTGAGTGCTAACTTTGTAAAGGACATTTCAGATTTTCTCAAACTGTGCCAGTAAAGGAATACTGAAGGGGGCAGAAGTCAGTCACAGCTGGCAACACTACAGGACAAACAGCTTCGTGTTCCGCACTGCAGCAAACACCTTCCTCCTCTCCCATGGGCACTGGGAGGCATCCTTTGAATGGGGCAGAATTAGTGACCTTATTAACAGCTCTGGGGGACAATCCAGAAAAGTTAAAGGAAAAGCAAAAAGAAAGAGAATCGAGCTCAGCTATTTTTTCAGGTCACCAGCACACAAAGTAGAAATCACAGCCCTAATGAAGGCATCTTGTGCAGATACATTCTTTAATGCAACACATGGCTAAACAAAAAGAGAGAGGGCTGATCCCATCTGTCTCACACATCCTTCTTGTTCTTTGTATTCCCTTCTAGTGTCACAATATCATTTTAGAGCAACTTATTCCCAAATATTTTATGCCTTCCTGTGAATTTGTTACGGCTTTTGTTGTTTTGTATGCTATATCAAACAACTGCTAATATTTATAATCTACTAATGCAAAATCTATTATTGTATAACACAATCCCTTGACATCTTCAATGCACTGATTTTTTTCCTCTATATAAACATACATTTTCAAATTAAATCTTCATGGTTCTCCTTTTAAATCATCTTTTCACTTAATTTAATGTTATTAGTGTTAGAGTTCTGCACTGACTAACATCTGTTAAAACTTTGGCCTTGCAAGCTAACAAAAAGATGAAAAATACAGTTTGTAAGGACTATATTGAAAAGACCTGTATACTTATGTACATACGTAGTTAGTATGATGTCTACAGAATACATTTACAAAAAAAAAGGAAACAGTACCTGTTTGAGTGATAACTCAACTGGTGGTATAAGCATAACTTCTTTCACTAATTTCAGTTTCGTAGGTAAATTTTTTTCACAGTTCAACAGAGTAACCATTGGGAGTGGTAGAATCATTTCTTTAGGTGACTCCTGTAATTGGGAGTGCCAGGTGAAAATAAAAATGTAAAACTCAGAATAATTTCTAATATATTTTAGTTATGGTACAGGGTTCAAAACTGCTACAGGCAATGGTGTTAAGGGTGTATTCTATGAGGCAAATTTAATAACACTGTCACAACTGGCTACGATAATTATGATAACTGGGATAAAATAAACAAAATTACAAAGCCACATGTACCTGATCATGTTTCAGCAGTGCAATATATAAGTACAATGGGACACGGCTAATGGTGGCCCCAGCCTTTGCTATGGCAAGTGATGTTCCCCCAATGGCCAAGCTGCCACACAGCACGGGTTCAGCAGGTTCTGCAGGTGGGATGGGATTCTCTTTCACTAACACCTTCTTTACTACAAGAGAGAGAGTAGTATTAAATATTTCCTTGGTTCTAAACATATGCTTGTGGATCACAGTCATGTGAGTAAATATGATACTGTCATTTCAGTGTGTACTCAATGTATTAAAAACCAATAATTAATTTTTTAAAAACTTCATTTTGTCAGCCATTTTATATGGAATGACCTTACAAGTAAGCACAGTATCTGTCCTCACTTTGTTTCAAATGCATTTCAAGTTTGTTTCTTTTGGAGATCTTTCAGCCACTGAAATATGTATTTTTATTTATCTGTGTTTGAATCAAATAACATTATATCATTTTCAGGTTCCTTTCAAAAGCATGTTTTCAGTTTCCTTTATTGTGCTCCTTAAATGCTAGGATTTTGCATTAAAAAATGGAAGATTACATTATAACCTGACTGGGAGTACAAACACTTGAATTCTTCTAATAATTACTGTGAAAAAAGTTCAGGTCTATTACAACTGGAATTCCCAAAGAGAAAACAGGTCTTTTAAACATTACACATTAAATTTTCATAAGAATTTATTTCCCTTTCAGATAAAATAACTTTTTCCAAAATGCTGTAAACCAAGCAGTTCCCAATAGCACTTACAGGGAGCAACTACTGAAGCTGCAATAAGTGGTCTGACTCCCAAAAAGCACTGCACTGGGGACTGTTTTATATTGGCTCCAAATAGTCAAGCACTGAGTCTAACAGTAATATCACAGTTGATGTCACAATTAGTGAAAACATGTAATAGATGTATCAGCAGAAGCTTGACTGAAGTATCATATACACCACAGTGATACCTGGATGGACCTGACAACTGCAGAAGTTAAATTTCAGGTCAAAGGTGAATTTACTGTGCACACATTCAGCATATGAAGTGGGAGGTTTTTTACTGACACCGTATGATAATTGCAACTAAACTGATAATAATAATTTGCCAAAATTTTCTGCCCGTCCAACAAATGACAACAACCCTTTTTTTTCTCAGTTTAGTGTACAGATGGAGATAACATATGGGCTTTTTTTCCCTTTGGGTTGTTTGGTTTTGGCCATGTTTTCTTACCTTGTTTTTCTAGTCTCACACTACTTTTTCCTTTTTCCTCTAGTAGAATGTTTGCTTACTTCCTTTTACTCTATAGTACCCTTCATTCCCATCTCATCCCCTTCTTTCTTTCTCTTTTGCTTTTCTCTGTATTTCCTCCTTTTCTCAGTGTTAGAAGGAAACTTTCCTTCCTCCTTCTTTCAACTGTTTTCAACTTCTATCTTAATTCAATTTCCATTTTCCTGCTCAGTTCTGTGATTTCCTTTTCTTTCTTTATCATTCTCATTTTTATTCTTCATTTACATCCTCCTCCATTCTTATTCCTCACTCTGAAGAATAATAACCTCCTGTCTAAACCAACTGTAAAACAAAGGCAGAAACTCTGTTCAACCAATACATGTGAATGATGAGGAAACTGTATTTTCCCCTCCCTCATTCTGCTGCTGAAACTGCTGTGATCAAAAAGGTCAGGAGAGAGTAACCAAACCCTCTGAACATGAGACAGGATGTGTTTTAGGACTTTAATCAGTATCTGTATTGCAGAAAATATCAAAATTAAATTAAGTAAACCTGGTTTTCCTCCTTTTTTTTGCTTAGGTATTGGGGTTGGAGGGCATGAAGAAGGGGCAGGAGTAACTTTTGCTGCTTCTTCTTCCTCTCGCTTTTGAATTTCCTTTTTTTCTTCCACCTTTTTTGCAAAGTATTCACTGAAGGAAGAGGCATAAAAATTACTGGGTCAAAATACTGTTAGATGTGATAAGTAGACATGTGATACAGGCTAAAGAACATGCTAGGAGGTAGATTAAGTGCATGTATTTGAGCTTCTACCACAGATTCACTGTGTGAAGCTGGAAAGTCCATAAATTTATCATATAATTATTTTTTGGTAGTCATCTGCAGCATTGATTAAAGAAAAAGAACCAAAAGCAAGTATCCCAGACCTTAGCACATGCTTTGTAAATCACTCTGGTTTTAAAGTCAGTTCTGAGAAGACAATCTGAGCATGAAGGGTTGGTTTATTTCCTTTGCATGGGTAGTAACAGATACTGTTGTAACTTCATGCCATCCACCAGCCTGGCCTAGGTTGCTAAGCCAGCAGAGGTGAGCTGTACACTGGTTATTGTGTGGCTGCAAACTCAGGGCTGGCTGAATTTCAATTATATGCATGAAGTGAAATCTTCACCCATGGGTCACAGAAAGCCAATTCAGGCAAACTGAGTATGTAAGATGCACAAAGTAGTGTAAACAATGCATTGAAATCTTATTTAGACTCACTTTCCAACCAAGTCCTTATTCCCTTTATCAAGGTTTTCTCAAATCTAGCCCATGTGGAAGGTAATTAGGTGTGTTTGCTACAGTCTGTGTTCAGTGTGGCAGCCCAAACCAGCATGATTTTTATATCATAATTAAGAAAAGCAGTAAATAATGTAGTGCAGTGGATCTGAGACAGACATGACATCCTAAGAATATTTTTTAAAATAGTAGAAAACATTGAATATTCTATATGTCTTTCATTAACAATGTAAATTAATGGTAAATATTTTGAATGCAGTAATTTTTATAATATGCAGGACCTACCCAAGTATCTTATCAGCTTGACACTGGTCAGTAGACTCCAAGTCTCTCAACATTGTGTTCAGTGATTCATTGACCCATTCCACAGCAGTATGAACAGAGTCCTTTCTTTCTTTCTCATCAGCTTCAATTGTTTCAGGTAAAGCATTTTCAGGTATTTGAGAATGAGAAGCCATTATAGTGGAACAAATCCTCTGAAAAAAAATAAAAAACCCCAAGCAACAAAACAATGTAAAAAGGTTTAAAACACTATTTAGTTTCTAACTTGGAAATGCCATTTGAAAGACTGAGAAGTATGTCCTTACCAACTCTACAAGTACCTATCTCCAAATCTATTTGCTCCACTTGTCTTTTCTCATCCAGCACCTTCTTCTGAGACTCTTATACTTTGGTAATTGTAGACATTATTCAAGTTTTTTGACCAAAATTATAACTACATAAAGAGGCAAAACCCCTCTGGCAGATCTTCCTTATACATATATTATGCTACCAGAATAGAATGGAGTTATTTTAAGGACCATACAGTCATTAGGACACCTTTTATTGCAGCTGTTGGTAGCCTGTTGCACCATGATTCATCAGCATTCATGCTTAATGCCATCCCTCATGATCAGTTACTTCTGTCTTACTTAGATAATTTGAACCTATCTTTCTGTACTGATGAGGAATAAATGGTATTAAGTAAATTCACTTAAGGAAGACATCATTTACAAATTTCCCACAGCTGCCTGCACTAACAGCATTAACTTTACATCCTGTGAATATCTATGAGGTTACATGTAATTCAAGAATTAAGTGAACCAGAGTTTAACCGAGGGAAAGTAGAAATAATTACTCCACAATAGCTAGAGCTGCAAAGATGTAACTTGAATATTTCAGGCTGGGGAAGAGATGAGCCATCAATTCTGCATTGCAGGTGCTAAATGGCTATGTTTGACTTTACTATCACCCACATCAACCTATTAGCTCAGTGTAAAAGAAATGCCTTCACCTATACTGTTTTTCACCTGTACTGTATTTTTCTGAAAGTATCACACAAAGAGAAATATAAGGGTCTGAAAATTAAAGAAAAAGGTGAAATGAAAGTGAATGTATAAGGTTAGTATGGGGTTAATATACAAAGATAGACTATCAGATCCCACTCATAAAATATTGTCTAATTCACAGAAAATAAAGTTGCCATAGTTGCTGCCACTAACTTTTCACAGCACCTTTTTTTTTCCCAAGTTACAACACTCAACTGTTGAGTCACAGGGATTTATATCTTATCATAGAGATGGAAAATAAAACATTCCTTGAGACGTGAGAAGAACAGTACCTCTCCCAGATACTGTCCTAGTGAAATAAATAAAAAGAGAAGAAGCAGCTCATACCTTCTCATAGTTTTTAACTGTGCAGTATATTTCCACTTCTAATGTTGGCTGACCAACTCCATCAAGAACGTTTCTTCCAACCAATTTGCATATTACTGGTGCTTTTGAAAATTTAGAAAAGTAGTTAGCCTTAAATGAAGGAGAAAGAAGTCCATTAAAAGTCAATTTCCAGGCAAAGAGGCTTTTATTCCACGAAATATCTTTCAATCAAATCCACCACTGAACAAATCCATTATGGGTCCCTTCCAACTCAGCATATTCTATCATTCTATGTTTTATATGTTCCAGCAACCTTTGAGCCCTTTGAGAAAGGTGGAAACCAAGACTTCTTGTAAGCGGAGTTCTCTTTCTTCTTCCAACGTGGTCTTTAATGGGCCTGATGAACTATCATAATTCAATATATTTGGGTCTCTGTTTGTAGTTAATAAACACCAATGGTTGGTTTAAAAAAAGGATTACATTTTTACCTGAGCTTTCTACGTACTTCCCTACTAGTTTCATTATTTAATCTGGTATCAGAGAGTCATCAAACCACAGCTTGCCAAATGGGAAAACTGCGAAACACTTAGAGCTACAAAGAAGAGGAACATGCCAACTACCAAGCAAAGCAAGAAAAGCTGTTACCAGCTCCAGTCCCTTCCACTGATGATGGCAAAACACTTGGAGATGGGAAACAATATAAGACGGAATGAAATATTTCAATTCCACAGCCACTCTCCCATCAAAGATCATACTAGAAATCATTTTTTTCTAAGAGTTGCTGGCAATTCCAGTACTGCCACTAATTGAGGTTGCATTAGGACTACTGTAAACAATATTTTGCCAAGTGGGAATAGGTAAAATTGGTCTGACTCTTGACGCTTCCAGTGCGGCCCATTTGCCTTTCATGAGCAGTTGCAGTGTGAACAGCACCCGGTCTCTTGCTGGCCCGAGAGCCATCACTGCTGAGCAGCGGTTTTGTTAAGGACAAACAGCAGTCCATCTGTGGACTACTTTGTTTTTTTGTGTCGAGACAAGCAACTAGCAGGGACACGAAGCCCGGCAGCTGCGGACACGTACTTGGCACAGCGTCCAAGTGCCACTGGCCACAAACACAGAATCACCGCAATCCTTGCGCGGGCCAGGGGGGAAACCACTGAATTGTCACCACTGAGACGCCGAGCTCCTCGCTGCACCCCCTGGCCTGAGGGCAAGGGCTGGCAGCGAGCACGGCGGGTCACCCACACGGCCCCTCGCGCCGCCACCCGCCGGGACGCGAGGCCAGAACAGGCGTCTCCAGCCCCGTCCGGCTGCTTCCCCGCCCCGCGCTACCAGCTCCCCGTAGACATCCCCGGGGCGCAGCGGGAACAGGGTGTTCAGCGCCTCCTCCATCCGCTCCGGCACCCGGTGCCCTCGGTAATATTCAGCCGCCTCCCGCCGCAGCCGCCCCCGCCGCTCGCCCGCCTGCATGGCGGAGCCGCGGCCGCTGCCGGGCAACGGAGCCAGGGAGGGCCCGCCCCTTCCCCCGCTCCCTGCCAGCCCCGCGGCGGGACAGCGGCGCTTCGGGGCCCTTTGCCTGGGCCCCACGTTCCCGGGGCTCTGCTCCCTCAGGAACACCCCGGGCTGGGAGCCGGAGTGGTTCGGTTTGGTCCGGTTTCCTCCTCAATGCCGCGGGGTGCTGGCGCTTCTCTCGGAGGCTGGTCATGGCCTTCCAAGTCAGGACGGCCCGAGCAAGCGCTCCTCGGTTTTAAAAGTCTCCGAGCAACAAAACTGTGCAAGATTATGGTCCTGAAAGAGGGACAGGATGTGGTTTGGGAAATGTCTGGTGGAGACGACGCTGTAAAACGCCCACAGTAACTCCTGCGTTTTAAAGCCCTCCGCTTTCAGTGAAGAGAAACATTTCTCAACCGAAATGATCATTTTTAGTCTGCAATTTCCTACAAAAACTTTCACTTTGTTACACTGTTCACGGGTAATTTTGTTGAAGTAACTGAAAATGGAGATACTTAAAAGCTGTTAGGTGCACACTTCCCCAGCTCTAAAATCAATATGTGTGGACCTTTGCTCATTGTGTGCTCACTCCTCCAGGTGGGGTGATAATGAAGAAAAACCCTTAAGAAATCACTTTCTTTTCCTTTCACATTCTTTAGAAATACTATGCTAACTCTCCAGAGAGTTAAATCCTCTTTTTAAAAAGCTGTTTCCTCTGAAAAAGTTTCTAAACTGACACTACGTGTTCCCTGAGGAGAGTGGGTAGCGAGTGCCTCATTAAATTTTTTTACTTCAGGAGGACTTGATGTGGTGGATGGCTGCTCCTTTGGGCACATAACTGCTTCATGAGGGGCTTGTGCAGTCAGAGGGCTGGGTGGCAGTAGTTAGGTAGTGCCAGATCTTTGTCACATGCACAGGCTTGCCCCAGAAAGCTCCAGTTCAGCTAAATATTCCTGGAAGAACAGGCTTCTGGAGGTAATGGTACCGGTGTGGCGGTCTCTGAGCACGATCGTATGCTGGGTGATCCCACCCAATGTGAGAGCTGTGCCTTCTGATATATTTAAGTGCCTCTGTATCGCTTTCCCCACCTTCTGGCCTTTAACAGGCTCTAAACAAAATGCATCATGAAGGAACATGTTGGAGATAACAGGGAGACTAGGGAAAATATAAGACTTCTCTGGAAGGAAATGGGAGAACTGATTGCCTAGGATATGAAGAAGGCTGATATACTGAATGACTCTTGTGCTTCTGTTCACTTGAACTGCTCTAGCTACACCACCCAAGTCACAAAAGAAAAAGTGAAGGACTGAGAGGACCAAGGGGTAACAGTCTTGGTGGGTGAGAGAAGAGTAACTGATGTCATCTGCCTGGACTTATGCAAAGCATTTGCAACTGCCAGCACAACATCCTTTTCTCTAAATTGGAGAAATGGATTTGATGGATGGACCACTTCGTAGATAGGTATTACCGCAGGCCTGGGCCCTAGGGTATATCACAGTGTCCCGCAGCCATAGGGAGAAGGAGGAGAGAAGATCCAGCAGGCAGGAATTGTGCAGCAAGATCGATTTATTTAATTATTTTACAAACTCTTTTATAGACTTTTTTCTTCATAGTCTAATTGGACAAGGGATCAGCCACCCCTTGGGGGTGATTGGCTAAAATCCTAAAACATCCATTGTCAAAATATTTTCCTACTATACCATAAACAAGACTTCTCAAGGTTGCAGGTGGCTTGGTTGTTTACATTCCCTGCTACCTCTTTTGCGTGAGAGAAGAGTCTCTCACGGACTTAGAAAATAGCAAGAAAATCCTCGCTAGCAGCATTTTTGTATCTACAGATAAGGAATTGGCTGAATGGTCACATGGAAAGTTTTGTGTCAATGGCTCAATGTCCAAGGGGAGAGCAGTGGCACGAGGCATCCTCAGGGGTCAGTGCTGGGGTTGGTGCTATTACACATCTTTGTTGGCGACAGTGACAGTGGAACTGAGGCACCCCCAGCAAGTTTGCCAATCATCCTGAGCTGACTGGTGCAGTCAACATGCTGGAGGGAAGGGATGTCCTCCAGAGGGACCTGGACACGCTTGAGAAGTGGACCCGTATAACCCTCATGAAGTTCCAAAAGGCAAGTGCAAGGTCCTGCAACTGGGCCAGGGCAATCCCAAGCACAAACACAGGCTGGGCAGAGAATGTGTTATGACTGGATTAGGGAGAGATGCCTCTGCCTGAATTCAGGCGCAAATGAGACCATATGATGGCAACATACAGATTTTATTTAACATGGATTTTATTTAACGAGAAACGTGAAGGAGAGAGATAGAAAGAAATACGAACTAGGTCTCAGAGAAAGAGAGCAGAAGAGAATCTGTTGGAACGAGATGATCGATCTTTGAGGTCCTTCCCAAATTAAACCTTCATGAGATGCTAGAGGATGTGTGGATGTGTATTTTAACTTGATATTATTGTTATAATAATAATACTTCGTTACTGTCATACATGAAATCCCTATTTGTGCTTGGTCTTTGCATATTAAGTGCTTTAATTAATTAATTTTGAGTTAATTATTTTTAAATTGAATTTTACAATTAACCCATCAACCCAGGTACAAAAATCCAGTTCCATTACCAGTGTTTTCATTTGTTTAAAGTAGTTTATTAATAGAGTTGCACCCTTCCCAGTTAAAATTTTCCCAGTAAAAAATCACAAACTTGCCCTTTTCAAACTTCAAACCACTGGTACACCGTAAGAGTTACCTTTCCTGTGTTTACTTTTACTTTTACAAGTGTTTTGAGGTGTGTTGGATGTATTTTAATACTTTTTGTAGGTGTTTCACTTGCATTTTGATTCCAAGGCCAAAACCCCACCCAGTCTTAATAGCCAGCAGCTATTTTTAGCCACGGCCATTACTCTGCAGGCAAGTTCCGTGGCAACCTGAATACCTGAATTTTAATGAAGGTATTGTATTCCCTTATCTCGACCAATACCACCCCTCCCTGACAACGATGAGCCATTGGTGGACAGAGATGATCCATCAAAGGGAAAGCACCAATCGCCTTGGACCGAAGGGGCGGGCTGTGGGCGGGCTGTGGGCGGGCTGTGGGCAGACTGGGGGCGGAACAAAAACTATAAAAAGGACAAAGCCGAGAGGCGGGCCCTCTTCTCTTTTCCCCTCTTGCTCTCTCCAGATTGGCTGTGGGAGACATCGGTGCTGGGGCATTCAAGGCCTTACCCCTTTTAAGGGGCTTTTAGTAATTTTTTTTAAAGTCAGCCCAGCACTGCAAGTTCTTTTTCTCTACCTGAGGTCTAGTGCTGTCTCTGCCAGAAGATCTCATATCCCTGCGCTCCTGGGGCATACCATCTACTGAGCCATAGGATCCCAAATTTTTATATTTTTCTGATTTCTGTAATTTTTTGTCATATATGAAATCCCTAATTAGCTTGGTCTTTGCATGTTAAGTGTTTTAATTAGTTAATTTTGGGTTAAACAATTTTTAACTGAGTGTTAATGTTCACTCATCAGTCCAGGTACAAATACCAAGTTCTGCTATTAGTGTTTTCACTTGTTCAAAGCAGTTTATCTGCACCAGCTCCAGTTAAAATCCCCCAGTTAAAAGTGTCCCAGTTAAAAATCCGTTTTCAACTTTGAACTACTTGTACACTGTAAGAGTTGTTTTTCTCATGTTCTCTGTATACTTTTACAAATGTGTTAAGATGTACTAGATGTATTTTAATTTTTTTTTTAGGGGTTTCTACTTTGCTCCTTAGTCTCAGAACCAGCTCCAAACCCAGTTTCTAACAGCCAACAGCTAATTTTAGACCTTTAGCCGTTGGTCTGTAAGTAAGCTCCGTGGCAACCTGAATCTTAATGAGGGCATGTTACCACTCTTACTCCAGCTGCTACTACCCCCCTGACAACGACGAGCTATTGGTAGACAGAGATGATCTGTCAAAAGGGAAGCTCCAATCACTTAGGACCAAAGGGGTTTGCCATGGGCGGACTGGGGCGGAGCAAAGGTACTATAAAATAGTGAGTCAGCCTCCGAGCAGGCACAGAACACTGCCGATTTCAGCTGTAGTGGGCGCCAGTGCTGGGCACTTAAGCCTTACTCCTATTTAGGAGCCTTTAATAATTTTCCTTTGACTTTTGGATTAGCTAAAAGTCAGCCCAGCACTGCAAGTTTTCCACCAGAGGTCCAGTGCTGTTTAAGCCTAAAGATCTCTCATCCCTGCGCTCCTGGGGCATACCTCTTGAGCCACTAGGATCCCAAATTTTTATATTTTTCCAATTTTTGTAATTTTTCAATTTTTCTGTTCTTAATAAAATACTTTAATTTTTCTAAGAGTTGTCTCGTTCCTCACATTTTTCAATAAATTAATCTTTTTAAGAGTTGTCTCATTTCTCACAGTTACACTATTTAATCTTCTTCTTTAGCTTCTTCTTCTTCTTCTTGTGATCCCCATTACTCCTTCTTCTTAGTGTTTACTTTTACTCCTCTTTCTTCTACATCAACTTATTCTTATATTCTTTTTTCTTTGTTTTCTTTCTTTTCTTATCCCTGTTCTTATCCTTGTCTTTATTCTTACTCTCATTCTTATTCTCATTCTTATTACTTTTTTTCCTTGTTCTTATTCTTAATCCTAATTCTCATTCTTATTCTTACTCTTCTTATTTACTACCACAATTTCTTCATTTTCTTCATCTTTGTATTATTATTAGTCCTATTCCTATTCTTTTTGTGGATTTTGTGTTTTTTGTGTGTGGTCTTTTTTTTCACTACTGCTACTATTTCTTAAAGCCAACTGCTCTCTGTTTTGGAAGAATTGTTTGGCAAAGTCGTGCAGTGGAGTCCTGGGAGCAATGCCTCCTGTCTGTGCCCATTCCTCATGGATAAAATCCCAAAGGATCAGCACGTAGTTCTTTCAGGATGAGAGGAAATGGCCTTGGATTCCAGCAGGGAAGGTTCAGATTAAATATTCCAAACAACTTTTCCCTGACAGAGTGGTCAGGAATTGATTGCAAGAAGTTGCTCAGGGAGGTGGTAGAGTCACTGTCTCTGGAAGTGTTCAAGTCTTGTCTGGATGTGGCACTTGGGGACATGGTTTCAGGGTGATGATGGTGGTGCCAGGGTGAGGGTGGGACTGGATGACTTTCAAGGTCTCTTCCCACCCTGCAGAGTCTCTGGCCTTCACCGCTGAGCCACCTGGCACCAAGTGTCCCGCATGGATACTGGTTGGAGGCTGGCCACACGGGTAATATTTGCTCTTGGGGAGAGTGGCTTGGGATGCTCCCAAGCAGCCGGGGACTGCTGAGGCTGCAGGGACATGTCCAGGCAAAGGCAGCCCGTGTGGCTCCCCCAGGACGTGGGGCAGGCTGCCGGCCAGCTGCCGTCCAGGAGGCCCGGGCTGGCGCCGGCCGCAGCCCTAATCCTCGGGCTGTGGCGCCAGGCAGGGGCAGCGGAACAGGCTGCGCAGCATCCGCAGCGCCCGCCCGAGGCGGGAGGGGCGTTTCTTGCGGGGACCCAGCTGCTGGCTGAGGGCCTGCGCTCCCAGCTGGGGAGGTGAGGCGCAGAGCGGCACTTGGGGGCACGGCTCAGATGGCCCGTGCTCAACCCAAGCCTCGCGAGGGGCAGGCACTGGGAGCCTGCCTCCTGCCAAACCTCCCAGCTCTCTGTCTTCTTCACGGAGCTCGAGGAGGCTCACTCCATCCCACTCGTCGTCCTTGTCCCCCATGTTCTGTTCCCAGCTGTCCTGCATCAGGTCTCAGTCACTGTCATTTTCCCAGCTAGACTGCGCTGAAGGTCTCTTGCCATTCCCCTTGGAAACCTCCTGGCCAACGGAGACTTCCTCTTCAGAAAGCTCCTGGCCAACGGACTCTTCCCAATCAGACACTTCTTAGTTATTACTGCCGTCCTGGTTCCTACGGTGTATCACAGTGTCCCGCAGCCATAGGGAGGAGGAGGAGGAGAAGATCCAGCAGGCAGGAATTGTGCAGCAAGATTGATTTATTTAATTATTTTTCAAACTCTTTTATAGACTTTTTTCTTCATAGTCTAATTGGACAGAGGACCAGCCACCCCTTGGGGGTGATTGGCCAAAATCCTAAAACATCCATTATCAAAATATTTTCTACTATACCATAAACAAGACTTTCCAAGGTTGCAGGTGGCTTGGTTGTTTACTTTCCCTGCTACCTCTTCTGTGAGAGAGAAGTCTCTCACGGACTTAGAAGAAAATAACAAGAAGATCCTCACTAACAGCATTTTTGTACCTACACTTGGTAGCTACAGACATCTCCGTGGGACAGCTCATGCTCGCTGTATTCCTCCCAGTCAGATTCTGGGATCTACCGACTTGTCCCTGACAAAGGCCTTGCTCCGTGCCTTCTTCCCAGTCAGAAACTTCTATGTAGCTGCTGGCTTCTCCTAGGAACAGCTCGTCCGCAATGGATTCATCCCAATCGGAGAGCTCGTGGTAGCTACCGGCTTCTTCTAGGGACAGCTCCTGCTCAATGCAAGCTTCCCCTTGGAGCTCTTCCTGGTCGTTTCTGGCTTCTTCCAGTGACAGTTCCTGCTCAATGCAGGCTTCCCCTTGGGACCCTTCCTGGCGGCTACTGGTTTCTCTGGCGTTCACCGCTGAGCCACCTGGCACCAAGTGTCCCGCATGGATACTGGTTGGAGGCTGGCCACACGGGTAATATTTGCTCTTGGGGAGAGTGGCTTGGGATGCTCCCAAGCAGCCGGGGACTGCTGAGGCTGCAGGGACATGTCCAGGCAAAGGCAGCCCGTGTGGCTCCCCCAGGACGTGGGGCAGGCTGCCGGCCAGCTGCCGTCCAGGAGGCCCGGGCTGGCGCCGGCCGCAGCCCTAATCCTCGGGCTGTGGCGCCAGGCAGGGGCAGCGGAACAGGCTGCGCAGCATCCGCAGCGCCCGCCCGAGGCGGGAGGGGCGTTTCTTGCGGGGACCCAGCTGCTGGCTGCCTCCTCCTGCTGCTCACTGAGGGCTTGGGCTCTCAGTGGGCTGGGCGAGGGGCTGGGGGTGCAGCAGGGGCTGTGCAGGGCAGAGATGGGGCTCTCTTGCTTTTGTTCTGGAGCTGCTGCTTCTAGTCCTGCAGCCGTGCTTTGCTCCAGGTCCCTCTGTTGCTGTGGCTGTTGGCCTGCTGCCTGGACCTCAAGCACAGTCTCTCGCACCACCTCATGGCTGATGTGCCACGCCAAGTCCAGCAGAGCCTGGCTGTAGCCTGGGGGGCTGTGTGGAGCAGGGACTGGGCTCTCTGGCGCTGCCGATGGCACCTCCTCCCTGAGGCCAGGAGAACCTGGTGCCTTTTCCACCTCGGCAGGCAGAGGCTCGGGGGGCTGCTCCTCCTCAGCAGCTCCAGCTGGAGCAGCAGCGGCTGCCAGCTCATCCTCTGTGGGACTCGGCGGGGCAAGAGAGGCGCTGGGCAGCTCACGGGCTGCTTCTCCTGCCACATGCAGTGGCTCCATGTCCAGGTGGAGGCTGGAGACGAGGGGTGTCCATCAGGGCTCTGGCCTTGGCCCTGGGGCTCTTGAATGGCTTTGCCAGTGACACAGAGAGTGGACGGAGCTCCCCCTCAGCACGGGGTTTGCAGGGGACAGGAAGCTGAGTGGGGCAGGGGCTGAGGAGAAGGACTTGGGGATGCTGATGGAGGAGAAGCTCAGCGTGAGCCAGCCCAAAAAGGCACCCATGGGCTGAGCTGCATGGAAAGGAGCAAAGAGCTGCAGGTCAAGGGAGGTGATTGTGGCCCTCTAGTCCATTTTTTGAGATCTCACCTGGACCACTACATCTTTGTCTGGGGGCCCCTAGATAAGGGATGCGGGCCTGTTAGAATGAGTTCAGAGGAGAGCGACTGAGGGTTCCTAACAGGGTTGGAGAACCTCTGCTTTGAAGACAGGCTGGGAGCATTAGCGTTGTTTAGCCTAGAGAAGAGAAGACCCCAGGGAAACCTTAGAGCCCTTGCCAGTACCTAAAAGGGCCCCCTACAAGAATGATGGAGAGAGACTTTTCACAGGGATATGCAGGGATAGAAGGGCAGGCAATGGCCTTTAACTGAAACAGACATGGATTAAATATCAGGAAGAAATTCTTTTCTGTGAGGCTGGTGAGGCATTGGCATAGGTTTCCTAGAAGCTCCGTGGATGGCCCCTCTCTGGAAGAGATGTATTTGTCAGGTTTGCCTGAAATGAAACAATGAGATGAAGCAGAGTGATACTCATTTAATAACCCTGCACTCTTGTTTTTAATAAAGTGTTGGAGATACTAGCAGGGATAAAGTATTTATCAGTTGTGTTTTCTGATCAGTGAATGTTACATGAATTACCTATATGGCCATGTAATTTCCATTAACAGTAATAGTAATTGTAAGCATGTAGAAAATAGGGTGGCTTATCCTGTGATCCTCCCTATTATGAAGTAGTTAACTGATTAAGGTTAGGATACCACAAGCCACTTCATACCATCCGTGAACTCTCTGCAACCCCATTATCTTCATTAGGCTTGTGTGGGTGTAATTAATTGGTGTTTAGTTACCAGTTGTGTTGAATGAAAAGGATTTAGTTCTATTTCTCTTAGTTTTATTGGCCCCATGGTGCTAACAGGCTAAAGTGTAATTAAAAACTCTCTAATCAAACTATATGTAGCAAGAGCCAGGGAACAAACCCAGTGAGGAAAAGCCTGTGATTGGTGTAACTCTGGCCTTTGAAAAATAACTGGGTACAAATGACACCCTGTAGTAGTTCTTTTTTTTTTTGTTTTTAAACAGTCAAGACACTTAGATCAACATGTACATTAAAACCCCATCTGTACAATTGCAGTCAAGACATTCCTAGGGGCGACATCATTTTTTCCCCCTGAATCTTTTAGACTGCCTCTTATTTTGAGGGCAGAAAGGGGTCGTGTTTCTTTTGGGAGCAACTGTGCAGAATTTTTTTCACCTTGTGCCTTTATTATAATTCTTGTGCTGGGAAACAAATTATGATCAGCTTTTCCTCATTTATGATACCATGTTGTGTGTGTTCCCTTTTTCACATGCATCTCCTTCGAGCATAAATACGTGGTGCTAATCAGGCATGCTCTAAACCCAAGTGTAATACCGCATGCTTAAGGGTTGCATGAAGGATTTGCTTTTTGCTGTTCTAAAATGCTGCCTTAAAGATATAAACTTGACCCTTAAATCAATTAAGATCATGGTCTCACTGCCATCTGTGTTCTTGTAGGATTTCACAGAAGAGTAATATGTGCTCATTCCGCTGATAAGGGCTTCTTTTGAGTCAGCTCTTAGTACATAAAAACTGCATGACATTTCCAAAAAAATCAGGACTATCTTTTTAGCTTGGTGATACAAATTCTCTTCTACAGATATATTATTGCTTTTGAGGCATTTTAATTTTTTTTAATGATTTTTCTTTTTACACCTAAAATGCTTCTGTAGTGTTTCTTCTTCCTTCTTAATATTCTGTATTCTCTAAACTCCAGCAACAAAGCTAAATATAACTTTATGTATAAGATTAAACAAAAGATTCAGTTCTTGGACATGGCTGAACACAACATTTAGATTACAGTTTTAGTCTAGATAAAAACTTGCAAGAACTTAAGTAATATATATACTGCGTATTTGGAAATTTCTAGTAATTATTTAAGCCTTCCCCCCACTTCCCCAGCACTATTATTTTAATTTCCCCAGTACTCATATAAGAGTTCATTTGCCTTGAGTAATGATTCTCCGCTCCAGTGGTTACTTCAAGTTGAGTGGGTCTTAGTACTAATTTCTTTCTAACGTTTGAGGATCCTTCCTGTGGGTCTGTTCAGCTCCCGCTGTGAGAGGGTCCAAAGGAGCCTGCTGAACTGCAGGGTGAGAGCTCATAGGCTTTGATTTATCATTCTAACTCCCAAGGTGATTCAGAACACACAGGATTTGAAGACAAGTTTTCGAGCTGAGCTTTGAGTTTACAGAACATTATCCTCAAATTTGTGTGATGGGTTTTGTAGTGTGTAGGTTTTTTTAACATAATGCACAGGTTATTGATAACAGCTAGGTTTAGTCTTGGAATTTGCTACAGGATTTCTTTGTGCATGCAATTTGAAGTAACTGTTGTGAACTTTAGGGCATTATTAAATCCTACGCAGCTCAAGAACCCTGATATGATGGATTACAGGCATTTTTGTCTGTGCAATGTCGATATCCTACTCTGAAATGTTAACACACAAATATATACAGAGTCTGAATCTTATCAGGCTCTGTGAAATTCATATTCAGTGATCTTCCATTACATGAAAATGTGTGCTCATACATCAGTTACTGCATATGAGGAATTGACTTAATTTCAAAGAGCATGTGACAATGTGGCCATAATACATTTATAATACATAATAAAATTTATATAAACTTGCAATCAAACTCAGAAATAAGAGTTAGAAAATGGCAGACAGAACATTTATTACAATGGAATTACTCTTTTCGACCCGTTAGTTGAAAAAAGAGACCGTTCTGAAAATAATTACTTCATACTTTTTCAAAGGTTCTGAGCACTAAAGCACCTCTTTTTTTTGTAATACTCTCCATTCATTACTCTCAGTATAAAGAATTTTGCAGAGGATATTTTTTTAATTCAAATTTTTTTAGCTTCACCCTTCAGGTTTTGCATCTTCTTTCTATATTGAATTAGAAATCTAAATTTGCTCAAGTATTGGAGAAGCAGCACTTGCAGTTCCAAAAGCAGAAATTTTTGGGGTGGTGGGAAGCAATTTGTAGGTTGTGTTACTGGTCAGCAGAACAAAGTTTTACATGACTGAGGAGTGAAGCCTGACTAGTGCACTGGTGATCTGTGGGGTACATCAAAAATAAAGTTTGAGATCTGAGTTACTTAGAAGTATGTAATAATTGAAGAAAGTATCACAACGAGTGAGAAAGTGTTAACTGAGTTCTCAAGTTCTGTAACTTGTGGCCAGATTTTAAGAGAAGCCTTTACGTTTCTTTCTAGGTAAAGTGAAGCTAGAGGCAGAACAGTTTAAGGAATTCAAATAATATTTATTTTTTACATTACTAAAGGGAATTGGGGCATTCCTGCATCCTCTTATTTTCTTGTTGTTTTGGTTTAGGGTTTTGGTGTTTTGTTTGGTTTTTCTTTTTTTTCCTTAAACACATTTTTTTGGGGAACAAACTGAGTATGAGAGAAAAGAAAGAGTGGCATATTTTTCCCCATGGTATATCTCCTGATTTTTACAACCTTAATCACTTGGGGCATGTCTTGAACTTTTAACCTTCTTTCCCCAGCACTGATGCAGTGAATAATGGACTCTCCTGCTTGACACATAACTAGATTGCAGTTCAAAGTGGATGTCACAAGCACTATTGCACCATCTGGAGCAAAAGCTTGACTATCATTTCATGATAAGCCCATAAGATCATATGAACTTATAACTGACTTCATTTCTTCCATTTCACTAATTTAGATTTCTTTAATTCAAAATTACAGGGGTTTTTTTCCAAAAAACTTGCCTTCTGTTGTGGTATTTTTTCACAACTCAGAAAAATTTTCAGGTCTTTTATGAAAATCGTATGACGTTTATAGCCATTTTGATCTTCTTTTTGCTATAAACAAGGTTTAAATAATTCCCCTGGGGCTGGAGAAATGCTGCGTGAGCCATAGAGGTAAAATTCCCTATTTTCCCCTTTTTCTGTTATCTTTGTTTTTTTCACTTCAATACTCATTTAGTTAATTTTAAAAAAAAATAGTGATCTTATGTAACTCTTAAAAAAAAAAGCACATTCTGTGACTGTAAAGTGAAAGCTTTTCAGTATGACTTCTGAACAACACATAATCTTAACAGCTCCACATAAGACATTCAGATATATGTTTATATGACATCCAGCTGATGCAATGAAATATACCTGACTTTGTAGGAAAAGAATCCATTGATTAGCATTAGTGCTTGGAGTTTACTCATCTGCAAAATACTGTTTTTATAATTTTTTTTGTACTGACAGAATCCTATTAGAAGCTTCTTGTGTGGCTTGTCTCAAAGCAGAAGGTTTTGAGTGAGCCTGTGCACCTTTGACTTCCACTGAAAATCGGTGACACTTGTAAATCCATAGCATTTCTGACAGGAAGCCTGGAAATTAAAGAGTTCTGCGACCATGAGGTCAGTCTGGTGGGTTTATAGTGCTTTGGAAGAGATGTGACCCCTGGAGCAATAACCAGGCATGGTGCATTTGCACAGAAGGGATTAGTTCAGATTTCATATATACCTGTTTTCTAAAATTGAGCACTGGCTGATACAAACATAAAGATAGTGAATGTTTCCCATGCAAAACCTGCATTCATTATCTTCAAATGCTGATAAACCTGCTTCAAGATTCAAACACATATGGACAGAAGTAGAAATATTCTACTTCTGAATGCGACTCGATTTTGTAAAGTATTTTTTGGTTCAAAGGAACAACTAAAAACTCTTTTGTCGCACTGACCGCTCGCTCCAGCCCGGCCAGCACCTGCGGTGTGCGGCAGGAGTGGGGAGCAGCCGAAGACTCTCGGCTTTAAAGCTGAGAGGTCCAGGTGCTGTAGCTGTCAGCAGCCCCAATGAGGGAGAGGATAAAAAGTGGTGGGGAGGCTTGCCACGACAAGCACTCCAAGCTCACAGGAGAATATCCACATAAAACAGCTGCAGAGCGACCATGCCCTATAAAGGAGGGTTGCACAAGGGGCGTACCCCAACTAGGGACCAATAGGCGGATCAGGAGGGAGGGATGCTGGAGGGAAGGACTCGCATCTGGCCCAATGGTCTTGGCGGGTGGAGGGAGAGGGGTCACATGCCCCAATGGGGCGTCGAGATTTAGGGGATTTCCAAGAGGGGAGGTCTCCGAGGGGGCAGCGTCTCGGGGGATTGACGGGGTCCACATAAGGGTAATTAGGGAGGGCTTGGGTGACAGACACAGAACAGTCCGGAACTCCGGGAGGGGTTTTTGGATGACTGATAGGGAAGGAGCCAGAACAAGGGGAGGGGATAACCATTTTTGGGAGCACCGGGGGAGCGGCTTGGATCTGGGGCAGACCAACTGGGAAAAGAAGTGGGGAAGGTCGGGACGAACCACTAGGGTACAAAGAACATACAAAAATTACAATAAAAACATCGCATCACCACACTCTTTGAAATAAATAGGGTAATTAACATTATGACTTTTAGAAGAAAATGCTGTTTAATACTAACATAGTATTTCAGACTCCTAGAGCACAATTCAAATGAATTTTCACAAAACTTGATATTTCTTTTCTGAAGCTATCCTACGATGTAAATTACAGAATCACAAGCATTTAGGTTGGAAGAGTCTTTCTGAGATTATCTACTCCATCTCACCTGCTCAGGCCAGGTCCACTCAAGCAGGTTGCCCAGGACCCTGTGCAGTCAGGTTTGGAATATGTCCCCAGAGGGAGACTCCATAACCTCTCTGGGCCACCTGCTCCAGTGTTTGGCTGCACTCATGGCAAAAATTATATTCTTGTCTTACACTGAATGTGCTATTTTAAAATTTGTGCCCATTGCTTCTTGTTTTGCCAGTGGGATCTACTGAGAGGAGTCCGGCTTTCTCCTCTTCATTCCCTCCCGTCAAGTATTTATACACACTGATGGGAGCGCCCAGAGCCTTCTCTTTCGCGACTGAAGAGTTCCAGCTGTCTCAGCTTCTCCCATTAGGAAGGACACTGCAGCCCTTTAATCATCTTTGTGCCCAGCACAGGGCTCACTCCAGTAAGTCCTTGTCTTTCTTGCATTAATTGCACTGATGGAATTGCACAACCCTGTTTGGTTATGGTGTATTGATATGGTGTATTTCATTATGTTAGTGTAGGAAAAGTTATGGTTCAATGGAGCGTAACAGGAGTTGCGCTGAGGAATAGAATTCAGTGTCAGATTTCTGTCAGGTTGTATCGTTTATTAGAAAATATGCAGGTTATCCAGTGAAAATATTGCCTACTCGCATTCTGATAGGAATGTACCTTTATACAGATCTGCTGCTTTCTAATCTCCATTTCTTGCAAACAGCTAATGAAACAGCATGAGAGGAGGAGTGATAAAAAGAGGTTTTTGACAGAAAACCCTGTTGATCAGGAATAAGATAGTAAATTTGCATTTGTACGTTTTCTGAAATGTACCTAAAGCAATGAGCAGCACAGTGTGTAAAACTCATCAGGTTTCAACCAGAAAACAATCACTACACCTAATGTGCCCAAATATCCATCATAAAAATCATCACGTTCCTCAGCAAAGAAAGAGGGTATATTTTTTGTCAATTGCTGATGTTTAGTGATTAAGCTAAGAGTAGTACCAAATGTACACAGTTGTCTTCGTCAGAGTGTAAAACCTTTAGGTTTTTGGACTGTGCTGGTTTGTTAATTCCCAGTTACCTGCTCCATGCATGGGGAGAGAAGCAGTCCATCATACACAGACTAGAACATTCTGTGTAGAAGTAGGTGACACAATGAAATTATTTTGAGAAGTGCTTACTAAAAGTTAAATGGTATCCTGGCACTTACAAGCTTAAATCCACAAAGGGCTATTGGATCATCTACTCTTCATCTCCTGTGTATATCAAGGATATGATCTACAAGTTGAAAGGCTTTTAGGCTTAAATCTGAGATGGATTACTGCCTGCTTGCAGCAAAGTATCTTAATAGACAGCATAGCTCTCTATTGTGTTTTAATTCTACCCATATTCTGTGAGCATTGGCAATAAGAAGCAAGAAAAAGAGCACAGGAACATCTTCAATTCCCTGGCTCCTTGTCAGAAGAGAGCAGAGCTTTTCTTTTTTGTTTCCTGCTTCTGAATGGTCATTTTTTCAGGACTGTCATGAAGTGTTTGTGAAGCTACTGCACTAGTCTGCCCTGTAATGGGAGTTCATTCAAAGGCCAAGTTGTTTCAGGACAAGCATCAGTAGCAATTACCACTTCGAGCTTTTCTCTAGAAGTGTGAGTTTTTGTCAAGGGCTCCAGAGTCAGACTGCTAGCCTAAGCTTCAGACACAAAGAGAGATCAGTTACTCTCAGTTTCGCGTATCATAGTTCTTCATGTTAAAATTTTGGGTAGAATTTCAACTTTCATTTTTACAAACAAGTCATGGCACTATTTAAAAAAATTGTGCCTCTTGCAATGATCAAGTTTCCAAACCATACTCATGAAAAGAGTAAGAGGAAATTCTATTTTATATGTCTGATGAATCCTTTTACTTCACTGCTACAAAACGTATCATCCAGCAAAAGCTTCAAAGTAATTCAGAATAAGTTATAAAATGGACGTCAGAAATCAGTGCTTAGTTTAATTAGATACCTACACTATAATTAATTCAGATTTTCAGGGAGCAAGTCCTACTGCATGTAGCTTTATATAGCAACACGTAACCATGAAATTAGCTCTAAAATAGTGTTCAGTTTCTGAAATATCCAATGTATAAACAAGTTGTACATCTGGCTCTCTACATAGTTAAAACTAGTGTAACTTTGGTTGAATAATATTGCAAGATTGGGGCCTGCATCTCTCCAGATATCAGCCACTGATTTGGGTGCTCATAATCCAGTGATGCTACAAAAAACAACTGTCATATAGTTGATGCCATGAAGATTTTTTGCCTTTTCTTTTATACCCCTGTTATACCTTTTTACAACTTCTGTATTCTTAGTGCTTTTTGCTTACATTTGTGGACTTGTTTGTCAAGCTGAGAGACTCAACATTTTAGAAGCTTCATAGTTAGGGGATTAGTGTGCCCCAGACCCCAAGGTCCTCTCCAGAACACATTCTGTAACCTAAGATAGAACCATCCAGGGGAAGGTTCCTTGGGGAGGGGGGCTCACTTGAGCCTCTCATTGGGGAATCTTTGATAGATATGCTAATTAGTAAGACCTCTAATGTTGCAGTGGGGATCCTGCAACACGCATATACCAAACCAGGAGTCCCGTGGAAAGGAAATATATATGGACAGACAGATTCTTGATAGCTGTTTCAGAGATGTTTATTTCTTCAGCCGCATGGCCGGAGCTCTGCCCAGGAACTGTTCCAGTCACGGGACCAAGGGTCCTTCTGCCCGCGCAGGGAACACAAACCAACCAATGGGAACGAGGCTGAGCAGGGGCAGGGAAACCCCGTGTCTGTGCCCTCAGGGCCCCTCTCCCAGGGCTACACGGCAGGGGAGGGACCCCAACACCTCACCCGTTTTATTTTAATAAAAGGAGAATGAAAACAACTGGATAAACATAACAAGAACAGTTTCAAGACAAAACAAGCCACCCTCCTGAGTCTTTAAATGTCCAAACAGATTCTGTGGAACATCTTAGGGCTGACAGAAGGGAGACAGAACTCTGAGCATGCTTTGTGGGGAAACTGAGGCAGGAGAGGGTTTAACTTCTTCCCTCCCCCTTTTCATCCCCCACTCGGCATTGGAAAGGGATTTTTGGGGAAACAATTGGCAAAAGCATGGTTTTGTGAGGGAAACCATGGGTGAAAAAATGGATTGGGAATACACTGGGGGTAATAGGACATAGGGTAAAAGGGAAAGGTGGGATTAGGAAAGGGAGACTGTAGGGGGGACTTACAATAGAGATACTGTCTAACATGACTACGGTTTTTTGCATATATACTGCCTTTTACAGAAACACCATCAGGCCCAGTGACCTGCGATGCTTGTAACCCTTTTCTCCCTAGTACAATATTAAATTCCACCACCTCTCCATCTCCCAAGCTTGGGATGCATTTTTCAGGGTTATTCTTTTTAATAGCAGTTCTATGCACGAATATGTCTTGCTGGTTGTCACACCTTGTTATAAAACCATAATTTTGCTTAACATTATACCATTTTACTATCCCTAAGGTCTTAGTTACTATGATCTTTTCCTTTTTCCGAGTGGCTGCTGTTTTCTGTCTCGCTGCGTCTTTGCTCTCTCTTTCGGTCGCTCCCGTGTTGGAATTGTCGGGGCTGCTGGTGCCTGCGCGCTCTTCCCGGGGTCGCGTTCGGGGCTGCGCGGGCCGGGCCGGGCCACGCCGCTCAGTTCTCCGTGCGTCGCCTCCTCTGGTCGCAGCTTCGCTGCCGCTGCCGGGCGCTGCACCCACGTCTCGGCCGGGCCCCCGAGCGATGACCCCCCCGCGCCCTGCTCCAGCGCGCGTCTCGGCTGGGCACGGCACCGTTCCATCGCCACCGCCGCCAGCCGCCGCCCGCGCGCCGCCCCTCTCGGTCGGGCGTTCCCGGGGCTCGCTCCACCACGCGCTGCACGGGGCCATTCGGGCACCGCCGGGTCCCGCTGCTCCCGCCGCTCCCCGCTCCGCCACCGACACTGCGACTCGCGTGGCTCCGCCCGCGCGCGGGAACTGCCTCGCTGCTGCTCGCAGAGCGCTCGGTGCACGTGGCCTGGGCCGCACGGTCCCTGCGCCACGCTTCCCTTCGCCAGGACACAGCTGACATTGCTCAACAGTCTCGGTAACTAAATAATATTCACGAAAATATTCTTCCATCGGCATATATTTTGACTCCAGTATTAACTGTGTCCAAACGGTTTTCCAAAAGCCCTTCGTAAGAATTAAATCCCAAGAAACATAGAAAAAGTTCTTAAACAACCATGCCAGGAAGTGTTTCAGTTCTTTTTGAGCTTGAATCAAGCTAAAATTTACAAATCGTTGTTCAAGAATCATTTTAAGTTTAAGATAAATGTCCATATGCGGCTCTGAGAGCCAAGAGTCTTCCCACGGTTCCTCCATAGTTTAGATATGGAATAGCAAAGCAAAACCAAGAAGAGGAATCCAAAGTTTCCAGGGTTTACTCACACAAATCAGTCGCTTAGGGATCGGGGATCGTTCTGCTCACAAATCTCCACCATTTGTTGCAGTGGGGATCCTGCAACACGCATATATCAAACCAGGAGTCCCGTGGAAAGGAAATATATATGGACAGACAGATTCTTGATAGCTGTTTCAGAGATGTTTATTTCTTCAGCCGCATGGCCGGAGCTCTGCCCAGGAACTGTTCCAGTCACGGGACCAAGGGTCCTTCTGCCCGCGCAGGGAACACAAACCAACCAATGGGAACGAGGCTGAGCAGGGACAGGGAAGCCCCGTGTCTGTGCCCTCAGGGCCCCTCTCCCAGGGCTACACGGCAGGGGAGGGACCCCAACACTCTAATGTTATACCAGATCTTTTGGGGTGGGCATTGTGGTGTGCATTTTGGTGCATTCGACTTGGACGTGGTGCACCTGGGGATCCTTGAAGTGGATACCAAGGTGGGATCCCTTTTTCCCTTCTAACCGTGTTTGACTCTTGATTTTAAGACCAAAGAAAAGGCATCATAGTTGCCTGTGTTGGAGTTCCTCTCCAAAGAATAAGGAATTTCCCTATGTTGGTTCCTCAGCAACTCAGCATATGAATAGCCTGTAATGATCCAGCTGCTGATTCAGCTCTCTACTCTTTTCACAGAACTCTAAGAAGCTTTCCAATGCTGTTTATTCTTTATGAAATTTACAGTAAAAAGAATTGATGGCTATGGCTATGTGATGGTGTATTATTGTTGACAGTGCACATGCAGCATAGGAAAAATGGGAAATGGAAAAGGATAAAGGATGAGGTTTTGTGCAGTTTTTTCAATTGTGCTCTGAGTAAATTTTTGTATGTGTGGATTCTTTCTTGCTTATTTGCACTGTCAGTCAAATAAATGCAGATCTTGATGTTGTACAAAATCTCTAGAGCCTGTATACTTTAGTGATAAAAAGCATTATCATGCATTATCAAAAGCATGTGTCTGTGGGTGTGCTCTTGAATTGTTCATCAGGGAGTAACATCACGTGGCTTTTGGCAGTGACAGTGTGTGTTTCAGGTGAAGAAGTGAATTAAACAGCAGCCCAAACTATTTCTGGCATTTTAATTGTACTTAATTTTGGTGTGCAATATTTAAATGACCTTCTCTTGGTATGTTGCTTTTCTCAGCTGTCACTTCACCTCAGAAACTTTTGTATGCACTCAATACTTTAAGATTAAATTTTAAGGTTAAAAAGGAATTGCATTAGTTTGGTTTCTAGAAATGGAATAGGAATTGGGGAAAATGCAAACCAGGCAATTCTGTAATATTGTCTTCCAAAGCTGAAGTAAATGTGAGAAATGCTTCCTTATGTGAATTGAGGTGTGTATGTTTACATTGTTTAGGTTGTTTTAAAAGTCATGAAAATATAAAGTATGCTCAAAATGTTGCTTATAAAGTAAGATCAACCAGGGGATCTGGCCACTGCAAACTTGCTAAATATACCCACAGATAGGTACATATATAGGAGCTGCCTCTTTTTCGCCTCCTTGTTCTTGAACTTCACTAAGAGCTTTAAATTGCTCTGACATTTTCAGCAAAGGAAGTAATAGTTGTTGCTGAGCAGTATTCTACAGGCAATTATCTTATCTGATTGTTGGAGCAATCCCCACTAGAAAGGAACCAATGCGATCAAGTTAAATCATTACAGAAAGGCAAGAGAAACAGAGGGAGGAACAAATGGAGGGAAAAGGGGCTCATCTCATTAACGGGTGCCTGTGCTGCAGGGCTCAGAACAGCAGACAATGAAGTTAGCCTGTAAGACAAAGCTGTGCAGTTGCCTCCTGTAGCTGTTGACAGGTCTGAATCCTCTCTTCCAGAGGCTATTGTGGCTATAGTGCGAGGCACCTGCAGAAAATGTGCCAAAACTAGGCAGGGAGCACTGGCTTTTCAATAAGCTGTCACCTCTCTCTCCCTTCACCCACCCCTCAAGTTCCCAGCGGGAGAGGAGAAGCCATGCTGAAGAACTAGACTGGAAAAAAGTCATGTGATGGGAAAAGGGGTCACATATAGACACTTTACAGTTTCCAACTTTTTGAGCCTTGTATGATTCAGCTTTCTGGGCAATTCCTGAAAAACTCTTTTTTTTTTTTTTTTTTTTGCTATACTGCTTTTAAACTAAAAACCTGCATCATGGGGATAGACAAGTCACTGGATGCATATCATTAGCAAATAAATTTGTAAAATATCTATCTCTTCTTATTTCTGCTCTAGAAAGAAAGACATGCATTTTGTTTTTGTTAATTCACTGGTAAAAATTATTTCAATGCTGACAAAATGACCTGCTCACTTGCTGTCACAGCTGAGTCAAAAGATCAAGCCAGGATTCTTACATGCATTTTTAAACTTAGTCTTGTGCTTTAAAGATCTATATCTAGAATTCCATGTTGTTCCAAAGGCTACGCACACTTGTTTAAAAAGAGAATGCAAACACTCATTTGTGCATAGATACGTACGCAAAGAGAGTAAGAATTTACATGACATAATCTATAGATCCCAAAGCATTTACAAAAGAGAAACAAGTGATACACAATACAATTGCTTGCCACCCACTGACCCATACCCCGCCCATCTTCCAGCAGTGACCGGTGCTCCTGGCCAACTTCCCTCAATTCCTTGGTGTGGAATTTCCCTTTGGCAAGTTGGGGTCATATCCTGGCCATGGTTCCTCACAACTTCTGGATCACCTCTTTACTGGCAGAGCATGAGAAACTGAAAGTCCTTGACTTAGGGTAAGCACCACTTAGCAACAACTAACAACATCAGTGTATTATCAACATTAGTCTCCTGCTAAATCCAAAATACAGCACTGTGCCAGCTACTAGGAAGAAAATGAGCTTTATCCCAGCCCAGACCAGGAGAAATGCATAACTAAGTTTTGAGTTTGTTTTTTTTCCTGATATGGTGTGTATGTGGCTTGGAAACAGTCAGGGACCAGAATTTCTGGGTAGGCCAATGTGTGATAAAATGACAACATTGTTATTTCATTTTTAAAAATGTGGTTCTGAGAAAAAGGATAAACTTCCATGGGTTTCAGAGCAAGACTGATGAGTTGGGTTTTGAACCAACATCTTCAGTATCTGAGTCCCAAATCATGGGACATCTATTTTAATCTCTTCTTACATTTGTGCATTATTGAGAAGGCATAAATGATAGGCTATGTAGCTAGAATGTAATGGAATGATTTCTTAACAAATGAAAACATCTTTTCTTTGGTGGAACAAAAGTGTTTCTGGTAACATATGGCTGCTATAGACTGAGGGAGAAAATTCCAATATCTGGGGTACTATGGTCTTTATCTAGCCTAAGGAATTAGCCCTAGTGCTGAATTTCGTAGCTTCCATTGGAGGAAGAAGAAGAGAATGGGCTCAAAGAAAATAAAGTAGCCTGCACTGGGGCATGTTCATAGGAAACAGACATAAAATAGCAGAGGGCTGTACACCTTTCTGAGTTCTGTCCAGTTCTTTATTAGGAAGTATGTTTGTAATAATTTAATTTTCATATATCTCTTATCTCCCAAATCTGTGCCAGTTTTTTGGGCAGATATTGATAAATTATGGAAACTCTTTAGTTAAATAACCTGCAGAAAAAATGGAGTACTAATAAACTGCCTCAAGGCTGCATGCTCTTCTGTATGAATAAATAACTTTTCACAGATAAAGTGCTGCTAGTGGGGACTTAATTAAGGTAGGTTGCTACTATGCTTGAGTGGTATTTTTTGGTAATCTTCTGTCAAAGGTAATGTGCAATGACTAAAGAAATTACAAAGAAAGAGGAGGACAGTATATTCTTAGCTGTTCATTCTTTTACACTGCTGTAGTATTTGATAGCTGTGGCAAAGGGTTGCAGGCTTACTGGATTAGGCACCTATTCTTAGATGTAACAGAAAAGAAAAAGAACACAATGAATACACTTCGAACAATCAGATGAACATGTGATTTGTATCTCTGTGCTCTGGGGTGGGTTATGCCTGCTTTCCCTTTCAGACGTCCCCTTAGGCACGTTGCAGGTAGGATTGCATCTACTGTTTGTTCACTCACCAACACGCTGCCCAAAAGACAAGAGTTTGTGTCTGATTGTTTAAGACCTTGCTTCTGCTTTGAACATGTCTCGTTCCCTTCGAAAAACAGTCCCTACCTCCCCATCCCCCTTTAGAGAAAACAAGTGAACTATTCATGCAAAAAAGTGTGTGTGTGGTTGGGAGAGTGGGGGGCGTGCAGTGCCACCGACAAACCCTATTGAAATGCATTGGCTGTTCATTTACATTCACACTTTTTTTAATAAAAATGTTAACTAATGATGTTAAATGCTTTGCCAAAGGTCCTGGCGGGTCAGTTGCCGAAGTGCCATTTCTGCCTAATTAGGGCTCTTGTGGCAGCCCAGGGGCCTCCTGATGCAGTGGGTGACAAGCCGGGAGCTGACAGCTTCAATCGGCTCCTACAGGAAGGTTGGACTGGTCATGTTTTCTAACTCAGCCAGGTGTTAGCTGAATGTAGGGGGGGTCTTGGCCAGACCTGAGCATTCGTTTGATCTTCCTTTCTTTCACTTGCTCTATTTTGAGCTCTTCCCTTTGCCTGTCCCATCTTGTGTCAAGGTCAAGAATGAGCTTGACTAAATCAGCAATTTCATTTATCTCTGGGAGATCATTAGCAGCCCTTCTCCCTCCCTTCCCCAAATAAACCTTAGGCACTGGTGCAGAAACAGCACAGGTTCCAGAAGCCAGGCACTGGGCAGTCCAGATATGGAAAGGAAAAGGAATAAAAGCAGATCTTTCCATAAATAATATCCTTTCTACTTCTTCATTGCAAACCTGTTCCTTATTATCAATGAATATTAAATAAACACTCTGAGTAACCCTCAAAAACATAAAATGCTTCTACAGTCACAATTAAAAGCCTAGAACATGTTTAAAATTTTATTTCATCACTACTGTAGAAAAAATAGTTTCTTAAAAATAGCAAGGAAAGTAGAATAAATAAAGTTTTCCTTTGACTTCACCTGTTTCTTAGTAGCACACTGACCATTTTCATGTGTGTCCACATGCTTTGGAACAGTTGGCCAGTTTTAGGAGTCTTAAAAATTGGATCACAAACTTATTGGAGAATTGGCTTTTTAAAATGTAAATCCCCACTTAGTTAGTCAATAGCACTTTGACTTCAGTTGAGTTATGTTAATTTATGTTAACTGAGAAAATAGCCCTTAAAACATAAACACATTGCTGACTATTGTAAAAATAAGTCAAGATTTTCAAACTGGTTTACCCAGAAATGGCACAAAACATTAGACTGATGAAGGGTAAAATAATTTAATGTATTTCCTTAATGTAAGGTGAATATAATTTCCAGAAAGTGTCTGGTTTACAGATCTTACAACTAAGACTTGTTACTCCTAAAATTAGGCTGATTAATTTAACCATTCCCCATTTACATAAAAGTCACTACGTGCAGGAATTGCTTTGGCCTCTGTGGAATGAAACCACTGTTGCAGTCAAAGGCAGCAGCTGGATAATAACAGACAACTGGTTAATAATCCTCAATAATATTAAGGGCAGGAAACAATAAAGGAAATTATATCACTTGATAGTTTTAGCCATAATGTAATGATAGGGCGTGTAGGGTTTTTTTAAACAGGAAGACTAAAATAGGAAACAGTTGCATCCCATCTTATTAATGATGTTAAACACTTCCTTTTTTTTTTCTTTAATTTTTTTTTTTTTTGCCCTTATCTTTGATCCAAGAGACAATTCAAAAAACAGTCCACTCTGGAGACAACAAATACTCTTCCGTTGCATTCAGCAAAATTGAATAAGAAATTCAAGAAGCTGACGAAAAGACATGTACAGACAGGAAGAATTATGCTCTTGTGCAGAAATCTGCTCAGAGCAATTGCTCTTGCTGCCGCAAGGTAGATCTGAGTGTTGTTCAGAAGTGGAACTTTAGACTGGAGCTGTGTGTTCAGAGTAGTCATGACCTTGGGGATACAGTGTG
Source organism: Corvus hawaiiensis (assembly GCF_020740725.1). Lineage (NCBI taxonomy): Eukaryota > Metazoa > Chordata > Aves > Passeriformes > Corvidae > Corvus > Corvus hawaiiensis. Next base: position 7,166,233 of record NC_063220.1, read on the forward strand.
TGTTAGCAGTCCTTCCTGCTCTCTCCCACTCAGAGGAAGGTAGTGCCAGTCACCTTCTTAATAGAGTCTCTTTAATTCTTTTGCAGTTTAGGGCAGGAACAAGCTGTGAGGCCTGACCAATGACCCATGAATCCAGTGAAGATTCACCCACTGACCTGCACTTAGCAGTGAATCAGGGCTTTAATGATTCTATATTTTTCCGCTCTTTTCATGTTTTCAATCTTTTATTTCTATTTTCATATCAGATCAGTAGAATCCATCTGTTAAAGCTAAATACAGTGACATGAGGTCTGAAAAGGTCAGGAGCAGAACAGATTTCTTTCCTCCAGATGGAAGCTTTAAAACAACAACAGGGAATAATTACATATAAATGCAAGAATGGTCAGGTAACTGATCGGATTTTATCTGCCTGATCCTTGCCTGATGCGAATAGAAGATCGACCTGTCCCTGAACTCTCTTGGCAGCTCCACGGAATGACTTAAACAAGATCAGCTAAAACGATTATACTGGATGGGTTTTAATGATTAGTCAAACCAATTTATCAGCTTGTTTCTCATTGGTACTTTCATTCCACCACAATACACTGGCTGACTTTACAGAGTGGCTGCATCTTGTTGACAAAACAATTTAGAATCTTGGAGGTACAGCTTTTGAGTTTAATTGAGAAGTCACTTGATAAAATACCTGTGCATGTGACATGTATGTTGTGGTACAGCAGCAGTAGGCAGTCACTGAGTTAAGCTGATGGAATTCTTGACTTCTTAAGAATGATTTTTTGGCAATGTTAGGTTAAAAAGTTGGAACACTAACACCAAAACAGGCTGAAGCCTTTCAAGCTCACAAAAACATCCACTGTAATAAAGACAGAGTTAAATATGAAAATTAAAAAAAAAAACAACCCAGTCTAAATATTCTCACCCTGATCGTATCTGGAAAGATGAAAATAAAAAACCCATAGTGCTTTATTGTGTTCATCTAAACTTTAGGGGGTCTGTTGAGGAAAGAGGATATTTGAGCTGAACATAATAGAGCAAATTCCAGAATGATTAGAGACTGTGACATCTAATTAATTAGCTTTTGTGGTAGCTAATTAAGTGGTCAAGAGTAGTATATGAGGCAATAAAATCTGCTTCTAGCATTTAGCAGAGCCAATGGTTATTTATAGAGCACAGATAGTGATGTAATTCTATTGTACTGCAAAACTTGCATAGAAACATGTTCATTAATATGGCTCAAGATTTGTAATATTTTTAATCATGTGAATAACAGTTAAGCCCATGGAAAAGTCTCCTAGTGAATACTTGGGCAAAATTACTATCTATGTAATGTTCTAAATTATTCTCACAGATGGTGATCCTTGGGATGTAAAGTTCTACTTCCCATCAGTAAAATGAGCAGGCAGAAAAAAATTGCTTCATAAGAGCAAAGATGGGAATTTTCTGCTATTTTTAGCAGCTTCATGTTTTTTCTGTCTATCTATCTATCTATTTATCTATCTATGGAACCAGGCTTAACTCTAGGATTACTTCTGTGATTTCTGAATCTAAAATTCTGGGGTTTTTGTAGTGCTTCCCTGGTGTTTAACACTGCAAAGGTAATAAGACTTGTGAATATAAAACAGCGTCGTATCTCCAGGACTTTTCTAAGACTGCTTAGGATATCACTGTCAAATCCTTGACATAATTTTTCAATTTCTTGCAAATATCCAGTAAGCTGAAAACAGTGGATATTAGTGAAATATGACTGAAAGCAATTTAGATGTCTCCGTTGACTACTGACTGTTGATTAGTCATCTCAGTTTTTATTTTTGTGTTATAACATGAAAACTGCATAAATTCCTGCAAGTGCCACCTTACCTGACATCAGGGTACAGATGGGTACAGATAAACCCTGGGTACAGATAAACAGTTCTGGCATCCAAATTTAGTCTCCTGGAGAATAAATGGAAAGAAGGAGATTCTGACTTAGTTGTTCATCCTTGAACTTCTTGAGGACAGCCAGGTCAGATACCCAAGGCCCCCTGCTCTCTCAGAAGGATTTCTTCATGCAGAACAGCAGATTTCAGCAGTGTTCATGTTTGAAGACATGTGAAGTGTGATACCAACCCTTACCTTTTACATACAAACACTTTCCCAAATTTGTACGGTTTTTCATTTCTCTGTCCATTCCAGAAACCCCACAACGTTCCCTTTGCACTTATCTTTTTATTGAGACCTTCTGCAACCCGTGGTAACAAATTTCTTTTTTTTCCTTCTTTTTCTATTATTCACACCTAAAGACTCGTACTGTATCTCCAAACCTCTCTGATAGATTCCATAGAGAAGAAAATGGTTCAGGGAAAAAATCTTTGAATGCATTTTTTGAAAAATATTGTTACTAAAGTGTCCTAGGGTGATGTTATGAAGCCTCTTTATTCCTTAACTATCCACTTAATGTCCAAGGACGCTGTGCCTTTAAGATGGACTCCAGAGTGTTTCCTCCTGAAGTTTTGTCTCAAAAACTGAGACATAAAGCTACCTTAAAACTCCCTGCAGGTTTAATGAGAGTGCCTGTTAAATTTTCTGGGTATAGAAGAGTAATTTGCTAAACAAAATCTCTGCAATCATACCTTAGTTGCTTGTCTTTTTTATCTTTTAAACTTCAGAATAAATGAAAAATCGATCTGTATGGTCACCGAAACATTAAATTGTCTTATCTGTCACTTGTTCAACATCAGCTTCTTAAAAGGGAAAACAACAATCACAATCAGTAGTTTCTCAGTGCCTAGAAGAAAATAGAAGCTATAAATGGACAGATGAATTATGTGCTTCCAGTGGTTTTCAAGGGAAGCATTTACTGAGGGAGAAAATTGTTTTAATCTTATAACAACTAAGGAGTGTAGAGTTTGTAAAAACATGGAACACCTACACATAAACTAAATTTTTGTTGCATAGGAACAAATACAAAATAGCTTTCAACAGAAATGGTTGGGGAAACAAGCTCTTTCATTGTTTGGCATGCTATTTTATATCTTTAACAAATCTCTGTGAAGCACTCAGGGAAACCTAAATACAGTGGGTTGGTTGAGTGTTCGGCCTTTACAGTATTTAAGAAAAATAAAGTGTGAATCTTCTTTTAACTGGAAATAAATATAAAGTTGTGGGGTGTGTATCTTTTCTTTCTTTATTTTGAAGGAGTGGAGGAAATTAATAGGAGGAAGTAGTTTCAACCCCAAACACAGAGCAGCCTCTGCATCCTTTTCATTTCCCTGTCCTGTGTTTATTTCTAGATTTTGCTAAGGATCCACTGAAGCAAAATACAGAGCTGCAAACCTGCCAGTAGGAGACATTCATCTCATCTTTCTTTGATTAATTAATCCTGGCCATTAGAACACCCTTTCCATCCTTGTTTTTTCTTGTCCATCTGTTTTATGGTCAATAGCAGAATGAAACAAAAAAAAAATTTGGGAGGGAAAAATCAGAAAGCTTTCAGGAATTAAATTGTTTATTCTCTCTGCGGGAAACTAAGTAAATAATGTACTGGACATCCAGAATAAAATAGATTATCAGTTAATAAAGACAGAAATGTAATATCTGAATGCTGTGTAATTATGAGAAGGTAGCAAAAGTCATCCTTAAAATTAAGCTGTTTTTGACTGAAAATCTAGAAGCCAGGTAAGGCTAAATAGAGATGCCCCTTTTATCACCATTGTAATGGACTGCACGGTGTAATAATGAGATTTTTTTAGAGGCTGCCCTTTGTGCAGGTGTGGAAGGACTGATTAACCCAATAGGAGTACTGGGGGGAGAAGGGAAGAAGGGGAGAGAAGGTTGCTGAGGACTGGGAAGTGAGGCTGTTCCTTTGGGCTTAGCTCCCATGTGTGCAGAGCAGGGAACACAAAGGCAACCAGATATTTAAAACTTTGACTTTTGCACAAGGTGGCTCATCTGCCAAACCCTTCCAATAACATTTTCCCTTCTAAGTGGAGGCATGGGGATGCATTACTCAAAGCTGAGTAATGCCCAGGAAACGTAGATCCCATTCTTTCTTCCACTGATGTCAAAGTAGATGTTTAAGATCAACTATCAGAACTGTGAGCAAAATTAAGAAAGAAGAAGTGAACTGGTGGGAATTTTTTAGAAGGGGTGCTTTGCTGTGGAGAACTTAAGGTTTTCTAAGCTCTTCTTGCATGGAGGTTACAACTTTACACACAGAAAAATGCCAGGCAATTTCCCATCTGCTTCTGCTTTGTTTTAGTGAAGCCACATTGTGGGAGGTGCCTCAGACTCCACCAGTACAATCACTTTGAAGAAAAAGTTTCTTCAGGGTTAGTGAAATAACAATGGCAAACCCCACCTGTAGCTGGTGGTAGCACATGGAAAGGCAGCAAGTGGAATGTAATGAGTGAAATATGGCAAATGAAGTTATGGGAACAGGAAGGCTCCAGTTCTTGGGTGGAACCTGACAACTGAGGATTCAGATCTTGTGTGGAATTCTGAAAGCTAATTTTCTTCCAAATATCTGGATTCATTTGACCATAGGAAGAAGGAGGGTGAACAATATCTTCAGGGGCTAATATTTATTTCACTTTTATCAGAAATAGCAGTCAGCAGCAGTAGCTGAAAATGCTACAACTAGAGAGGAAAATGCTTAGAGAAAGCAGATACCCATTATGTTCTGCAGAATAGTATTGTGGACAGACTGCTATTGAAGGTTAAGCATAATTAATGACTCCTCTGAATACAGATACAGTTTTGTCACACACTGAGGGGGTTATTAATACACCTATCTTTGAAACATACTCTGAATTCTTGAAGTATTTGACACTTAGTTTTTTTATCTTTTCTATGTTGCTTTGCCACTGCTTACTACCTTATATGATGGATAGCAAACTTACACATTCCATTTCAAAGTGTTTTTACCATTAATTGCTATTTAAAGTTTCAAACAGATTGTCTGCTTGGGATTTATCCACTCCCACAAACAAAATAATATTATTATTTTAATAGGATTTGATAATTTGGGATAGGGTGGCCTGTATATTTTTTCTTATGGGGCTTTTTTGTGTTTGCACCTCTAGATGAAATGGAATTCGAAAAACTCACTAAGATTTTCCAGCCTAGCAGATGTTTAGGGCTCAGTACATAAAAAATAAGTGATTACTAATTGAGATTCAGGCAATGTAACAGAAATGATTAATCTTTAAGGTCAGAAGTTCTCCTTACATGTGAGGACTGTGGTTTTCATATATAATGAAAGATTAAATGCCTTAATGAACAGATACCTATGTTCCCACAAATATGATGCCCTAAACAAATTGTGGTTGTAAGTGAAGGTTCTGACAAAGGGAGTTCTTCTGACTAATAAACCATAAGATTCTAATTAATGTAAAAGCACAGCCCATCTAATTTTTTCCTCAGTCATATTTTACTGGATTTTGGGGCTACATTTGTGAGGAAAATTGTTAAATTCTGCTAATTTATTATGCCTCTGTTTAGGCAGTGCTACTCCTGTTTTTATGGAAATACCACAGAGGGTCATGTGCATCAGTGAAAACCTGCTGCATCCATCAGTGTGGAATAAATGGTACACAAGACCAAATGGAAGTTTTCTGCATAAAGGTATTTCCCAGTTCTTGTTCTTCCTTGGCATAGTACTGTGTAGGTTAAGGGGGTTCTGGGGTCCAGTCGGGACGGCCGGACGTAGACGGTGACGGATGGAGACGAGAGATCTCTATAGGCAGGTCTTGGGACACAGCCGGTTTATTGTAAAGGGCGTGGGTATTGGGGCACTGCTCAGAGCTGGTAGACTCAGCTCTGAGCAGGCCCAAGAGAGCAAGAGAGTGAACGGGTGAGAGAGAGAGAGAGAGAGAGAGTAGGAGCAAGAGTAGAAGTGGAAGAGAGGAATGAGAATGAATAGAAGAGAGAGAATGAATAGAAGTGAGAATGAGAATGAGAATGAGAATGTCTGAAGTCCTGGTTACAATACAATAAATCATCTTCTGCACTGAATATTCTAATTGTCACTAACCAATCTAATACAAGATACAAATCCTATAGCATTTACATACAGCCTATAAGAGTTCTTATATTACCATAGAGTGTTACATCTTAACTTCTAAAAACTACTCTTTGGACCCCTTCTGCTGAGCTAGTAGGGTCTGCTCTGACCCTTGGACCTGTTTGCAAGCAGAGGGTATTGTTCCATCAAGAGGGGATTACTTCAGTGGCCATACCATTGTTTTCTAGTTGTTCAGTAACTAAGACCTGGTATTTCAAAAGTGGCTTTCATTTCGATGTTGCCTGTAGTTTTCATATTCCCAAAATCTTTTGTCAGGCAATCATATTTCCAAGGCTTTCCTGTTTCATCTTCCCCAACAGTACTGAAGGTGATGAAAAATCAGGCCAGAAAAAGAAATGTTAGGAATAAATAAAATTATTGTTAAAATGCCAGTCAATGAAATACAGTGGGAAGGTTCATGGTAAGGAGCAGAATTAAACATGTGGAAGAATCTAGAAAACCAAAGTTTGTAAATAACTACAGCCTTGAGGCTTTTAATATGTCAGTCACTGGCCTCCTCTACTGAGGGCAGCTAAAATGTTAACAGTTCTTTTTTTGGGTGGATGACATTTAAAATCTCAGGAATGAAAAACTTGCCTTTTTCATTTTAAGCAACTGTATACAAACATGTATTTACGAAATTTTTGATTGCCACCAAGAGAGACTCAGAAGTAGGCATAAATCAGTTCACAACTGTTACCTTCACAATAAGTACTAGTTTACTGCCCTTTTATTCTGTAAATAAAAAAAAACCAAAACCAAACCAGAATTCATATTGTTGTTTCTATGTCTCCAATAGCTGATCAGTAATAGCACAAGGGTAAAGGTAAGGTCAACAAAAGGTCTGTTGTGGAAATATCACCCAGATCTCTGAGGTCTCATCGTGTCTCCTGCAGAAATTTCATGGGAAAGGTAAACCTATGAAACAAACCTCTTAAGTCTCTGGTCTTCAGACATGAGTTTCCATGTGCTGAGGCACAAAATTCAGTGCCAGGTTAGGTGATAAACATCTGTCCAGTCATTAAAGAGCCGAATCCTGCAGCACACAGCCCTGAGAGGGGAGCATGCCTTCTAGCAGGGCTCCTGTCAGCACTGGGTCCTGCTAAAGAGCACATTCCCCAGCTGCAGTGCCAGGACTGTGACCTTTCTTCTGCTCCTTGACCCTCACATCAGATTGCAGCTGGTCAGATAATCACCGAGCCCACTGACCAGCTGCATCTGATGTGTGGGATCCAAAAGTGGGAGAGAAGCCGCGGTACCGCCGTGTGGAAATGTGCACTGCCGGCGGTGACACAGTGTGATACAAAAGAGTGAGTCAGTGCATGAGACTTGACAGGTCTGCTTTAGAGCACAGCTGGGGATTCACCAGATCCCACAGCATGGGGAGTGGGAAGGGAAGTGCTCTGTGTGCTGCCAATTCCCCCTCTTTGCAGAGCAATCCTTAGAAGTCTGTTTTTGCGTGCATAACTTACCAGCCTACCTAATGAGATTTGCACTACGGACACCACAGCTAAGGCTGTCTTGTAGATAGTGTGGAAAGCACTTTAGCCTAAGAGAACATGATTTTTCACCTCTTCTCCATTTATTTCATAGAGAGCTCTTGTTAAGCATTCAGGTTTTGAGTCAATGTTATCAAAGCTACATGTTTTGACAGGTTCTCTCCTGTGTGTGTGTGTATATGGAAAGGTTCTTCATGCATGTCCTAAGTTGAGAGATATAATTTGAACAGAGAAAATTATGGTTCATAAAGTGCTCTTGTTAGGTGACATGGCTATGCTTAGTCCACTGCAGGACAGCCTCCAGAGAGAAATGCATATTTCCATACAAATTACAGTATACTGCAGCCAAGGGATCAATTAGAATGTCTGCGACCAAGAACTCTCAAGTGTCTCCATTCACTCTGCCATTCAAAGGAGACAGAAATGCGTTCAATTGGTGTAAAGAATTTGAACTCTTTCAGGGAATGTGCAGAGACTGCCGCAAAGTGGCATTCTCCGTGGGGTGGGACTTGCAGATTCTGTGAGATCCAGCAGGGAATTTTAAGGGTTCTGTAACCTAACATTTCGTCTCCTGTTGAGAGAAAAATTGCAGGACCTGCTGAATATTGTGGAGAGAATGAGGATTTTTCATTGGTCAGATATAACTGACTATGCCAGCTCTCTGATGTGTTAGTGGTCAGCCTGACCATCTTAAATTCAGGATGTATTTCATTTGAAAGGAACCCAGAGCATTTTGCAAACTGTGCTGCAGACACAGCACCAGCATGTGCAGTGTTGAAATGCAGGTCCTGTGGAATGAAACATCACAGAAATAAAAAGGTTGTACTGTTTAACTAGGTATCATAAGAGCGCACAGGTCGAGACAGGAAATTCAGGTTTAAAAAACCTTGAAAAGGTAAAAGAGCATATTTTCAGGGCAGCAGAGTATGATATTGTCTACTCTTTTGATAAGTGCCTCAAGATAATAATTTGCCAAGAAGTTATCAAAAACTATGTTTAGCAATTCAAAGTACCCACCTTTCATCAAGATGAACTACGATCCCTCCCTCTGACTGGAACTGTAAAGTTCAATTTTTACTCAAGTCAATGAAAAAGCTCCCATTGACTTCAGTAATACAGCAGCAGAATGCATTAGAAAACATGAAAGCTATTCTAGCTTTCACTTAATAAAAATCCTTACCAAATCAAGTCACTGAAAAGTAATAGAATTTAAAAGTTAAAAATGCCTATAATATTTATTTCTGCATAATATAGTTATATGGAAGTTGATAATGTTAAAAGTACTTCAAACTTTAAATAGTGCAACATTCATCTACATTATAATTTTCCTTAGATATACCATTCCTCTACGTTTTATTTTCATCACTGAATGATTTGAAATATATTTGATGTTTTAAGCAAAAGGCTCCTGACAGCTGTTAGTGAAGCTTTTTAAACAAGTCTAGCTTCTCCCATTTAAAAATATTCTTTAACTGTAGAAAAGATGTTAAACTTCAAAGAGAACTTTTATTCAGAGGCAGGATTTCCTTCCTTCATGATTCTTAAGGGTTTCCCAAGGCATAGGATTGATAAAGTAAGACTCACAAATTATTTGGGAGGACAGAGTTTGCAGGTATTTCCTTTGGAATTCAGACATCCAAATCCTCTGATAAGCTTTTTATGTTGGCTCCTGTCCCAAAATTTCATAATATTTTACAGAAAATATTCTGAGTTGGAAACAACCCACAAGGATCATCAAGTCCAACTCCTAAGTGAATGGTCCCTACAGAGATTGAACTCACAACCCTGGTGTTATCAGCACCATGCTCTGACCACCTGAGCTCATCTTTGGGATGTCTCTCCTGGTGCCTGTTTACAAAAGAGATATTTTTAATGACTGTCTGACCTGCTGAGTGTCCAATTTTGAACAGTCTTTTTCATAAAGGGATATGGGAACTCTTTCCTGGTAGGAACTAGCTCAGGTTCAGTATTAAATACGGGTTTTCAGTGAGTTCAGCCTAAAATTCTGAGAGGCAATTGGTGTTTAGCAGCTCAGACAACTGACCAGGTTTAAAATCTTCACCTTTCCGTCCAGAGCTCTCACGCTGCAAAACTTCTTGAAATCTAAGCGTTGTGTGATCATTTGCTTGAAGAAGTCCAAGGAAGAGCAGGGAAAGGCTGGGAGTGCCGGCAGTCGGAGAGCTCCCCGATGCCGGGGAGCGCAGGGATGCGGGAGGGCAGCCATCCCCCAGAGCCCGGGGGAACAGCGAGCACCCGGAGTGCCAGGAGGAGGGAATGCACTGTCCTGGCTTCCTGCACTCACCTGCCTCCCCTTACACGGATGTGCTGCTCCCGCTGCTGTTTTCGGGCTGTTTACCCTGGATCTTTGCCAGGTCTGGGCTGGCCATCGGGGACACGGTCACTTTCCAAAGCAGCCGGACGCCCTCCTCTGGATCGCTGTGTCCAGCGGCACGTCCTTCACACGCCCAGGGAACAGAGCAGCGCTGGGTGAGGGTCTGGGAAAGACTTCTTTATAAACTCTGTTTTCTGGAACATAACGGAAGATGATGTAATACAGTGTATGGCATAACATATCGAACAGCCTGTGGAATGTTGTAGTGTATCTGTCCTCCCAGTACCACAGCGAAGGGCTGCACTGTAAACAAAAGGAAACGGAATATATGAAAGTAATGAAAATGTTTATGTATACATAATTGTATGAACGTAAATTAATTTTACATGTTTGAATATAGAAGTGCCAGAAGGAAAGCAAATTTGACTTTTTGTTAATTTTAGATCAGAAAAATATTTGTTAATACATTCCAGGATGTCATGTAATTGTGGCAGTGATTGAGTCAGGAAGCCCTTTTTCCATGGATAACAAATACCTGGTGTGAGCTTTGAATGCTGTCTTCTCCAGGCAAGTTGTTTATTTGATAATAACAACCAAGTGTCCAATGGTGGTGCTGCTGCAATCCTTGTGAATAAAAATAAAGACAGCCTTTTAAAGTGAGCTGTTGCTTGTTCACTGTGCAGTAACAGCTATGAGTGACAACTGGTGACAGCCTACCCTCTCGAAGTCAAATTCCTAAAAAATACCACACCAGAATATCATCAGTGCTCCTAAGAGCTCAATTTTAGGGCCATTTCTGTTCAATATATTTATCAACAATCTGGATGTAGGAATGTAATGCACCATGAGCACATTTGCTGATACCAAACTCAGAGGTGCTCTTGACTCTCTTGAGGGACAAGACACCTTTAAGGTGGATCTTGATAAATTGGAGTGTTGGGCAATGATTAATTGGATGAAACTGGACAAGCCCAAATGCTGGGTTCTTCATTTAGGATGGAGTAAAACCAGGCACAAATATAAATTGGGAGAGGAGTGGCAAGTTATTATAAGACACAGGATTGAGGGAATAACTGGAAAGCCATTTGTTCTTTCTCAATTTAGAGAAGCAACTGAACAGATCACTAAAGTTATGAGCATGAAGACACATACATAAAAAATAACATAATTATTCAAAGAACTCAGACATTTAATTGAAGGAAATGGAAGGATGCCAGTGGCCTACATTAGAAATAGCCCAGTATTAAAATAAACAACATATTGTTCATTTTGAATAATGTCATTGAACATTTTTAACTCTTCTAGTCTGAAGAGGGAATCAAATCAATTGATTCATTTAAAAGAAAACCCCACCTTTCAATAAATACCCTGAAAATATAAAGTTGGTACATTGTTAGCATAGTAGAAATCAAAACTAGGCAAGCTCTGTGAAAACATCCCGGTATTCCACCAGTTGCCGGTGACAGCCTGAGCCACACGATGGCAGCGTGCTGTTGGCTAAAGACAAGGACTCTGCTGAATTGGGCTGAACACCAACCTCGTTGAATACCAAGAGTTACAGAAACTTTTGTCTTTTAGGCTCATCGAATCCTAATTTTAGCACCAGGAGGATTTTCCCAAGGACCTGGTTAAATATATCTGCTCTTTGAAAAACAACAGAAGCTTCTTTCCAATAAACCGTGGAGCATGAGAGTAATTTGAAGAAGTGGCAGCTTCTCCTCGGCTCCAGACTCCGTGACCTTGTGAACAGATCATCTTTGGATGCTAAATATAACTCCATGTTCCCACTCCTGCTGGAGCCAATATTAAAACTGTTGTAGCATTTAGTGAGAATTGGATTAGCCTTATAATAAGGGACAGGAAAGAAAGATCACAATTTTAATGTGTTTTGTAAGAAACACCACAGAACGGCCTTTGAAGGGTCCCTTGCAAAACTGGGTCAATGTGTGTGACTCCCTTCAAAAGCTGGGCACTCTGGTTTCATCAGTGGCCAGTGCCTCTCCTGAGATGGAGAAAGAGGCAGCAATTAACTCACTGACAGATAGGGAGAAATGGAGTATCTGAGTGCTTGGAGTCTGATCTTTTCTTGGTGGCAATTAGTGGCAACTGCTAAACTGAGTGTTTCTTGGAAGCTAAGATTTTGTACATGACCTTTTGCCTTGGTGATTAACTGCCAAGTCAAATATTCTCTGCAATGGTCTTAGCTGTTCACAGCAAAAAAAAAGGACAGGAGGGAGAATGATACTGCAAAATTGCTCTGTCCTGTTTATTTATTTGGCCTAAAATATTCTTATCCATAATCCTCAGCATAGTTTTAAAGCAATTGCAAAATACGGTATGCAAAAGTGTGACAGGGGTTTCAATGGGGGAGAGCCCATCCCTCCCTTCTCTCACATTTGTTGAAATTTAACTTTCTTCCAATGTGTAATGAAGGAGTGCCACAGTGTGGTTTGATAGCTGAGTTCTGCTAGATTAGAGGCAAAGCACACTCCAGAATTAAGGCTCCTTCCCTCCCCCTAAACAATTCTGAATGGAGAACTGTTGTAGCTTAAGGCCTGATGAATCTTGGCTGTTACACACATTGGTGAGAGGGGCTGGTTTTGGGGAAACCAAACCAGTCATTTTGGCTGAGATTTTCAAAGGTGGGTAAAATGTTTGAGCTTTAAACTCTGCTGGGTTGTGTAGAACAGCTTTCTTTAGGAGCTGTAGAAAAATCCCAGCTCTGTGGGTTTACAGGCAATCCTGCTACCACAGGCATTAACAAGAACTTGCACAGGTGCAGCCAGTATGTGCAGCATCTTACAGTGAACATGAGGGCTGATTTCCAGCCAGTGGGATACCAGCTGTGCAGCAGAGCAGGTCACAAAGTCCGGGAGCTGCTTGGGCCATGCCTTTCTTGAGAGTGCCTTAGGGACAGGCTGCAGCCTGGGTGGGCAGTTGACAGCAGCCGCCCACTTCTATCTCCAAACTATTTCCTAGGTGACATCATCTGTTCATAATACCATATTTAAAGTTTTAAAATACTTTCTGGTATTTAGTATAAACAATTTTCATAATTTTATCCCATTACAGTTTTTTTAACAGTAACAAATGATCTCCCATTGCTGCGAGTCTGACCCCATATTCCTCGGATTCATGTAGGTTGGGTAACACTGGTTACACCCATGTTAGTGAGCTGCTCACTTCTGAAGGTAATTAAATATGTACTACCCAAGCATCTTAATAATTTCACTCTTCTCTGAATCCCTTCCAATTTCCCATTAGGCTTTGTTACAGTCATAAAGATTAACAACAAAGATTTAATCCTGTTTCTCAGTTTCCAAGTCATCTTAATGTAGCTCAAGACATAACATAGTTATCACAAAGAGAACAGCAGGTTCAGCAAGAGATTGAAAGAGCAGCACGTTTCTGAATAAGCTGTAAACTTTTTTTTTTAAAAAAAGTAAAACTGAAGGACCACTAGGAAAGGATTAAAGGAGCCATCCAGAGAAAATGCCGGTGCTAATGTGTTTCACAGGATCAAAATGACATTAAGAATTTTCAACAAGCTAAGTGTGCAGGATAGTTAATAAGATACGCAAAACAAACGTGATATAAGTAAGGACTTTCCCGTGGTTATATTTCAGCAGAGGTTTTCCAAAAGAAGGTGAAAATTTGGGTCTTCTCTGTCCTTTTGTTTCTGAAAATCTTTTCTACATGAAAAGATGACAAGGAACAATCAACACAGTTCTTAAATGATGTATGTTTATGCACATATTTATGTATTAGATACATGAGATCTTTTGGGTCAGTTTGGGAAAGGAAAGGTCAGATTTTTCCCACTGATGTGCAGCTGGAAGCTGTTCACTACAGTAGTTAGAGAACTCCTTGCTCACCAACTCTGACTGGTCAGAGTTTGCAGGTGGTAGAAGAGTTCAACACCTCTTATTTGGAATTTACAGCATGTACAGGATATTCAAATGGCTCTTCCTGAAGCTTCCTTGCATTTCTTTTCCTTATGCACCATTGGGACATTGGTGCTTATCTAAAATGTAATCTTTCAGCATTACCAGTGTCTGATTCTAGATATGCATCACCTTTCACAGTGCTGTAGGAATAAAGTGCTGTCTTTGTGCTTCTGCAACATTGGGAATACAACAGTGAACTGGCTTCAGGTTTACACTGCTGGAATTGTAAGCAGAACTTGATTGATTTCCTCCACAAAGTTAAGCTTGCATATCAACTTGGCTGAAGGAAAAAGATCACATCAAAGGGCACAGATTAATCAGCAGCAACAGTGTCATTGGCTATTAAGAAAACCCTGTCTCTGTGTTTCTGGAGCTCCTTTCATAACACATTTTTTGGTATGTTGTCTGCCATGCAGAGGGATGCCTAAAAGCAGGTACAGTGACAATAACACTGAAAAGGCATAAGTATTTTTGTCAGTGGTTGAGTGCTTACAGGTTTTGTAGAGAGCACTGAATGAAACCTCCAGGCTCCTTCATTTATGCCTGAGAAGAAAAGGTAACCTAAGGATAAAAATTTATTGTAAAATTCAGGCCTTGGGACAAAGAGGGTTTGGTCTGAGCATTGTGGCTTTTGTGAAATGTAGGGGCATGATCTCAGATTTATGTTCTCTCAGATTGGTTCAGATTTTTGTTCAAATTTTTGTTGACCTTGCATTTGGATTTTGTGTGTGGTTTTGTTTCTTTTTTTAGCATATGTTCAGTTCATCACCAACATGTCAGCAATTGTTTTGGTTCTATGTTACATGTTTGCCTCTGGAAGGGCAAATCAAAGTGATGTTTATCCAAAAATGTTACTGGATTCAGGTTTGCCTGTCAACTCAAAGATTATATACGTTTTGCAAGGAGTTGATTTCCATTTTGTTCTTGCCTGAGTATATTTAACATCCATTAGCTTTAAAGAGGGTCATGCAAGGTTGCTGAGGGGCAAAACAAGCACTGCACAAAAAAAAAAAAATAGATAATGGGAGTGGATTTCTGAAGATGATATTGTGCCATTCTGAAGATGTCCTTGACTGTTCCAGAATGCTTAGATAGCAACGGCTGCCAGGAATGCTTTTATCATCTCTGTTTGCCCAAGAGTCTGCAACCTTTCCTTTCAGAGGTTGGCCTTACAGGGTTTTCTGTGCCTCCACCACCTCCTGAGGAGATTAGTGGAGTACATGGTATCTGGAGTAACACACTGCAATCATTGGAAACTCTGGCTGCCGTGGAAAGTGGTTGCTGCCTTATTTAAAAAGAATGATTCAAGTGTTCAAAGTCCTGAAGAATTTGGATCCAGCATGATTTTGAAGTCATCCATCTGGATGACAGGCTTAGAGCCTCATGTGCATCCTTCCCCTACTTTAAAACCTTGAGGGAGTTGGATACGAGGATTTAGGGAACTTTGAGCCAATGGGCATGTGTTTAACTTGCATGTTGTGCACCTGTTGAGATTTTGATATTGAGCATAATATTTTTCTGTTCTCATGGATTTTCCTGCAGAAATTATTGATTCCAGTAGGAAGGAGCAAGGAACTGTGGAAATTCTGCAAAGAATTTAAATTGGGCCTTTTTAGCCAAGTTTTGCAGGTTTTTAGGTTGGTGGGGGTAGAATGCCTGCTGTTTTTTGGAGATGGCAGGCAGACACACAAGTCTGAAGCTGGAGTCTACCTGCTGGTTACCTGCAAACAAAAATATTGAGCAGAAATTAATCCCTCAATGGATTCATACTTTTGCATCTCTTTTCATATTCAGGGTGGGTGTCTCACATTGGCACTAACAAACTCTTCTGAATTCTCATTAGATTTTGTATTTTAGGGAGAATTTAGGTGAGCTTTCCCTTAAAGACTTAAAATTTAAAATGCTTTCCAGGCTTATTGTTGTGATTTATTTATTGTGACAAGTGACACTACTTACATGAAGGTATTTAAAAAACCTCTTGCTGGGATAAAAAGAAATCCAGCTGGCTTCAACCTAGACCTTTAAAGGTATTTGAATACTTCAGTTTCTCCAGGTCTCCAGTGAGCCTTGTAGATAAACCAAGTCCTCAGTTCCAGAATTCCCTCAAGCAATTTATAAGAAAGGGTTGGGCAACCCAGAGCAGCCCCACAGGTGTCAGCTGTGGGAGAAAAAATCTTGACTGAACAAGGCAGGAACATCAAGAACTTTGATGAGAACTATGATGGTTTTGGAGCAAGCAGACACTTCCACTGGGATTCCTAAACGTGGGGATTTTCTAAAATTAGGGATATGTCTAAATTACAGTGTATGAACATACCATGAGTGTGTGAACAGGAGTGGTAGGGGGTAGGTAGGCCTGCAGAATGCTGTTATTTTCTCAGCACAATTTGGAAATATCCTGAACCTCTATCTCGATAGCAAGAAAAAGTTCAAGTCTCCCTGACAGAACACCAGAACACCTGTTTGACAGGCACCTCTCTCTCCCACCATATATATCTGGAGAGCTTTTGGCTTAGGTGTGCTCAAAGCATCTAAAAGGATCAGAAGTCACTGGCAATGAAAACACAGAAAGTCACACTTTCAAAATCCTGCTGCTGTTCCTGAGGCCCTAGCTGGAGCTGAAGCTGCAGGCAGCTTATTAGCTGTGCAAGAGTATCAGCATCTGCCAGCTGGCAGTAATTCAGGTACCTACAGAACTCAGAAATATGCTTACAGTAGGACTTGGTGAGAGCAGTGGTCCCTGACTGGTGAACAAAGGAACCTAGAAAGAGGCCAGTCCATCACTCTTACCTGGTGCTCCTGCTCAGCTGTACCAGTTAAGAAGGGCCAGCCACATACAAAGAAACATTACAAACAGAAGAGTCTATAAAGCAGAGACTTAGCAGTGGATTGAAAGGAATAATGATTGTAATTACTCATCTAAAATTGTGGTTTTGCCTATAAACTTTACCACTTGATGGGAAATGATGGTATGTGTCCACATAAAGCCTGTTCACACATAACACACATGATTTCAAATATAAGTACAACTGCTTCCTTCTTTGTCTGTGGTAACTGTATGTATCCAGTCATTCAAGGTCCTTAAAATTGCAAATGTCTGTAGGAAGTCACAGATTTAAAAGAATTACCTCAAGGCAAACTTAATTTTCTTTCCAGCAAAAATCCTTGTAATTGCTAACAGACTCTAATATCTTGCAAATGCACAAGTACACAGAAGTATCTATTACAGGGAAGCACACTTGTGCCAGTAAAGTTGTCAAAGGACCTAGAAATGGAGACGACTTTACAGCTGGCTTTGAAAAGCAATTTTACAATTATCTGCTGTGATTTTCACTAAGGATTAGGTGCCTCTGTGGGTTTGAAAATCAAGATAGGCATCTATCTATATCCAAGTACTCTAAATGCTCTTTCTGATGTTCAGCAGCTGCAGCTCAAAGAAAGCAGCAAAGAAAGCTCTTTGAAAACCTTAAATTAAGCATTCAGAATTAGTGAGCACTTCTGAACTATTGTTGTCCCCACCTTAAGTCTTGAGGGATACAGAACCCTCACAGCTCCCATGCAGTGCTATTGAAAATGAGTTATAGATTCCTCTGAAAAACTGACTTTATAACCCTTTGTTTAAGTTACCTCAAGTGCAGAATTGAGATGATGAGAGTTAAGTGTGCTGCTCTTGTATGGATTATACTGGATATCCAGTATGGCAAAGTTTGAAGAAGGAAGGGTGACTATAAATAGTTATTCATGGCCACGTTTGGATTGCTTATATGTCCATTGTCTTCATGATCTGTTTATAACTGGGAACACACTTTTAAATTAACATAATTCCAGGCCCATTTATCTGCAGAAAGTGCCCCTCAGACCTTGCTTCGGTGAACAGGAAAATGTATTTGATACATGCACCCTATTTTTCCCTGTAGCCATATACATTATTTCATGTCTTATTAACATAATCTATCTACAGTGAAGCGTACAGGCCTTGACAGATAGCACCTCAGGTGAGAAAAAGGATGACAGAGAAAATTTACTTTTACAAAGTCAGTCCTTCTGAATCTGTTCTTAGGCAGCTTGACACCAAAGGCTATAAACATAGTCTGGAATCTGAAACCTTTTCTGCAATGACCTTGTTTTCAAAAATACTATTCTTATCTCCTTATGCTTATTCTTCTCCAGGCCATGACTCCTCACTGTAAATTCCTCACCATGTGCTCCTTATGTTTCTTTAGCAGTACCTTCATAGTTATTTTTTTGTTTACTACCCATTTTTCTTTAAGTCATGGAAGCTGAAGACCTACTTTTATGCTAGCACCAGAATTATGTTAGTGAACCATTTGGTTTTATATAAACTTGTCATCTCTGTTTCTTTTCTATTTCTTTGGAAGAAGGCTATTCCAGGAGGAGTACTGCTTCTGCATTGAGCACTGCACTAAATTATAATTTAATGGCAGTAGTTTTGTACATTTCAATTTAAAATTGCCCATTCTTTATATTAGTAAAAGAAGGTCACTACTTTCTAAATAACAGAGCAGTCATATGCAAGCTTAAGGCAAAAGATTGAAAATACAACTCAGCCAAAAATACAGTCCTTTGGAAGAGAGATGTCAAATAGATTTGAACAGTATTTTTACACATATTTCACTATTTATAAACACTGTAAAACATTTATTTTATAAGAAATGTTATGCTGCCATTCCAAACAAACCAAGTGCAGTTTCCTGTGGTGATGGTTCTTTTATTGTGCTTGCATGACATATACTATTTGCAGAACTGATTTAAAGAAGCCCCTACATTTACTTTCATTGCCCTGTGTTTCAAAGCCAGGAGATCTTGGATGGACAAAGATCATCTGAAGTGTGAGTGAATAATCTCAGTGCATTTCCTCTGTTTGGGTTTCCAAACGTCCCCCCTGAGATCTGCTGGTGTTGCAGGATTCTCAAAGCAATCCAGCCTCCTTTTCAGCATGACCTGTCCCTGTTTTTTTAAATCCAAATTCCTAATGTGTAGCAGCCTTCTTAAAACACCTGAATCCAAATTGTGTGACAGTCATTGTAGGGATGCACACACAGTTCCTGTGTAACAGCACAGATGAAGGATGTGCTGGCTATAGAATATCTGCATTAAAAACATCAGCATATGTTACACCCTCTATTATACAGTTCCTAGGCACCAAGGCAGCTAGCACCTAATTTAAAATTATTAAAATAAAATTTAAAAAATCAGTGGGAGATTTTACATTGATTTAAAAAGACTCTGGATGCAGACGAAAGAAGCTGTAACCAGGGTTTGCCCTCATGTCTCAAGTACAAAAAGGCATGTAGGATTCTTGTGGTCAGTACAAATCCTGGCTTTATAAGACACACATTCATACACAGAATAGTAAAATAATAATCCATGTCTTTTTCTAAATGCTAATCTTCACCAAGAAATAAACCCCAGATTTTTTATTGCAACTAAAGTGGTTGATGTTATGGGATTCTTCTTTAGTCAATGAAAAAGCAAATTAATATGATTTTATTATTTTTCTTCAAGGGATTAAAGCATCATTTTTCTGGTAGTTAAGTTTAAGAAAGTGACAACATTTAAACAAGTGTTAGTTTTTCTTCTGAACAAATTCTTGGTTTATTGAATTACCAGACCTGAGCCGTTTAGTAATAATGTAGGCTGAACACTTAGAGGAATGTCAACAACATTATTTTCTGCTGGAAAAGAAGACTAAAATAATAAATCATTACTGAAAATACCTCAAGCAAATCCAGCAGATTTAATAGGAGGAAGGATGTTTCTTGCATTGTATGTGCCAGTTTAAAGATTTTGGTGCAGTTTGTTGTATTTAAATGAGAATGACAAAATAAAGGACTTCCAACACACAGCTTGATGCTTCACCAAAGCAAGATTTGAATCATGGTTTCTGACCACAAGGACATTTTAAGACAGTAGAGCTCTGCCATATTTTTTTTTTTTTTTTAATTACTGAATTCTGAAGTCAGAGACAAATTGTATTCTTGTTTACACTTGTGTGCATACAGGAAATGGCGTATTTTTGCTTCCATTTTTTATATAGCTGTTGTAATTAATCCAGTATTCATTTATAGAAGTTAGATACATTGGATATTTCAGTGATGCTAGTCTTGTAAGATGAACTACTTTTCTTAAAAATAGTCATGTCTTTGTTAGATGACTGCTGGATTGTTACTTATTAAATCATTTGACTTTTTACTTACTTGCTACTACTCATGGTATTCCCTCCTCTTTGCAGGAATAATACAACTTACTGATTCATAGTCTTTATTTTAGCATACTAGACTCCATGCTTAGAAACTGTAAAAATATGGTTTTGATGTCTTTCCCCAGAGAGATTTTAAAACAAGGGGCAGAATGGTATAATCTTATGGAATTTGCATCTCTTTAGTGATTAGGGAGGAAAAAAAATTATCATAGGTCTCATACAACCTGTGGTGAGATAAATTAGACATGGAGTGGAAAACCTCACTCTGTTCATTTGGGATATTCTGTACTTCCATTTATATGTGCATGCCCTCATTAAAGACTCCAAAAATAGAACTATGTGGTATTAAAAGAGAATGTGCAGAGAGCACATCAAGATTTCGAGAAAATGTCGGTGATGCTCTTGACACCATTCATTTCAGACATTGTAACCAAGAGTAAATAAAATACTCACAGTGGTGACTGACTGGTGATTTAGCCTTTTAATTTTTACAGATGTGTTAGTTATCAGAATTTTCTCAAATGTTTTGTAAGAACATACTTCAACCAGTGGATTCATGCTAAAATATCTATTCGTACTATGTCTAGGAGCATTTCTATTTTTCCTTCCTGTGTGTGATTTACTGCGCTATTTCTGCCCATGACTGAATAAATAGTACCATTTGATGTTCTAAATTTAGTTTTCTATCAAATATTTTTTTAAAAGAAGTTATGCTCTGAAAATATCCAAGATCACTTGTATCTGCAGATCTATATTTCATGCACATTCCTAAGACATAATCTTTGTAAAAAATTTGGTACAAGAGCTTAGCCTTTTATTTTTGAATAATATTCTTAGAAGTCAAATTCATGATGATGTTCATGTATATGAAATGTTAAAGGCTGTAAAATCTATCAAAATATATTTATAATGATAAAAACATATCAGTATTTACCAGGCACTTCTTAAGAGGGTCAGAGGGTTTTTGCTTATTTTTCATTTCCCTTCAAAATCTAAAATGTCCCAGTCCTGCTGCATTGTTAAATGTCGGATGGAAGCTGGAGGCCAATGGCATTCATTAGGATTTACTCCAGTAAGTAACCAGTTTGTCCAGCCTTAGGTGGAGCTACAGATTCCTCTGTCTACTGCAAGTAGCTTCTTGTGTTATTTCTCATTTTCTCTATGACTTTGCTCACCTGCATTTCTGCAGTTGGCTTTAAACTTCTTTTATTCCTCTGTACATGTGTGTCTCACTTCTGTGTGATCACTTCTACCCCCTAGACAGAGGGTGAGATGGATGAAATATGATGTGCATCCCAGTTCCCACTTTTCCAGTTTATTCTGTACTAATCTGGAGGATCTGGGTGACATTTTTATAAGGTTTGGATATTCTCCACACAGCTTCTCAAACACCTTAGGGAAAAAAAACCTCCAAACCATTAAGCTGATATACGTAAAACCTCAGTGTCTGTTCCTATGAGTAATCAATCTGCAGAGACTACACATAATTCTGGATCCAGATTTTCCCCTCAGATTCAATTTGTTTTGGGTATCATGTCAATCACGTGTTGCTTGTCTTTCAGCATGCTGCCTTTTCTTTCTAGTATTTAATTGGACCAGAGGAAGCTTCAGAAAGCAGTCAGGAAGGAGCCTGGTAACTCTCATATGTTCTGTGTATTTCTGTGATGACATTTTTATCTATCACAGGTGCACAATGTATGTGCTCCCATGTCACTTGTTGAGTCTGATAATTCTCTGAGTCCTTTCCCCTTTACATTGGCAAATTCTATATTCTTGAGCTGCTGCAGGATATGTTTAAGGGACAGAACCCTCACTTGCACTGCAAATAACCCTGCAATTTTGCAAATGCTGTAAAATAGAGTGAAGCAGTCTGCAAAGCAAGGGTGTGAACAATACTACCTAAACTTGCCTCCTGAGGGGTACAACCTTCTCTGGAACAGAGAAATAAGACATAAGGTAGGCATGATTTTGCAGAATTTTGTCCTACCCAACTGCAGTTCCTTGGTTTTAGAGGTGGCTGAGCCATCTGCCACTTTTATTGACTTCAGTGGGAGCCAGAATGCTCATCATTTACTTAAGCAGTGTACATGTTCACAAAACTAAGTTTATTGTTTGATGCATTTAGAGCTTTGTTTCTTTTAGAGTGATGAGAAGTGAGTGGTGAAACAAGCCAATATGGATGCACAATCTGGTTGATACTTTAAAAATGCTTTGACAGAACAGCACTTTTTACTGTATATGGATGAGTGCATGTTTGGAGAGTAATAGATGGGTGACAACATTGTTATATAATAAATCTATTTCTTCTGGGATTTTGTTTGTTTGTTTGGGGTTTGTGTGTTTTGTTTTGTTTTGCTTTGCTTTGGCTTTAACACAACCAAAGTAGAGGAAGGGCAATGAATTTAAGGTAAAAAAGGTGTTTGGGACACACAGTATGAGTGGAGAGTTTTGGGATGGAACTTATCTTTTAGTTCTGTGCACACAGCAGCTACCACAGACCATTGGGATCCAGGAGAAGACCACAGAACATTTATATTTTGGGAGTGCTGGACACACCCAGACAGTGTGAGGACTGTCATGCTTGATGAGTAAGTAAGCCAGAGATCTGTGAGCACCACACACTTTCAGTGTCTCCAGCCCAGCAGTTTTCCTGAAAAACCATCCTGCTGAGAAATGCTGGAGAATTCTTTGCAGGCAGTGTTTCCCGAGTGATACACTTCCAACAGATGTTGGGATACTGGGGATGAGAAATGTATAAAAGACAGGTGAAAATTATATAACCTGTTCCTTTTGAAGAAACCCTTCATGTTCCTTTGTGCACAATAAGCTTCTTTATTGAAAGGCTGTGACAGTGATGAATCGTTTTTTGTTCTTCTTATCTTTACAGAGATTTCTTGAGTATTAAAATAAAAGGCTGTTTTTAGGAAAGGGGAAGATAAAATTGCATCTAGGGAAACAGATTGCCAGTTGGCTCTGCAATAAAAATAATTTCTAAGTTTTTATCACAGGAATAAGTCGAATTGGAGAGGTTAAAGTGCTGTAAAGGTGACAAATTGGACAGCTGGAATGAAGGAGAAGACTGCAGTAACAGTTATGCAGGTGGCAAACAAAACCCAGGTATTGTATGTTTAATGATGCTCCAGAAACTACCTAAGAAGAAATTTTGAAGTCAGGAACCATTACTCTAGGAATTTTAATTGAGCAGATGAACACAGTGCTTGATGAGGGGGGTCCTGAGCTGCCAAGATGCAAAGCATGCTTACCTGCTTTCTATTCCTTTGTTTTAAATGTGGTGGTGTTTTTAAAGATTCACCTCTCCCTGGTGCCAGTGCTGCACTGAGTGTTGGGCTTCAGTGGCTCACCGGTCTCTGTGTCTGTGATAATGTCTGTACATCCTGCTGCCAGGTGCATTGAAAACAATATTCAAATGCCTGTATTTCTTCCAGATCTCTGTGCCTGGTGTTTCCAGCTCACTGATTTTCAGTGCTACCCCATCAGTGCCTCACTTAGACTCTGGTACTCAGGAGTGAGAAGCACATAGCTCTTTCCACTGACCAGCCCCAGTTTTGTGCAGCTCTTACAACGTGTGGGAATGGCCCCGAGAGGACACTGTGGTGATCTCCAATTCCCTCATGAAATTTTTATTGATGCTAATGGATAACATGCTTGTGGTAGCTCTGCTAAAATCAGAGGTAGGTTAAGCAGCTATTTTTCTTGTACTGTCAGTTTATGCCAGTGTATCTGAACCCTTTGTGTGATGAATGGAATAGTTTGAGGCTGCAGCTTTCTGGGGATCACCTAGGCTGCAGATGAAGAGTACAGTGTATTAAATCACTTCTTGATTGTTCCTCAGATGTGTTCAGTCCCAAGCAGATGCAAGGGGGAACTTAAAGCAGGCACAGTCCCAAGCTTCTGCAGAAATCATGCTTTTCCCATAGTCAGAGTAACAGCATAATAACTGAGTTGGTGCTTGAGTTCAACACTGATGGGTGCCTTGGTTGTTTGACACAAAAACACTTTGATGTTTCAGGGTCAAAGAAATGTTCTTCCTTTCTGCTGCTGCTACTCCCCTGTAGTGTACTAAGCTGGCTGATGTTAGTTCCCTGAGAAGGAAAGAAATTCTTTCCAGACCCACACTGAAACCGAATCTTGTGCAAGGGACAAGCTAAGGTGTTTGTAAGAACAGGTGTTCAGAGGATGTAGATGACTTTACTTGTGCCATCCTTTTCAAAATCTGACCATCCACTTTTATATTTTAATCACTATATTTTGACTCATTTTCTGTTATGCTTGTAACCATTGAAACCACAGACTCCAAACAACCTTTCAAAATGACCATAAGAACAACAAACTTCCTATGGAGTAAGTAACAAAAATGAAGCTTCTTCAGCCCCAGGGCAGGCTCAATTGAGATGGTGACCTTTTCAAAAAGTGTTTTTCTTTCATATGAAATGTACTTTTTTTTTTTCATTTATAAGGGAGAGAGAAATGACAAGAGAGAAAAAAACCACCAATAGTTTATTTTTCTTTGATTTTTGTCTTTATAAAACAGATTTAAATTTACAGGGCCTTAGTTCTTAATTTTATATTTCAGACTGAGAATCTAATTTTACTTCAAAAGGCTGTTGTTTTTTTTTTTTTTTGTAATGTGGTTCCTCTCATTAGGTTTTAAAAGGACATACTAAGCTCTCTGGAAAAGGGTCTAATTTCTGAAACTACCAGTCAGTCACATGCCTTCAAATATTCTGCTTCTGCATTATTCACAACACCTACAGCTGAGTGTGTAACTTAGGCAACCTGGCTTGATATTGAATAATGTAGTCACCACCATGACATTGGGAAAGCTGTCTGTACCCAGTGAATGCTATTTTTGTGTGTGTTGTCTTGTTGCTTGAGGGATCATTAAAAACTAGCCAGAGTACTATGTATTTTCCCAGAAAGAATATGATTTGGATATGTGTTTACGTGTTTCTTGCTTGCTTCTTTTCTTTTCCTCTGCCTTTGTTAATTACCTCAATACATGTTTAAAGCCTACCATTAATTGCTATTGAAATGCATTTAATCTGAAGCAAAAGTTTCTGCTATTTAAGTCTCGTCAGGAAACCAAGTATTAGAGTTGTTTGGTTTCTTATTTCTGAGGCTGTTTAATGACAGCATAAATATTCAGCCTGACTCTGAATAGGTAATTAAAGCTGACTCTTGGCCAGATGTTCCCCTTTGTTGCCTGGTGTGGAGCTGAGGAAAGAGCAGGAAGTGGCAATTCCAGTGCCCGCTGTCACACTGCACGCTGTCCTTGGCTTTGGAAATTGTATGAGGGTTCCCCATGTCACTGCGTGTCCCCAAGAACAGAAGGTTACACTGATGTCAGTATTGGAATGAGCTGCTCTCCCACCATGCCAGCGTGCTCCTTCCCTCTCTCCTCCTCAACAGTTTAGAAAATCCCTTTGTGCAGCTGATTTTGGGAGGCAGGACAAATGAGTTCTGCATTTTCCCTGAATGAGACAGTGGATTTCACGATGAGATAGTCTTTAAGTGTGTACAGGGTGGGTGAAGGCTTTTTAGATGAGTCAGGTGTGCAGATGTGAAGAAATTTACTGCTTTAACTTTTGTGCCACACCTCCTGTACTCAGAGGCAATAAAGCTTACAGGGAACAGAGCAAATGCCGTGAGGGCAAGGAACCAGGGAAAAAATAGAGGGAGGGGCTGAGTAAGCACCTGCAGTGCTGGGGGCTTTGCTTCAAAATTCCCTGTTCCTCAGGGGTTTCACAGGGATCCCACCTTGTGGGAGCAACAGCTTTGGTGAGGGAACTTGGGAGAACTTTGGGTGGATTTTACACTGTCAGTGACCTCCTGAGCCCAGGAGTCAGCAAGGAACCAAGGCTGTGCTTGGTGAATGCCCTTATTTATTTCACGTGAAATGCTGGCACTGCTTTCAAAATGTGAATTGCTGCTGAGGCTGGAAAGTAAGGGAGAATTACGCCATGAAGTATGGGTGGACAACAGGAAAAGCCTTTTCTGGCTCCAGGATTGTTCATGGGAGGATAGCAGCCTTATTTTTATTATCTTGTGGTTGTAGTGGCTTCTTACTTCGTTTGGAAAACTCTAAAACTTCATCCTTAATCAAGTGACAGTAGGGGTGTCTCTCTCCCAGGTCCTGGAGACAAGTAGCTAAAAATAATTGGAAATCAGAAGTTCTGGCCTGATAGCACTGCAGAACCATGTGAGAGAGTTCACTCCGAAGACAATTAAAAAGAATCCCATGCCGTACAAGTCACCCTGTAACACATCGTGTCGGGAGACCCGTTCATGATTTCTGACTGACTGTCCGGGTTAGCTGTACCTACACTCCCCTGACAAGCTGGGGAACAGCCTTCTCACGACTCCGTCTCCCGCAAGACTCCAGCACCCCTTCGGGGCGCACGGGGCTGAGGCGGGGTGTCACAGAGGGGTCTCTTTCCACGGCTGTCACCGCGCAGAGGTTTCCGCTTCAGCGGCCGTGAAATCCGCATCTGGGGCCGGGCCGCCCCTCGCAGGCGGCCCCCCCGCCGCGCCCGCCGGTGCCTTGTGCGGCTGCGGGAGCGGGCGGGGAGGGGCGGCGCAGCCCCGCAGCCGGCGCGGGAAGCCCGTCAGCGCCGGCCCGGGCGCGCAGCCTCTTCCCCTGGGCTCCGCACCGGCCGCAGGAAGGCGCAGCGGGGCGGGGACGAGAGGAAGCAGCGGAGCCTCCCCCGGGGTGGGCAGCGCAGCTCCGCCGCCGGCCCGTGCCCCGGCGAGCGCGGCGGGACCGGGCCATGTCGGAGGCGGAGAGCGGTGCCGCAGGTGAGGGGGGCCCCGCCGCAATGCAGGAGGAGCGCGGCGGGCGCGGCACGGCCCGGCGGGGCGGCCACGGCTTATGGGGGGAAACGGAGGGAGCCCCGTCTGGAGCAGGGGGAGGCGGGAGGCGGCAGACAGTGTCCCGGCTGTGGGCACGCAGGCGGGGCAGGGCACGGCCGCCGGCCCCGCCGTGCGCCGGCTCGGGGGATGCCCCGCGGGCAGGGCCAGCTGCGGCGGCGGGAGGCGGCGGCTCGGTGCGGAGCGCACCCCGCGGATCCGCCGCACCGAGCCGCGGCTCCTCCATCCCGTGCGGTCCCCGGGGAGCCGGTGCCGCACCGCGGGGGGACCCAGGTGACAAAACAATGCGGCGGCACCGCCGGGCGGGGGCGAGGCGGGGCGGGCGCCCTGCCCGGAGCCGGGGCGCTGCGGCGGGCGCGGCATCCCGGCCGGACGGGCCTTTGTGGCTCCGTCCTCCCCGCGGGTCGGGGTCTCTCCCTTTCCCAGCAGCGGCCAGAAGGAGGAGGGGGAGGGCTCGGACTGAAGCTCAGACGCTGCTGCTGACATAGAGGCAGCACCCCTGTATAGCGAGAAGCCTGGTGCACTGGAAAAGAAAGACCTGACAGCCGGGTGGGAGCGCCTGAGCGTCCTGGCACAGCCTCAGGGACCAGGGAGCTCCCAGCGAGGTGTAGGGGTGGGGGAAACCCCCAGCGGTGCCGTTTTACCAAGTTAACGGGGCCGCATGTCTCCGATTTTACAAACTTGACTCGAGCTGAGCTGAATCTTGTTTTGCCTGAAACAAGGATGCTGTGGGTTTGATCCGTTTGGGGTTACACTGTGCCTGATAAGAATAACACAGCCTTTGCAGGTCGGGGTGGTCTCTCCTTGTGTGGGAACGGAGCTGGGGGAGGGAACAGGGTTCCTAGGATACAAATGATATGGGTGAATAACCCTAAGGGGAATGCAGACTCAGCCTGATTTCATTCGATCTCTCCATGCTTTCTTCCTCACTGTATGCTGCAAAGGCTTTGAGGAAACTGTAATGCTGAACCAAAGGTGCTGGCAGAAATGCATGGGCAAACCTAAAAGGTTAAGTTTGATTATAGTAGGATTCAGGGAACATTTTGAGTGAGATAGCTTAATTTCAGTGTAAGTGGAATAAAAGAGTCATAAAATATCCATTTAAAAAACCCAAACCAAACCAGAAAATAATACTTAGAAACTAGTTGAATCTTCAAGATGCTCTACTGGGTTCTTCTCCCTCCCCATCATCTAAATGTTCCCTCAGTGCTTCCTAAATGAAGTCTCTAATGTCTGTTTTGTTTGAAGTAACCTGTAACAATTTTCTAGCATGCAGCTGACAAATGGAAGAATAGATTGACAGATTAATTTGTCTTTCAGATGACAGGGTATCACGTTTTGTTTTCTGCCAAGTTGCAAGGTTGGTGCAATGCAATACTGAAATGAAGTAACTTGTGACTAGGAGAATCTGTGCTGGAGGGATTTGGTTAGAAGACAGAAAACCAGGTAGTAAAGCAGTGATTTGTGATGCCAGAAATCTTTATGTTCTTTCCATGCACTGGAATGCTGAGGCTGTCAGAGAAAAAAAAGGCTTCAGGGATAAACTGTGATTTAGTGTGTGTTGTATTGACAATATTGAAGCTGCAGCCACTTCTTGCAGCGCAGTACAATGCGTAAAAGAAATGTCTGTATGTAAAATAGCTGAGTGCTGTATGCAGTGCCTGCCCATCATCTTTATGGCTTCACTTAGCACAGCACTGCGGTATCTGCAGCTTGGTTAGTGAAATTGTTCATACCCAGGAGCTATTGCATGTAAAGCTTCTAATTATACTGGGTTTTGGCATTTTTAAAACCATTGGCTCATAATTGGGTAATGCTGGTTGAGCTGACAAGTTTTCCTTCATGATACTGTCACCCTGCAAGCTTTCAGTCTGAATGTTCAGTTCATTCCCATGGGGACAGCAGTTGGTGTTCAACAGAGCTCTGTACCTGCAAAGTCTCCCCAAAGCTTCAGTCAGCTGTAGAGAGGCCCCCAGAGGTCTGTCAAGTCCAGAGACATTTTTAGCTGATGCATTTGTGGTGTAAAAGGGGATTTATCCTGGTCCACAGGGTGTGACCAGGGTTTCTCTCCAATGCAGCTGTCACCAGGAGCTGGAAGAGGATGCTGCAGCCTGGATGTCAGCTCAAGTTAAAGCAGCCTCTGGGAGGCCAGTTCTGTGCAGCAAGACCAGAATGCTGCCTCAGCTATAAAAGACCTGATCCCTTCATGAACATGTCAGGGTTTAGGGCATGTTTTGCTTTTTAACTGTGTCACTGGTGGTTGGGGTTATATGGGACTTGACTGGTGTCTCATCTTGTGCTCTTTTCTGATGAATGCTTCTTTGTTGGTTGAGTTGATGTGACCTGCCATGCCAAACTTCTCCCACTTTAGTGGCAATGCTGTTGAAATTTTTTAGGCCCCTTCTGGACATCATACCTGCTGTTGCAATTAAGTCTGGATTTCTTTTCTTTTTTTCCTTTTAAAGTTACAGATCTGGTCAAATATTTAAAAATTTCCAGTTACTTATTCTTCTAAGCTGTTCCAGGGGATGTATTCCTTTTTTCTCTCCTCTACTATGATTTCACTAATTCTCTCTATAAATGCACAAAGCAACTATCCCTTTCTTAAAAAAATCTAAAGAATATACTTTTTACTTTAAAACACCAATATTAAAAGATCCCATTGTGTCAGTTTTCTGTACCTGAATTGGTTCTGCCTTTTGACGATGTGTCAGATGGGATTTCACAAGTATTTGACTTCAAAGAACACACCATTTATGGTTTTAGAAACTTCTCCCTGTGGCTGTTTTAGTCTGTAGATATTGTGAAGAAGGAAATTGGCTTTTTGGATATTTAATAAAGCTGTACTGGCTCCCAATAAAGGATAATGGAAGATATAAAAGGAATAAAAAACAATGCATGCAAACAATGCTACTTTCGATTAGGAGAATGAGAACAGTCATGACCTTAATTTGGTATGAAGCCACATGACTTTTTTGGGGAGTTTGCATCTGTTTGTTGGTTTTTTTTTTTTTTATTTTCCCTAAGTGAACTAGTTGTTGATATTTTCCATATGCAGCTTTAGTGGAATCTTTGTCTATCCATAGATGACTTTGGTTCTTACATAATTACTCAGCTTCTGTATGGCACTTGTCATGTTTCTATTAAACAGCCTGGCTGGGTGGCAGCAGGGATGGGTGAAGCTCCAGGTTGCATCAGGCTTGTGTTTCTGCAGTGGTGAGAGAGGTGCCAGGAGGACTTGGAGTCTGTTTCAGGGATGAGCTCTGAAGTCCATCAGCCGTGGCTGTAAATGGTACACTTGCTTCACAGATGTTCCACTGCAGAGTGTGCAGCTGTTTGGAGCTGTAAGGTCACTGATGTTGGTGTTGTGCTGAGGAATGCTGCAGCCAAGGCTGAGCCTCGGTGCTCAGAAAGGCCTGTGACAGACCTGCAGGCTTCATCTTCCTCACCGTGACACGTGTCCTGGCTCCCGGGTCATTACATCGAATCTGCCTTTTCTCAGTGACCAGGCACATTTTTGATATTGAAAGAACATTCCATTGCTCTCATTATTAAAAATGTGTCAGCTCTGGCCCATGTGCTGTGCTATTGAGAATCAGAGTGATATGCATTTAAAACAAACAAATGCAAGTTTAAAATTTTGCCATAACTGCGATTAAAAGAGTGACTTTGCAGTCTTTTAAAATTAGGATGGCAGTGGTGATCTGTGTCAGTAGTCATTATTAAAACAGGAAATTCCTTCAAAGGCTGTCTCAGAGGGATCTGAGAAACATTTTCATGTAAATGAAGAGGAAAATGCAGTTGATTCTAAGAAGTAAGCAAATAAATAAACAAAACTACTCAGAATATGAAGGCCAGAAAGCCTAGAAAGCCTTTGTTCTTCACTCAGGACCGCACAAGAGTGTGTCAAGGACATGAGAGAAAGCTTTGTGAGCTGTGTTGGTGCTCCCCGGCTCCCTGCTCTCCACTCCCACGTGAGTCACTGGGTGCTCCCTGGCCCAAATCGGGAGCTCTGTTGTTAGAGATTTGCAGGCTCTGGGCACATGGATCAGTTCTAAAGGCACCTAAATTTGCAAGAATGGGAGACCTGGAGAGGATTTTGCTTTTAACTGTTTCTTCTGTCAGTAGTGTCTCAGTCAGCGCTCTCAGACTGTGCTCTGCAGATGCAGTTTCGGAGGAATACTGAGATAGATTTCTAGTAATCATTACCATTTGGAGTCCAGAAAAGCGTGGATCTGGATGTAGTTCAATAATAGCAATTCCATGTCATCTGAGGGAGTTAATGCACATCCTCTCTGTGAAGGATATCAGTTCCTTTTCCAGGAGCCTGCCCAACCTGTACTAGTTTTCTTGGGGAAGGAAGCAGAGAGAAATTATTTTCCCTATGCTACTTCCTTCTCTCAGAGGGAATAATCTGGGAACACTGCTTCAGTTTATCCATTTCTGAATACATCCTTAGTTCTCAGTGCTGTTCAGGACCAGTCTTTAGGATTGAAGCAGTTTCTCTCAAAGGGAATTTTACAGTCCTGAGTACTCCATGTCCACCTGTCCCTACGAGATTCTGTGCATTTGTATCCATGCTTTCTTTTTTTCCTGTTCCCTGGGAGGTTGGAAGAGTGAATATTTAGGTGTCTCTTTCCTCATTACAGGGATTGGGATAATTTTCTCTCTCAAATAACAGCATTAAAATAACCATTCTTCAGTGCATCCTTGCCTCCTCCTTTTGTCATTGTTTGGGAAACGTGATCATTTGGTGGATTTCATCATTATTTGAGGGCTTTTGATGCCTTCTCCATGGTTAAAGATCAAAATACCTGTGGTTAGACTGGGCTGACTGGCAGCTCGTCCCATTCCCTGCTGCCAAACACATCCAACAAATTTAACATCTATTTCTCAAGTTTCCATGGATACCTGAGTAGAGCACTCGCAGTAATCAGAATGGCAGGGCATGCCATTTACAAAAGCTTTCAGTATTGTCACTATGGAAGTGCTGCATTCAAAAATCAACCTTTTGTAGGAGCTCTCTTGCTTACTCAGCTACGCTCCTGTTATGATTTTAGCCACAGGAACTCCTTTGAAGGTTGTGCCAGGGGCTTGTCACCGTGACGGTGTAAATTTGCAGTTGGTTTTCTAGAGGCTGGTCACTGGTCTCTGTGGATGCACAGTCATGGCACTTGAGCATAACCCTAATGGGTGTTAGTATAAAAACCTCTGGAAATGGACTTTGGTTGGTGACTGCATGATTTTGTGATCTACTCTACAAATACTAATCAGGTACTTTATTCTTCTCTCATAAGGTATTTTTTCTTTGAGCTATCCTTTAAGCCTGATAACTTAGTGTTTTCAAGACCATCAAATAAAAAGAAATAAAAAACTGGCTTTTGATATAGCAGTGAAATGTTGCTCAGAAGATAAATCAATAGCCATAGACTATGGATTCATAGATAACTTTGCTAATGACTTGCCAAACATGACCAATTTTTGCAGTTTTGTCAGTTACCATTCTTTTATTCTTCCATTTCTGAACAAAATTGGGTTTAACAGCCTTGAAGAATATGCAGGGATTTATATACAGCATCCCTCATGCTGACTACTGTAAGTAATGGCTATTTGAGTTTGGCTTTTCTTTTTGGCCTGCCCCCTGCTCATCCTTTTTTTTTTTTTTTCCTGTGAATTGATGAGAGTGGTTGCTTTTCTCTTGTCAAGACTCTGTAAATGTGTGAATCATGTTAAGCCTTCCAGAAGATTGTCAAAATGAAGACAAATAAATTCAATTTTTTTTTCCAATTCATGTTTTAAGAAAAAGGTGTCACTACATTCATCCAGCTTGATGCATTGCAAGGTATTGTTTGAATCTAGGAATGCTTGAAAACTAAATTACCTTTTTTTTGCTTTAAAAGTAAACAAATGCTCCCCAAAATATTCTTACTCCTGTGTGCTGGATGCACAGTCTGAAAAGCTGAACAGTGATTTTTGTTCAGTTCTTGACTAATATTCCTTTGAAAGGTAAATCAAGGATTGCATTCTTTTCAGGATACAATGGCATTTTGAGATGGTTCTTAAATAGAAACTCATAGACAACAAGGTGTTTATAATTGTAATATTTTGATCCTGCTTTATAAAGAGAAAAAACAAGAACCAGTCCAGTTTGAGCTGGGAAATGGTGTTTTTCTCAGAGAAAGAGATCATCTCACAGATGTTCTGTTTTATGAGTATGGTCCTGGGAATTAGAGCATGACTCTTACTAGTGCCATTCCTGACAACCTTGCAGTGAGCCAAGCATACTGAGGAGGTAGATGAGGACGGACGTGATGATGAAGGAGAAGCAGCAGGAAGCCTTTTCTAGGAAGGTGTGTTTTCACAGAACCTAAGTTCTGTACATCTTGTGTTTTGTTTTCTGTTCCTTACGTGTTCCTGGAAGCAGCAAGGGAGGAAATGAGAGATACAGGAAGACAGTGCTTGCTCAGAGGCAAATAGTGCCAGGAAGCCTGAAGGAAGCAAGTTCAAAGAAGAGCTTGTTGAAGGAAGAGAAGTTTAGTTAGTGTGCAGTGAAGGTGCCTGTCACAGAACTGTATCTGTGGAAATTTTAGGAAGATCACAGAGCATTGCCTTTTGCTGCTCTGAGCTGCCAAACCTGTTGTTAACCCACCTTTATCACAGCTTGCAAGCCTGCCTTTTGCAACAGGTAAACCAGGGTCAGCGTTGTCTCTCCTGGCAGTGGTGCGTGGCTGTGGAAGAGCTGGAACCTGGGAAGAGAGGGATAACTGCAAAGCAGTGCTGGTGAGTTCCCCTAACCCCAGGCTCTGGGGTGTGAGCTGGTTTTGAGCATGTTGGAATCGCATCAGGACTGGGGGAGATTAGGGAGCTGACCATTCACAGAGACTGGAAAACTCTCAGGTCATTCAAGGTGGAGCTGGATTTGGGACCTTACCATGTAGAAAGGGTTTGAGTTTAAAGCAGTTTAAAGGCAGACTTAGCTGTTGGTGAGGAGCTGCTGGGCCATTACAGACCCAGTGTGCAGGGAGGTGTGATCACTCTGCTTTAGTCCATCACCAAGCATTAGTGAGGTCACATCAAATGTAGATAAAAGTAGTTTAGCCTATCTCCTGTCAAATAGAGGAGAAGTGAACACAACCCATGTGGCATTTTCAGGAGGTTATTGCAAGTTCTTGCGTGTTTCTTTCATCTCAAATTAAGCTCACAGTAAATAGGTGGTGTCTTCTGGTCTCCCGTCGCTGGTAAGGTGCAGGAAAATGAATATTGTCCACAGAGTGAGTGATGGGATGAAACTGGGGGGTTTTTTTGATACTGTTAACAGTAAAATATTGAAATTAACTTAGAAAGCACTGATAGTATAGTGAAAATGTAATTCCTCTAGTCAAAATATCATCATGATAGGAGACTGTAAAAGCATAAATGGAAAAGGTCAAAGTTGTAATGAAAAAGCATGTCTTATTTTTAGAATTCTATCCAAAGTATTGGGAGATTTTTTTTTTTTTTTTCCTTACGAAATCACTGTGCTCTAATTGGTGTCGGTGCAATGAATACCAGATCTTTGGGGGACCAGATGTTATGAAAGGGTATCAGGAAACTTGGATTTGTATCAGAGATCAGCTATGGCTGTATTCATGGAGGAGAACTGTATTGCAGTCTTCAGCAAACCAGCTGGATGCCTACTGGCATTCTAAAACAAAGAACTCTAATTCCATTGATGGTCATAACAGTGGTGCCATTGGTTTCAGTAGAAACAGAAGGCTCTTACTTCTGATATGAAATATGGGATCTTTTTATTATGCATAAGAATATTTTAAGTGGATGATTTTTTTTTGGTATTTGCTTCTCTCCATCTTTTTTTGTTGTTCTGTAATTATTTTGAAAGGCCATCTTTGTATTTACAGTAAAATGCTCTAGGTTGTCGTGTTTCGTTTGGAAGCTCTGACGTTTTGTGCTTAGTGCAAAGGCAAATCTCAGCAACTGGAAAAGCTGAATAAGGTTTTTTTCATCAGTGCAGCAGTTGCCAGCTAATAGCAATATGGTAAACCCTTCTTTTCCTGCTGTGCAAACATCATTACCAAGGTTTGCTTGTGTCAAAGTTATTTTGATGCTCAAAAAGTTATAAAATTTTTTGAATGAAAAATAATGGGTTTAATTCCATTCTTTTTTTGCCTGATGGCTACTCTGTACCCATGTCTGATTCAGAGCATCGTTTTTTTTCTTTTTCTTTTCCTAAATTTTGAATCCAGAGGTAGTGCCTGAATAGGAAATAAAGAATTTGGCTAAGGTTTTGGTATTACCAGCAACCTGACCAAGAGCAGAGCAGCGTATACGCACATAGCAGCAGTCACGTTTACCACATGCTGGATGGCTGGAAAGTCTAGAAAAATGGCCATCAGATATGTGCAAGTGTTTGATTTGTGAAGTGTTCAGTGTGTTCATGGTGAATTCGGTTAACATGGATTTATTGAAGCCACGAAGATCAGCTGCAATAGTGACATTTGTAGTAGGTCTAATGCACCCCAGCTTCCCCTGTGCACCTGGTTCGTCAGCCTACAAAGAGCTGAGAGCTTGGATGATTTGGCATTTGGAACAGTGAATATGCATTATACAAATCAAAAGGAGTTATTGCAGCTTTCCTTTTGAGCTGGAGTGGTGTCCTGCAGCCATTCTCAGGTGAGTTTGGGAGAGCCTGGAAAAGGCTGTGCTGGGACCCATTGGGGTCTTTATTGTGAAAGCACTTATTGAAATACTGGAACTGTGATCTGAAATGGGGAATAGTATTGATCCTGTTGTTGACTCAGAAAATTGTGGGAAGAGTTTGTGTTGGGTTTGTGGCCACTCTGTCAGGATAGAGATAGAAATTAACTTGTGTTGATTGGGATATAATATATGCACTGGTGTTCAGGCATGTTCTTACAGAGAGGTGATATCATGGTGATGCTGCTTTGCTTATTGTTTGGTTTGTGAAAAATTCTAGGAGATCCAGTCACATGGGAGTGAGGTGTGAGAAGGTTCAGAAAGTACAACTTCTCTGGCCAAGCCTTTGTTTTTGTAGGCATCACTCTAAAGCTGTGCAGAATGTGCCTGAAAAGGTTTCTGATGGCAGACTTGGGGCTTGAATCCTTATTTCTTTTTTTTTAAAAGTTGTTTCTTTTCCATACACTGAACTGGTGACATGAGGCACATTCAGAATTGTTCCCCTTTCCGTAGTGTGACAGCATTTCTGGGCTTTATGCTGCAGAGCCCCATACCCTGATTCCCAGGTTCCTGCTTTTACTTGTCCAGTTAAATTCTACCTGGAGACAAAGCCCACTTCAGGTTATCCATTGTTTATGGCACTTGGGTTGCAGGAGACATTCTGTTAGCCAGAATCCACTGCTCTGGCACCTGCTTCGCTGGGGAAATGAACAAGTTCTGTAATATGTGAAGCAGAAAATTTTGCTGATGCCTTGTGTAGCTGAATTATATATAGTTGAAATATTTAATAGAAAAGATTTTGTGGGGCTGCTGAATTTTTTTGTTGAGTACCACCTTAGTGACTTGTGCATGGGAGGTTCAGCAGTCACCCTTCTTTAAGGTGCTGGTTTGAAACGGATTATCTGGGACTGTAGTGGTCCATGTCTGGCTTTTCTAGTAGTTCCCTAAAGTTCATTTATCCAGTCCTGAGTAGGAATATGTGGCAGGGGCTCTCAAATATTCAGAACATACTGATAGCCTTCCAGCTGCCATTAACTGATCTTTCTAATTAAATAATGAGCTTGGTCCTGCTCTCCAGATCTATCAGAAAATCAGATTCAGCTGAACACGCAATCAGTGAAATACTCACTCTGCATCAGCAAAGTTTTTAGTCTGCATTCTGTGACACTTAAAGGTTAACTTCATTGCATTTTGTTCAATTCTACAACGTGGCTGATCATTTACTGAAAAACAGAAAAAGCTAAACGGATTAGGGATTGCCGGAAACCACAGAAAATAAACCCTTGCATCTGTTTAGATGAAAAGAAGGAATAATTTAAATTAAATCTGCTAAACCAGCAATTGGAGCTAATGTGATAATGGACATGATTTCATTATTAATACAATATCTTCTGATCTCATAATTTCACCAATTCTGTAATTGTTTGGGAATCTGCAAATCGGGGCCCTTTGAATTGTTAAAACAACCTTTCAAAGTCTGAAAATGGGAGCCTTCTGTGTTTTCCCTTCAGCTTCTGATCACCTTAAAAATGTACAAGGTGTTCAATTGCTTAGGTTAGGACTAAAGTCAGAAATTGTAACGTGTTCAAATTTAGTCTATACACATTTATTGAAATTACCCAAGCCGTATTCCAGGTTAATATGAATATCATAAGTAAATGTAATAAATTTTATTCAAGAAGTTTGTATCATATTTAGGAAAAGATTACTTTAAATACTGGTTTGTTTGAGGACTTATTTTAATTTGGATTCTAAATCAGATTCCTCCATTTAATTTGATGTATAAATTGGCAAGAGTTAAATGTTTATTTAATGCATACTGTTTAGCTGTGTTTGTGTCATAGCATGCAGTTTTACAGAGATAGAGATCCTTAGTAATCATGGAGATAAAGTTGGAACTTGAGCTCTGTGGAACATTAGTTGATTATGGTTTTTTGTTACAGAAGCCACAATAAGTCATTCTAAGTCATTCTGCTTTTAAAAACTGTTCCAAATGCCCTGATCCTATCCAGGACAGTCCAGGCATCCTTTTTCATTTTCATGATTGCAAATCAGGTTCTTTGCAATCCTTTTCCCATTCTCTGGCTCAGAACAGATGCTTTTATTTCTGTCAGATCAACCAATCATGGTGCTTTAGAGATAAGGGATTTTTAAATATCCTGGAATATCTATGCATTTACTGCTCTTCAGAACACAGCTGTAAAAATTGTGACACATGCACATTTTTTTCACCAAGGAAACACTAACTCAACAAAATATGAAAGCTTCCACATGGGCAAATATATTTTAACACCTTGCAGTTCAAATGGGGTGGGCAGTACAAATATCCTAACTTCATTTGCTTTTGACAATCATTTCACTGCCTGTTGAGAAGTCTTGGCATTAGATCCAGGCAGGATGCACTGTAGAATTATTT
The DNA here is from genome assembly GCF_020740725.1 of Corvus hawaiiensis. Classification (NCBI taxonomy): domain Eukaryota; kingdom Metazoa; phylum Chordata; class Aves; order Passeriformes; family Corvidae; genus Corvus; species Corvus hawaiiensis. The sequence goes on from NC_063220.1 coordinate 7,204,272, forward strand.
TATTTAGCTGGGTATTTGCAGGAATAGCAGTGAATACAAGGCAGCATGGTCATGGGTTTGGAAGGGTCCTTTTTATTAATTAATTTGGATCAATTCTTGGTAGGACACCACCCAAGTTAGTGGTTTCATTGGGTGGATATGAATATTGCACTGGATATTAAATCACTGCTCTCTGAAATATAAAAACGTGTATCCTGTCACACAGGATTTTCTGAGTTGCACATAGAGATATAAATAACTTCTCAAGGCTGATAGCTGAAGATGGGTTGGAAAATGCATCTTAGAAACACAGAATAGTTTGGGGGTTGGAAAGGACCTTAAAGATCATCTCATTCCAACCCCCTGCCATGGGCAGGGACACCTTCCTCTAGACCAGGTTGCTCCAAGCCCCGTCCAGCCTGGCTGTGAGCACTTGCAGGGATGGGGCAGCCACAGTTTCTCTGGACAGCCTGTGCTGGTGCATCTCCACTGTGACAGTAAAGAATTTCTTCCTGATGTCTAATGGAAATCTACCCTTTTTCATTTTAAAGCCCTTACCCTTTGTTCTGTCATTACATGCCCTGGTAAAACGTCCCTCTCTGACTCTTTTGTAGGCCCCTTTTAGGTACTGGAAGGTGCTCTAAGGTCTCTCTGGAGCCTTCTCTCCCAGCCTGTTTCCATAGCAGAGGTGCTCCAGCCCTCTGATCATCTCTGTGGCCTCCTCTGGATCTGCTCCAGCACAACTCTGAAACATGAGTGCCGAAACAGGTAACCAAAGAATTAGTGGCAAAGTGAAACACTGAAAACACACAGACAGTGATTTGATGTCTACATTTTTGTGCTTCAAGTCAGCATCCTAAGTGGTGGTAAAGTGCCAGTTTCCAAAGATGTTGAGTCAGTGTTGCAATGCCCTGGTCTGCTCAGGAAGTACTGGTTTGGGTCCAGCCAGGAATGATAGCAGGATGCAAGGAATATATTTTGTTAGTAATTCTCTGGTTTTCTTTCTGTGTCGAAATACTGTTCTTCAATTCTAAAATAAATAGCATGTTGCTGGTGCAAAAATTAAGAGGCAAAAATTGCGCAAAGGGGGCTGATAACAGCATCTGTTCCAAAGATATCTTAATGAACCGAGCAGATTCTGTGCTTGTCGCATTTGGCCTGTGACTTTTTGTACTTCACTGCAAGAGGAGTGACTTAATATATTCCTGGAGAACTTGTGTAGAAAATGCAAATGCTGTGCTTCTGCAAATGCTTCTGAAAATCAGGCTGAGCATGCGTGTTATAACTTAAAGAAATAAATGATGTTACAAGAGCAATATTAAGATTTGGAGGAAGATTTTTTTTTTTTCTTGTGGGAGCATTATCTCCTACTTGCCTACTGCATGGTTTTTGAATCTTCCCTGGGAAACAACACATATTTGATTACCAAGAACAACAGGATTCTTCACTAAGTAATTCTAAGGTCTTGGAGAGCAGCTCTGGTGTCATCTTGGAGTAATGCTGTGAATTGTCAGTCATGTCTAGGAATTACATGCTATGAATAAATGTGTGATGCATCCAAGTAGGTGATAAAAATACATTGAAATGTGTTATTTAGTATTTATTGTTATTATTAATCTTCAGAGGCCTATTAGATCATTCTGCTTTACATCTACTTATAGCTTCTGTGCTGTAGAAGAGAATTCAGTAAGCTCAGGGCTTAAATTTGGGAGCAGAGGAGTTTGAGCATGGACAGGGTGTGTGGTACCTTTTGTACATTCCATTGTGATAAACTATTGCATTCTTCATAAGAGTACATGTTATATATGAATCCATCTAAGCCATCAGTGCTTAACTGTTTTAATAAGCCATTTCCTTTTCTATCATCAGCAGTGTAAATAACAGAATGAAAAATAAAAGTAGTGCATTACAGTATTTGTCACTCCTTTGGTCTGTTCCTTTAAATGAAGTTTTAGTATTGTATGCTGGGTAGAAATATTTCTTTGATGACTTGTTAATAATGCTTTCCTTTTTCCCAGCTGGATTCTGTCCTGCAGTAGTATTAACAGCTGCAAGATGTTTCAGTGCAGAGTGTAGTGAAGGATAAAAACAGAGACAGTATTGGGAAAGTTTCAGAATAAAGGCTCAGAATGGACAAATTGCAACTTATTCTTCCTACTTTGTCCCATTGCTCTCAACTCCTCTTTTTCTTGAAAATGAGTCTGTCTTTTTGGATCTCACAGCTTGTGTTTAGTTTCTACATTCATACATTTAAATCTTAGGCAGTGTGTGGTGCTCAAGCTGCTTGTACCAACTATGATTTTTTAATATATTTAGGAAGACTTTTAAGATGCACATGACAATGTTATAAAATAATGGTAGTTTGTCATGAAGGTCAGACAAACATTTGAAACTGAAACTGCAGTTGTGTCTTAGGATGTTTTAAGGGCAAAACATGTATTTTAGATGGCAGCTGTGGAATTTGCTTTCTGTTTTAGCAGATTTTTTACAACTGGAAAACAGTTTAGCAGTATGCAAAGTAACTGTTGTATCTACTCATTCTGCTTACTGACACTGATGAGTATTTGTTTCTTTTTAGATGCAGTTTCCACATCTGCTTACTCATCACCAGCCAAAAGTTTGGGAGACCCTGGAATAACTCCACTGTCTCCATCACACATTGTGGTAAGAAGTGCACTCTTAACATATTCTGTATGCTGACATTACATTCTTGTGCCTGTTTAGTGGGACATAATTTATTTGGGAAGTTGTCATTTCCTCCATACTGATTACCTTTATGCTATCCATAGTATGAAGTGAGATTTTGGTCACACTGGGGTTGTTGACAGAGCTCTCATTCCTTTTCATTGGGCTCCTAGTTTTGCTGTTTTTCATTGGCTATTCTCATAGACTTGCTCCTGCATATTTTTATATCAAACACAGGGACTTGATCCTCAGGGTTCCCAAAATCTGTACTTGTCTTTATCACTGATTTGTTTAGGCAGCCCCTGATAAGTCGTCTTCCTTTCGGAGAAAAAGAAGGATATATATGGTACTCAAAAGTAAAACGCAAATTCCTGGAGAAAAAAATCTGCTCTGAGAGAGAGAGGTAGAAGCTCAAAATAGAACTAACTGGTTTTATTTCTTAAGGAAAATAGCCACTTCTGTGAGCTTTAAGAAGCAAGACAATGTCCCATAGGTAGTGTGTTTTAGTCTCTTGTACATCATGCTGATTTTGTTGATAAACTCCTGTTAAAACTTAACTCCCACCCGTTTTTAAGATCACCAGTATGATATACGTACTGTAACACAGTACATGCAGTGTATTTCATGCTATTGCAAAGCATCGTGTTCAGAACACATTTTTATCCTTGTCAGCCTTCTGCCTTAGCTTTCTGATTCAAGTTCAGAGTTGTGCAGAAACCCATGTTCAGGGTTTCCAGTGCTGTCTCTCATGGTTTTTGCCTTTTATTCCCTTCTTTCTCATATTCTCTTGAAATTCCCTTTTTACTTCTGTCATATCGATGAATCATGTCCTATTTCAATTAGATTTGCTGGTTAAACTCTTTGAGGAAGACATTGTCCTAGTTGATAAAGCTTTATTAGGAGAATCCAAACAAATCTTTCATATTTAAGACCAAAACTTACTGCTCTTGTTTTTCCATTTCAAGTAGCAGGTGTATGGAGTGATCTTGGAAAATGTAGGGATACAACAGAAATGTGCAGGAAGTGGGAGATACGGAATTAACAGAGATGTGTGCGGAATATGGTGGAACACTGTTCATAGAGTGAGACATTTGGCAGCTCCTCTGTGGAAGATAACAACAGTTGCTTCAAAGTGTTTCTGAGAGTACAGGCTGAGCAGCCCTGGTGGATTTAGGGCAACAAGGCTGGTGAAGGGTCTGGAGCATATTGCCCTTGACTGTGCTTTTCAGGGATTGCAGGAATACAGGTAAAAGGCAGGGAGAAGGATTCAAATTCATCATAAGCAGCCAAAAAGCTTCCCACATTCTAGCAGAGGCAGGAGGAAAGAATGCATGTAGTGCTGGCTAAATAGGTGTTACATAAATTCTTCTTTATATCATGGGATACAAAGCTTATTGCTGTATTTTGAGTGGATGGGTTTGTCTCCGTTATTTTTGAATGGCAATAGTATTTCATGTTCAAGGTTATGACATAGTTAAGTTGTAAAATCAGCAAGTAAGTCCCAAATATACTACATTAATAGGCATAAACATATTCTTCAGTTGATCAGTTTAGGAAGAAAAAAAAATAAAAAAAACCCCCACCCCTAAACCCGTAAGTTTTAATAATACAGGATAAGAAGTACTCCAAAAATTAGTATGAAGGAAGCTTTGATTAGAAAATTATGTATAAAAAGCTCTAGCATATATGTTGAGTCATGTATTGAATTTCCAATTCCATTGGAATGTGCAGCTTTCTGGTATCAACTTTGGTCACAAAGGCAAGTTTAAGTCGGTCCTGATTTTCACTGCAGAGATGTGCAGGTCTTGCAGAGCAAAACTTCTGACAGGTTACAATGATTCTGATCAGTGACCCTGTCTATTTTGCTTGTGCTGTTTAACAGAAGGACTCTGATGCAGACGATGCTGTAGAACAGTTATTTCTTGTTGTTGTGGCTATTGATTTTGGCACAACATCCAGTGGCTACGCCTACAGCTTCACCAAGGAGCCAGAATGTATTCATGTAATGAGGTAAGGTCTGCAATGCAGCATTTAGTTTGTGACTGTGATAACATGGGTTGCCTGCAGTAGCCATCAATATTTTCTCCAGGAGCCTGAAGTGTCTGGTTTTGTCTGGCAATACCACAGTGTGCAGATTTCTCGTGGTTGTGACTTTTTGTTGCATCTTAACTGTATTCTGATTTGCTTTAGTAGTCAATGGGAGCACATCCCCTCTCATTTTGCTGAGTTTACAAAATGACAGAGTAAAAGGAGGGTTCAGTGAATATCAAGAATTGTTCAGGGAGCAGATTTAATAATTAAGTCAGGATGCCCTTATCTCAGAGACTGATTTTCTAAGGGTCATGGCATCCAGGAGCTGCCCATCCTGTGGAATCACACCCTGTATGGTTGGGTGTACAACACCTGGGTACTTCCACTGGGAGTTCCTTTGGCTGATTCAAGCTTTGTGGCATTAAATTTGAATCAAATCTGTGATATTGATCCATTGATACTGCGAAATAAACAATCAAAAGTCATGAATGTGAAAATGAAATTTTGATGTGAAATCTGTCTGTGTTATATGTATGTAAAGGACAGGATTTAGATGCTGTGATGTAGGGGGTTTATTTTTAAATTTCTAGATTAAATCAGCACAATACAAGTCTATGCAATCACAAATGCAAAAACTGTTATGGCAGCTACCTGAAAGGTTTGCCCTACAAACCATTGTTATAATATGTTATAGTCTTTTTTAAAAAGTTATTTATAACTTAAAACATACACAGTTCTTATTAAAGTATATTTAAAATTACTATGTTGTAACAAGAGCAAGATATAGATAATTTTAGATATAAACTACGTATATATGAAAAGCTCAGCCATAGAGGTTCAAGGCTGCTGTTACAGAAGTAGGTACTGTGCTGTAATGCTGAGAACAAAAGGTCAAAAAGCCTAATTTGCTGCAGTCCAGTGTGACATCATACTGCATTTTTTCTAAGCAAAGGTGGTAGCTGAATGCAGCTCCCTAAATCTCAGCAGACACTATTGATTGTGCAGTCGGTCTGCATAGCTGGTTTGTGCATGGCTGCAAAGTATTTCAAAGATGTACTGCAGCTGAGGGATTTGAAATACTGTCTAAAGGAGAGTGAATTAGGAATGGTGTTATGCCATCCAGTTGCAAAGATATCTATCATTTGCAGGATGGACAAGTAATGCTTTCGAGGTCTTTTCTGCATTTCAGCCATCTCTTGTTCTCTCAGCAGTACAGGAAGGTGCCTGAGGTTGGAAGTCAAAGGGCAGGCTCTGTGTTGCTGTCTCAGACAGCTCTCAGGGTGGGCAAGTTGGAACCCACTTTTATCAATTCCTATTCTCTTCTGGCAGCAAGTAATTAATTAAAGTTCTTAAAGAAGTTGGATGTAATGAGAGAAAACATCTCTGAAGCTGTATCTGAGCAAGCCTAAATTGTATTTAGAACAACTCTGTGTTGTTCTTTAAACTCTGTGGAGATTTTACTGTGTGAAATCACTGCTGTTTCTAGGGAAGTCCTTGAAGTGCCTTGGACTCAAGTTTTACCTTAGGACCTGGTTTTGCTCTTGGATTCACGTTATAGATTAGATTCTCCTTCCCTGGAGAAATCCCTTCTCCTTACCAGGCTTCCTGCTGTCAGTCACTGGGACATTGAAATCCAGGTGCTTGCAGTATATTCCAAATCTTAATTGAAATTTTGCTGCTTGTGGTTGAAAACACAACGTTTTCTTCCTTGTGCAGTAATGGCAGCATGACTGTGATTTCAGACCTGTGTAGCTATTATATGAGATCCTGATGTTGAAAGAAATTAAATAAATTACTTCATGTGTTTCCAACAAGAAGGGGGGAACATTTTTATTTTTTGGGTGAGGGGGAGATACATTCATATTTCCAACAGGTATTTCTAACAATGGAATATATCTTAATACCAAGAATTATTTTAATTTTTTTTAAGAGAGGTATTTCTGTCCAGGAGGGATTTCGGCAAGATATAATTGAAATTGACTTACCAAATAATACATGTAATATCTTTAAATATATTTATATATACATACTCATGAAATAAAGAAATTCAATTAAAAGAAGGGTATATTTATTAAGATAAGTCTTCAGTAGTTCAGAAGGTATTAAGGGGCTCAAACTCTGTGTATAATGAGGCTTACATGTAGGATAACTTACAAATATTTCAGCAGAGTAAATGTAGCTTCCCAGCGGCAATCGAGAATGTTTACTTTAAAATAAAGCATACCAGTGATGCATGGTCCTCTCTACTTCCTAACATTTTTTCCACCTTCCCTCCTTAGTGTTGATCCTTTCCAGATACTTAGATTTCTGCCTGCCTTTAACAAAGCTGCTTTTCTCTAAAAGGGTAAGATGGGTTTGTTTAGAAGGTTCTGCTTTGGAAAAGTGAACACATGGGGCTTTAGCACCAGGTTTGAGTGTAGTGCCAGCAGTGCCGTGGTTCTTGTTGTGTAATTAGTAGGCAAACAAAGTCATGTTTTTGACTGTGTGTGTTTCTTTGCTGTGATGTCCAGTGCTAAAAAAAATGAGTTTATAAGCATTGACTTAACAAAATTCTTTAAGCATCTATTTATCTTCTAATGTATGAGTAGCCTCACTCATCTCAGCATGTTTGGAGTTGGGTGTGGGTTTGTAAATGTTCAATGAATGACTTCACTTCGATTGCAAAACCTTGGTTACTGTTTTATCAGTTTTAGGTAGTACTGACAACGCTTGATAGGTGCCCCCAGCTTCTGTTAAAGGTAGCTGTGGTTCAGACTCTTTCTGCAGAGTTGAACGTGTTACGAGTGCTGTTTGCACCATAACTTGAGACTGGAGTAAAGGCATCTGAACAGCCTGGCCATGAGCTCAGCACTTCAGTGAGCAGGGCAGTGCCAGAGCCATAAGGAATATTTGCTGCTGTAGAACAAGTGAATGTGTCTCATTTGGAAGAAATATATGAGATATTACACAGTTTTGAAAAACTTCTCTTGATTTATATGCACTTACATGAAGTTACAGATGTTTTGGCTACTGGCTAAATAGCATCCAACTGAATGGGAGTATTTCACAAATGGAGAAGAATAAATGAAAAAATGCATGTGGCTATGAAACAAATTGCAGTCTGTCTTTGGAAGGAGGGAGAATGTTGTCTCTTTTCAGTGCAACTTCAACCTTCAGGTTTTTTCCTTTTCCCTCTCTTCCCTGTCTGATTGTAATTATTGGGAGACACACACTTGCCTTTTTTCTGCATACACACTGCTGGTGGCACTCAGCTGCATTTTGATGACCCCAGTGTTTCATTTCCTTGAATGTGGAGCTGCAGCTCTGGATCAAATTCTCATCACTCTGCACAAGTCGCTCTTTGGTCTGTCTTAGCCAGATTGAAGTGCGAGTAAGGGCGTTTCTTTAACCTTTATATAACCTCATGCTCCTTTTCTGACTCTCTTGTCTCTATTTTCACTTCTAGTATACAGTTAGATGCTCTGTGGCTATAAACAGGTCTGTGTTGTTTATATCTCTGTTGAGATACTCCACTTTATATCAACCTAGGAACTCATATGTTTTCATTTGAAAGAAGTCTACTTTGGTTCTGTTTGAATAGTTTTTTAACTGTGGTTCTGCTCTGCAAAAATATCCCCTACATGCATTTAGCGCAATTCTGGCTTGTATAGGTTTATGCTTTTGGTAGGCATTTCCTTTTTATTTTTATTTTTCCTAACAGCATTATTACCATTATTTTGCCTGTATTGGTACCATGAAAGAAATCTGCAAACGAAGGTGATGCAGTCCTAGCCCTACTGACTAAAATCCTCTCCTAACTGGAGCGAGGCCAGGCTCCACCTGGGAAGAGTGTTGCAGCCAGGAGTTACCATTCCCCTGCTTTTGCATCTGCTTCTCTCTAGAAAAACATCACACGGGAATATTTTTATATCTCTGATTGCAAATGGTAAAGTCATGCTTCCCCTTCTCTTTCCGTACTGTCCTTTCTGTGACTGAACAGTAATGCAAGATGAGGGCTTTAGAACATGCTGAGCAATTACCGTGTCCAGTTTCCATCAGAAACTCATCAGGAAGCGAACATCCAATTCTCCAGGTGGCTTTGAAAATTTCATCCTGTAGCACTGAACATAAATTTGTCTTCATTTAAACTGCACCTTAAGCGTGCTTATTCCGGAAAGAGAAAATGTGCCTGGCCGTAATGAGAAACAAAGAAGCATTGTTATTAGCCACAGCCTATTTATGGCATTTCCCACCAGTGACTCAGAATGAATCATTAATGATTCCAAGCAAAAACGATATCAGTCTGTCTCCTCTCTGCTTGCAGCGGGTGTGTGGGATTTAACAATCTGGTGCAATAGCAGTGTTTTCTGTTCATGAGCTGTGAGATCCCAGCTTCTTCACATTGGAACCATATGTTTGCTGTAACACCTACTCAAAGGTTTTGGAGTTGACCAAGTGCATTTCTAGCAGCAGGTTAGAAGAAATGACCTGGAGCAGAGCCCTTGCCAGCTGATTATAGCTCAGGGGCTGAGCAGCGGAACTAGGCAGGTTTAGGGAAGTTTTTTCAAGTGGATGAATGTGGAAATCATTCCACTCCTCATCATGCTGTTTCTGCTTTCAGGGCAATGGAATTCTCTTCTGCACTGAAGGAAGTTCAGACATGTTATTCTCTGCTGCTTGTGCAAAAAAAGAGATTTTGCTCTGTCTGATCCAGTTGAATGCTCTGAGGGGCTCCCAGCCCTTCAGAAGATCCCATTCCTTGTTGTTTTGCCAAGTACAAACGCCTTAGATTGCAGTTTTCCATGTCACTTTTCTGCCTTGGTCTGGAGGTCAATTAATTTTCAGTGGATTCAACTGTTTCTGAGAGTAAAATGAAAATTATTTTTTCTACATGCTCTTCCTATGTCCATAAACAGCTACCACAGAGCAAGGCAGCCTTTTTATGCTTCAGAATGAGGGCTTTGGCAGGAGTATATTCTGAAACTGTGTTTTGCTATCTTTAGAAAAAGCAATCGACATGTAGTTTAATAATGAATGCAGTTGCCTGTGTGATCTTAACTTGGCTCCTGTTTGAGCTATGTTATGATTATGTCTGAGAGCATAAACAGATTTTCCACTGATGCCTTTTTAAGAAAATATTTTCTGGTAAATGTTTGTTTCTCATACAGAAAGTACTTGTATATGGTGGGGGGAGGAACAGTAAAGTCAGTTTCTTCCATTCTGCGTTTTTTTTGTGATGGAGAAATGAGGAGACAGGAATGCTCCCAGCTGTTTCTACAACCTTTTACTGTCTGACCTTTTTGTCCTGCCATGCCCCCCTTCTGTTCCTACTGCTGGGTGTTCCCATATTCCATGTTCTTATTTATTTCCTTATTTATTTCCTTATCCGTTCTGTGAAAGCAGCATTGGGTTACTTTTGCCTTAATACTTTCATGAGTAACCCCCCAAAGATACCTTCACAATCTTGATGAGATAGGATAGTTTTATTCACTAGTAGTGACAAATATTTTGGTGCCTTTAAGATCCTTTGAGGTCAGGGAAGTCTGCTTCATTTTTGACAGATTAAAACTTGTGTAGAGCATTTTGGGCATTTGAAACACAAAATCCATCAACTTAACATGAGTAGAAAGTGCAGTGCAGAGAGCTCAATATCTGCAGGCATGTATGCCTTCAGAGTTTCAGGTTCTAGGAAATGAGGCACATGATCAGATGTGGGTTGAACTGGCTTGTCTTGTTTCAGAGAGTATTCTGGGACAGAAATGGGGATTTAATCAACTTCCCTGTGGTGATGTGCAGATGACTTAAGCAGGTCCCTAATTCAGAAGGGGAAAAATATCTCTTGCCAAGTAACCATTCATGAAGTCTGAATCACAATTGGAAAGGCCGTATTTAGGGTTTTATTAGTAGTTTTCTTGGATAATTACTTGATTTGGTTTTTTTTCTCTACAATATTTATTACGTGTGTTGGCTTAGGTAGAAATTTTAAGTACAAAACTGTTTCCTTAATTGTGTATGGCTTACTTCAGGGAATCTATGTTCTTATCTGAGTGGGATATATCCTTAAGAATTACAAACTAACTGCAAAAATGTACTGAATTACCTGAAATGAAAATTGCAGTCTTTTTTTCTTAGGTGGGAATAAAACCCCTTGATTTTGGTATTATATGGTTTGAAATTACTATCTTTGGAGGGGAAAGCAATCTGTACAATTTGCCAGCACACTTGTTTTTTCTCATGATACACTTGGTTTTTTTCTGCTGCTCTAAAACTGAGCATTACTAACTGGAGCTGTTTCACTCTTTGGCCAGACGATGGGAAGGTGGAGATCCAGGTGTTTCCAATCAGAAGACACCAACCACTATCCTCCTAACACCAGAGAGAAAGTTCCATAGCTTTGGCTATGCAGCAAGAGACTACTACCATGACTTGGATCCCTCTGAATCAAAGCACTGGTTGTATTTTGAAAAGTTCAAGATGAAGCTACATACCAGTGGTGTAAGTAATATCCAAACTGTGTTTGCTGCTCAGGTTGTTTTCCTCTGAACAGTACTAGATTTTTGCCTGAAAATTGTCAACTAGAAGTGAAGCATTTCTAAGTTTAGAGAGTAAATGGAATAAATTGAACTCTTCAGTTAGCATTATGATTCATATTGTTTCTCACTGCATTTGGCAACTGTATCTTGCCAGCCTTCCTTGTAGATCTTAAAAGTTCAGTGTCTGCTTTGCTTAGATCTTCATGTCCTGTCTGGCGAGTCTGCATGAGGTTGGTTTGGTCACCAAATCTGGTAGCAGAAATGGGATGTAAGAGCTATACTGAGCTCTAGAGCAGCAGAGCAAATTCACCCAGAATTTCGTTGCCAGAACTGCAAGTGCCAATCAGGCTGTTAATTTGACATTATTCCTACTGATTGTATTTTTGTCTTTAGTCCATTCTAGAATTTTGGGAATAGGCCAATACTTTCTGTTTTGAGGTGTTTTCTGGTTTCATGTGTTGGTGGGAAAACAAAATTCTATTCTTTTAACTCTTAACTTGGATTAAATATCTTGCATGGGCAGCTTCGTTGCAATTATTTACAGATACATGTACTGCAATTATTTAGTCCGTATTTCTCTCTCTGCCTGCAGTTATCTGTAGGCATGGAAAGTGTTTAAAAACAAAAGTCTAAAATAAGCAGCAAAATGTCATGCTCCAGGAAATTCAAGTGATGAGTTAAATCCTGTTCAGAATAGTTTTGTCAGTTTTTCCTAACCGGGTGAATAATGAAGAGTTCTCTGTCCTCAAGCAGTGGGAATTAATTTGATGTTTGCCTTTTTCTTTCAATAACTTCTAGTTATTTTCTTTCATGTAGAATCTTACCATGGAGACAGACCTGACAGCTGCAAATGGCAAAAAAGTCAAAGCACTTGAGATATTTGCTTATGCTCTGCAGTTCTTTAAGGAACAGGCATTAAAGGTGGGGTAATGCTTCCTTATCAAGATTTGCTGTATTTATAACTAGTATAAATATGAGCTTAATATTTTCAACCTTGCCAAGCTTTGACCTAAGTAGTATTTGATGTAAACAAAGCAAGGCAGGTGTAGAAACTCCAGGCAGGCTGTGGACTCTGGAGAGCTCACAATACCCTGAAGTAATTTCCCCTTGCACAGGTCAAGCTTGATCACTGATAGCATCACTGTGATGCAGAGTTCTGAATAGCTTTTTACTGGTTTAGATATTTTCTGCCGTATTTTTAATGGAAAAAAAGGTTGATTTGACAAGAAAATTAAAAAGCTTATAATTTTCCATTTCTGATTTGAAATGTTGCAGTGCTCATTTCTTTCAGTGTTCTTCTTGGATCACAAGACTGTTTTTCTTATTCTCCAATGGAATACATGTCCCCAGTAAACAGGTTTTGAGATTTTTAAATCCTGTGTAAACAGTCAATTGTGAGTTAAGTAAACATTGGCTTCCAACATGCCACTATAATGTCAGTGTAAGCAGAGCAATTCCTGGGTCAAATCAGAGTATTCATCCAAGCAAGTGTTGTTTAAAATAGCCTTATGGTTAAAAGCTAACCTGCTTTTTTGAATAGGTTTAATTTACTTTCTCTGAGATGCCAGTCTGTTCCTTATGGCTGCAGAGAAACAATCCTGCCACTACAACTCAAATTCCTTGTCTTGTCAAAGACATCTTGAACTATATTTTTTTGGGCTTGATTGTAAAGTCACAGACTTGGACCTGTGCATGGTCTGGGGATAGTCTTAGCAAATATGAATGTTGGATAAAATCCCATATATTTGCTGTGCTGCCTGTTCGGGGCTACATCCTTTTCCTGATGTTAATAACTAAATCCCTGGCATTTGTGGGTGAATCCTGGAACTAATTAGACAAGCCATGTGAGTGGGCTGTTACTTTGGACTGTAATGTGTCTGTGGTGCCCTGTGCAGTATAATGGTACTACTTTTCCAGCATGGATTTTTGAAGTGCAGCATAGCTAAACAAACACAACACCTTGGCTCAGCACATGCAGAAACATTTTTTTATATTCTAAAGGCCTGTTGTCCACCTTTCTGAACCTTTCTCTGTTTGGATGGAGATTTAGATAGGACATATGGTAATGACATTTTACTTGGAACCTTGCCCAAAACATGTCAGTATGTCACCTAATTTGCAAATGCAGTACAGACTTTCCTCTTTTTTAAGGGGGAAAAAAAGGACAATAAAAGTACTAAACTAGTCTTGAATGTTTGCTTAAAGCAAAATTTTGAAGGACCAATCAGTCATTTTTTTAAAGGGGTTAACTATAACTTCCCCTTGTTAACTGCATTATAAAAAATTGATTTAAAGGTAAGTGGTGTATAAAGAAGTCATTGAAAAATCCAGATTGTAAAACATAAATGTTCATCAGTGATACCCCAAATATTTTTCTCTCTATTAATCAAAATGTAAGTGTGAATTCTTCAGGCTACAGCAAATCCCATACCATGGCTAAGAATGTACATAAATGTGCGGTAATATTCTGTAAATTGCTGCTTTTGCAAAAGCCAAATTTTCTGTATGTTGAGCAGTAAACTTTTCTATAGGCCTCCTTGAGAAAGCTTCAACCTTAGTCCCACCTTTTGGCATAGTAAAGCATTCTTGGCAGGTTGGAAGTAATTCTGATTTGTAGCATGGATGTAACAGAAGAAAAATTGAAAAGAGGATTACTGTTACCAGAGCCAACAGAAAATAATGTTCTCCTGTAAAGTAGAGACCCATCATTTTGCATTCACCTCTATTTTCCTTTTTTTTTTTTTTAGGAACTCAGTGACCAAGGAGGCTCGGACTTTGAAAACACTGAAGTAAGATGGGTCATTACAGTGCCTGCTATTTGGAAGCAGCCTGCAAAGCAGTTTATGAGACAAGCTGCCTACAAGGTAATATTACAGGCTGAATGTAGAAATGCCCCTTTAAAGCCCTAGTTTATAGGCTAAATGATAAGCTGTATTTGGGGCAATTTACTCTAGTATAAACTGTATAAATACAGTCTAGAAACATTGAAAGAGGAGTTAAATCTACCAAGCAGTAGGTGTAGGTTATATGTATTCACCTCTTAAGTGCCTTTTTCTTACTATTTACTTTCATATATTGGTGTCCCTCACTGACTGATTGTCATCTTGGACAATGTATTCCTGCTGAACTCAGTGCACATGGAACAGATGCAGTTTTGAGACCCTAGGGAAAGCTGAGTTTAAAATACTGGACACAGATTTGTTTTGTTACTTTCTTTAGGTCATCACAGACTTTTAAAGTTTTTTAAAAAAAAGGAAAAAAGAGGGAAAGAAAAGAGCCTCCTTGGTGGGACTTTTCTTCCAGTTCCCGTTTTCCCACAGTAGGAATGAAAGGACTGTGAACCGGATAGTCTGGATATAAAATTAAATTCAAACGTTATTTTCGCCAGTAAGAGGTTTATCTGCGTTTAACTCTTTCCCTCCAACCGCCCCTCAAATATGTGCACTTCCCATATGCATGTCCTTTATTTCAAATTCAGTTTGTGTCTCTAATACATGAGATGTACACATTCTTTTTTTCATCAGGATATTCAATTTTAGTTTGTTTGTTTGGTTTTTTTTAATTTTCGCTCAGAGACTTGCGTAAGCCATTGGCAGCAGCCATGCAATGCACAGTTTGTAAAGTATCTTCTAGTTCATGAGTAATTTGCAGAGCGCTCCTGGGAAGCACCCAGATTTTTCTAACTCTGTTTCTAACTATCTCTAATGTTGAGCAACGTTTTTCTTAACAGTCTGTATTGTGGGATTGCTAATGCTAGTGCCAGAAGCAAAACACTCTTAAAGTTCTGATGGAAGGACACGGTTGTAGGTAAATCTGAAACACTAGAGACCCATTCATTATCTCTGTATATTGTTGTCTGCCTGCTGTCTGTGTGCATGTGTGCTCGTGAAGTGGGAGCTGTGGAAGGAGCAGGGCAGGGATCAGGTAGATCTCTTGGCATTTCTCATTTGTGGCACAATGGAATGTTGTTAATTAGTGTCTGTGTCTGTGGTTGTGTCTGTGATTGTGTACTTCTATGGGCAAGCTTGATAAACAGCAAGGACTGACAAGGCTTTTAACTCGGGGTGTGTGATCTACTGCAGGAAAACATGAGTTTAGGGAAATAATTCATGTTAACTTGACACATGGCTGATTTTTTTCAAAGCAGTGGGAATGAAGAAACAGGTGCAGAAAACAGAATTCTGAATTTCCATTCAGTCTTTCAGATTCCTATTGCCGGATCCAAATGTTCCTCATGGATGGATCAGAGCTTGCAGCTCTTGTTGCTAGCTATTGGAATATGGAAGCATCTTGAAAATGAGGGGCATCATGTAGAGAAAAGTGTGAAAAGGCAGTGGTAGAAACCTTGCAACAGGAGACACACTGAAGTACAGCCACCAGTCTGAGCTGGGAGTTAACTTGCAGAAAATATTAATGAGCTGTGGAATTCTGCTGAGCAGTCGGTGTCAAGTGAGGTAGCTCCAAGAGAACTAAAGTACTAAAGCAGCTTCAGTCACTGGTTCACAGTGTAAAGCCCAGCCTTTTTGGAATGGTTAAGGAGTTGTCTAGGCAAAGCTAATGGAATTAATAAAGTAGAGTATGAAGTGTTGGAAATCTGCTTCTGTGTTCAACATCCATCAGCTTTTGACTAGCCTGCGATCTCAGTGCAGCTCTGACACCCTTCATCTCTGCTTTGCCTTAAACAAAACATTGCTAACCTGGAACTCTTCATCTGCCCAAGGGCTCCTGCATTGTCCCCTTCCAGCTGCTCTGCTGCTTTCTCATTGAATGAGTAATCTGGGTGTTCCCTTCAGCTCACAGTTCTTCCTCTCTCTTTCCATCCAGCCTATCAAAATCCTGCTAATTCTGTCTGCATGACAGCTTTTCTTGTCTTTGTACACTGCTGAGCTTTCATCCAAGCTGTCAGGGATTCTGCATCTTGGTTACTGCAACATCATTTCCTTGGCTTCAGCAGCTGTAGTCTGGCCTGGTTTGTATCTCTTTGGAATATTGCCCCTAAAGAGTTTCGTAGCCTCACATTTGACAGGAAATCAGCCCACATTTGACTCCATCTGTGTCATCTCAGACATAAGCTGCATGTCCTGGACATGAACATCTGTATTGCTCACTCATTTTCCTCTTCTGAAACCCTTTTTAAAATTCTGGGTTTTTTCATGCCTACAAAAACTTGACTGTGATTAACCTACTTTTATGGGAGATCTACTCCTCATTGCTTCTTGCTGTTACTCTGCCTGCCCTATCTGTATTCATCTATTGTGCTTTTTGTATCCTTAACAATTTTTATAGCTGAGTTATTACCTCTTTGAAGCAGGTATTTGTTTATTCTCATTTATCTTGCTCTCTGGGGCCTTCCAAGGGACTAAGTCTGGCAGGTTGTAGAGAGTTGCATGTCTTTACAGATTATTTTGCTGAATCAAAATTACTTTATTCCTGAATAACAGTTCACAGGTGCTTTTTGCTGTCCCTCATGCTTAATTCCTGTGTGTCCAGAGATGGTTCTACAGCTCTGTGACACTTGTTGAGATGTGGTCAGAGCTGGAGAGAGCTCTGTGGCAAGAGCAGAGTGTCAGCTCTGTAGGACTCACTTAGTTTTAAGTTTTCTTTCCCAAAACATGTCTGCTGGGATTAGTGTGCATTGCATCAGTCTTCACTACATCCTTAGTAATGACTTTTAGGATTTATAGTCATATTTGCCATTCTCCCCACCAGTAAAAGATAAGGCATCATAAATAGCATCAACTTTTCTTGTTTCTGTGTCCCAGTTGTTCTGCTTTGCATTCTTTGGGCACAGTAAGTGCAGAGCAGAATCTGCAGGCTGGAATTCCTTGAACATGCTAATAGGAATAACGTTTTAAGGAAGATTTTGGAGTGTGACAGGAATATCTGAATGCAGAAGCTGTAAGATAAGAAAGTAAAACATGGCATAACAAATGCACTCAGGGCAGAGCAAAGGAAATGGAAGGCTGGTGCATTTTCATAAGCTTGCCTGAAATACTCTGTGGGCTTTCAAACATCAGTCAGTTGGTCTAGTCTGAGATACTGAAGGTTCTTTTCTTTTTAATATGAACTGTTGAGTTTTGAAATTGAGTTCTAGAGCTCTGAAGTAGATTTATTTTTCAATTACCTACAATTTTTCAAATACCTACAATTACATACAAATAAAATCATTTGCATGATAAGCTTGTATAAACAAAAAGGGAGGCAGTCTAGGTTATAGGATTAAGCACGTGAGCCTAAAATTCCAGAGGCTTTATTTAACCAGCTCCTATACTCAACATTTATTATTGTTTTCACATCAGTTTTGTAATGGAATGTGCACAGTGAGGATTATTTAACACATTGCATTCCAGGGTCAATGACATTACATTGATCAATACTGCTTTGCTCTGGAGAAACCTTCGGAGAAAAATAAACAAACTGGGTGAAAGAATAATGAGACAGCACAAGAAACTCCTTGCTAATAAAAACGTGACATGAAGTATGTTTGATTTTTAAAAAGATGGCTTGGGGGGCTTAACCAGATTGAAATTTGTGAAGCTGAGCTACTCTTATTCCCTCATAAGTCTGTTCTTCTGTTCATAAAACACACACAACTGAAATTTATTTGTGTAGGGACAGTGTGACCGGCTTCTGCTCTAAACTGCATAAGAAGGTGCAAGCAGCACTGGGAAGCTGGTTATTTTTCTGAAACAGGACTTTTTAATGAGAGAGATGAGGCAGAAATGTGTTAATGCATCAACCATCCTGATTATTTGTAGCTTGTGGGGGTCTCTTGAGTCTATGGTTTCACTTTTGTGATATTAAGATCTTTTTAATCATGAGGATGAAAATGTTTATTGAGTGATGTGTTGGGGAGGATTCTGCATCTTGTAGCTATGTTTAATTAGGAAAGGATAACTAATTGAGAGGTGAAGATTACAGAGTGGAAAATGTATGCTAATTGATCTCTGCTCACACATGTGAGTTCCTCAGCCAGGTTCACATGAAGGCAGAGGCATCTGCTAATCCAATTCTCTGTATTTCTGTTTGTCCACTTTGTGGCACAAGTTGAAGTATCTGGAGTTTTTTCTTTTGCTAAAACAAGTAAAACAAGAGGTTTCCATAGCATTTTGTGTAAGAGTGAATCTGTGCCTGTCTTACAAAGTTTAGAAACGCATTTCTCATGTTCTTAGAAATTGCCTGAAAGAACAGAAATAGTCAAAAAATAGAATTTTCTTTCTGCCTGGTGGAAACACTGTGCTAGATGGGGTTTACCAGCCAAAAAAAGAAAAGGATGGTCTGAAAGGCTGTGAACTACAGTCATTAGGGAGTGATAGAAATCCAAAAATGTAACTCAGTGTGGACAGGGTCTAAAACAAATGGGTTTGATTGTAATAAGTTCATAGAAAGGACAATAGATTGGTCTAAAAGACATCTTAGATGGCAATATTCAGTTACGGAGAAAAGAAATATGAGCTGAAATTGGAACTGTAGTGAAAAATATTAAGGTAAAATCAGAAAGCCCAAGGTGCAGAATAAACTGGAACTTACAGAAAATAGCAAGCAAGTAGTTTTCTCAGTGCAAGTCCTCCTCAGTCAGGGCCACTTGTGTTGTTTTAGTACAATCATCCTGAGCCATAAGAGCCCACAATGAGGATGTTTCTAAATAGAGGGAAGGAGAGAGCCTGAGACATTAGGAAGAGACTTAAATAGGAGGAGTCGGGTTTTGCTGTTGTGGTAACTGGTGCATGCCCCGGGTACAAAAAGCATTTCTAGAGTATTGCAACATGAAAAATTGAAAAGCTTATGAGAATTTAATGGCTTCATTTTTCTAATGCACACTACTCATAAAACTTGCAAGTAATGTTCTCCTGCACCTTGGGGGATATAATATAATGCAGCAAAAAATTCTTGGTAATGCCACTTGGAGCTAAGCTTTCAGTTACTGCCCAAATGTGATCTGTGACAACAATCCCTTGGGAAGGAGCTGCAGCAACATCACCCTGGAGAATTATGAACCAAATGCCACTGTGGTCCCATTTATCTTCAACTTGTCAAAAAACATAACTTCTACTTTACCATGTTATCATTCAGCAATATGTGACTCAGCTTCAGTAATGCTAATTTGGATTTATTTGTGGTCCCAATACCTGAGAAACTTTTTGAGGAGTGAAAGAGCAGAGGCACAACAAAACAAGCAATATGGAGATTTTTTTGTGCAAAGAAACATGGGTGATTTCAGAGTCTCATGATTTGTTCCCTGCCTAATAAATGATCCAAGATTCTTCTCCTTGGAATATTGTGTCTGTATTACTTCTGAGACCAAAATGTGATAGACTGAATCTAATGTCCTAAGTAAGGTCTGCTGCAATTACTGGTTTTCTTTCATGTCTCACAAATACAAGAAATCCTTTTCTCTCTCACGATGACCCAGAAATCATCTGCCTTGCCTGTGTGTAGCAAGAAATCATCTTGCTTATGAGCAGTTAATAAAAGGTTTTTGTGAAATAAACACAGGTAAACTGCAGAACCTTCTCCATGAATTGTAAACAAAAGTGCTGCTTTGTGATTGGTAGCCGGTGGTCATAATTCAAATATTTCCTGCCTTCTGTTCCATCTCCCTTCCTAAAGGAGAAAAAATGGTTTTATAAATTAAAAAGGGGAAATTGTAATACAAAATCCAAAAGACCCGATAAGTATAAATTTTATTAATAGAATCAAACAGTCTATGCAGTCCTAAAGAATTCCAAGCTCAGGTTGAAAGTAAAAGAACAGATAATAAAAGTAATGTATAAAATAGGAAGTATAGAAATGCTTAGGTAAAGCAATTTGTACTCTTAGCTGCGTAATAGCAACACCAGAAAAATAAATTGAGGCAGTTTGACTGTGCTTAGCAAAGGCATTTATCTCAATCAGCCAGCCTAGCTGTCTATAACAAACTGGTTTATCTAATCAGTGGCCACACAAATGCAGCAGTTCTGGCTGTAGCCAGTGCAGCTCCACACATTCATTATTTTAAGTGTGCTGAAAATAAAAGTCACACTTCATTATGGTTCCAGGTGCCCCATTTATTCTCTTGCTTTTCAGAATGAGATAATACCATTTTTTCTAGACAGCCATTAAGAGGGAGAAATGTTGCATTTTTTACCACAGCAATAGCTTTACTGACGGGTTAGTAAACAGAAGTGAAATATCAAATGGATTCTGCTTTGGCCCAAAGCAACTTGCTAAGTAGCATGATCAGGTATGTGCATGCACAGACAACCAAGGTGATTACTCAGAGTCCAAACACCCCTCATTCCAACAAACTCCAGCAACAGCTCCACTGAAAACCTTAGTATTTATTTGGATACTCAGAAATTGATGTTTTTTCATTAGTGGGTGGTTCCACAAAATTTGTTCTTGGTGTTTTGCAAAATTTATATAGGAAGCTTGTGGCAGAGCTGAATGCAAAAGCTGGGTTTCAAGTCCATGTCTGCTATTTGTATCCTCATATTTTTAAGCATAAAGACCATATTTTCCTCTACAGCCCATGAATTAATTAATTAGGAACCGAATTTCCCTCTCTGACAAGACACTGGTCTGAGACACTTTTTTTTTTTTGAGTGCTGATTGCATTGGTGTTGTAAACTCAACTTGTGCATCCCTGTTGCATTGAACTGATTGCTTTCCATATGTTGCATCACTTTTTAACATGACTCATGGCTGATGTTTAGGATCACAGGACTGCTTGAGGCTGTTGTGCTCTGTATATTTTTCGCTTTTAAAAAAAAAAAGTGTGCTGTGACAAATGTTTCCTTTGATTCCCAGACAAAAGTTCTAATTACAATCTGTACAGAAACCTGTGAGGACCTGAATTAACTGCAGGCTTGCAGCAGTGAGTCTGGTACTGCTGTCACCCTGTCAGACATGATGGGCTCCCTCTCACTGATACATGCAAGGATTTGACACAAGAGTCACAAAGACAAGGAGAGAGAAAGTGTGTGGGTCCTTAGCCTTTAGGAAGGATTCCATCCTGCAGTTCTGGCCTTTCTCAGTGTAGAATACCTGCACCATTTTCGAGTCATGGAAGCATAAAGTGGGAATGTTGGTTGGAGATCATCTAGCTTGACCTTCCAGTTGAAGCAGGGTTATTGCCAACACTGGGTCAGCAGTGGCTTTATTTAATGTCCAAGGACAGAGATGCCTTTCTGAGCAGCTGTTCAGGTGCTGCATCACCTTCTTAGTAAAAAGGGGGTCCCAATTTGGACTCCACAAGCTGCGGTATGTGGCTGTCGTCCCTCATTGCAGCTCCTGGCAAGACTGAGAAAAACTGTGTTCTGCTGTCTTTGGAAGTGCCCTTCAGAGAGCTGCAGGCAGGTGTTCTACTGCTCCTTGGCCTACAAGAGGTTCTTCCACCATAAAACTAATTTTGATTGTAAATGAAATGCTAATCTAAACCTCGTGGTCCTTCAGCATACATGGTCAGCACAACTGTTAAATGGGGAGTAGCGTAACCATCAACTGGAATTAATTTCTATGTTGTCTAGTGATGTTCACCAAACCAGCTGTACAGGTGCAAATGTGAGGTACCTTATTATCATCTATCCTGACTGGCTGCAGCTTCGAGGATTTCACCCAAAAACCCCCTTCACAGGGCCTATGAGTTCCGTGTTTGAAGTGGGAGCAGCAGTAGGTTCGGCCCAGGTGAAAACTCTGGGAAGGTTGTGAATTTTCTGTGGCTTAAGTTACTTTGTACAGAGTTCTGGTATGGGCAAGCCCTGGGAATTCAGAAAGCACTGCCAAGCCTATTTGGTGTTTTAAAAGCAGGGAAATAGTATATAAATACATAGTGATGATATCTACTTCCTCATGGCAGCTGGGAAAATGTCTGAGGCCCCAAAAGAGACCTCTCAGGATAAACCCAAAATCCTAAGGACAGTGTAAAGGCTGGTTTTTACATTGGATTTCATGCCTTTATGCTTTTCATGTTATTTCATCACTTATGTTTGTGCAAAGTGAATAAATGGAAATTATTACAGGGGTCTTTCAGCTTCCAGTTTTGTGCCCCTCCAGTAGTGGCTTTTTTATCTTCCGTAGCTTGTATTCCTCTTGTCTGCAAAATGAAGTTACTACTATTTTAGCATAGCCTGAGGTGTCCTTTATGCTTTCTCAAGTAGTGTTCTCACAGAGAGATGAACATCTTTGTCCTGTCCCTGATCTGTACAGATAGGGAAGCTGACACTGAAAGAATTCTGCAGCTGTGATAATTATCCACAATGTTCTCACTTGGGAAATGCAGCGCATCAGTGACACCTGATCAGACTAGGACCAAGGACAGCCTGTGCCACAAACCTAATTTTAGTTCAACCAGCAGTAATAGTGTGAAAATGTATGCATTCACATACATTTGTTAGGTATGTGCATGTATGGGTAGCAAATGTTAAGAGAAAGCAAAATGCTCATGGTTCTGTAAAGCAAAAAGTGCTTCTATGACACTGTAGATGTCAGATCTTTGCAGGATCAACTACCACCCAAACATTGTGTTGATTGGATTTTTAGTAAAAAGTCAATATTCAGTTTTCATCTAGGCTCTTATATGCAGAGTGAATATTTTTGAAAGGAGGGGAGCACCCAGCAGCTCTTCCTTCTGCCTTTGGCAAACCCATCTTTGAAAATCCTGTTTATTTTGTGGCTGTTGAGTAATTTTAAGAATCTGTCTTTGAAGAGGTAAGTGGGCAGAGCTAACTGGGCTGTCTGACCTCACTATTCTGTTTACCCACAGTATTTCTTGTACTGCAGCACTCTTCATTACTCCAAAGTCTAAGGGCAAAGCATCAGGGTATGTGAGGGTATGTGTAGTGATTTTCAAACACTTTTTATGAAGCCTTCTCCAGGCTGAAGATCCATCAAAACTGCATGCACGCTGCTTTTCCTGCAGCTTTGTGGTACCCACTCTCCCCACTCTCTGCCAACCCTGCTTCCCCTTGTGTGCCTCTTTGGGATAGTGCTGGGAGCCTTTTCCCATGTTGCTCATCTTCTTTCCTGGCACGCTCTGCCTCTGTAATTAGATCTCAGTGGTTTATTTGTGACATCCCAGTCTGATGCCATAGGACTGGAGAAAGTGCTAGCTAGTGAAAAAGGAGGAGGATTAGAGGAGCTCACTTACCAAGGCACTAAGTGGATGGTGTTATCATGAATCCCTTAACAATGGAACTGATTAGTTTAAACAGTGGAAGTTTCACAAGGCACTTAATTTCCAGCCGCTGTTTTGTCTTGCCTTGATTCAGCCTCTCAATACTTTCTTCATGCAGTCTGCACAGTGCTTAACTTGCAATCATGCCTTTCCTATTGTTACTAATTCTAATAAGTATCTTGGAAAATAGAAAAATGTTGATGTTAATCCTCAGCTTCTGTTGTTTTGACTGAATGATGTGGTCCTGAAGAGCTTCATTTCCTAATAAACCACATCATCTTTACAGAGCCGTTTCATAGGATCCAACTTCTAAATTTTATCTCTGTTGCCTACAAATGGGGCTTTGGTGGTAAAACAGGTTTGAAAGGTTTTTCCTACCAACCAGAAGAACAGATCATTGCACTTGTCTGGTCTGCAGCGTTGCTTCAGAAGTGATTAAAGTAGTGCAGTTGGTGAAGGTGACAAACTGGGAGAGAAGAATGGGCACCCAAGGCTGTGGTGGAGCTGTTCCTGCAGCTTCTGCATGTGCTCCATGTCACAGGCAGAAATGGAACCTTGCTGGTTGGGGAAGAGTAGCATTTGGCTGTGACACTGAACTGGAGTTATCCAGGGAATTTCCACCTTGTTTTGGCTTCCTGTGCAACATTAAGGAAAGCCTTTTAGTCTTTGTGCCTTGTTTTTCCAACCATGTAATGAGGGGGGCTCTTCCACACGTGTTTATCTGTTTATTTTATTGATGCTACATTTTTGTATCCAGAAATGCCTTATCAATTGTGAATGCAGTGCCTACAGCCCTGCAGCCGTACTGAATTAGGTCTTTAATGACTACAAAATATATCAAAGCACTAAAGTAGAATTCATCCAGTCAATTCTTTTAATCAGTTTTATAACTCAAAAGAACAAGTGCACTGTATGTAAGGCATGTTCCTTGTGTTACAAATCAGTGATCAGGCTTTTTTTTTCCACCTTTAGAAATATATCTGGTGTATCTCTCTGAAAAACCAGAAAAAGAAACTCTGACTGTTGCTTTCAATAATTTTCAAGGATAGGAATAGGAAACAGGTACCTTGTTAATGATGGTGTACTTCCTAACATTCTACTTCTTTTGAGATCACTGTGGTATGATAAATAAAGCCAGATAGAGCACCAGTGGTCTGCCTGGCTGTGGAGAACTGCAGCTAAATGCTAATGCTTCTAATTACAGCAGTGTTCAGACATTTTCATCTAGGCCTACCTTAAAAAGATTCAGACTGCATGGAATATTCTACTATAGTACTCTCTTTAAGGTCATATACATTGCAATATTAAATAAAAGTGCATTGCTTTTTTTTTTTTTTCCCCCTGAGTGTTGTGGTGTGTGAGGCTGGGTTTTAAAAGCAGCATCTTTTAATTTGTAGAAATGGTGATTTTGCTTGTGGTGTGGGTGAAAACAGTTCTCTGCAAGTGCTCAGACTGCTGTGCTGTACTGAGCTGCAGTCCAGACCTCAGTATTTTCTAGTGGTGAATTAGTCTAACAGTTGGCAGCAGATGCTGTTTGGGGAATCAGGAATGTGGTCTTGTGGTCAGCTGTGGCTCTCTCCTGGTGACACATCTCTGGCTATAAAAACAGAGCTGGTGGCCAGGGTGAGAATTCACCTGCATCTGGATGGTAAAGTTATTTGTGCTCCAGTACATGAGATTTTGAAGTTTGCTGTCGATGATGCATCTTGGAACATGAACAGCAGTGTGCTGGCACCAGCACACAGACCTGTGCTACTGGAGTGAGTGAGGTCTGGGAGTTCTCTTGTCAAAAAATGAAATCCTAGTCTTCAGGCATGTGAGCAAAGTTGAATTTTAGAGCAGTTCTTTTCATAGTGTTCTTTGCTTCTTCCAGGTATGTAAATGCAGCAATATCTTGCAAATTAATTTCTAAGAAATTTTTTGTGCTCAAAAGAATTTTTGTAATCCCGTGATGAGTTTTCCACTTCTGTGTTCTTGGAGAAGCTGCTGTCTGCTTCGTTCATGTTTCATAAGTGATGGCTGGGTTTATGCTGCTCGTAAGCGTTACAGGAGGAAGAAGATTTAGCAGGCTGGAGTCAAGACACTGCTCTGTTCTAAAGTCTGCTGTAAGCTGCCCTGGGCAAAAGCAAATTGGTGTGTCTGTCCCACTGCCAGAATGATCTATAGAAGGTTGAATATTGAGACATTGTTTAGATCTGTCCTGCTCAGGCCTGTTAACTTGTGAATCCCTGGTCTTTATTTCAGTAGTACTTGGGCAGCAGTGGGCAAGAACACGGAGTGAGGCAGACAGAAAGCAGAAAGTGTAAAATACAGCTAATTCCCAAATGCCTGCAATTAATAATTTTAACAAATGCATCACTGTTTCTTCATGTTGACTGCCTGCTGTTTCCACTCCTCTTTCTCTGCATGCTCAATATTTTTCTCCCATCTGTCCCTTGGCCGTAATGATGGGACAGATGTACTGCCTAAGTCTTCATCTTGGAGCTTGTATTAAAACAACCTCATTGCTTCATTCCTCCCCAGCAGTATTTATGTGTTCATGTTTCTTTATCATCTCCCCTTCCCCCATTTTCTCTGTGCTGTGTATAGATGTATAGATATATATGTAATGTGTTCTCTCTCATGGTCTAAGTAGAAATACTATATACACGAGGTATGAAATACTGATTGCTACTTATACATATATATATTTATATATAAATATGTATGTGTGTATATATGTACATGTATATGTATGTCTACATATAAAAATATGTGTTGGATGCCTTGTACCTTGTGCTGTTAAAGATTCTCTGTATGGTCTTTTTATGATGTGAAACAACCCGTTCTTCATTGTAACTGGCCCTTCAAACTCTCTGAGAAAAGCTTTTAAACAAAAAACCTCAGCATTTTCTTCATGAGGTTCTGTTAGGATCAGCTGTGCTTTGAACCGTTGAAAACTGTCATTTCTGTTGGATGTTTTCCTCAGGAGATACTTTGGGTATGTTAAAATCATAGCTAGAGAGAAAAAGGAGCAAGAATAGCATCTGCTGTGCATGGAGGGTCTGAGAACACAGATCTGAGTCCATCCGCTGCAGGTCACTGCCTTCCTCTTCTGACTGCAGTGTGAAAAGTTCATGGTACAGGCTGCTGCTGGAGGAGGGGAGGAAGCAAATGTTATTGTTAATGGTTTACTGTTTGCTTTGAGCAGAACCAGCCTTGGGAGTTTGTACTAAAATTCCCCCTAGAACAGATGATTTGTCAATTAATACAATCTTCCCCCCACCGCCACCTCCAGTTAGGAAATACCAGTGCATTCCATGTGTGTGCAACTCAGTTCTTGTCACCCCTGCAAAGCCTTTGGATTTTAATATCCTTAGCAACAAACTATTTTTTCACTAAAATACAATTTTGTCTTTAGTGCATAGGTTAGACTGAGACTAGAATTGTCTGTGCTGCTGACACATGCCAGTACAAGGAGCAGACTGAGCACTCTTGGGCTCATCCCCATTGCTAGATATTGGAAAAAACCCACTTGCTGCTCAGATTCAGAGCTCTCACACAACACGGTAATGGATTTAATACAAGTGAAAACTGCAGCAGGGTAGTTGGGAGCTATTTGTTCTCCAAGCCCTTAGAATTGCAGCAAGATCCAGATTAAGCTTTTAGCAAAACTCTCCAAAGGCAAAGACAGTTTGTGTGCAGAGACCGTACATTTTTGGAATTCTGAAGCAAATTAGACTAATGTCTGTCACAGAGTATTGATTCATATCTGGGATGTTGCTCTTTCCAGTGCAGCAAACCGAAGCTTCCTGTGTGGAAAAGCTCAGCTGGAGATAAGTGATGTTGAAGTGAGCTGGCATGAAACCAGCCCTGCCTGTGCTTACTACATCCAGATGGGTCACAGGAGGGATTGGGTTTATACTAAGGCACATCTTCATCCCCAGTACAGCTCCAGGGCCTTATCTAAACCTGTATAGATAATCTGCCAACATGCTCACATACAAGTGCTGTGATGGCAGGAGAGTCTGTGCTTAATTGCTCTTCTTAGACATTTTAGGGTTAGTCTGGCTGCTGTAAATCTGTGTGCCCCAAAGTTTGAAAGTTTGGTTGCAAACATTCTCTTCAATATAATATTTTTTTCAGTATGTGTTGCCACACAGCTGGCACGGTTTGATATTCTGTAGTATTTGCACAGTATTTTCCTTCCCACACAATTCTGCTAATTTCAGATCATGCTCTTTAGCCCAGTGGATGTAACTGAAGCTGAAAGTTTTGCCCAAAGGCAATAAAGGATGTTAAGTGACAATAATCCTAGTCATGGTGTGCTTTTAAAATAATGAGCAACCTTGATTAGTTTAACTCTTAACTCTTTCTTATTTTAGAACTTTGTTCTTGTTGTTTTGCCTTTTTTGTTACCAACAGTGAGGAAGATGCTTTCTGTAAGAATCTGTTTATCTTACTTACTAGCATGGAGAGGGTAAAATGAATCAGTAAATATGAAGGACAGTTTTGTCCTTTGTCTTACCCTGATATTACTTTTTAATCCAACTTCACTTTGAGTTTCTGGCGGCAGGTGTCAATTAGCCAGCAATTCCCACAGCCCACAAAGTAGCTTTATTGAAACCAATCTGCAGACTTTCCATGTGAGTCTGCCTTTGTTGGAGATGCTCTGTAGGGACCACAGTGTATGTGTATGGGTTGAAGGCTGGAAGACTGACTGTGGGAGCAGAAAAATGTTCATTTTGTTTTATTTGTTGGTTGGCAAGCTTTAATGCTCAGGCACTTAACTGAAAAGTAACAGCAAGTAACCCAAAAGTTGATAGGAAGAGTTGAAAGTTGCCTATTTTAACAGAATTATCATTCAGTAGGCAGAAGTACCAGGGAAAAGAAATTAAAACACAGTTTTGTGAACTGTTCTTTGAATATTTTTCTTTAAGCCCAGTTCTGAGAGTGATGTAGTTACATAAGAACTTGTGGCTTTTTGAAAATATCTGTGTCTGAAGGCTGAAAATCCAGAAAGAAAATAGAAAGAATGGCAAATGCTGATTTTATAATGTGGTATTATTTTCAGGCTTGTTCTCATTACATTTTAGGGAACCTTCCCTGTTGTATTTTGTCTCCTTGAGTATACTGAGCATTTTGAAGATGTTATAAAAGCAAATGTACTTTAAAGCAATGGATTTTGAAATAGAAAATGTTGGTTGTAAGACAGAAGATGCATTACCGGCAAAGTGTATTGTATATTCCTATACAGTTAAACAGTGCAGGAACCTCATTTTGGCAAGGACTGGGAATATCTGGGACATAAAGAATGACATACCTAAAATATTGTTGTGGCAGAGAGAGGCCAAAGGAGGCTGCAAGGAGGCTGAGGCCCCTCTTAGCTGGCAGATTCACAGGTTAATTAGGAGTTCAGGTTTTAGGCCAATTATTACAGGTTTCAAAGCGATTTTCTTCGTTTCTCCACCTGTCATGTACACAAGTGCTCGGTTAGACACTTAGCATGGTAAGTGCATGCAAACCTCCCTGTTACAGCCTGTGGAGTTGTGCTATGCAGTGTGGGCAGGACAATTCCCAGATGCAGACCTTTAGCCCCTGGCAGCAGCTCCTTTGTGGGTTGAACTCTGAGAGGTGACCCAGTGAAGCCCACGAGCTGGGGAGAGCCTTGTGCTGAGAGGGTCTGCTGGGCTGCGGGATCCCCCACCCCACTTCTCTGATCCATTCTCTCTCGCAGGCAGGAATGGCATCTCCTGAAAATCCCGAGCAGTTGATCATTGCCCTGGAACCCGAGGCTGCCTCTATCTACTGCCGAAAGCTGCGCCTGCACCAGATGATAGACCTGAGTAGTAGGGCACCTGTCAATGGCTACAGCCCGAGTGACACTATTGGAACTGGATTTACACAGGGTACTTCGGTTCATTCACTTTTTAGATTCTCATGCCTAAGTTTGCTTTGTCCCTGAGGGCTGGTTTCTGACCATTTCTTGTTATCCTTGTTCTCTTGAAATGTTTCAGGCTGGCATCAGTTTGCTTTTATAAACCGTTTTGCTGCTTACCATAGTTAGACTTGCTTAGATGTTGACTCAGCAGACATCACAGAATGATTTGGATTGGAAAGAAGCTAAAAAATCATCTTGTTCTAACCATCTGCCATCAGCAGGGACACCTTCCACTAGAGCAATTTGCTCCAAGCCCTGTCCAACCTGACCTTGAACACTTCCAGGGATGGGGCAGCCACAGCTTCTCTGGGCAGCCTGTGCCAGGGCCTCACCACCCTCACAGGGAAGAATTTCTTCCTAATATTTTAGCATGCAGGTAGCTTCCCTGTCTTGCCTTTATTTGGATGTTGTGGGAGTCTTTTAGTACTTTCACAATGGTATTTTTCTGCCTTAAGTTAGTACTTCATGTTGGATCATTTTTTTCATTTAATTTGTTGGAAGCAATTATGTGTTTGATTATCTGCATTATTGAGGCAGCACTAAATAACTGGATCTGCAATGAAACTATCAGTCTGAGGTGTTCCAAAGTATTGGCAGATGCTTTTTGATGTCATCTTTATGAAATAGCATTAATGACTTTCAACACTCAGTGGAACACATGGCATTGGAATGTAGCAGTGAATTTGTCTGCTTGTTGAAGACCAACTGGATAATGCACTTCTGATTTATTGACCTGGGATCTGTTGCTACTGTCAGTGTTTGAAGGGGAGGGACAGAGATTGGACCACTGTAAGTCACTTGCCAAAAGATCCTTCATCATCAGAGTTTTTTGAGCTTAGTAGCCTACTGAAACTGGAGGGAAATAGAGGGGGGGAAAAAAGGAAAGTGGCCTGCAGCAGTAAGATTTGATTGCTGCATAATGTGCATATTTCCCCTGTATGTCTAAATTGTAGCAGTTGCCCTCATACTGATGGTAGTGTGGCAGTCTATCCTAGAAGGAATTTTTCAGAAGAATCTGTATGTTACCACATTTGCTAGGTCACAACAGTAGAGGCAGGTGGGAGGTTGAGCTAGTAGAGCTATTCCTGCACTTAGCAGAGCATTTTTTTTTTTTAGTTAGGCAGAGTCACTACATCATTCACTCAAATCCTTGCCTCTCCTAGCCAGCACTTGTCAGATGTGTTCAGTGTTTGGAAGCCCACACAGAGTACAGGACACAATCTATTTTCAGGATTCAGTCCCTTCAGGGCCCCTTGGCTGCTGTCCCCCTCATTTGTGCCATGAACTATTCCAGTTCCATGTGATCTTACGTGAACTCACTTTCAGACAACACAGGGATTTGCTTCTGGGAAAATAATAATGGAGTTTAGTTTATCTGGTTACGGTTTTGAAGCTGGGCAGAATCTGGCAGATCATGGATTTCTGCTAATGGGCTTTTTCTTGGGTGGGGGTACCACTCTCATTCTTGACTTTGTATGGTAAAAAGCTATTGGGGATGAGAAAGGTTTCATGTCAAAATTAATGAAAACAAAGTTTGGAGTGAATTAATTTGGGGTTGGAATTAAAATTTCATAGAGGCATGGCAGGCACCCAAGACAAGCTGAGAACAGATTAAGGAGAAAAACCCTTTAAATATAAACAGAGAGAAGCACTCCAAGGGCCATATTATTGCTGTGAAGTCAAAACAAAAATTTCAGTGTTCATAGTAGCAAGGATAAGCTTGCTTCAGTTGTAGTTGAAGACTGGCTCTTGTGTTCACTTCCAGCCCACAGGAGGGAATGAAAGGATTGCCATTGATTTCTGTGGGCTTGACAGGCCCTTGCTTGGGCCTAGTTCTTGTTCTGTCATGGAATGCTTCATCTGAGCTCTCCCTGTGCTGCCCAGTCAGTGTACTGAGGCTGGGGCAGCTTCTCTGCATCGTGGGGTCTTTTTGGGGAGGGTGCAGGAGCAAGTGGAGCTGATGCTCTATTTCCTGATGACAGGCACTATAGAAAGAGGAAGCAAAGTGCATTCTGTGATTTGCGTGCTGATATTTCCACAAAGAATTTTCACTCATGGCAGGCTGCCTCTCTTGTAGTGTTTTATGAAGTGCCTTTGAAGGTGAGTGAAGATAACACAAGGAATGCAGGTTTTTTTGATCGTTGAGTTATAGAGGTTGATTTAGAAGCATAAGTAGCAGAGGTTCTCACTACTCTGCTTTCTCTTGACAGATTGTTTTGCATCTTTTAAATGTCTAAGTAGAAGTTAAATCTTGTAAGTTAACTGATTGTTACAATAGTCTTGCAAGACGACTCCTAGTTTTTAATTGGTGTATATTTTAACTATCATGAGGGTCAGCCTTGGTGGTCACTGTGTCCTTAAGAAGTTACTAATCTGAGCAGCAGTGCTTCTGGCTGCTTGTTTTGAGGTAGACTGACATCCTAAGAGGTTGGGGAGGTGTATTTGCCTGAGCACTCAAAATGAGCAGCAATTTTTGTAAGTGTGGGAATGTTCCCATCCCGGGTGGTGTCGGCGTTGTCTGGGAGCAGGCTGGGACTGCCACCTACTGATAGAGGCTGCTGTGAGCACAGCTGGCTGCCAGCCCCCCACCCTGCTGCCAGCACACGCTTTGCAAGCCAGAGTGTATTAAAAAACACAAGTCAGAGTTGTTTATAGCTTTCTTATTAGGTTATTACTGTATATGATTAATTTGCATTATTTGTATTAGGTAATTAGTATATATTAAAATACATAGAAGTATATATAACAATATCAGGGAAGATCAGGGTGGCTATAAACCATTTTTCCTTCTTTCTAGGAATGACATTCTAACATTCCTGGTTCCAATGCAATAATTTTTGTACATTTGTTTTGTTACGAAGTGACACATACAGCTCTGTCAGCCTGCTTGGCACTTGTTTCCTGCAGTTTATGATTTTATTTCTTCTTGCTTTTTTATACTCAGTAACTTCTTTCTGTCACTCACTAGGGAAGGAACATGTGCGCCGGAACCGGCAGAGCCGGACCTTCATGGTGGAAAATGTCATAGGAGAGATTTGGTCTGAGCTGGAGGAAGGTACTGTCCTTTCCTGAACAAACTTTGCTCTCACTGGTTTTGTATTGCAGGCAAATACTGTGTTTCCCACAAAGGTGCTGTGCACTGCATTGTTTTCACAGTGGTTATAAAGGGGAAAAGGAAAAAAACCCACAAGTTTAAATTCTGGACTGCAATTCTGTATGCTCTAGCAAAGTATGATTTATTAAAGAGATGCTGGAAAGCCATTGCAGCCAGAGTATTTTACTCAGAACAGGCATAACATTAATTCGGTAGCCCACTAGGATGTACACCAGCAGCATGAGCAGTCCCACTGATCTGCTTTTCAGCTGTGCTGCCTCAATAGCTTTTGACATCTGACTTTGATATCTGTTATCAATCATTGTGTTATAATTACTAGCAAAGATCAAGTCTCCAGCACAGCCATTCCTGGCTGTCTGTAGGCCATTATCTCCCCTGGTGCCTCAGGAGCTCTCATTGCAGTGAGCTGGTGTGCTCACAGTGGTGTAAATGCCCCTGGCCTCTCCCCTTGGCATTCCAGGTGATCGGTACATCGTGGTTGACAGCGGAGGAGGCACAGTGGATATGACTGTCCATCAGATCAGGCTCCCTGAAGGACATCTGAAGGAGCTCTACAAAGCAACAGGTAACGTCACTTCCACTGCTTGCTTTATGTAATTAGATTGTGTATTATACATTTGTGTAATGTTTTGGCTTGTCAGGGCAGGAAATGTATGCCTTTATTGCATTTTACAGACAGTTCTTCCTGAAATGAGACCAGCACTCAAAATTAGTATAACCCAGCTGCTGGATGGCTGAATCACTCATTTATAAGTGGTAGTGTTACAGTGGCTATGATGATACAGGAGTAACAGTGAGGCAAAGGTGAGAGCATGTTGTCTATCAGACCAGCTGTTACCTATAGAAAAGAACCTCTTTTTGTGGACCTTCTCCCATGACAGCCCTGAGAGTGTTGTTCTGATGTGTACGTGGTCAACTCGAAATGTCGTAAGAATATTAAAGAATATCCAGAATATTAAAGCTGTGTTGTGTCTGTGGTACAGGTGGACCATATGGTTCTCTAGGTGTGGACTACGAGTTTGAAAAGCTCCTGTGTAAAATATTTGGAGAGGATTTCATTGAGCAGTTTAAAATCAAGCGTCCTGCAGCCTGGGTGGATTTGATGATCGCGTTCGAGTCCCGTAAGCGGGCGGCAGCTCCCGACAGGACCAACCCCCTGAACATCACGCTGCCTTTCTCCTTCATTGACTACTACAAGAAGTTCCGAGGTCACAGCGTAGAACATGCCTTGAGGAAAAGCAAGTGAGTAGACAATTGAAACCACATGGATGCAGAATTAACTACTGGTAGCAAAGACAAATAATTAAAATATCCTAATTATATTAGGACTGAAAGGTAACGGTGTAAAAGTGTAATGCAAGGAGGAGAAAATGGGACTGCCTCTAGTGCAGTTTCCAGAATGAAAAGTTCTGATCGATGTCTTGCAAAAGCTTTTCTGTACAAGACTTGCACTTTTCAGGTATTGCTTTCTACGACTTCTGCTAGGCCACCACTGCATCACTTCCTTTGTATATTCGAGTCCCTTGCATGTTAATTAGGAATGTCAGATCAAACACAGGATTTGTTGCCTAGAACCTTAATTTTTAGCGGCCTGGATCCTGGAAAAAATCCAAGATTGTGAGATGTGTAAATATGTTCATGGTTTGAAGGAAGTTATTAACAGTATCAGATCACTGGAGAAAACATATGCTACTACATAAAGCTCTGCAAGGGGAAAGTGTTCAGCTTTTGAAGTGATGGCAGGCTTTTGTTTCTTACAGTATTTTACAAGTTTGATAATTTTCCTGATAGGCAGGGAGACATAATCCCCTCCAGAGATTTTAATTTCATGATTTTCAGTATCGAGAAGTCACTCTAAATGATAAGATCATGGACTGCTGTAGAAAAGGAGGTGAGAAGAAAGTAGAAATGGGCATTTTGCATCTTTTGAAGTTATATACTACAGAAAACTTGGAGTTTAATGGTGTAAAAGAGAATGAACAAGAGAACCTGTGAATCTGGAGCAGGAGGCTTGGGACCTGAGAGGGGAAGATTTGGTATTTAGTACCTGTACCTTAATTTTTTAAACTAGCCAGTGTTGAATGTAGTATGCAGGGTGGAACTCCTGCATCTCTTTCAGAAGTTATTGGCAAATGTACAGTAAGCTTAAATGACTTTGAACCCAGCTAAAAGTTGCTTTCTAAATGAGACTGAGGTTCTGAAATCATTAAAAATTTCTGGAAATAATCCCCCACACAAGGCCATCTCCTTTTTATTAATAACCTTAATGGTGAATCTTGGGATGCTAAATGCTCCCTTCAAATGAAATGAAATGAATTGGCTAACAGGGTAGAAAGAGTGTAAAGGTTGACATATAATGTGCATGAATGAAAGGGAGATTACTGAGCTATACAGATGTGTATCAGTGATAGAATAGCATAATGCCTGTATTCACTTAATAAATGTTATGCCTCATTAAAAATGCTGTTCTCTCTTTTGCCTCCTGAGGCTTCCCAACTTGCTTGTTTTCCTTGTGTGTTTCCAGTGGCTTTGGCCTGCTACTGCTGTAATCTAAATGTTGCCCTTCTGGGGATGAATCAGTGCTGTTTCAGATGAGCGAGCACTGCATTGACTGCCAGCTGTTTCAGAGAGCAGTTGAGCCTTGCTAATGCTGTGGAAGGCAATCAGGCAAAGAAAACAACAATTAGACAAGCAAAAATAATAATTCTCCCTTCAAGTTTTACATAACTGCAGTTGGTATGGGACTAGGGTGAGCTGGGGCACTTTCTACTAAGGAAAAGGCATGCAGATTCTGTAAACTTATTAATTCATTTATTTAATACCTGGTGGTTGTTTTGCAGCTCAGCTGCAATGCTTTAATGTTCTTTCTCACTGTTCTTTTGCAGTGTGGACTTTGTGAAGTGGTCCTCCCAGGGAATGCTGAGGATGAGCCCAGATGCAATGAATGCTCTTTTCAAACCTACGATTGACCAGATCATTCAGCACCTGAGTACGTATCTGTGTGTGATTCCATTTCTGGCTGAGCTGAAACTGGAGCTTTGCTCACCCAGTTCAACCCA
Source organism: Corvus hawaiiensis (assembly GCF_020740725.1). Taxonomy (NCBI): domain Eukaryota; kingdom Metazoa; phylum Chordata; class Aves; order Passeriformes; family Corvidae; genus Corvus; species Corvus hawaiiensis. The sequence continues at coordinate 7,239,727 of NC_063220.1, forward strand.
GTAACAACCCTCCTGCTATGCACCAGTTGTGGACAAGGAATTCAGTTCTGAAACTTGCAGCTCTCTACAGATCAGCTAGGCAGATAATAAAAGTAAGGGATGTGTCCTGAGCACATACTCCTACTAGCTATGAACTGTTTACTGGGTGTGATCCAGTCCTGTTCCTGCCTAAGCTTCAATTACTCTGTGCTTCCAGGGCTGCAAGCATTCAGAAGGCTGACATGCACTGAGAAACCCAGATCCTGCCTTTATTTTTTTCAGTTTCAGGCAACCACTAAATAATGCCAGAAGTGTAATTCATTTCTCATTATTCCTGGTATTAAGACCTCTGGTTCCTTCCTTCCCACTGGAAGGTCACATTTGTTCATGACCATCCAAATCACTGACATCTCTAAAACACAAATGGTAAATGATGCATCATGGTAAAAGTACTTCCAGGCATGGCTTAAACAGCAATGAGTTTATTTGTCCAGTAATGGAAAGTGACATGTGCTTATTAGGAAAGTTACTATTTAAGGTCTTTTCTGGTGGAAGATGAAATTTGTATCAAGTAGAGTACAATGCATGTGGTGAGAAAAGTGTTGCTTTCTACAGATTACAAAGCACTGTTTGCAATGGAATATCCAGCTTTGCTCATCACATGTGAGGGATTATTAGCTAAATTTCAGAACTTAGTAAGACAACAATTATAGAGCAGCTTATATGTGAGCAGGGAGGGAGGCACCTAGGATTGCAACAGTTGTGGTAAGTAACTCAGTTGTTTGAACTACAAGTGAGCTGACAACTGAACTGCATGATTTTCTGGAAAGTAGGAGATGCAGGCTTAAGTTAAGAATGAACATGCGTAAAAATGTAAAGAGGTGTTATTTTGCAGGTGGTATTTGTTGTGGTTAAGATGTTTGGGTCAGAAATAATAAGTGAATTTGAAATGGGGTGATTTATCTGGAATTCAGTAAAGGGTCTGTTTTAAATGCCACTTCAGAAATGTTGTATGCTTTGAGGTAAGTGAATTCATAGTGAAATGTTGTAGAGACTACAGACATGGGACTGGTGCATGCTGAGGGTGGCAGTGTGGGCACAGATGTGTCAATTTCAGATCATGTGCAGGAAACACTCAGTGCACTCAGACATGGGGATTTTCACTGACTCTGCCTCATCACAGTGGATTTTTCCTTACTGAATGGTCTCTGTTTCTGTTCAGGTGAAGTGTTTGATAAGCCGGAGGTGACCAATGTGAAGTTTCTGTTCCTGGTGGGCGGCTTCGCTGAATCCCCCTTGCTCCAACAAGCCGTCCAGAGCGCTTTTGGCTCAAGGTGCCGGGTCATCATTCCCCAGGATGTGGGTCTGACCATCCTCAAAGGAGCTGTTCTCTTTGGCCTCGACCCTGCTGTCATCAAGGTGCGGCGTTCCCCTCTCACCTACGGTGTCGGGGTGCTCAACCGCTTTGTGGAGGGGAAGCATCCCCCGGAGAAGCTGCTGGTCAAAGACGGCACGCGCTGGTGCACTGATGTCTTTGACAAATTCATCTCAGCCGACCAGTCTGTAGCCCTGGGAGAGACTGTGACACGCAGTTACACACCTGCCAAGCCTTCTCAGTTAGTAATAGTGATCAATATCTACAGCTCAGAGCAAGACAACGTCAGCTTCATCACCGAGCCTGGCGTGAAGAAGTGCGGCACCCTGCGCTTGGATCTCACGGGAACTGACGCTTCTGTGCCCAGCCGGCGGGAGATCAAAACACTGATGCAGTTTGGGGACACTGAAATCAAAGCCATGGCTGTTGATGTTGCAACCTCTAAAAGTGTCAAAGTTGGTATTGATTTCTTAAATTACTAACGGCCCTTTCCCCCACCACAGCCTGTTTGTGAGACTGATCTTCCACTGTTGCATTTTTTGACTTCCGTCTGTCATGTCATCACCTTGAATTTCAGCAGGCTACATGAGAACAGCTAGTAAGGTGGGGTATGTCGTGTTTGTGCCCTTTGGTGACCAAAGGCTGGATTTTTGAAAGACCCTTAAAAGGTTTTGGGAGCAAAAGTTCCAGAGGTAGTAAAAGTTACCAAGTTACTCAAGCATGCTTAAAGATCTACCTTTATTTAGTAAACACTGATTATTGTTGGGTCCTGAAGGTTAGTTAAAAATATACCAAGTTGTAATCTCTTCGCCTTCTTCTTCTTCCTCCTGAGAAAAACTCACTAACCCACGTGGCTGTTGTAGGGCGTATCTGTGTGGGATATCTGTTTAAACAGCACCATCCTCTGGCAATGGGAACAAATTAGTAGTTCATAGTATTCTTTTGATTTTGCCCAGTGCTTTCAGAATTTAAAGTGCTGAAAATCAATGACTCAAAGAAATAGGAACTAAATTATTTAAATTCTGAGTAAAGAAAATCCCCAGAAATCCTTGGAATTATATTTAGGAAATAGATATGTGTTTTGGGAGCCTAATATTGATTGCTCCAGTTTGAAAACAGGGCCTTTGTTGTCAAAGCTCTCAGAACAAGCTGTCAGATTAATTAGCTAGCATTACCTTCATTATACTTCGGAAAATAATATTAAGAACAAACCTATTGCTCTTCCGGGTCTTCTAAACTTATTTTTATTAGTCTCCATCTGAAACCATAGAATCACAGAGTAGCTGAACTTGAAGGGGACATCCATTGACTGTCTGATAAAACCTCTCAGTTCTAAGCAGTATCAATCAGAACAAGTTGCTTTTTCTAATTTTTATTATCTCCAAAATGAAGATCCCTAAACTCCAGGTGACTTACTTGACAACTCTCACTGCAAAAGTTTCTTCTTACCTTTGAAAGGAATTTCTTGAGTTTAAATTCATGTGTGTTGCTTCTTCCTTGCTCCTTCACTAGATACCTCTGAGAAGTCTGGCTGCATCCTCTTTCCTGTCTGCTCTCAGGCACTTGTACACATTCCTAGCATCCCCTGAGCCTCCTTGAGTCCAACAGCCCCAGCTCTCTCAGTCTCACCTCACATGAAAGATCCCCCAATCCCTTCATTGCCTTCATGACCCTTTGTTGGTCTCAGTGCCATTTGTCCGTGTCTCTCTTGTCCTGGGAAGCACAGAACTGGACCTGGCACTCTGGACATGGTCTCACCAGGGCTGAATCAGGGGAATAATCACTTTCCTAGACCTGCTGACAGTGCTGTTCCCAGTACAGCCCAGGAGGCTGCTGGCATTCCTTGTTGCAAGGGCACGTTGCTGGCTCACGCTCAGCCTTGTGTCTGCCACGATGTCAAGGTGCTGTTCTGCTGCCAGGCTGCTTCCCAGACACTTGGTCCACAGCTTCTCCTGGTGCATGGGGTTATTCCTGCCCAGGTTTAGGACTTTGTACTTGCCTTTGCTGAACTTTTTGAGGTTCCTGTCTGCACATTTCTTCAGCCTGCCAATGTCCCTCTGACCCATCTGCTTTGTCATGCACTTCCCCAAGTGATTTTATTTGTTTTCTTGTTCATTCCTATGTTAAGATTTGGAAGCACAGCTAGATCATGGCTGAAACATTTAAACAATTCAGAAGAGACAAAACATTCAGATCAAATGTACCATAACGTGTTTTTTGTAGCAAACATTTTAGTTGAGTAAAATGTATTGCTGGGTTGACTTGAATGGCCAATGAAGTGGAAGGTAGAAGCCAATAGAATGAAAGTATAAATAGCATTAAATAAAGCATTCCTTACTGGCAATGAGCACAGAGCTCTTGACACAGGGGAAATGCACTGATGGCCACTATAGCATCTTGTTTTCCAAATAATAACTTTCTGGAAACGTTTCCTTGAGCGTGCTCACCTGGAAAATTTCTTTTGCACCTAGAATAGTTTTTATTTTGCAAAATGCTACTGGAGGAAAACTTCTGAAACATACATTCTGTATCTGCCATGAACTGGCAACTTCAGATTCAAATCCTAGTCCCACTCCAAATTATCAGACTGGTACCAACCTGCAGAATCACCCTAAAATGCTGACACTTTCCAGAGCATTTATACAGAGCTGCCTGATTACCTGCTGGAATTCATTACATTTTCAAAACTTTGCAATGTTAATTATTAATCTAAACCTTCCTTTTTAAAAAGTTGAGCATGAGTTAAATCCATTACTGACACTTCTGGGAAATTAAAGCTTTATCAGTTATTTCATTAATTTATGTTCCAATCCTGCACTTAAACTTTCTGTGTTTATCCTGGAGTTTTGCCACAGTAGAGAGCTGCAGAACTGATCCACTGCATTTTGTCATTGAGTTTTCTGTGTCTCCTGCAGAATTCCCTGGTTGAGTGGGAAATGTGTTCTGCATTCAGCTTTAAAATAAATAAATAAATAAAGGACTATGGAGAATGCTAGTCACAGTATCCTGCTGGATACTTTCTATAATTACAAAGTGTGCTTGCTAGCAGTCGATTTCCTGCTAAATTAGCTGCCTGCTAAATGCTTTAAAAGCTAAATACTGGGATTTTTTGTGTGTGTTGCTTTCCATGGTTTACAAACAAGAGAAACTTTAAGATGAGTTATGAACAATATAATTTTATGTATATACAATATTTAAATATTGTACAGAATCTTTCTTTCTACAGTGCTATTTTCTTCTATAAAAATGCACTTTGCCTCTGTTGATTTCATTCAGCTCTTAATTTTAAATAACATAGTTTCTCAATCAGCTTCTGTAATTATAGGCTTTTAAAGATGGTAAGATATGAAATGTGAAAGGCCGATCTTATAATAATAGGAAAGAAATGTTGGTGTGTCAGAGAATACAACATTCTTCCTGCAATGCAAGTCATACCAGCTAAGCACATCACACAAATGCAATAGTCTGTTGCTGGGGTTTTCATTTCTTTGTTTCAGATGGTGACCATTCCATCTCCAGCAGTTCTTCATAATAATGGATGAATCCTCCTGTAAAACCAAAAATCAGATTGTAAAATCTGGGTATACAGCTTCTTCACTAGGTTTTGGGTTTTTAAAAAGGATCTTCTCTAGTTTAAAAAACAACAACAACAAATGAAAAACTACCTTCCAAAGCCAGGCAACACTCTTGTATTGTAGCTGCAGGTAAGATCCAGTCTCTGTCTACCGTGTCCACCTACCAAAAAACAAAAGTTCTTACAGAAAAATAAGCTTTGCTGTCTTTGCATGCTTTGTTAAGCTGAATCTGTCCAGTTCTGCACAGGTTTGTTTTCAGTGGCCTTAACACAGGATTTGATCTAATAAATGGCTGCCACCCCCTGTCTCCCCTGTGAAGAGGAGGTGACCTGCAAGGTCAGGTGGCCCATGATTTTTGTGCTGTTTCCAGCCTGTCTGCAGGGAAAGCTACAGGTGGTTTCTGCAGCTCTTCTGAAGCACAGTTCCCTACACAGCAGCGATTCTCTGCCCTCTCTGATTCACCGTTTGTGAGATCCCATCTGGATCCAAGCAGGGCCTTGTTGCTGAGAAGGGCCTTGTTGCTGAGATCCCTGTAACTGTAAAATGTGGTTTACATATTTTTGCACTTCCTCCTTCAGTCTGGTGAGAACACTATCAAGTTTATCTTTGCAGAGCACTGAACTACTGAAGAAACTCCCAGCTGTCCTTGTTGCCCTCTTTCAGAATGGAAAATCAGCTTGTCTCTCTAAGGAATTAGAATTGTTGAGTAGAATATTATGCTGTGGTCTATAGACTATAACCCAATTAAACAACTTTACATTGTAAGAGGCATGTGGATGCCCATTTTGATAAAGGATGCTAGGCTGTAAAAGTAATATGAAATTTACTAGGAAACGAGGCGTTCTTAGAACTGTAGTTGTGATACTTTTGCAGGAGATTCCCTGCAGAGCATTTTTTTAGTAGGGGTTTTGGATGACATTGTGCAACTTAATGTTGAAAAGACAACAAGGCCTGCTATCCATAGGGAAAGCAGAAGGTCTTGGCAGGAGTTTTGCTCTAAGCAGACTTGCAAGTTTGGGTCCAAGTTACTGAACTCTCGGCTGAAGTTTAGCAGCTAATTGTGATGGAATGATTAATTGTGCTAGAATATGATAAATGTGCAGTGGTGGTTAGGACAGCTTGCATTGGTATGAGTATACCAATATTAATATACAGGAGTTTTAATGCATTATTATGAGAAGGCTAATTATATATTGCAGAGATTTAATAGCCAAGATAAGCTGCATATTTATGATACGAAGTGGCTTAAGCGGATGAACAGTATAAAAGTTTTTGGGCATAATGTCACACCTGCTTGAAATAGTCTTAAACTATATTATAAAACCAACCATTGTGGTCTTGTTCACCTCTGTGCAAGATAAATTCAGATTTCACTGATACTTGGAGCTGTTCACAACTTGTCTGGATTGTATCTTGAGTGTTCTTGTGTCTTCAGTCATGTCAAATAAAATACCTTAAAACTAATTTCTCTTTTTTGGTGCTACTATTCTTACGAAAATGGCTATAAAAAGAAACCTAATTTATTATGAAAGTGAGACAGGCCAAGTGGTTATGCATGAATTTGGGTGCTCACCTTCATGTGTGTAACTGAGCAGAAGTGACACCAACCATCTGTACTGCTTTAGTTGTGTCCTCCGAGTGTGCCCAAGGTGGAACTTCACTGCTGCTCATGACTCAACTTCCAGCAAAATTGGTGTAGCTGTCCAAGTAAGGTTTTGTTGGAGTTCAGACAGAAAGACTTTGAGCAATACCCAAAGCAGATCAATTATTTTCTGTAATGATGCTCTCAGAGAGCCATGAAATCAAATACAAATTTTGATAAAGAGAACTGTAATCTCTTAGGTCTTGCATTATTGAAAGCTGTTTTATTGTTAAAAATGCGTTATCAGGCCAATAAGCTGGCCAATAACCAGGTACATTAGCATGAGAATGTGCCTTTTTATAGATCTAGGGGTGTTTAGTAAGGTCCAGCTGCACTGAAAAAACCCTTGCATAACAATTTGTGCAGCATTACATTCTTCTGCTAACAGCTGTAGGCCATGTCCCTCTGAAATTCAGCAGTGTTGGCACAAGCTCTGGAGGTGATTCAGTGGCACAGGTGACCTTGGTCCACGAGGTTGCAAAGATGCAGAGAGTGACCTGAGATGCTTTAGCAGCCACTACAGCCAGCTTCCACCTATTTGCTGCAATGAAGGTGTTTTACAAGTGCTTTATGACTATAATTATAAACACCATCCTAATAGGCTAGGTACTGTATTTAACTTGTAATGAACTTGATTTCACCTAAACATTCAATTAATGTTACTAGTACAATGGGAAATATAATTACAGTCTTCAGAGACACATTAAGAACCAAATTTTACTTTCAGTATTCTACCACATTGCTGAAGATTCCAGTGGGGTTTCATGTGTGTGCATTCAGAATTTGGTCCTTACACTGGGCTTTTCTGAATCTTAAGGGTATCTCATATGAGTGTTTTTTAATTTAAAGTTATAGCCCCAACTTGAGGGATTTTTTATAAGTTGTTGGTTCTACAAAATCACGTTAAGTCCTTAATGAAGTTTGCAGATTTTGTATTCATGTGAATAGCTATGGAATAAAACCACTTGTAAAAGAGCCTCCCTGACAGCAGTGTCCAGCTCTCTGTCTTAGGGACAGTGGATCCAGAGCTCCTTTACTCAGTGCAAGAACTGGTTGATTTTCAAGAGGTGCAGCCTGGATAAATTGGTGAGAATTGCAGATGCTTTGTGTGTCTGGGATTCAGGCCTGTTATTTGCCAGTCTTGTACTTAACTTTTTTTAGGAATAAATTCTGCTTTATTAATTCTCATCCATGCCTTGCTGTGTTCTAACACACCAAAACATTTTTGTGGTGGAACCAATGCAAAGTCACAATAAGGCACTGAGCTTTTTTCCTTCAAGTTAAGAAGGAAACCACCTTGAATGTGGGTATTCAAAAAAGGAAGGAGTTTCCTCCACAGCCTGTGCAGTTCCACAGATGCAAAGAAATTGATCTTTGCAAACCTTTTTCTGCAAACAAGAAATTCTGTACTCTCTCTTTAGTTAACATACAGTTGATTATGTGCTGGCTTTGATTTTAAAGTAGTACATATTTTCTCATTTTTCAGGGATTGCAATAATAGGGAAAAGTTTACTAGATGCCGTATCCCAGGAGCTCTGGCTTTGTGCCCAGAGCAGAAGTTACTGAATGATGACATGGTGTTCATTACCATGTGATGGCAAAAAAAATTAAGAACTTGGTAGATTGCAGCCACTATGATCCTTCTATCAGTGTCCACATGTGAGCTGACACAGACATGGGGAAATGAAAAATTAATCTAAGCTTACTCGGGGAATATTGTGTGCTGCAGCAGAGCCAAGACGTCAAAGGAGGACGATACCAGACTGAGTGTAAGGAAACAAAGGAATTGGCTGGAGAGGTGTGTAACCAGGACCTGATGTGCGTAAACAGAGGCACTGGAGTGCTGCTCCAGCAGTTACAAGATCAGGGATGGTTTCAAAGCAGAGAGTGGTAAGACAGCTGTGATTGCCAGAGTTTGTTAAACCGCAGTAATCTAAGGAGTTAGAAAGGTGACTCTCCCTTTCCTAAGGGCAACAAGGAGTATTTCCTTCCCTTTGAGGAGTAATCTCTGCACCTCTAGTAGGAACTTCCGTCTGCCATCAGCTGATAAGAGCAGACACCAGACTGAACACATCCTCTTCCTTTGTAATCCAAGGAGCAGCCTCGGTGCTGCCCGGGTGCTTCTCACACACAAACAGCCTGCAGGCTGTGCACTTGGTAACACACAAGGCTGCAGGTAATGGATTGCTCTGAAGGTTTATTTTTCATCTAGTGACAATCATGATGGATCTTTTCTCTCAAGCTGTGTCCCCTCACCAAAACTTTGCCTAGATGACTCCTCGAAATGAGTGGAGTTGAAGGAGGTTCACTGTGAGTGGAGCAGAATCCAGCAGAAAAGGTGTTGGTTCTGCATGATGTATGCAGGAGTTGTATCTAAATGTGGGTTTTTTTCCACAAACAACATTCCAGCATCCTTCTTCGCATGATTTGCTCCCTATGTTCTTTGTGTTGGCAGAGGTCTGGGTAGCAATACTATCTGCAGGGTGATTGTGAACACACAGCCTTGCCCATGAAAAATCCCTTACACAGTGGGCAGGAGAATAGATTTGTCTACTCAGGAAACAAGGTCAACATTTTAGCCTGATAACTGTGTAAGGCAGCTGAAGAATCAGGTACTATCACTGAGGATGTTCCAAAGCACATTTAAATTAATGTCATAGTTCTTTTGTTTTGTCTTATGGGTGAAACACATGAGATTGAAGATCAAAAAGTGCCACACATTCATCAAGGATGTTACAGGACTGAGGGGATGTTGACAATTACACTGATCACATCCAACCGAAGCAATTTTAATTTCTCCCCTTCAGAGTGAAGTAGCTTATAATAATCCAGGTTTTTTCTCTTCTCTGTTCAGATCCATCCAGTGTTTTTGCTGACTGCAACTGCAGCTCTGTCAGAGCCTCACAGGAGATTCATATAGCTGGAAAGGACCTCAGGTATCAGTCATATATCACCTTCTGCTGCAAAGCAATATTAGTTCTGCCTAAACTACTCCCAATTTTTGTTTAATCTGTTTTTAAAACTTCTGATGCTGAATTGGGGTCACCTGCTGGGCAGTTTGTTTCCTTTTCCTCATAATGTCAGCTTTGACTCTCTGTGGTTGTCCTACCCCTAGAGAACATGGGAACAATTAATCTCATTCCTGCCCTGACATCTTCTGACATATCTGAGGACCAGTTTCATGCATGCCCTGAATCTGATTATTTAATTAAATCCAAGGTCCTTCAATCATGTTTTATAGACCTGTGATGCTTTTTATGGCTCTGTTGGGAGCTTTGAGGATTAGGCAGTGGATGCTGGTTTCTGGCAGATAAGCATCTTCTTGCTGGGAGGAGATTTGGAAACTGATGCTGATGTTGTTCTGTGTGAACACACGTGAAGGACTCGTGTTGGGAGCATCCCTCTCCAGCACCAACAAACAATGAAATGGGATGTGGGTATTTGAGGCACGTTGTGGTTTTGTCTTTTGCAAACATTGATTAAAGGCCTTCCTCCTTGTGTCTAAGCTGAAAGGTATGTGTTTAAATCTTAGGAGCTTGTGACAGTAGTTAATGTTATATTGGCTGGGTGTGTTTTGGATAAATGGCACTGATGAGGTAACCACAAGTCATGGTTATGAAGCAGACTGTGAATTTTCCACTCACTTTGCTTTTGGAATTTGCACCATTAAAACATCTTCCTTGAACTCCTATACTGTGGAAGTTCTGATAAGCTACTTGTACTTTGCAGGCCTGAAGTGTGTTGAGCTTTTCAGCTGCATGAAAAGTGCTGTAATGAAAAACTTCAGAGAGGGTGAGAAATCTCTGACTTCATGAATGACTTGAGGGGGAGGTTTTGGCAGAGTACACTGAGCTTTTTACTCTGAATTTAAAATGCGGGAAAATACTCCAACCACACAAAATCGGGTTCCACTCTGAGTTAAAGATTAATTTAATCTGGTAGTAGTCACCCGTACTTTGGACTAAGTGTCGGCACCTCTGGGTGTCTTAAGTGTCCCTTAAACACCCCTGTCATTAAAATCTCTGGCTTTTCTCTGTGGCTGCTATGGGACAACCCAACCTTTGGAAAATGAAGATCTAAATGAAGAGTGTCGGAAGACTGTTTTAGACTCAGTTATTTAATAGCTATTTTACTCAAATTGATGGCTGTGGAAGAACCATATGATCTCTTGGGAGATTCCCAATGCTCCATCACCTAAAACTGTGACTGGTGTGATGCCAACAGTGAGTGACAAACCTTGTGCATCACTATTTCCTCTTTGCTTAATCAGTGGAGAAAGCAGAGCTGCTGTAAACAAGAAAACAGCTCACTGTAGGTCAAACTGCATGCAGGATTTGTTTCATCTGCTCTATTCTACTCCTCCAAAGCTGAAATTAAGCATTTTTTACAGTCTCCATACCCAAAATACCTCACATGAACAAAGAAGATTATGGGACTGGTATGAGCATCTTGGTGTACCCAGAAAACCCTAAAAGATCTGCCCTGTAGATGAGCAGTCCTGGTTGGGAGCACCAGAACAACTGGGCCAGTTTTGGATACTAAAGCAAAGCAAAAGCAACTGGAGAAACTCCTCAAATTTATTGAACCTTCTGGGGGCTTTTTGTGTGTGAAGTTATATTCATCTTCCCAGAGTACTATTAGCATATTCACCTACATTTAAATAATTAATTTCCTTGTTATACGCCAACTCTTAATTTTTTGTTCTTTCAGAATTATTGAAATCTGTGACAAGAGGTAGTGATATGAGGAAATGCTTGGTTTCTGGTTTATTAATCAATTCCATAATATCTCCTTCTTCACAATTGCTTTATTTAATAGCACCAATTTCTGCTTTCAGGCCTTGACTTCCCTGTTAAGCTTTTAAGTTTCAGAATTTTTTTTAATCTTTTAACCTTTATCCCTTTGATTTTTTTTTTTCTCAGCCTATAATTTATTATACAGTCTCCTGTCAGAGGAGGAGGTAGACTAGGTGATTTTTACTGTATTGCAAATTATAATTATTATAGTTATTTGCATTAGTAATGGATTCATTCTTATCACTGAAAACAATTCCATTATCTGATCAGACAGTTATCTTCACACTGTCCGTGATCATATACTTTCATTAGGCACCTCTTTCTCTGTGGGTCAAAAGGAGAATTATTCTTTGGTGCAGTCACTCTGCTCTCCACTTTGAACATTTTCCCTGGTTAAAAAGAAGTTTTCATTACCTTACAAGGGTCCTATGCAATAAAATAAGCTTCTTTCTGCTGCTGTGTTGCCATCCCTTCAGAGCCAGCAAGGGAAGGCACATGAGCAATGTCCCCTCTGTCACAGCCACTGGGAGAGGGTTCCTAATTCAGGTTCCGTGGGAGGGAATGAGAGGCTGATTTTCATGACCCAGCAAAGGTATTTTGGCTCCTTTTGGAGTTAAAGCAAAGGCTTGAGGATCTACAGTCTGTCCTTAAGGAAGGGAAGAAGCCTCCTTTGCCAAGCCCTCCCCGCGTTCTGTGGGAGGTGGGTGATGGCAGAGGGAGGGTGCAGAGGGGCAAACACATTCTCTGTGACTCCCCACTGAATTTGCTGTGCCTCTGCAGGGCTGTAAAATGGTCAGATGCACTGATTTCTAAATTGCAAGCAAGGGGGAAATGAGAAAAGTTGCAAAGAGATGTGAGGTCAGGTCACACAATCCCCCGAGGGACTGAGAGCACCTTGGTGAGAGATGAGGGTGGTGGAGAACTCTTGCACACTTCCCTCCAGATGAATTTTTTCCCCCCATCAAATGAGAGATGGCTGGTGTTTGGGTAAAGAATTAAAGACAATGCAGAAAAGGTTGTCAGTCTAAACCAAGAATTTTTTTTTAATTTATTTTTGAGCAGCTTCTGTGGTAGTTTCTGTAGCCTGACCTGGGCTGTAGCCCAAGAGAGAATGCTTCTTGTTGGGAGAAGGAAGGGGTGGCTTCTGCTCTTCCATTACCTCAGGCAGGACATACACAAGCTTATCCCATGTTTTGCATCCCATATAGCTAAGGTGATGACTGTATCTCTTCCTCCTCCATGAAGAACCTCTTCGGAGTGAGAAATGGTACTGCACCCAGGAGAGGCCTCACTTTCCAAAGAGGATAATCAGGACTCCCAGGGAATCCATCCTCTGAAACTGCACACCCCAAGTTGAGGCACCCATGCTACCAGTAATGTTCATTGCTGTTGTTTTTCACAAGGAAGTGAGACTTAGGTTATATAAATTACACGCTAAATTACAATAATGTGAATTATTATCTGAACAAATGCATTACTGTGGAGGTTTAGATCCCTTTTTTCCCCCCCCTTCACCTCCCTAATTGGTTCGATGTGAAGCCATTATCTACTTAATGCAATTAAAGGTAATATTTTTCATAGGATAAACACACAACAATAATTCCATGGGCCAGAGCACAAAGAGGGATTTGAACGCAACTTTTGTCTTTGGGTCTCACAAAATATAGGTCACCGAAGTGATAGCAAGTGCAGTAGCCACCCAATTGTTAGGGTGAAATTGAACACAACATTTAGACTAATTTAAAGAGTGCTTTGCTTCTTGTTTCTGTTTGTCTGCAAGCACAGTTCAGAAGTAAGTGTCACATAGGGCACTATTAGTATTTTTTCATTTAGAGCTGTGGAGCATCACATCAACCCTCTCCTTTCTTCCTCTGCCCTCTGCTGACCTGTTTAGACCAATTAAAAATGGGGATACATTTCACCTTTTTCTTGTCTTCAAATTTTAGGAAAAAAAATGGGTGTCTGAACTTATTATATAATTTCTTTGGAAAAATATGGTATTTTCTTCAAGTGAATATCTCTTTTGTCAAAGAAACTGCTCCCAATTTATATCAGCAACAAGATGTTAGCAAATTTAACCTTGTTTTTCCACACTTTAATACAACCACATGTAGTATATATTTCTGAAGGATGAGAGTGGGGCAAAACAGTTTGGGATTTACACTCCAATCAAGAAAAACCAGCCTTCAAGGCATAACATCATAAAATTCCTATTTGCAACCTCTGAGGACACATCCCAGGAAGGTATGGAAATAAATACACAGCTGTAACAGTGTCAGCTGGGGCTAGGTGATGAAAGCTCCAATATGACAAACTAGATTAAAAAAACCCTCGAGAGATTCGGGAAGGAGAATTCATCAATGCCAAATTAAGATACGCTGAAATATTTCTTGAAAGATAGAACCTCATTATGCTACTGATTTATGGAGCAAAGTAATGACTGTGGACAGCATTGTCTAAAGACAACAATGAGCACTGCTATATCTCAGTAATAATTAGAGTCACATGAAATCTTCGATTTTTATGTTTTTTTCTCTAATTCTAAGACGATTTGTAATAAAGGGGAAAAGTGCATCGCACACAGTAATCTAAAATGTAATGGAAATACGTGGCCCAAGTTGTTCCCATATTTAAAATATTTAAAATTCTTCTTGCAATGCTGCCCACCAACAAAATAATAGTAATTTCTGGCAGGAATTATAAAACCTAAACTACAGCACAAAGCGTTTTTCACCAAATTACTCACTCTATATCCACAATTACTGCCCATTTTTTTTTCTTATGCTGATAACAAAAGATACATTTTAAGATCCTCGCTGTGCTACTCTTCCTTTAATAAATAAAGTGAGCTTTTCAAAACGATGCAGATAAAAATCAAAACATTTCTACATTTAAGGATGCAATCAAAGACCTGCCATGAATGGAGTGATATTAAAGTTGGAAAAAAAAAAAAAATCAATTTGCTGTGTATTTTTGAACATGGTTTGTCACAAATAGCGTTCCCAATAGATAAGAATGATTATATGGTAAAGAGCGTAATTTATATATCTCAAGCATTCTGCTTTTGTCACCACCATCGTTAAGGAATTTGACACGTTTGCAGGAGAACAATATATGTCAACTGAAATATATACCAATTAGCCCTAAATGGGACACTGAAATGAATGATGCATGTGCATGCTATACTTACAAGTAATAACATGTGGTTTAAAGTCGCTTGCGTTTTCAAACAAGAAATCTTTTTATGTTGTCATTTAAAAAATCTAATATTTCAAAAGGTCAGGAATAAATAGCACCATTAGCATTAAGAGCTAGCTAAAGGGAAAGTAATTTGTTGTTCATTTAACGTTGCACTTTATGTAATAGCTTTGTAAAGTGTTTGGGAGGGGGGGAGAGATTTTACTCTGCTAAAATAAGATGACGGCAGCTCCAGTTCATTATTAAAAGGAGATTTTTTATTATGCTATTGTCAACTTTAACGTCTTGATTCTGTTAGGTGTTTGTTAAAATTACATGGGCTGCTGAAGTGGCTATGGCAAAGGATAATGCTGAGAATATGGTAACTGTCAAAACAATTGTGTAGGCAAGAATCTGCTTATTTCAAGGTAATGGAACAAAAGACAAAGGAGAAACTCTTCTGCAGTGTTAGGAAGTTAATAACCCTGTTGAGATTTCCTCAGCAGGAGGCACCGAGATCAGGACATCAAATCCTAGGAGAGACAAACAGGGAAGGCAGAAGGAAGCAGGGGATGCCAAAGGGATGTGGGGTACATGAAAACCCAGCATCTGATGCCAGCTCCCATGTCTATAGCTATGCATAAACCCACAACTATTTATCTCCCTGGAGAGGGTTTGTGTGTTCCTCCAAGGACTGGAGGAAGTGTGAAAGCCTCTATTCATGTGGCTGGATCCTCTTCCTCCTGCCCAACTGAGGCCATGCAGCCATGGAAAGCCAAGGAAGACTTTGCAGGAGCAACCCAGAGCTGGACTTAACCACAGCCTGATGCAGGACAAAGAACTCCAATCCTTGAATTTATTAGGCCATTCTACCACTGTAAGACTGACCACATTTGGGAAAAACTGGAGACAAAATAGGTGTTGGCTTGTGTCCTTCTGGACAGCATAGACTGGGAAGACAACACACAAAGAGAGCTCTGCTGTGAGCTTGCTGCTCTTGCTACTGCCTGAGGAGCTGCACAGGGAGAGAAGGAATGTAACGGGGGAATACTCGAGGAATTCAGCAAATTCAACCAGCCTGGTGTCAAATGTTTCCAGAGATGGGGCACCTACCACCTCTCAGGGCAACCTGTGCCAGTTTTTACCACTCGTATAATAAAGAACCTCTTCCATACATCTAATCTAAATCAAATAGTGCCTTTTAATCTGGGCAAGAAGCACAAGTGCAATTTAGAAGGTTTTTAAACATAAAAGCAAGCCTGCATGTCTCTGACTAAAACTGAAATTGCTGGAGGATATTCCCTTCAGTTGTGTTAAAGCAAGGAACAGTTTGGCTTTTATGTAAAGAACTTATTTCAGCCCAGAGCATACCCAGAGGTTGCTAATCTTCAGTGCTGATGTTTCTTCTTCTATTATTTACATCCCCCATCTCCCTCCCATCACCCTGTGAGAGCTGGCAGAATGCACTCAATTTAAAAAAAAGAACAAAACAGCACTGCTTTTTTTTTTTTACTAGAAAATTAGTGCTCCAACATAAAATAAGTTGCTTTCCATCTCCACCACTGCACGGAGAATCTAAAGCCTTGCTGAGGGGTTGATGTCCTTCAGGACAGGGTGTTCTGGGAGAGGAAAGGTCACCCAGAGAGATATAAAGAGCAGCGTGCTTCAGTCTGGGGAACCTCAGGAGAAACTGAGAAAAGGTCCCCAGGAGCAGTAGGTCTGTGTAGCAGTAGATCCCCAGCACTTCTGTGAGGTTTTATCAGTGAGGATGAGCTTCCTCTGGCAGCAGAGGAGACACAGCACCCTTGTCCAGCAGAATGCTGAGGGGGATGAGGCAGGATTACATGGGGACAGAAGTGAATTTGTTTCTGTTACCTGCCCCCTTTCCTCTTGCTTGAAGTTATTTTGAATCAGGCTGAAAGCAGGGGAATTCTTCAACAAGTTTTGGCACATTCACTCCTCAAGCTACTCTAAAAATTCTGTCTATAGAGAGGTACCCACAGACTTAACCTCTGCCTCCCAAACCAGCAAAAACCCACCCAAAACAACACACACCACCAGTCTTACAGCTGCAGACTGCAGTGTTTTAGGTATGAGTAGCTTTTATTGGTAGCAAGGATTTGGGCATCCAAATATGCTGTTAGCAAGCAGTCAGAGTCTGCAGAACATCCTCTCTCACAGTCTCAGAACCACAGAAACGGTACCTGAGGATAAAACAAATGCAAGCACCTTGAGCTGTCAGCAGTTGTTGAAATTACACAAGTGGATTTATTTTGATGTTAACCTGATTTGTCATTTGACACAACTGAACAGAGCAAACTCTGAGCTTCTAAATTTGAAATATTGCTGCTGGGGAAATCATTGATGGCCTGTATTTGTTCTGCTTCATTGCCTGCCTTACTTTAATTTTACAGTTTTTGGGGTTTTTCCCAGGTTTTGTGCTACCATCTCTATACAGATGGCCACAACTACTTGTGCAAAGGCCACAAGTCAGTAGAAGGGTGAGTTCCTTTTTACAGGAATGTCAGTAATGTGCTTTGGCATTAGAAACTACAACCAGACTTAGGAGCTGTGCTTTAAGTTTCAAGTGGTGCTGGGCTGTGACCATTTCACTTTGCTTGAAACTGTTTCCACCTCCCATTTTTTCTTTTAAGTGATGGAATTTTAACTGTGCCTTTGTAGTTAGGTCTAAAATTTACACTGTAGCTCCTGTTCTAGATACCAAATAATGGTGCGGATAAAATAAAATAACTGATCAAGAAAATGAAGGAATTAATATTTAAAAGTCCAGGCAAATTAGTAAAACTGGATCTTGCTGCTATAATCTGAACATCCAAGCCATATTTTACAAAGTCTAGAGAAATCAATTTTAGCCTTTTTCCCTCAGCTTTATACGTAGCCTTTCAGTGCAGGCTCCAAGTGTTAGTGCTCCTCATTGGAAGGCTGGTTTATTATCAGAATCCTCTTTAGTCAATCATGACAACAGGGGTCATCAATATCGGTGGAATACTTTGCTGGTTCCAGCTGATGGCAAACCAGACCCACAAATAGCCTGTTTTTGTGGACTGTGGGAGCTTGGCAAGAATGATGCTGACAATCCAAGCCAGCATTAATTTTTCTCACCCAAGGGGTTATACAGAAAGTTTGCTCTTCTAAAGCCTGGAAACATTTTCACTTTTTCTTTGAGGTTATTTAAGGCAAAGGGTTGAAGTAGTAGTGAGATGAACTATGGATGAACAGTGTCTTGAAAGGAAGGAAAGAAAAGGTTTTCTTGAGGATCTTTTCCTTTTAATGCCTTAAATAACTTTTCTTGTGAAAAGGCTTCCACTCCACTTTTAATTTTGCCACCTATGTTCTCAAGTAACTTTCAAGATTTTCACAATGAATATACTTACTCTGTTCTATTTTGTCCAACTTCTACTGTGATAGTTGCAGCTCCCAGTTTAGGAAAAGTTGGGTTTATCCAGTTGTTGTTCCAGAGAAATTTAACCTTGGTAACTTTTCCTACATTAACTTCTGCATCAATATAAGCTGTGTAAGTGTTGTCTGGTTTGAGGGTACCCCTGTGAAAAACAGCATTTTATGGATGTGAGGCATGGCAGCATTTACTGTTAAATACCAGTCCTGTCAAAGGCTCTGCTGTGGTGGCAAGAGGGTAGAAATTCAGCAGAGAGACACTGTTTATCTTATTCTACCGTAGCAACACTATTGCCAGATTTCTGATGAAATTCATCCCAAATCGCTATTTTTCAGAGGCAGCAAAGGCAGGTGGGCCTGATCTGCTGCCTTTTTGTTTCTCTCTTCATAAGATCAATTTAAACAGAATTATTAGCTACAAACACAAATTAAGGGTTCTAGAAGAAAAAATTCCTTTCTGTTGACTCTTTGACTTACTTGGTGATCTGGTACTGCCTTGTGTTCCCACCACTGCCGTACAGGGCAACATTTACATATCCTTTTACTTTGCTCTTTCCAGAGAGGGTCACGGTTACTTTGTACCTCCAAACTGCACAGAAGAAATGCAGTGACAGATTGTACCCAGGGAGAAACAGTCTCTAAAATACCAGATGCTAGGGGTTTTTATTTTTCCTGTCTGTACAGGTTAGTTGAGAGCAGAAGATACAAAACATCAGTGAATCAAATCTGTCATTATGTCCTAATGAGATCAACATGAGAAATGGAAGACATTTGTGTTACTTTCTGGGAGAGAAAAAAGAGAAAACTAGTCCATGCCTTGGTAAACACGATATAAATCTCAGCATTTTGACCATTAAGGTTTTCATACACAGTGAAGCTGGAAGTAAGGGGGTGTTAGGGATAAATAAGGATACAGACAGAATCTAAGCAGCATGAAAAAGTCCTGAAGCTCCAGGAAAATAATTTTTGTGGGTGGGAACTTCCTTTTAGTGTGCAATTAGCAAAAGGAGCTCAAGAAGATTCGGATTTGTGTTTACAAAGGCCACTTAAGCACTGTGTTGTGAGAGCTGGTGTCTAGGATAACTGAGGTTGTAAAGGAGGTTGTCTTGTCCATCCAGTTCTGAAACCAGGCTAGCTGTGACCAGCTTGTTCTTGGCCTTTGTCGAATGGAGTTTTTGGCATCTCCAATGATGGAGATTTCCCAGCTTCCCTGGGCCCCTCTTCTTGCATTTAGCCACTGCCTTTGTGGCTGTGATTCTCATACTGCTAAACAAGAATTTCCCTTGCTGCAACTTCTGTGCATTGTCTCTCCTCCCTTCTCCTTGCACCTTGCAATCCACTAAACATCTCAGTAACCTCCACTAGACTCTAGAGTTTGTCACCAACTTTCTTGTACTGTAGGGGCCCAAACTGGCATTAGTGGTGGAGCAAAAGAGAAAAAAGTGTGAAGAACTGAAGAGACACTGCACTGTGATGAGATCTGTTCATCTGCTAAAGTTAATTGTTCAACAGGAAAATAAAATTTTTACGAAGAGTATGTAGCAATGGAAGCATTCAAAACTCACGAGGAAAATCCCTGGCCTCTCCAGTGTTCAGGTAAAGTTTCAGGAAATCTGATTTAATTTTGTCCTTGAATTTGTCTGCGTAGTGACCCATATTTGGGCATCCCTCTTCTGGGCATGGGAAACAGTTTCCCTAGTGAAAGCAAAGGTATCTATTGATAACATTATCCAGTCAGCCAAGGAAAAGAAAAAAAAATTAGTCAATGGATTTATTTTTAATATACCCACATCTGGCCCTGTACCACAGCAAGAAATTCTGAGTAACCCTTGCCATAACTTGAGAAAGGTCATAGAAGTGACCCAGCTCTTAGAGTGTAGCTCTCTGTCTGCTGGTGTGGGACAAAGAAGGGCTTCCTGACCTTGGCCCAAAAAACACTGCTCTGTCCCTGGGGCCATCTTCAGTCACCAAAGTGCTTTGATCACAGACTGACCCCATCAGGTTATCGCGTGTTATTTTATTTCTTGTTGCTTCAAAAATCAGGAACTTAAGCTGTGCTTGAAAGCTCACCTGAAGGCTCCTTGCTCTTTGATAAAGACATCTGGCCCTTACAGGGACAGTCTCTCCTCCTCACCTCTTCCCCACCTGGATGCAGCAGAGGAGTCTGGGGAAGCCACAATAACCACAGTAATGCCTCAGGGCTGCCACACCAGCACAGAGCCAGGGCTCTCCCTGGCTGTTATTGCCTTTTCCTACCTTGACCCATGCCATCTGCACAAGCTGTGGCACTTTAGGCTGTCTGACACTTCTCTTATAGGTGCACTCACTGGGTGCGAGCTAGCATAAATAAATTGACTTTCAGATGCATAGGTAAGGGCCACTGTTTTCAATAGCGTCCATCCCGAAGCTCTGAGAAATACTTACTGATTGAAAAAGATCATATGAAGCACAAGGATAGCCTAAAAACCCGTCAGGGTAGATGATACTGTCCGAGTAATACTTGTAACTCCGCAAGTGATTGCAAGCCACGAAGTCCCGAGTTCCTGTGAAAAGATGCCAGGTTAGTTCTTCTTTTCTGTTACCATTCAAGGAAAGAAACCCATGTCATTGAGATGCATCATTCCTCCTCCAAATCTCGTCACAATTCTTGGAGTATCAAACATGAGGTTGGAACCGTACTTGCTTCTGATGCACTCATGCCCTAAGGAATGTCACTGGCTCAACAGGTATAAAATGCAAACTTGAAATGCTTTGTGGAGACCAACTGTGCAGCTCAGCCCAGCCCCTGCCCCTCAAAAAACACTTATTCAAGCGATCTGACCGAGTTTAACAATAGAAACGAGAGCTGCCTGAAGCAGGTCTTTTGTAGGCAACAGTTTCATTACCATAACAAAAGGAAACCAAATGAAAAGTATTTAACAGTGAACTTCCTAGGGCAGTGCTGATTTGCTCCAGCTGAGGGCTTCAAAACAAAATTATTATTATTTGGGGGGTGCTTAAGAAAGGGAGACTCTTAAAATTAAAATAATGAATATATTATTTTCCTTTGTGTTGCCTGTATTTTCCTGACTTTAGGTTAAAAAGAAGACCATATACAACGCCGTTATTTCTTTGTGTTTTAATTCCCCATTATTGATAACAAGTTTATTCTATCAAAAAAAAAAAAGGGGGGGGGCGGGGAGAATGAAAAAGTAATGTCTCCAGCTGCACTGAATAAAACCTGGAGTAAAAGGCTAGTTATCACAAATCAGTTAATGGATTCCCAGAGTTAAATTGTTTGCAGTAGTGTAAGAAAGAGCTCAGATAATGTACTGAAAAATCTCCACAGCAGAAATCTTCGGGTTTTTTCTTTATCTTTTTTTAATCTTATGTGCAATTTAATTTTAGAAAGACGCATAGGAGTTCTCTGATACTTCGAGATTTTGTTAGAACCATGTAAAACAACAAAGAACAGCGTATCTGAGTAACTGCGTGCCAATGCCAATCTTTTTTTAGCTGCCTAAAAATAGGCACAATGACATCACTTCAATGCAACTCAGATTGTAATCGTAACTTAACAAGGAATTGAATTAATTGCTCTATCTCAGAAGAATTTCAGCTGAAGACACTCTCAGAGGAGTAGCTGTGAACATCTTTGCCCAATTCCACCAGTGCTGCTGCTGGGCGATCAGGCACAAAACACAATGTGTTGTTACAGACCCTTCAAAATCTTTTGGCACAGCTCCAGCAACTTTTGTTTCTGCTATTAGATCCTTTGGAGGAAACACATTTTCCAGCGGCAAACCCTTGTCTTGTTTATTTTTTAATAAGCTCTGGCAAAGTGGTGTGCTTTGAGCATATTAACAGTTTCACTGCAGTCTGCAGCTGCCGTTGCTGGTGGATACACCAAAAGCTGATGTAAAACACCTGAATTAAGAAAAGATAAGTGGCTACACCTTGAATTCCCCTGAATTCGTAATGCAAACAACACACTTACCTTCCCAGATGCCATCGAGATCTACGAT
Organism: Corvus hawaiiensis; assembly: GCF_020740725.1. Lineage (NCBI taxonomy): Eukaryota > Metazoa > Chordata > Aves > Passeriformes > Corvidae > Corvus > Corvus hawaiiensis. Next base: position 7,261,692 of record NC_063220.1, read on the forward strand.
CTGAGAAACAGGGTTCTTCTCACACCCAGGCATCTGCTCTCCTCCGTTTGGAAAAAAGTCAATGTGTCCTATGGCTGACCTTATGCCAAAACCTGAAGCATTTGAAACAGGGGTAAGCATGTTTTAAATTAATGTTGTCTCATACCTGTAGTTGCTGGCTTAAAGTCTGCCTGTGCAAGGTGTTTTAGGACAGGAGCTGTTGGTGACTAAAGTGGTGTATTTGTTCTGTGTCTGTGACACAGCACAACAGCCTTGGTGGACAACCAGAACACTTAAGGGCATAAATAATTCATATCAGTACTGTAGAGCTCCATACTCACCTAAGTTAGGGATTGTGGGAGCTGAGTCTGTGTGGATAATGTCAACAAAGTCTGCATCAGATTTATCCAGTCTGACTTCAATTGGGGTGCCTTGGAAATAAGGTTGTGCAGGGTCCAGTCCTGAGAGAAAAAGAGTAGTGTTATGTATTTAATAAAAAATAAAGAGATGTAGCTGTAGAATCATTTTACATGGCACTGATTGATTACATATAATGAATACCACTTAATATAGTTGCTTATGGTTCCTTATATCTAAGTAACACAGGCATTGATAAAATGAGGATGTGTGCTCTCTCTTACCAAGTGGCTTTTCTCCCAGGAAGTCACCTGCAGGAAGCTTATTAAATTTTACTGCTTTACATACTTACAGCAATATTGAATCCTAACACTTGGAATTAACTTTTTTTTTTAATTGAACTTCTCTTTAATAAAATTGCTTGAACTGAGGTTACTGTGTCTGCATCCCAAGTAACTGATCCATCTGCGTGGTTTCTAGAGTCCCTTGCTTGAGAGTCCTCAAAGAGGAATTTCTGCTGATAGCACCCCACCTGCTTGAAGGTGTTGAAACCTGCCCATCTACTTCTGGCTCCAGTCAGATTTTGGGAAAAACATCTGGTTTTGAAGCAACAAACTTTGCTTTTGAACCTAGCAGAAAATGGAATTAATTTGCTTCCCATTGCTCCAGCAATTTCAGGTGCTTGTAAAGTCTTGCAAATGGCACAATTTTTGCTACCTTATACTTGCATCTCTTCTTGTCCCTGGGCAGCACATTTTGGGTTTGCTTTTAAACTAAATTTTGTAGACTATTAATCCAAGGTTCACCAAGCCTGAAATCCCTGAGGAAAAGTAACAACTGAAACGGGTTGTGTTAATAATATCCAGAATTGTCTTTTATGTATGAAAGGCCACTCTGCTTAATGCACAAGGCCCTTGGCATTGCCTGTGTGATAAATAAGGAGACCAAACCCACGGCTTTAACCGGAATTGCTGAACATATTGAAAAATCCCTTTGCTGTGTAACACACGTGCAAACAAAATAATTATCACTCTTTTCCTGCACTTCCCACAGCCCTGCTCCTTGGGGCACTGTGTGAAGGGGCTGAGTTCTACAATATTCCAATTACCCCTGACTACGCTGCAGCCCACAGATGCAATCACAAAGTGAGTAGCAGCATTTTGTTTGGTGGCTTTAGTGCGAGTGTGGCTGCAGTCACTGACCAGTTATTCTTCCAATGCCCGGGCGCCTCCGGCCGGCCTCGCCAGCAGCGTGTGCTCCCAGGCTGTGGCCAATGATGTGAACATCAGCTGGAGAGTATCCATATTCATCCTGCCAAAACAACAATAAATAAACATTGCCATGTCTGTTTGCATCAGCAACAGGGAAGACTTAAAAGGGGGTGAAAATCTATTTTCAGTTTGCCTGCTGACTCAGGAGCTTCTACAGGATTTCAGCGTCTGTCTGCCAGTTACTTCTGTAACTTCAACACATTTCCCAAACCTCCTTATTCAGTTGCTGCCCTTGCTTGGAGGTTGTTATAAGTCCAGAGAGCTTTGTCAAGAGTCCTGAGAGGCTTTGTATCCTTGCAGAGGGCCCCTTAAGGGTCACAGAATGCTTGTCTGGCTTGCAAGAGTCAGCCAGGCAGGAATTCTTATTTACACCTGGCAGGTTAAGCACCATGCACAGCTGGGGAGGGCTGAGAGGAGAGATGCCTTCAGCCTTTTTGGACAGGAATTCAGTAGCTGCAACGCAGATATGGAGAGGGAGAGGTGGGTCAGAGCACTGCTAGAACCACCACACTCTCTGGTTTTAGTTATAGTCCTTTTATGGGAAATGTGTGTTGAAAGTAATTAGATTAAGAGAAGGCTTCAAACAAAGCTTCACTTCCCATGTGAAGCTGGCTGCAAAAGGGGGCATGTGGCACCTCCTGTAGGTTTGGGCATTGTCCACCCTGGCTTTCCCTGGGGCAGCTGGTGGATCCTGCTTGTTCCCAGCCAGTGCTGCCAGCTGGTTTTCTGGTGTTCTTGTGAGCTCTTTGGTAGATTTTAGTAGGTTCTGTCTCCACAAAAAAGCAGTTTGTCATATCCATTATCTCTGCACATTTAAAATTTTACTCTGCTTTTGTTAACATCTACAGAGTAACTCTTTGGCTGTACCAAGAGAATGCCTTGTAGAATTTCCTCTCCCTAAGCTGGCAGGCCCTGCTGTTATCACACAGTCCTCTCGTTTTAAAAGAAGGTTTGTTTTCACCACAACTGATTGTGGAGTAGAGGACAATATTTTCTGCTGGTTACATCCACATTTGTGAACGTTCCAGAGCTGTATTTCTTTCAAATCAGCATTATAGCTATAGCTTTGGAAACAGCAGACTCTTACCATGAGAACATTTACAAAATAAGCGATTTCAGCTCCCACGACACGGACGTTGTTCGATGCCTGCGTGTACTGACACCTTGCACCTCTCTTCCAGTTCACACAGATGCAGTTCACATCTTCCACAGTAAGCATCCTCTGTTTTGTAAAACAAAAGTAAAAACCATGGTAAATACAGTGTGGAATTGGTTCATGTTGCTCATTGTGGCTCAACTACTAAATGTTGTGTGAACCGGTATGAGAATGTTTTGAAAACCAAAGCAGTAGCATGGATGTGTGCTCAGAGGGGTTTCTGTGATCATACAACGCTGAAATAGGGTGATATGTAATGTAGTAATCATTTCAAATACCCAGAGCAGTATTTTTTACAGAAGAGAAAGCAATATCAAGAATGAAACTCTCAATTTTTATTTTCAGTCAAACTTGGTATGTAGCACTAAATAAGACCTCTACTTGTGCACCTATTCATTTCAGTGATTTAAAAGTACTGCTTTAACTCAAATTCAATTAGAATACTTTTGACTGTAAAAGTCAAGAGTGGTTTTCTGATGCAGACTTGTAAGAAAGAGAATGTGTTTTTATAAGAGGGTGCTTGGTGTTCATTTCAGGTTTATGGCTTTATTTGGAAATATGCATATGCAGGCAGAGATTTTGCCACAGAATCAGAGGCTTTTCTGTGCTCCACTGAGCTGGATTGTATTTTGCTTCAGCAGCTAAAGTTTATGGCAACAACTGACAAAGAATGAAAAGGGCAATAAAAGTGTCTGTGACCATGCCAGAAGTGGTAAAAATCAATATGCAGATAGGATTATTGCTTAATAGGAAGGAAAGCAAGTAAGAGATACACACAGGAGGATTGATGTATTCACAATCCCCTTTGCTCCACTCCTTATTGAAAAGATTCACTGAGACCAACTTGTTTCTAAATATAAATAAACCAGAGTATTGTGATAAAACACAGGCTACCGTAATAGATAAAGAATTTAAGGACTTACCTCATGCCTCTACATCCTGGAAAATGGATCAAATGGATTTAAGGGACAAGCTGAAGCAAATTGTGAGCTATCTCATTGATTGTGAAGCTGCAGTAAAAACCCCTCTATTTTAAGAGTGCAAAATGTAAGACAGAAAATTATAAAAACGTCATTCTGCTTCTGACTCTTTAAAGAAATTATTAACTAACAAATCCAGCAATCATCCATCATTTTTCTTTTGATCTAGTATCAAAGAGAAGCAGGCAATGGGGATGCAATAAATGTGAAATACCTTGATTTTAGTTTCACATTGTTACTCATAGTGTTCTCATAAGTAAAATAGGAATACATAATTTTAAAAAGTTGTAGTTGTGTTAATGGTTGAAAAACCTTATCCCCAAAGTGCCACCAACTGGTATTTTGCTCTGTGCTGTATGACTAGGGGCTTTCATTAGCTACAGCTGCAATATAAACATGTTTGGAGGACTTGAGAAAACCTCAAGCTGGAATTGCACTTTGCATAAGGACAAGGTTAAGAAATAATTTGTGGAATTAGCACAAAAATCAATAAAGCAGAGTGCTTTACTACATTCAGTGCTCATAGCAAGTCCTAGATTGAAAGCTGTGCTCAAAATGCTCCCCTTGAGGTCCCCTTTGGATGTACATTTGTACATCTTTATTGCTTTTGGTAATGGCCAGCCCGTGTGCTCAGCCTCAGCACCCACGTGGCAGCCCAAACCTTTCTGATAGACCTTCCACATCTGGAAACCTGTCTCTTGGCTGTAGAAATAGGATGCAGGAGCTACGAGTCTGCACTTATTTCTGGAATCACCCCAATCCTATCCAGTATCTTCCTCCAGGGTTTGTGTTCTTTTTACCAAGAAAAAGGGCACTTACTGAGTCAAATCTTCCTGTCACTCACTTCACTAAAGAGAAAAACTGAATGCATTTTACCTCATGCCTTCTTCAAGGTGCAAAGCTACATATTCAGTTTGGTAACAATCTGAAAATGTGACCTATTTTTTCTCTTTCTTATCACTACAATACCATGAGAAAAATTGGTTAGAAATAGAGAAAACAGGCAATTTATATGAATGTTTTTATAAATGCAAACTAAGGGTGTCCCTGTGGTACCTACCTTGCACATGTCTGTCAGCCAGTTTTCTTCTCCATCGTCTACAAATCCATGTACAATAAATTTGGTCCTCCTGCTTGCGTTAAAATTTGAGTACTCGATTGTTGACTTGTCAACTGCAGAGACTTCCTACATTAATGTGGATTTTAAAATAATAAATTAGCATAGATAGTAACTTAATAAACCTTTAAATCTGCTTTCTTAAAATCTGATTTTCTTAAATAGGTTTTCAAAATTGCAAAGACCTGAACTATGGTTATCTGTGCAGGTGTTTAGAAGTTATGCAATGTTGAACTCATCTGCAAGAGTTCACATGAAGGCTTATGGTCTGTATTTGCATTCAAAGCAAACTTTGGAACCTGTCTTAGAGCAGACAAGACTTCAGTGTGTTTTGATTTTATCTGTGGAAAAAAATTACCCCAAAATGCTCAGTTTCCCAGTAGTTCTCAGTGGGGACCCTGCCAAGGAGCTGGAAGAGGTGGTCTTCTGAATAAGGTAGAAGTTTGGCCATTTTTAACACTTTTCAGGAACACAGCAGGAGTCTGTGTTTATTTATGATTTTTGCATGTGGTTCACTAATGTTTAAACCACTACAGCTCTTACTTGGAAGTCATCAGTGTTTTCTCTTGTGTACAGGAGGAAGTGAATGTCTATGCTCTCTGGTTTCCACGGTAATTTATAGACTGGCCTTTCCATAGTTCCAGACCATGGCACATCATCTGTGAAGCATCCAAGCCTTTCAAAGCAAACTTCATCGCCTGTAGCATGAAGATCAGATCAATAATACGTGAACAGGCAGAGCAGTGGAATGGTCAGAACTCAGAGCATGGCTTCTCTGGGGGTCTCTTGGTTCCTTGAAAATCCTACAGCTTACAGACAGCCCAGACCAGCAGTTGCCCTTTCCTAGATCTTGAGAGGCTGCAGGTTACCCCGAGGAAAGAAGCCACCCTATTGTTCATCAACAAAGTCTTCAGAGGCATTCCTCTGTGCTATCCTGTTCAATACCTTGGATATCTTCCCCCAGCTGTTGCTTTGCCCAAGGCAGAGACAGCTGATGAGTTTCTCCTAATGCCAGGCCAAAATATTGCAGATGATCAGCAATAAATTGAGGCTGTGCTGAACAGCTGACTGTATGTGAGAAGTCTTTTACCACAGAAGTGTCTTCTGCTGAATACAAAGCTATGCCCTCATTAGACTGCCTCCACCCCCTGCCTCTGGCTTCTTCTCCATTTCCATCACTAAGAAGAGTACAAGAAATAATTCCCTATATTTAATAGAGCAGTATCTTTGTTCTGAGATAGGAAACATCAGCTTTTCTTGCTCAGTCCTTGGGTAGGATTCCCAGAGTGGAGAAGAAAGACAACACGCATGCTCACATCTCACCATCCTTGTGTGGGAAAGTGAACCACATTAACCTCAATCAGGAAGTTTTAAGGCAGCAGGGTGTAGAATAATACCTAGAAAATAGGTGGAAAATACAGCAGCAGAGAAAGGCAATACGAACACTAACCCCATATGCTTACCTTCTGCTGCACTGAGCAGAAACAGGGCAAGAATCCAAATTCCAAGCATCTGGAACAGTAGAAAGAGAAGCAGCTAGGATTTGCTAACCCACTTGTTTAGCAAGTAGCAGACTCAGCCCTCTGGTGCTGAATATTCTCAAGGTGAACAGAGTGCCTGTTGTTTCTACAGGATGTATCCCTGACTGCTGTGTGTGCCAGACAGATATGAGTCAGGTTTGTGTTTGCTTACTCCACGGGAGATTGGGGGGCCATAAATACACTAAAGCACAGCTTAAATCCAGGGTGATTTTTTTCCTGTTGAGGAAGAATCTTGTAATTCTTCTTCTAATCAGATGTATAGGAGCTACTTTAGAATTAGCATGAAGACTAGAGAATATGAGCTGCCATTCCCCTTCACACTCCTGTGCTGTGAGAAGCCACAGACCTGACAAGGTACAAGGAAAAACCCCCAGAACTGAACTACTCACGATGCAGCCTTGAAGCTCCTGGAATTAATGTGTAGATTTTGCATGTACTTTTTATAGTCTGCTTTGTCCTTGGAAATGTTCCTAGAAAGATAGGAATATTTATTTCAGATTATAGTTTACAGCTAAGCTGGAAAACAACTTTAATGGTTGGTTTCTCTGATAGCTCCAAAATCCATGGACGTAGACTTCTTGAACCAGTGAGCTGGAGCCCACAATAGGATTGGAGCTGGCTGGTAATTCCCAGGCAGCAACTCATCAGGAGTGGGACATTAAAGAGAATTGTATAGATCTGCGTGTCTTGGCTTGGCTGGGAAGGCTTTAATTTTCAGTGTTGTATAGTTGGGGTGTAGGACCTCTGCTGGGGGAGTTAGTAGGGAACCACATCACTTCTAAATGCCCTTCCTTGCCCTGTGTCAAGTGACTTCAGATGTGAAATGCTCCTGTGTTTTCTGGGTCTGTTGAAGGCTTATCCCTTTTGGAAAACTCTCAGTGGACTTGGTATATTCTTTTCATAGTGAAAGAGTTCGACTTCCTGGTATCCCTTTAATTTCCTTGCTGAAATAAGTAGACATAGAAGGACAGTTGTGTAACCCTTGGGATCCTTTCTATACTAGCCATGTAACCCCAGCTTTGAGAAAAGTCTTTGAGTCATGAACTGAGAGCAAACACACTGGAAATGTATACAAATACCATACAAAATTCCTCCAGACATTGGGATATGGCTGGAATACTGCAAAACTCCATAGATTATTCTAGTAGAAACATCAACTAAAAGGTGAAAAACAGCCTGTGCAAAGCCACAGGACTAGGTCTGGGAACCCCTTGGACCTGTTTAGGAGAAGGCTGTAAGTGAGCTCAGGAAGAAATGAGACCTGAGATGACTCCACTTATAGAGCTTTGTCAGCTTGGCTCTGCTTTATGGCCTTGTATGTTTGCAGAGTTGATGTTCCCTAATCTCCACCTCTGGGAATGACCAAATGGATACCAGGTGTTCCACTGCTATCATCTGTGCTAATGGAGTTTATTTCTTTAAACAGTAGCTAAATTTTGTTTTTTATTAAGATACCACCTTAGATATGGATTTAGAGCTCAGCGCTCTTGTCTTTAGCTGAAGTGGGATTTTGGTGTGTAAATAGGTTTGTGTCAGTGGAATCAGTACATGCCCCAGTGCACTGACAAGCTTTAACACTTGTTCAAAATGAGGAAGGAACAGTCTTCCCTCTTCAGTTTAAGAGCTGGTGGAAAAGAATTGAGTTAGGATTTTATCAGTTAGTCTGCTGCTCTTTTTCAAAACTGTAATAAAATGGGTCAGACAGAATAAATGGACAATTCCTTAGGCCATGGCTAGTTGGATTTCAGCTGCTTGTTTCTCTGTTGGAAGGGCTGGGATGCAGGTCCCTCAGTATGATGCAGGCTGCTCTGTGCCTGGAGGAGCTGCTCTGCTCCTTGGGGCCTCGCAGTTGGGAGCTTTGGGAGAAGGATGGGTTTTGATTTTTAAAAAAAGTGATAAATTAAGGCACAACTATGTTTCTGCAATCCTGAAGAAGGTGTAGTCTGGAATAGGAAGCAGGCAGAGAGGACTGGATTTCTGGTGTTGCAGGATGCTGTGGCTCTCTCCTGGGACACTGTGGAGCTTCCCAGCATTGTTCACATTTTCCTTGCCACGTGTCAAGTCCCCAGGAGACTTGCAGGACTCAGAACTGCAGGTCTCTCTGGCTGAACCTCAGACTTGTGTTTAATTATGCTTTTAATTTTTTACAGGCTTGTGTTTATTCAAAGATACAACAGGGTTGGGGTTTTTCTTAAAAAAAAAATTCATTCAGAAGTCTATACCCATAAATGTGTTCCCATGGTATTTCTACCCCTATTTCTTAGAAATTTATCTGCCCAAGTGCTCATACATCATTTGTCAAACATTGGGAAAATGGGAGTGAATAAATTATTAACTCTTTCTTCCTATTCATTAGATCAGACCTTGGATTTTATACTTAGAAAAACATCTGCTGCCTCGATCTCTTACAGCTGCAGGAGGATCACTCATGCCATGCTTTGCAGAGCAGTAGTGTTTATTTCACTGTGAAATGGTCAGCCCCAGGGTTTGCAAAGCCTGGTTACTCAGAGTTTCTCTCCAGGATTGTCAGTGATCACTGCAAAGGTTCTTGCTGGAAATTAAACAGTAGCCAGGAGCTGGGATTCAGTGTTTAGTTCCTTCCAAAGTGGGGAGCACTTGAGGTTTGCCTTATCTGCGTTTTCCAAGCAGGTGCAGGTACAAAGGGCTGTGCTCACCTGCCGCAGGAATAACCTGGTCTTGTGCTTCTCCTGCCTCATCCCAGAGTGTCTTCTGAGGGCAGTGCTCTTGTGTGGGGCTGGAAAGCTCTGAGCAGCAGCACAGGCTGCAGAAAGGAGGTTTTTGGGGCCCTTGTTGGCTGCAGGGGTGTTCTGAGGACATGTGTTGCCTCGAGAGTGTTAGATAACATCCCAGATTTTCTATCTGTCAGTGTGGTGGGACTCAATTCTTGCCTTGAGGAACTGGTCAGATGAGACTGCAGTGCCATAAATGGATTTTAGCACACGTTATTTCTGGTGGCTCCATAGTTACAAGCACAATAAACGTGGCTCAAACACGAGAAATACGGACAAGTGTGTTTGCAAAGAACTGAAAAAACCAAATGGAGCAACAATTTTATTTTTTTTAAGTTTGCTTTAATTGCACTGTTGCCAAGATTTCCATGCACAAGACTGAGGGTTTACTCAGCTGGTTGTACAGACCTTGGTGACCCCTAGCAAGGTGTAAGTAACTGAGGAACTCCATATGCCACAGTTCCACGGCCACAAAAAGTTGACCTGGGAAGAAAAAAATGCTTGAATCAAGATTTATTTCTTTTCACCCAATGAAAAATGAAAGGGTGTCAGCTGTTGCCTTGAGGGCTGTTAGTCCAACCCATAATCCCATTTAAGGCTTCCTAAAAGCCTGCTGCAAAGATTATTAGCATCTGTATATTAACAGTAACAAGGTGAATTTCCTTCTTTTGGGGACCAGCTGTAAAATTTGAGGTTTAATAGGCTTTATCTTAGTTTGTAATTGTTTTGCTGTGGAAAAGCTATACATTTCAAATTATTCACTGCCATATTCTTTTCCAGACAGTTATTCCCTGGTGTGTAGTCAAACATCTGATTTTCTGTCCAAAGTGCAATACTTGTCCTTTTTGAGATTCACATTGTTAATTACAAACCATGTGTTTAATTTAAGACCATTTTTCCATCTTTTCTCACAGGGTATTTCACTTGCCTTTTGACCTCTAAATGGGATATATTTACCTATGTCCATCTGCTCCATGTATTATATTGACTGATTCTGCTCCCAGTCTTGCCCAGAGCAGAGAGAATATGGCTTTATTCCAGAGAAATTCAATTTTTGTAGTATTTTTGGGGTTGATTTCAACATCAAGATATTTTGTGTAAACTTCGTCCTGAGAGAGATCTCCACTGTGAACAGAATGAAAACGGAAACATTAGGTTTAAAAGCTCAGAGATCACTGAAATAAATCACATTCTCCACAAATTTTCAGCTTTTCCCTTTTTTACAACAGAAATTTGCATTTTTGCTGTTCTTTGTAAGAGCACAGGTCACTGGAGCAGGGCTCTGAACAAGGAAAGGATGAAAGCCATCACTGAACACTTTAAATGTGCCCAAGGCAGGAGGCCATGGGGAGATGACAAGAGTGAGACTGGGGCTGTCCCCAGAGCCCATGTGAGCTGAGTTTGAAGGGATTGCTGCAGGGATCACTCACCTGGAGCTCAGAAACACAGAACTCATGGAAATGGAAGTGTCTTCCACTTCCTTTTTACAACCATCCATCTGCCCCCATGGCTCTTACTTATGTAGTAACTTCTTTCATATCTGATGCTAAGCAGAATATTTGCAATGCAGGATTAGTGTTCACACTGCTTAAATATGTGGCAAATGTGTAGATTAATGTTAGCAGCATTAAATGCTATAGGGAAATATTAATTTAACTTACTTGGCAATTTCATATTCTTTTGCGTGCCCCAGTGCGTCATAGAAAACCAGGTTTATGTCTCCCCTTGTTTTCTTTACACCAGACAGTTTGATAAATACTTTTTGTCTCCAAGCTGCATAAATAAAAGCAAAAATAAATCCAAATTACCATTGGTGAGCATGAATTTTGATAAGTAATGTAGCATTTTCATTAGCTATTCTCCACTTACCAGCAAAAGGTTCATCTGCTGCTGTATTTAGAAAATACTTTTGGTTTTCCCTCTTCAATTTTTCTGGGAATCTGTCAGCATAGTGCCCCATCATTGGACATCCCTCCAGTGGACATGGGAAACAGTCTCCCTAGGGAAAGTAAGAGCATCAGTTAATGAGGAATATTTTTTTTTCATGCTAGCCATGATGAAATTAAGGCTCAAGATTCTGTTCTGATCTTGCAAAGCTGCGGCAGTGCTGTATGTTTTCATAACTTAACACCAAAACCTGATAAACTTGTTTTAGATAACGGCTCCTGCACCCAAGAGGGTGCAGAATGAGTAGGTTTGATACCTGTGCATGATAATAGTCTGAAACTTGCTAGTTCAAGTATTTTTCAGTTAGATTCTAGTGCAAAATATAGGCCCGTTTTACCCTCCTAGTGGAAGGGAACTTGCCTGCATTCACAAATGGGGGAAACTGAAAGGAGCATCATTCCAAAGTGCATGTATTCACAGTGCCCAATGTGAATTAGAGAGCAGCCAAGGATTCTGGAGGCTCTAAATGTAGGAATTAGTAGGATAGATCTATCTAACTTATATTCCCTTTGCATAAAGGTTTGGGGTGAGAATTCCACGAGCTTTCATTTTTTTCCCCCACTATTTTGGTGACATCACTTATGTTTCAGGATTCCTTTTCCAGAGCGGAACAGTTGACTGGAACTGCTGTGTGCTGTGCTTTCTCCTGCCCAGCCACACCATGGGACCTCAGCCGCCAGCATCCAAGTGCTATCTGCTGCAGAGACCTGGACTATTTTCTTTACACCTTAGCCCTTTCCTGGGCTGAAATACTTACTTCATTGAAGGATTTGTACAAGTCACAGGGATATGCGAGGAATCCAGTGGGATAAAGGATACTTGCAAAATAAAACTCGTGGCTGCGTGAGTGGTGGCACCCTGCAAACACTGTAGCGTCTGTTGGAAAAAAGTTTGTGAGCTTAGGTGAAATAACCTCCTGTTATCCTCTACAAGAGTTGCACTTGTCTCAACATCGAAACAGCTGAGACACAGAACAGAACAGCAGCATGGGCTTGTAATAATTTCTTTTTGGTCTGGATTTCTAGTTGCAGGAGAAGTTGCTGTTTTGTTTGTGTATTATGTGGAGAATGGTGTACCATTACCACAAGATTTCAAGTGAGATGCGTTGGTCTGCTATGATGCAATAGTCCCTTTTACAGAAGACAGTTATATATACATATATATATATATGTGTGTGTGTGTGTGTGAGATGTCACAGCAAGATGACATTCATTACAGTTTTTAAGGGCTTAACAGCACATGGAGAACCCACCAAACTGTCCAAAATCTCTTAAGAGAGAAGTCTCAGGTACAGAGGTGAGGCATGTGCAGTCCCTGGAAACACCTGAGTGCTTTTAACTAATTCATGCCTTAGAAGTGTTGGATGCTCTTCGCAGCATCTGCAAGAAACCAGAGGTGGTGCTGTCATGCTGCTGATTTGGCCTATCTCAGCCTGGAAAGTCTCCTGCTGGGGTTGTTGGACCTGCAGATGCCCTGTTTCCTGCCTTTTTGGGATTTGCATCCAATTTCAAATTACAGAAGGGAAGCTTAGGCATGTGTGACACCTGCTCTCCCCAGAGCATTCTCTGTGGGCCACTGTTCTGTTCCAGACTTTATTGTTTCTTACTTCCTTTTTAACTTAGGAGTAAACAGGCAAAAAGCAGTTTTGTTTTCCTATTTTCTCCCAAACAGATGGCAATTTTCACTGTTCATGTTTCAGAATTGAACAAAAATAAAGTACAATGCATGTTGGAATTGTATGTTTACCTGCAATGATGGCTTCAAAATCACTTTGTTTCATCTCTGGAATTAAATCAGTGCATCCAGGCATCACAGTTCCTCCGTTTGGGTAAAAGTCCAGGTGCCCAGTGGTGTTATATATTCCAAACCCTAAAACATCCATGGGGAGCTGTCAGTGCCTTGGTGCCATGCCCATCCCTGCAGGTACCTACTGGCACAGGAGCACTTACCTGCCACAGGAAAGTGAGCAGCATTGCTGTGAATAACATCCACAAAGTTTGCATCTGAAGGATCCAGTCTCACCTCAGGAGGAGTACCTTCAAAATAGGGCCCAGCAGGGTCTAAACCTAAAAAAACCCCCGCATTTATTGGTTGAGGGAGGAGAGAAATACTGCATTTGTTAATATGTGTTTTGCCAACTTACGACATCAGATGTTTAGTTTTGTGAAAGGCAAGCCCAATAATGATGTGAATTCCAAGCCAAACTGTAAAAAATATTCAATGGTATGGTTTTGTGAACCTTTCTGAAGACTTATTCCAACATAAGTAGAATATTTTTTCAATAGATTTTATAATGGCATATAATTACTTTGAAGGAGGCATTTCATGATCTCTGAGCTTATTACTGGCCTGCAAAGATTTACAAATAGGGAAAACTAAGGGTTCTTGTTGCCTTGTCTTTGTGTGGGGCTTGCTGTAACCCAGTGAATGATGGTGATGTTACAAACATGTTAGCTATGCTTGTCCTTTCACTAAAGAGCTCTTAAGTAGAGGAAGAAGACGTAGAAATTACCCTATGAGAACCATAAATTTTGCCTGCTCTCATGACAGGTATCTCCACCACTGCCAATAATTTAATTCCAATCTACAGCCAAGCGTGTTGCAAGGTTTTTTCCTTTAAACACATGCTGTTAGCTCTGCATCTGGGTGAGCAGCCTACCTGTTATCCGTCTGATGCCTCGGATCCTTCTTCCCGCCTCTCCCGCAGTGTGTGCTCCCAGACTGTGGCCAATTAAATGGATTTCATAAGGGGAGTACCCGAACATTTTCTGATCATTAAAGTGGTGGTGGTAGGAGATAAGAACACAGGCTTTGAATAACAAGGAAAGAGAAGGTCTGACATTATGGGCCTCTGGGAACATCTTAGACTCACTTTCTGCATAGCAAACAGGGTGTGTGAGTTCCTTGAGTTAATTGCTGTTTAAATTACACTAAGAATTGACAGAAAAATGATCCCATCTGGAATTTTACATGCATAGTGATGAAGGATTCACTGTTGTAGGGTTGCAGCATATGCTTGCTGTATTCCATTATCCTGGGTGAACAAAATGTAAACCATCTTTCCCATTTGGATCAATGTCTAATGCCATCTTCCATAAAAATGATCTTATTTTTTCTTTATTTATTCTACTTTGCAGCCCTTTTTTTTGTCACATATCTGTTCTCCATGTCTATTTAGAATATGTGATCATATAACGAATAAGATTTTCACTGCCAAGCCCAGGTGGGGTGGCATCCATTCTCCTCTTTGCCAGGTCTCACCTGTACAAGACCAGCACTGCTGAGATATTACACTTGCACTGAAGGTGGAAAGGGAGATAAAGGAGACACATTTCATTGGGTTTTGTAGGAACCACAACCAACAAGGCTGCTAATTGCTTGAGTTTTTACATTAGGTTTTGTAATGTGCATACCAAAATTAAAGCAGATCTGGAGAACGGGCCTGTCTGCCTTTACTGTTAGATGGCAGATTCCTCTGAAAATATTTTACTGCAGTGTTTCCATTTACAATGCAGCTTAACCTTTCCTACAGTCAAACTCCAGAAGTTTGCAAATTAGGGAAAAGAAAAGGAAGTCTAAGCATCATTTATGCATTTTTGTAAGGGAAGAAACGGTGCCCTAGACTGCAAATGATGCAGTAACAGAGATAGTAAATGAGAAACTGAACCCATTTCCCAATGACCTGATATTTACACATACAGGAGAAAGATCCAGAAGCCAAATATGTGAGTCTAGGTATGATTTTTCTAGGAAGGAACAGTAGATTTTACCCCAGCAGAATCTGGGAAAGTGTTCTTTGATTCTCAGGCGCTGGCAAGGTTGGCACTTTGCCTCGTGGGCTCTGAAATACCTCTTGCTGCACTTTAAGATCAGCAACTCCAACCAAGATCAAGTCCAGTGCCAGGCAACATTCTGGTTTTCAGCTGCTCCAAGAAATCGAGAGTCTTTCTGAAATCGGTGGGAGATGCTGATGATGACTTTGCAAATGAGCAGAGCTGCACTCTGTGTGTAAATGTGAGCACCTGCCTTTGGGAACATGAGGCTCACAACCAGAAGGCAACTGGACAGTTTATTGTGCCTGTAGACAGCAAACCTGGGATTACCAATTAAGGCAGCTGCGCTAAGCTGAGATATTAATGCACTTCTGGCACGTGTGTATAATGCTGGGAAACCCCTGTAAGCGCTGAACTCGCCTCTTTTCTATGGAATGCTGGCTTGCCTGTAACATCATATGGAAATGTTGCCACCTACTGGTCTCTAATTAATCTTCTTAGCCTCATTTGTGTCGTTTGCGGCTGTGAGAAGGCCGCACAGGGCTGATAATTAGTATAATTAGCTGGATCTCAACTGTACAGCCCTGCCTGACCCTACTGGGCAAGGTTCAAACCCAAAGCAGCAGCGTCACAACCCCACTGCGTCCACTGAGGGATTGCAGGTGGTAAAGCAGGGTTTTTTACCTGTAGAGTTGTTATGAAATAAGCAACCTCAGCCCCCAGCACACGGATGTTGTTCACTGCACTGACGTAGGTGCCCTTTGCTCCCTCTTTCCAATCCACAGCAATGCAGTTGATGTTTTCCACTTCCAGTAACAGCTGATGTGGGAACGCACAAAGCAAAGTATTTAAAGAAACAAAATAACAACCAGAGACTCAAATCAGAATAAGGATTAAAAGGTAACATAATAATGAAGTTTCTCATTCTTTACTAAATGGGACTCTTCACTGTAGCCTGTACCACACTGAAACATGCATCTTCCTACAAGACAGAATATAAGAAGCCAATCCTCAAAAAAATACCAATTATGAAAACTGTAATAAAAATATTTGACTTTATACACCATTTCTTTACATATTTAAAATAACTTGGAAAGGACATACAACTGCACAGTAGAGATTATGTGCAGTGTGTGCTTTCTTTGAGGGATGTTGGTAGTTTAACTGAATTGTAAGAAGTACACTTATTTACCAACTAGGTTTAAAACTGTGAAAGTTATGTCAGACTTAAAAAATTTGGAGGAGAGCAGAAAGGTTCTATTTCAGCAAAGGAAGCATTGGTCACTTTGGTACTGGGCACAGTCTTGTAGAGATCAGTGATTTTTCCAGTGGAAGAATCATGTGTTAGTCTGCAGTTACAGCTTTCTGTGACTAAGGGTCACTTAAGGTTTCCGATAGAACAAGGAGTGGTAACAAAATTAGTCCACAAAAAACAGCTAAAGGTGAATGACAAGGAAAACAGAAGTGAAACAATAGTGCATTCTGGACTCTCTCCTCTCCTCTGGGGACCACAAATTTGTAGTGTAGAGAGCCAGAAAGAATTGCTGTTTCTTTTCAATTGAAAAAAAAAAAAAATTACGATTTCAGATTTAAAGTTTTCATGAATTTGTGAACAAAAGCAGTGCTGCAGATTTGTGAGTTAGTATCCAGTGAAGTCTTTTCCCAGCTTGGCCTTTTCCCTGCCAACACAGAAGCAGCAGCAAGTAGAGCAGATCTTGCTTGTCTGCCAGAGCCAAGGTACACTCTGCTGGTTTTGTGGGATCTTCTGCATTTCATATCTGAATTTTCTTTTTTCACTGAACTTTGTATCAAACAAAACCCAAAAAAGTTTGGTGGTGTTCTTGTGTTGGTTTGTTTGGGTTTTGTGGTTGTTTAGTTGGTTGTTTTTTATTTGTCTCTAAGAACAGAATAGTGGTGAACCAGAGTAGTATTTATAGACTGAAACTTGAGCTTTACAAGTCAGGAGGGCCTTTGGACTGAAGGAAGGTTCAGTTGCTGGTAATGGGAGCAGCAGTGAATTGGTGTCTAATCCCATATCCAGACATGAGTGTAGAGGCTGGGGACAGCTCTGTTCTGTTATTGCTTTTATTGATCTGCAGGGTTTGGGAATGGAAACTCTAGAGAAAAACGATGTCAGAGATGACCAAGGAGCCTTGACTATGCTGCATCTTCCTGAGGGGAAACATTTTGACTTTTGTAAAATTTAATTCTTGGTTTGCATGTTCTACTACCTAATGAACTATAAAATGGATGGTGAATATTAACACCTAAAGGACACTGACAGAGCTGTTGGGAACCAGAGGATACTCTCTCATACCAAGCACATTTCTACCACCCAGCCTGTTTTTCCAGTGCTGCCAAATCCATGAATGATGAAGGAGGTTTCCCTATGTGAGGAAAAACGTGACTTTTGGATGGTCGAGGAGTTTATCGCCGAGATCACCTATATGTTAAAAAAAAGAAAAGGTTTTATCTATTCATACTTTCAAACATTTAAAAAAGTCAGCTAGGTCATACCCTTAGGACTAAAGGGACTCTACTCTGAAAGGACAAAGTCTGTGGTTTTTTGGGACTTGGGGACTCCTCTATCTCTTCTTTCTCAGTTCCACTGTTACTTCTGAAGTTGTGGCTGTGTGGTTTTGCTGCTCCCTTCTATTCTGCTTATTGCTTGAAGAACCCCCTTTTGCAGACTATGAAGCAACCTAAAAGTGCCACATTGTCACAGTGTGTCTCTTAGCCTGAGATGATGATTTTCTCCAGGGAGCAGCCCACCAGCACCACAATTCCCTCTCCAGCTTGTCCTTTTACTGACCTGACCTTTGGCTTCAATGTGCTGCTCTGCTTCTAAGCTGCAGCCTGTTTTTCTCATTAGCCACTCCAGAAAGGCTGGAAGGACTTCATGCAAGGACTGCATGCAGTAGGGGTGAAGCTGATCTTCACACATTGCTGCAAGCTACTCTTTATCTATTTTTCATTGAGAATGTTATCTGTCTGTATTGTTCTCAAACAAATACAGGGGCGGTGATGTGAGCTCAGGGAGTTTGGGTGTGGAAGGGCTGTGTCCTAGATCATAGATATGCTTCAATTTAATGGAAAGTAGTTCAAGCTGTATTTTGATTTATTTTATCAACAACGGAAGTGCTGAGCAACCTGCTGCTGAGTGTATCCTATGTGATTCAACCTTCTTCAGAGACTTAAATACATGCAAAAGGTGCCATAACCTATATCGTCATTCAGGAAAATACCAGTAAAGTTTTTGTGCCCTACAGTTCATTCAGAACAATTTTTTTGTGCTTTACTCCAAAGTACATTCATTACCATACCTTCAAACTTCTGATTCTGACTTTTTGCCTATTTATGGTGACTGACACAGACTTTGTAACAAGCTCACAAACATTTTTGGATTCAGTCAGCTTTTGATGTTAAAAACAAATGTCACCTGTGAGTTGTTTCCTGTTTCCCTGGTGTAGAGAGAGAAGCTGATGTTCATCTCTTCTGGAGAATCAGGCAAACCTGTCAGAAGCCTCCCTGGTACCCCAGACCAGGGTGGGTCATCTGTAAAACAGCCAAGCCTGGGGTAGCAAACTTCTTTACCTAGAGCAGGAGAAACAGTTAGTTTATATGTATGATTCTCTTATGCTTGATGATGCATTTGAGACTACAACAGTCTGAAGAGCAAAAAAAAAAAAAAGGATTTAATTTTATGACTGAATTTGAAATTAATTGTTCTAAGGACATTTTCGTATCCTTTATGCGTATTGCCTGAAGTGGGAAGGCAAGGGGAGCTAAATAATTTGAGGATAAACCAAGAAAGGACCACAACACTGTTTTGACACCACTTTCTAGGCTTGAAAAGGATTAGTTCAATTTCTTTTTAAAAAAAAGCCTTGCAAGAAATGCTTGTTAGGATTGCTCCTGCATGCTTTCTGCTCCAAAGCATCGTGGCTATGTCACACGAATGAAGGTAACCTTGCACAACGAATGATACGAGCATTTTCTTCAATCTAGTAGTTATTCTAGAGCAGATGGGTCTCGTGCTCACACTCAGCTTTTATGTTTCAGCACTGTTGTGCTGAGCACCCTGTCGCTGGTCAATTCTTTGTATAGAGCAGTAATATAAAGACAGATCTTGCATTGCCTTGATAGAAGTAGGACACGTGACTCTGAATTTCTCGGTGGATTTTCAGCACAGGGTTACGTCTCTTGTGCTCTTAATAATAAATTTTAAACACAGTAGAGCCTTTTAGCATTAGTTCCATACACAGTAATAGACATTGCCCTACAATGACCCACAAATCATTCTACAATGTCAATGTAAAGGAAAATAACAGTCATCATCTCCTGTGTACCATTTCATCTGAATTCACTTTCTACTGGTAGTTTTTAAAGATACAATTTCTCACCTGCTACTGTGCCAAGGAGATAAAATGCAACAATCCACATTCCAACCACCTAAAGCAAATTGAATACACAGGTTAAGCATTTTATTTTGAGTGATTTGTCCTTCTTAAAAGAGTGTAATACGAAGAGAAATTCAAAGACCTGCACCTGAAGAGGAGTAACCTCACACATTGGTCTGTGCACAGAGGGGACCCATCAGGCAGAAAGAGGCCTAAGGGTCCTGGCAGACACCAAATGACCATAAAACAGCAATGTGCCCCACAGCCAGCAGCATCCTGGGCTGCTTGAGGAGGAGTGTTACCAGTAAGATGTGGGAAGTGATCCTTCCCCACCACACAGTTCTGCTGTTCATTGCATTTCTTGCACAGGCAACACCTCATGCAGATTGCTGATGGAGTCAATCAGATCATGGGGTCTGATTTTTTTCCCAGCTGCGATGGGATAGGTGAGAGGTGTGGTACAACAAGCACAGTGGTTATGTGTAACTAGTTGAAGTCTGCACTCTTGGCAGCTTAGGGCCTCTCACTGCAAGGAAAACTTTGATCAGATTCCTTTCCTCTACGCTTACCTTACTTGTCTTTTCCATGGCAGGAATTCCATTAATTTCACCCCCTCCCCTCTCTTTTGCCACATTCGCTGTTCTCAGTTTCCTCTTCTTTTAGGTGATTCCTGTGGCACTCACCTCCCATTTCTAACATACTGCTTTTCTTTTAAACCAAAAATTTGAGTTGTTACCCCTGGCCACTGGGATAGCTCATTAGAAATATTAAGAAAAAAAGGTAAATTCAGTAGTTATAATCTCACTGTGTGTATAACACTCTCTAAGGGATATTTTTACAGATGTGAGAAAGCCAGAAACACAACACTCCAAAGGCCCTTGACACTACAAAATGCTTTCAGAAACAAAGAAGAAACAATTGGGAATTTTACAGAATTTGTCCTTGAAGCTTGTGTGACACACGTCAGACAGGAAGAATGATCCACCTCTGTGCCTGTTTTTGATGGAAGTGGGATTACTTGGCTGTAATGACATGGTTTCCTAACAAAGCCAAACTGGATAGGTCAGAGTACTCTCTAATAAACTCTGAAGTCCCTGTTTGGTAATAGCTTGTTTTGTTTGTGTGTTTGGGCAGAGGAGTGAGCATGAATATCTCAGCAGTGAGCAGGAGCTGCAAAGTGCAGAGCTGAGAGGAATCATGAAATTTCCTTAGAAATACAGTTCTGATCCTAAGCCTAATTTATCCACTGATGTTGTTAACAGAGAGGAAAACTATCTGCTCAAGGAGAGTGGAAAGCAGAGAGGAATTCTGGCAGTAAAATAGGAAAGAAAGGGATCAGGAGTTATTCTAAGCAGCTGGTGAAGGACAAGAACAAAGAAGTCCCAACTGTTAGCCAAAAGGAGCAGCTCCATTCAGCTGGAATGTCTGTCAAGGTGCCCATCATCATGATGAGAACCTGATGACAGTGAAGGAAAATCACAGCTGATACGGCTCATCAAATGAATTGGAGAGCTCCATGGGATTTCTTAATATTTAATGGACAGCCCTCATACTTAGGAGATGTACAGTCCATGTCAGGAACACTACAGCAGGGAGGATAGTAGAATTTCTTTTCAGACCTAAAACCTGAAAGGCAAGTAATGATTTAAGGCAATGTGGGAGGCTGTTGCCAAATAAATGTGGTCAGTAATTTTCTTTGAAGGATCTTCCTTTGATGGCAGAAAATAGAAATGAACATGTGGCCAGGGAAGAAAAAAAGAAGCAGCAGAAATTTTATTATTTGTGGAATGTTGATACATTCTGTAATTAAGAGAGTTGCAGTTTGGTTACAAGATAATTTTTTAGTGGGAAGCCTTTCTGTGTCGGTCTATGTTAATGACAAAAAGATTGCAAAGAGGTTAAAAAACTATGTAAAAAGAGTTCAGGCAGCATGCAATTTGAAAATTCTTCCACTGGGCATTTAGGAGGCGTAGAGCTGAACAAGAGGAACTGGAAGGACTTGTTTTTGAATGTGATCTCAGCCTAACCAGTGCTTCTGGAAAGAGGCTGTTGAATTCTGAGCTCAGGTAACCTCTCAATGGGCAGAAGACATGCAAAACCAGCTCTAAATATTCTTAAATTGATGTTCAGCTCAGAAAAAAAAATTGCAAATATTCATAGACTGCCACCCTAATGTATAAAAGCTCGACTGGAGCAGTGGTTGTCCCTCACAACAGGACATCAAGTCACCTTCAGGACACCATTGCTCAATCAGTGACTCATGGGCCATAGTGCATGGCTGGTGAGATATGAGAAAGTCTGCATAATGACTGTCTGCAGTGTATTTTCAAGTCCCACACATGTACCCACACACCTTCCCTAGGACATGCACACAAGCAGGCACACAGACTCTAATGAGAAGCAAGGCCAGATCTCAGGAGTTCTCATTATCAGCATTTTAACCCAGTAATTTCACTGCCATAAATAGATATTTTTTAACATTTTAAACAACATTTGTTATGTATCGAATTGCTAAGAATTTTACTCACCATTCTCTTTTAACCCTTGTTACCTCTTTCTCTGGTGAGCAGTACCAGGGTACAAAAACGGCCACTGTTTCCTTCAATGAAAATTGGATAGCTTTATGCTGAAAACAAATAATAGAAAAGAAATTAAAAACAACTACTTGGTGAAGTGGAAGAAACTGGAAGAAAACAAGGGGGCAAAAAAGGGCAATATTTGTAACCAGGAATTAATGGCTAGAAGAGATTTCATAAGGAAGATGATAATGCCAACATTACAATTTATGGCCATTAGAATTAAGATGAGAATTAAGAAAAAATATTTCATGCATGGAAGAATTTAAAAATATGCAATGTTTTTTGTCTTTCTTTACCAAAACCAGGTGAAATTCACAGCAGAAAAAAAAGAAGCATGCATGGTGATACTTTGTTCAGACAAGGACTTTAGATCTACTTTACAGCAGTTGCTAGAACCACATATTCTATAATAATTGAATTTCAGTAATTCATAGCTGAGATGCTTCAAAAAACAATTTTGGCAATTTTTTTTTAAGTTACTGATTCTTAAGAAAATTCCAGGTACCTAATTAGAAGAAAATTAATATGAGATTAGGTAAAAAACTAGGATGAATGACCTGATGAATTTCAGACCTGTGGAATTTCAGTCTAATGTCAGCCTGAGGCAGAATAATGAAACTCTCCACAGGATAACCGGTCATGAAAGAAAAATTGTGAAAAATTGTTAAAAGATTAAGTTGTGTAATTGAATTCAGTTACATGACATTGCAAACTTGACAGTCTTATAAGGTCAACATTTTAAGTCACCTGATACTTGAATTTTAGGAAGATCTTCTCTGCCACTTGATATTTTGATTAAGAAAGTAAAATTATATACATGCAATACTACAACAGTTAAGTAGATTAAAATTAAATGCATGGATTAAGTAGATTAAAAATTGAGTCATTTTTTGAGTCATTACTGCATTTCAGCCTACAGTTGGAAGAACAAGAAGGCAGCTCCTGGATTTACAAATACAGTTCTTGCTACTGCGCACCATTATATCATATCAATCATATCAATCATATCATATCATATCAATCTCATGTATCTTATCATATATCTTATATTATATCATACAGCATATCATGTATCATATCTTACCATGATCAAGGTGTGATTATGTCTTTTAGCTTTTTATCTTTAGGGGTTTTTTTACTCACTGCTCATGCTGGATCATCCCTGATGAAGGTTTTAGAGGAAGCAGTTGCTGGCATTACACTGAATGCCAGCTTTCAACACTGGTATTGCTGGACGTGAGCTCAGACTGAGAAAGTACTGAATGTAGACTAAGGTATAGTAAAAAATGTGCAGGTTTTGAATGTAGGATTATTTTTTGGTGTTTGGGGAATTAAATGCTGTCACACTGCATATCATGTTTGCAGAACTGAAGTGGACATTTGAGGGAGCTGTAACTGAAAAGACCTTCAAAGTCTTGCTAGTGTATTAGTAGTGACTTTTGAAGTGCCAAGGAACTTGTTATTCTTTGATTCCACAGATGCAGTTGGGAGAATACTACTTTACAATTTTCAGGTCTGCTTTGTTCCCTTCAATACTGAAGTTTAAGTTCTCTACCTTCTTTCAGGTCTTTTTGATGTGTGAATTTTTTTTTCAATTCTTTTCTTTCCTTACCACTCCAACCATACTTCCTATATTTCCTGCACTGGCACTGTCTTTAAGCAGAGAATATTTTTTCAGTTCTGTCTTTCCACTGTTTAATTTAAGTCTTTCTTATTTTTCAGTGGTTTGGCTCAGTGCTCAGTTAAAAGTGTAAATCAATACAAAGGAGGAGAACCCACCCAGAGTTCAGCATATAAGCTTTGGATACAGGAGTTGTAGGTTAAATTTCTTGTTCTCCCATCAAATTCTTGCATGGCTTTGAGCACGAAGGATTTAGAGAACTAATTGTACACCCAAGTATTGAACATTACTGAGAATGGTAAAAGACAGTAAGTGAAAAAAAATTACAATAGTACCTTTAGGCATCATAACGGGGATCATGTACGTATTTACCCAGATACAAATGCCTGAAAGTACAATATATATATATTTTTGTTTATTTGAGTGTAATTTTGTTGTTCCACCTACTCTATACAAGCATACAAAGAATACCATTCTTCCTAGGCAAAGCCCACAATCAGTGGCTCAGGCACACTGTATGTTCAGACTATCAAATACTGAAAACTGATGTGCAGAGTACTGAGGAAAATGCTGGTGATATGGTGTGATAACTCAGGTAATTGGCATAATTGTTAAAGACTTAATTTCATCTCCATCTCCTCCCCATGAACAGCCCAATGCAGGGTCCTGATTCTGGATGAAGGTTCTTTGGCACTGCTTCGATGCAAACGAGCAATAACAAGTAAAAAGCCATCTTGGCATTGGTCAGCCTCCTTTCCTGCTTGCTCGCCAGCTTTTAGGTACAGTGAAGATCTGCAGGAGGAAACTGGCCTTAATTGAATAGCTCTGGAACCCACAAATTTAGTATTAGAGAAATCAATTTTGTAGCAGAGCAAAGACGTGCAGAACTGTTTGCCAATTTTCTTCCTCCAAACCACCCACTACAAAGTAATAACCACGGTAAGGCAGGGCTCACACACGTCTGGCCTGGGTAGTAGATTTTTCTGAGTGCCAACTGACCTCTTAAACTGAAACAGTGGACTAGGACATTGACCTGAATGACTCAGAGTAGTGATGCAAATTATTTTCTTGAGGCATTTAATGTGGGAAGAGCTCCAATAAAAGGTTAGTAGGTATGTTGGAGGGTGCTGTAAGATTTAGGCTTTTAAGGTGTTTAGGTCAGTTGCTTAGAACTGGTGAACAACCTAAAGAAATTGTAGGATAATAGTGAAGAAAACATATTTAATAACAAGTCGGCCTTCCTACTTTGCAGTATTTGCTCAGATTTCCTAAATAATAGGGTTCTCACCTTGACCTTACACTGGTATTCATACATTCAAGTTTACAGACACAATTACGATAATTTAATCTGACTACAAGCATCATAAAAAAACCAAAACAAACCGACAACAAACGTGATTCAGTTTTGGGAAGTGTCTGTGCCAATTCTGAGTAACCAGGGAGCCTTCAGCTGACTTGCAGCCACCACCTGGCCACTTGTCTGTCTTCCCAGGGTGATCTCCACTGTTTGTCTCCATGATTAGGCTGCTTTTAAACTTAGTCAACTCCAAGACCAACACTGTTGGCCTTTTGCCATTTCTGAAGTGCAGAATAGCCTTCATCAATGACTAGTTCATTCCATGTGCACAGCAGTCTACCAAAAGAAGTCTCACTTTTCACATTCTTCCAAGAAACAGTTCTATAATTCCTCCCCTTTTCCATTCCCCCTATAAATTTTTGGTGCTCCTAATAATGCTTAAATATGTAGCCTGTTTTATCCTCCTTTTTAATTTCTGCTGGTTTTTGTGTTTTAATGCATTTTCCCTGAAAAATGAAAGAAGCCCAAATACCATCTGCAAATACTGTCATTTTGTTCTTCCTTTAAAAACAGGGATATATTCAGTCCCAAATTACCTTAGCCCCACCAAATCCACCCTGTTTTCCAAGCTGCATTGCATTGTCACAGCCCAGAATCTCCTACTAGGATTTCCTGGAATTGAAAAATTTTAAGCCTCGCAGCTGCTGCCAGGGTCTCTCTCTGAGTGCTGCTGTTTGCTCTTTGCATGTTCACTCAGACCATACCATTCAGCCTGGATATTTTTAAGTCAAGGAGTCCTTGGAGTCCCCCAACCCTGATCTGCAGTTTGTGCAGACACTTGCCCCCAAAACCCACCAATTTTTCAGCACTTACCACTCTGAATGCAGAAGGGGTTTCTGCTTGCAGGCTCTGTTCAGCCAGCTCCCTGTCAAATCCTGGTCGCTGCCGGCCTTTTTCACTTGGAATCAGTCCCACAACAGTAGGTGCAGACCTGCCCACACGGCGTCTAATTATAGGCTTGGTGTGGGTGAGCGAGAACCTTTGTAAGAATGATCCCCTCAATGCTGCATATAACAGATGTTGCCTTTTCTTGTCTCTCTTTGCACCTAATTCATTAACATTTTCCCTTCCTGAAGTTTTGTTAGTTTGAAGGAAAGCAAGACGAGGCCGTTTGAGCCCACTCAGAGGGGTTGTTTTATGTAACATTCATCCCAGCCAACATGAAATGCTTTCCTGAGTGAACTGGTTATTGTGAGCTCGTGTTACAGGTAATGACTGACCCTCCACTGCGGGGGAGCTCAGAGCAGGAGCTTTTCTTCCTTGCTCTGTGTCCCCCACCAGCTGTCTTTTTGTTAGCTGTCTGATGAACATGCCTTGTCAAAGCAAACCCTTGTACATTTTCATATGATCAAACCTCTTAATAATTTTATTTATTTTTTTTTTAATCAAGGGCAGACTAGCTTCTTTTAAAAAGAGGGAACAACAAAAGTAGTCTTACAACTTAGGGACAAAATAAATATCTGAGCATTTAATAGCTTTTACTAGTGAAGTTGCACAAGCTCTCTCTACCCACTACCATTTTGACTAATCTATGTCCTCTTGGGCCATGGGGGATTTACACATTATGTGTCTCTGTCCCAAGCTCTCTTATCAGCTGGCATGCTCTGAATATAACTGGTGTAAACTGACATTATTGTGATCCACTCAGATCAGAGAAACCACAGGCACTTTCATTCAAAATCGCTTCAGGAGAAGGATAGGATGATGATAATCATGTCATTCATCTTTTCATGTCTTGTCCATCATGTAAATCCCAGATACTCTTTTGTGCTCTGGAGATTGTGAGTCACAGCCATGTCAGAACCCAGTTCTTTCAGTTCCTGAGCAAGGCCTCAAGTTCCTACAGTGCTATCTGCAGGATGGTTGCTGCCATAATCACCTGCTCAGGCAACTCTGTAGGACTGTCACCCTTAATTAAGGAGTGGTTCAAGTGCCTGAGGGCAGGAAGTAACTTGGGCCGGATCTATGGTTCACATAAGGAGCCAATTTGTGGTCCTGAGATATGTGCATTGCCTGAAAGAAGATATTTCACCAGAAGAAATAACACCAAAAAAGTGTTTCTCCACATGCTGAATGGTATGCAAGGCAATCAGCCTGCAAGGCATTGTAAAAACCGAGTCAGGAGTGTCTGTCACTCCTTGTGGCACACGGCACCTACAGCAGTGGTTGAGTCTGGGTCTGGTTCTTGTTAGTAGAGTGGTACAAGGCAGTGCCATATATGAAAATAAAGAAAGAAGTCTCAAAGGAATGTGGAGGAAGCAGTGGCCAGTAAGGCACTGCATCTCATACTTAATTGCTGCTTATGTTGACAATGTGTGTGTAATTTCTGATAACACAGAAGAGATCCAGCTAATAAGAAATTCTCAACCCTCAAGTCTACCTTCATTGACTGGAAGATGGAGATTTGGCAGCAGTTATGGGACACGTATCTCCTCTGAACAATGCAGCTCATTACATAAGTCTGGGGAGGAATGAGTTTGGGGAGCCAAGGAAAAGAGATAAGCAATGTTATCTGCCCTCATGTGCCTTGTGTCAAAATTCTGGCCCATAAGTTAAATGCAAAGCAGCCACTGAAACTGCTGCCTCTATTTATGACGAGACATCTTCAGAATCTGATGGACACCTTTGTGTGGAGATCAGACCCCTTTGAAACATTTTTTAGGGGACCAGGATTGCTGGATATGCTCAAATATTTTGCTGTTCTTTCCATAGAGTTAGTCTTTGTGTGTGAGTGTTGAAACAGTGCCACTGAATTTCACTGTCAGTGTATTTCAGAGAGAATAGGCAGTGGTGTGATTGAATTAATGTAGGCCACTATGACAAGCCAGAATTAATAGTAAAAATAATTTCTAACCCATGTAGTAGGGTTTTGAGGCATAGCTCCTTTTAGGAATGGTCAATTTTTCTGGGCCTGTTTCTATGTCTTAAGAGGAACAACAGATTTTAGTGGGCAGGAAGAAAAGTCTGGCTTTTGCAGCTGCCTCTGACAATGTGCAAGTGAACGTATCCAGTGGTTTTATAAATGTCAGCCTGAGAATTATCAAGGACATAAATGCATTTTGGTAGCAGTGGCCTTCACATAGGTGGGAAAAAGAGGATCAAAACACTCACTGAGAATCATGTTCTCCAAAGGAATCTCAGAAACTGTGTTTCAAGTACAGCAATGTACAAGTTACTGAGGCTTTCACAGAAGGATAAGTGTATAAAACTGTAAAAGCAACATTTTTCTCGCTGTCATTTCAATTTTAGATTGACGATGGTTAATGAATTTCTTAGGTTGGATGGAGGTCATGTGGAAGTAGCTTTGTGTATTCCATCCCCTAGGGAATTGCTGATATGTATAGACAAAGACCACTCAGCTCCCTGGAGAATCTTACCTCCAGTATCTGAGTGGCAGAGCCAAGAATAAAAGAGTTGCTCGATATTTCTATTGTTTAACTCCAGTGTTTTCTTTCTGGTCAAGTGAACAAATTTTAAATTGAATAGAGACAAGACCAATTTGCCTTAGTATATCCTTACTAGTATCACACAACAGCAATTAAAGGAATGTTTTGGAAGTTATAAATATTTATGATTTTCCATAATACATGCTGGCTGCTAATTAAATCACTGAAAGCAAGCAAAGATAATATTAACTATTGGTTTTGTGAGCTGGAGATTTATGGAATATAGTATTTGAAGGAAAGGGGAACTTTAGAGCAGATGGTGAAAGTAATCTAGGGCAGAGGAGAGTCCTTAGGTACAGCCAGATTTTCTTTACAAGTAATGGGCAGAATTAAAGGGAAGAGGGTGAAGTTCATTATTCAGAATGCTTTATATCCTGTTAATGCTAGAGAGTTAAACTTGTTTGAAAGAATCGGGTGAGAGAAAAGGGAATAACTATAGATTTGCCTTGGAAATGGAAAGGCAGAAGCAAATCTTGAATATGTATTTTCATAAAAGCAGGGCTCTGGCAAGCTCATCTACAGCCCAGTGGCTCAGAACAAAGCTAATCATCTAGAGCTCTGGACATCTGCATTTGGCCCCAAGCTTTCCTAGTGCCACAAAAAAAGGGAAAAACTCTGGGATGACACCACTGCCAGCCTGTATTTTCACATATTGCTTATGCTTCCGGTGTTGCAAGACCCTTGTGGCAGCTGGGAGGAGAGGTTTGTGCTCCTCAGCACAGCAACATGGGCGTGCTCTGTTTGTGCAAGGGCTGGTGATGAGCCATGTTCTTTCTGGAAGGTTTTATATCCTTGATAGTTGAAGATAAGGAGCAGATTATTGGCTCTGTTTTGTCCTGGAAATATGCCACAAAAAGAGATTTGGACGTGCTATCAACTTCTGCTCCCTAATTACTGGAAACAGAGCAACTTAAAGCAGCTTGGAGACTACTTGAAATTACAAAGTTCCCTGATACTGTGTTATGACAAAAGGAGAATAACAGAGCCCCAAGTTTTGTAGGGACTCCATCCAGACAGATTTACTGATAGGTCAGTTATAGGTCAGTTGTTTAGTGGCAACTCCAACTTCAGTCAGCTTTGGTTATGGAAGAATAACTCAAATGTTGGGAATGTGCAAAGATTTTTGGCTTTGCTTCTGTCCCAGCAGCCTGTCAAACAACTGTTAGACCCAAGGGCTACACAGAATACCCTGACTGCATTAAAGTCTCAGGAAAATTACCTTCCAAAGGCCTTTTAAAATTTCTATAAATAGACACATATTTGAGAATTGGAGCCTGCTTTAGGAAAGAAAAACAAGGATGAAAAACCAAAAGACCCTGGTAGGCTTAGTCATGCAAATTTCTGGTTATTTTATGAGGATTTAATCAATATATATATAATATATTGTAGTTTATTAGAGTAGCAGAAAAAATTCTATAAAGTCACAGATTAAGATAGGATCAAAAGCAGGAAAAGAGGCACAATATGAATGCTGAGATCTCTGCCTATTAGTCCTATTCAGTTAATTTTAATTATTCTTGTTACTTTAGTTCTGGGCTTACAAATATTTATGAGGTGCATTTTGATAGGCTGTGATTTTGGAAAGAAGAAAAACTGCTGTTCTATGCAGTAAAGTATTTGGGTTTTGTTAACAGGGAATTCTGACAAAAATGGCCCTTTTCTCATTAGCACACCTGCACATATGCCTTTATGACAAGCATAGGTTTTCTCCTAAAACTATTTTCCTTGTGTCACATTTAAAGTACATAAAGATGATGTAAGTGGACCAGAGAGTTCATATTTTAGGTTGCTAATTATTGCTGTCCCTTTTTCTATAAAAGGCTGAAGAGGTTTGTTTGTGTAGTTGTTTTACCTTACTCCATTGTTGAAAGAGTGTCACAAGAGAGAAGTGACTGAGGCTGAAATCTTCATAATGGCTTTCTTATCAATTGATGTTTGGCATAATTTTTGTAGTGAACACATGCTTAAGTAGCATAAAATTAAATTTTTATTGTCATTCTGAAGCACTTGTAGTTTGTCAAAATATTTAAATAATGTAAAAGACTGAATGCAAATCATAATATGTCCTTAAATTCCTGGAGAAATGAGGCACATTTGATTTTAAAAAGCTCTACCTTTCCACGTGACAGCCAAACATATTGAACGGTGTGTCTCACTTGACATTTTAAAGATTCAATTTAAATTGTTTTGAAAAGATGGCTTACCTTATTGTAAAGATATGAAAGAATTGCCTGTCCAGGGCTTTGTCAAAGGCAGATTGTCTCATGAAATATCAAACCCTTGCATTATTCGGACTAGCACCATTAATACAAAGTGTTAGTATCCAAAGATATCATACAAGGAACAATTTAAAATTTTAAATAGAGAAAGAAATAAGGAGGAAGATTATTTGCTACCAGCAACACACAGCTGCTGTCAATGTGCTTTTTTTCACCTTTATCTTATAAAAATAAATCTCTTTTGTTCTGTCTAAAAATACATTAGCAAAGAAGGGCTGTGTTGATGTCTACTATACCAAAGAATAAAAATTAACTCAAGAAATACCATATGAAAAGAATGAAAACAGAACAACACAAGGGGAAGAAAATAATGCAATGTTTTAGTTTTAGCTGAACTGGCTGGGTGAGAAAAATGCATATTTTTAAGTGATCTAATCAGCTGTACCACACTTGTAGCACAAATCAGCAGCCTATATGAACTGTCACATTTTATCAGAATGCTGTTGAAATCTATAGCTTAAAATTAAACAAAATGAAACTTGTGTTTTTGAAAGAATATGATTTATCATTCACAAAAACATCAAATTAGTTTTTAGAATTGCAAAAGTGGCACAGTCAGGTATGGAGCCAGGAGAGGATGGGCTTTAGAGAAATCTTGAATCCAAATAGGACTTTGTTTCCTTCCTGTGAGGAGTGATCCCTTACATGGCACTGATCACACTCCTCTTCATGCCATTAAACCCAGTTCCTGGCCCTGCTGCACACATTTTTTGATTCTGAGGAAAATATTTACATTTATTTGGCTTCATTTCCTGACTGTAAGAAAGGCAAAATAATAGAGTCTCCTTAATTTGTGCAACTCTGGGGCAGAGAGCCACGTGCAGTTTATGGTAATTACCAGTTACAGATTTTTCCCATCTGTGTAGAAGTATCTGGGGTTCTTTTACATCTCCATGGGAGCACAGAAGAGGGAACCCCTTCTTGCTCAAGAAGGGCATCTTGCCAAGAAGTTTCCTTAAGGGGTAAAGAAGGATGAATTTCCTGCTCAAGATGATTTCTGGTCCCACCCTGCTTGTGGGGAGATGATAAATGAAGGGTACTAAGGAGTGGCTCTGAGAAGGCAGACACCTGATTTATCAAATATCCTGAGCAAGATCCTTCGGGAAGCTTCACAGGAGGTGACGGGGTTCTGACATCTCAAAGGTCTTGCTGCATAATTTGAAACACACCTGTTCATCAGCCACATTCCGCCCTGTGTAACACACCAACACCTTTTGGTGAACCTCACTGGAAGTGTGCTGGAATAGCTAGGTGTTGGGATGGGACAGAACAGAGTTGCCCAATGTGATTGATACACATAATTTCTGCACCCAAATGATAAACCTCACATCAGAGGCAAGAATTAGTTGCATGCCTTAGACAACAGCTGGTAATTAAAAAATGAAAGAATTTTTGTGGATAGCTTGTGTTGAAACAAAGCTTATTTTGGCTGATGCTGATAACACTTGGCGGTTTTGCTAATTGGTACAATCAAAACTCTGACAAATTTGGAGTGGCAATGCTAATGCAAATAATGTAGCTCAAGCCTGACCTCAGTTTCATCACAAAGGCAAAGTAGAGTTGGAAAATCCAGCTTCACTGGTAAAGAGAAAATAGTTCCTTATTGAAGGCTGCCAGAAAATTCAAGTTTCTCAGTAGCACAGTACAGTTTTGATAAAGAAGATGCCTGTTTCAGGCACAGAAAAGAATCCCAGCTAGTTCCTATTAACATACATGTTATCTGTCATCGTGACTAG
Source organism: Corvus hawaiiensis (assembly GCF_020740725.1). Classification (NCBI taxonomy): domain Eukaryota; kingdom Metazoa; phylum Chordata; class Aves; order Passeriformes; family Corvidae; genus Corvus; species Corvus hawaiiensis. Next base: position 7,293,981 of record NC_063220.1, read on the forward strand.
AGTTCACAGGAGTGTAACTGCCCTGTGTGGAGAAAGGCTGACAGCACTAACTGGGAAATAGAGCTTTTGTAGTGGGCTGGGCAAATTTCTCAAAGTCTGTTGAGGGAGCCTCATTAACCCTTTGCTGCTGACCGCAGTGTCCTCTTCCAGCTGGTGAGGGCTGCCACAGCATTCCAGGCATTCCTGGCCCAGCCTCAGCAAAGAGCCAGGGCTTGCCACATGCTGGGCTGCACAGCTCCACACCCACAGAACATGGACCTGACAAGGGGGGAAAAGATTTGTCAGTAAAATGGGACATTATCGTAGCAGCAGCCCAACATAGCCAATATAAATTTTGTTTTTATTTCGTGTTAGGTCAAAGCATGAATTCCAGTAGACTGAGAATATCAAGTGTATGGTATCAAATTTTTTTTTTTTTTAAGACTTACTAGTTAATGACTAATTATTAACTTTTAGGATGTGTTTGCCTTTATGATCAGGCTCCCTTAGCATTTTCATTTGGGACAGGGGTGTGCTTTGGAAGGGAATTGCTCACTCTGTTTTCCCCACTGACCACACTTTGGTTTACATGACAGAGTGGGGTGGACACATCAACTGGGTTAATTTTGGTTAAAACTAAACAAGAGGTGTGCTCCAAAAGTGTATCTAATGTCCTGCAAATGCCAGTGGCTGCCAGGCCCATGGGCTCAGGTTGGAGTCAGCCTGAAGTACCCTGCCCAGGCAGGTACAATGTTGAACCCTGCAGAGATGTTTCTGTGTGCTGTGCTGTGTGCTAATCGAGAGCTGGGCACATGAAACTGCAATTTAGGAGAAAAACTTCTACCTTTCTGGATCACCATTAGCTTATGTACTTACATATGTCCATTTTCCCCAGATATTATTGTGACTTCTTCAGCTCCCATGCAGCCTCTGTCTGCATGACCTAGATGCTTTTTCCAGAGAAACTCAACTTTTGAAATGTTCCCAGAAATTTCTGTATCAATGTAGTTCAAGTATGTGTTGCCTGGTTTGAAAGTTCCCCTGCCAAAGGAAAAGCACAGAAATGATGCTCAGTGTTCTACACAAATGATGGGGAAAAGAAAAGCTTGAGTATAGGCAGTAAGGGAGATAAGCTGTGGGCTGCCATGGGAGTTGGAGCTTTGAATACTATCGTCATAATTTTATGAACTTTTTTTATAGAGTTGCTGAAATTCCTGTGCCTTTCAGGATGAAAACACTTCTATCAGTTAGCCTTTGTCAGAATGGCCGTGGTTTATTCTATACATTACTTTTGAAAAATAAGATCTATCTTCAAATAAATCCAAGTCAAAAAGTTCTCTCAATGTTTCTGGTTGCTCTCAACCATGAAGGAAATTGAAAATTATAGTTTACATTTGTGCCTTCTGTGCTATCACTGTTTACTCTAACAGAACACACCTTGCAGTGTGGCATTAACATTGAAATTATCCGCAGGTGTATTGCTGCAGTGGTGTATTTATAACCAGAGACCCGTTACAGGACTGTGTTCAAACACAGAGGAGGTTGGTTTTGTAATACTGAAGCTGGGTTGCTGACCAGCCTCTGTTTATTGAGATTTAAATTCACATTAACTGGAAAAAGCCAGGCTGAGTGGACAGGAATCCCATATTCCAGCACAGTTCATGGGCAAGCTGCAACTTTCTTATTCACGTACTCCCCAGAGGAATGATTAAATTACTGTGCATCACTGAGCTCTTTGTCCTCTCAGAGATCACCAAATCATATTTGAGTCCAGTTGCAGCCACAGAGCTCTTGCCCACTTTGCTGTACTAACATCAACCTCAGAAAACAAACAAAAAATGGAGACCAGCAAGCAGATTTTTACCACAATCTGTAGCACGGGGAACTTCAATCACTTAACAGCTACTTTTATTACCAGTGCAAATCACAGACCACACAGAACAAGGTGAGGCATGTAAAAATAGCTGTGTATACATTCCATATGATAACAATGATAGAGCCACGTTTTCAACAGCCACATTAAACTTACTTGTCAATGGTATATTTCTTCCTGATCCCATTAGTTCCAGTCAAGGCTAAGTCTATATTTCCCTTCATGGTTTCTGTTGCACAGACTTTGACATGTATCTCTTTTCGCCAGCCTTTGAAAACAGAATCAAATGGATTATGATTGTAAGGAGATTTCTTTCCTAAGGGGAAAATTTCTTTTATGTTTCAGTGTCTCTAAGAGAGAGAAAAGGATTGCATAAATATGCTTATAAGCAAACACCTCTGATGAATTACAGTTTATTTGTTAATTTTCCTATTTCCCAGTCCTGTGGCTATTTCTACATTAATCACAACTAAAACTGTGTTTCTTATAGCTCCCTGCCATTTTGACTTGATGAGCTTGGCAAAAGTATCCTGAAATGCTCCAGTTTTATAAACTTTTGCCAATGAAAACAATGCAACATTTTAAAATTTGAAATTATGCACTTCCAGGATAACATTTCTCCCAATTTCAGCTTTATAGCTTTATGTTTTGAAGCCATCATGTAACAATCAAATTTAACCCAAAGGTGAGCATCAGTTGATCTGCTATTACAATTATCTCAGCTTTCCCAAATAATGCTGGTACTGCATGTTCCTAACACCTAAAATTCTAGATGTTTTATTGAGTGCAACTCGTTAACTGCAGCAGCTCTGCAGAAGTGTAAGGCCCTTTTTCACACATAATTCATTGCCACTTTAGAATACACCACAAAATGAGCACTTACGAGCATATGGAGGGGAAGGCCCTGTGTTTAAATAAACCTTTTGCTGTTCTTTCCCAGTTTTATCTAAAAACTTATCAGCATAGTGACCCATCAGTGGGCATCCTTCCTCTGGACATGGAAAGCAGTCTCCCTGGGGGGAAAATAAAAATGTGTGTTATAAGATATTACCTATTTTAATCTTGCCTCTTAAATTTTAAGAAATTAGGGTATTTCAGCTTTTTCCCAGCTTTTTTTTTTTATAAGAGGTATTTGCTTCTCAGTTCAGATCATATCTTCAGTATTTATCATTGTAGTTGGAAAAAAATTTGAGATGGTCAGTCAGCTTATTTCATCTGATTGAAAATCAGAGAGAAACAGGTTGGAAATCTGGCCTAATTCCCTGTGGTCTTGCAGAGACCATAAATAAATACCATAACAAATGTTGTGCCTTGCTACCTGACCTGTAAAATCCAGGTAATATATTCATCTTTCACGGGGTCCACTGGAAGGTTTTCTGCTAGTTATAGGATGAGTAACCACATTTCCAAGGAGGGCTGGCTGGATATCTAACTGATATGGTAAAAATATTTATGTTTAGGAATACTGAAGGTTGGGCTTTCAATTTGGGATTTGTTCTGTCTGCTCTTCAAACTTTATTCCCATGCAGAACCTTAATGAAATTAATTTACCTACATAGATCAGACAATCAGATCAAGACCTTGACATCCATTAAAAAAAAAAGGTAAAAAAAGATAAGCAAGAAAGCAGATTAATTGCAGTTGGAAAAAATAGCATTGCTACGTTTAGGTAGTTCAGTTTTGGTATGTGGGAGGTTCTGTTCAAACTGGTATTTGTGGACCTTTGGCTATTTGTGCATTTGGTGAATAAAGGCTAAATTATCATCATCACTTGTCTATTGTGAAATTGCCTGGGTTTGGCTATGGTCTGGATGAACTTAGTCAGTAGTTCTGAATGTCCCCTGTGCCCATATCCCATGATCCCAAATGTAGAAGTTGTCCCAGAAATTATTAAAAGGAGAAGGGCAGAGCCATAGGCCCTCAGATAAATACAGTCCTGGTACTTACCAGCACAAACTCTCGGTATGTGTCACACTGGTACCCAGCAAATCCATTTGGAGTGATGATACTCTCAGCATAATACCTGAGACTTCTTTTATGTCCACATCCAAAAGATCTGTATGCTGGAGAAAAAAAAACCCAACAAAAAACCCAACAGATAAAAAGCGATTAAAGCTATACATTAATACAAAGTCCATGCCAGAGCAACATTTATGGGTCTCCTTTCCTCAAAATCACTTGCACATAGACTGATGTTTCAGGTAAAAAAAATAGTAATAATTAAAAAAACATTTAAAGTGTGAATTATTTGGTTTTGTAGTAAGAAAGTGTACTTATGCCTACATGTATTTTTTTCTACTGGGAAGAGGTAGTTTTTAAGAGAGGTGGAGATGCACCAAGGTGAAACAAGAAGCATTTAGGAGTATTCCCCTTTGATATTTCAAAGACAGGAATATTTCACAGCTACAGTTTTTGTAAAGCATACGGTAGTTACAATGAAGTAGTTTTCCTTTATTCACCGTTACCACAACATGGTATTCTGTAAAATCACAGTTTCCACTAATTTCTAGAATTAAAGGTAATTTTAGCAATTATTTTAAACTCAGTGGCTTTTGGTGGTTTTAAGCTCTAGAAAATCTGCCATCATTTGATAGCAATTCTGTGAAATTCTCTGAAAAGCAGGATGTTTGGCAGCGTGTCCTTGATTTTGTCAGAACTATTGGAAACAAGACTTTTTTCCCATCAGACTGAAATTTATAAGCATTTAGTAAGGAAAGAAGAAAGTGGTATTTGGGTTATATTTACACATCCCTTATAGCAAATGTTGTCTTCCTTGATTCCGAGGTCTCTCCTACTTCAAAACACAATATACTAATGTTAGGTTGGTGGTATGGAAATGGGCTCTATTCTGCTTCAGCATGTGGTGGGGGCTCACCAAACCACAGGGAGAAGCCTGGGAGGCACTGAAGTAGTTGCAAGCTAGCACAGTTTATAGTGAAATCAAATTTCCTTTAATAGCAATATTTATGCATCTTAAAGATAGACCAGTTGGTGTTGACCCATTGGCACATTGTTCTTTACATAAGGAAAGAAGAAACAACATACTAAAACCTCTCTGAAAAGTGCTTGTTTTCTGGTTTTCTTGAGAATAGTTGCATCATCACAGCTTCCTGAGTATGCTTTCTTTACAGCTGCTTCTTTAATTCAGAAGGGTTTGTGCTTTTAAACCCTCGGCTCTTACAGCTGGCTCAATTATGTTAGTGGCCAATTCACTTAACACCTAGAGTCTCTCTACTGCATCAAAAACTGTAGGAAAAAAGTCACTAACTATTCTTTCTAAAGCACTTCATACATAAAAGCACTACATAAATGTAAACATTAGCAAAGAAAAGAGAGGTTACCAAACAAAGTAAGGTTTAACCAAGAGGAGGGAGTTAAGGCTGACTCTATTTTTAGGAGCTGCATGAACAACCAACTCCATCTGCTCAAGTTCAGTAAAGCTGAGTTTCTCCTTCAAGACAAAACATTGCAAAGGGCCTTGTGAAATGTCTCTGGAAAATATTTATTTTTTTATGAAAATGCAGACATTTTTATGCATTCCAGTTGGAAAGTGTTTTTGTTCTAAGTGACTTTGAGCCCAGCCAGTTTCAGTTCTCTTTGTTATTAAGTTCTCGACCAGTTCTAAGGGGGAGCATTTCTGAAAGCAAATTATTTAACTAGTGGTAGGGATTTCTAAACATTTAGCTGTGAATAACAGATGTGCTCATTTCTGTAGTTTAGGATCAGAAGACAGGATTTTGTGGATCTATTGTACTGGATCCCGGGGTAATTCTGATTAACTGCCCAGCTTTCTTTGAAGAACTACTAATGGAGCAGTCTTTTTATCATCTTTTATATTTCTGACCTTGGGCTGTTCCCTTTGAAGAGACTAAAGCTTAGTGGCATGGATGAATCCCAGTAATATTGGGAGTGATGTCTTCCTAGGGAGAAGAAGAGCTCAGATTTTGAAATACGTATTTTTGGATTATCCATGAATGAAATTTTACCAGTCCTTCGTGTGAGGAATTCCCACTGAGGTCAGCCTGTCAGCACAGTGGCAGGCTCTTATAAAGCTTGTGATGAACAATTTTGCATGCTTTAACTGAAGTTTTCATCTGGAATTTGCCTTAGTTAGTACAAAAGAAAAGTGGAGGGTATTTCAGAGGCAGCTTTAAATGTTCCATTTTTGAGCATTGTCTCCTTATTCCAAATCTGAGCTATATAAATAACATATACATTCAAAGGTCTTACCTTATTCTAGCCTTTGTTTCTAACTGTAACTTATAATGAGGTATTACTTCTTTAAAATACATTTACCTCTCATCAGGTCATTGATATCCCGAGTTGCAGGAGGCACACGAAGCTGGTGGCATCCTGGCATCTTCTTCCCACCATTTGGGTAAAAATCCAGATGCCCACAAGTCTGAAGTATCCCTGGAGCTGAAATGCACAATGGATCCTGGCAGATCACTCTCAGGTATTCTGTGGCCAACCTATGAGCCAATGGCAGCCTTTGCATGGAAACTTACCAAAGTCAAAGAAAAGATGGCCAGCATGAGTATGAATTATATCAACAAATTTTGCATCTGAAGGATCCAGCCTAACCATTGTGGGAGTGTACTGGAAAAGGGGCCCAGCTGGATCCAAACCTAAGTGAATGGAGATACATCTGATTGAGTAAGTAATACTGTACATATATAACATGCAGGTTGTGTGCACTATAGGGCATTACATTTCTGCCTTTACTCCACATCTAAAAATCCATTTTGTGGTCCACAGCTAGAAAAACTGGCAGGGTGTTAACAGAAAGCTGACTGAAGGCATTGCAGCACAGTAAAATGTTGCTTGGCTTATTTTTGGGAACAATGATAGAAGAAGAAGTTTGGTTTGTTGGGCTTTTTTTGTCATTTTATTGAAAAATATGAGATCTTCTTATGCTACTCTGAGCATGTAGATTTATTTATAAAATTTTTTTTGGCAAGAAGTCTATTTTTATTTCCAGAATATCTTAGTTGAAAATGGTTTCCCTTCAGTGTCAGTGAGGTCTCTTTGGAGATAAAGAAACACAGCACTGATCCCAGTTTCCCTGAGTTGCTTGTGTGACTGCTCACTGTGTGCATGGCTTAGACAAAGCAATGTCTATGCAGAGAAAAGAACTGACTGGGGGAGAAGGAAAACAGAAAATAGTGAGTTTTTAAAATAAAGTGATGTGTGACTGTTTCATGACTTGTGTGCCTCCATCTGGCTGGACATTTTTATTTATGACAAGCCAGCACATTGCAGTCTGCATTGTATGTTTATAAAGCAGCAGTGATTCTTCAGTTCTCTTAAGTTGTGTGAAAATACAAAGTTTTATCTGCTGAAATGGCTGCAATACCTGTTATTCTTCCAATGCCAGGTTTCCTCCTCCCTGCCTCCCCTGCAACGTGTGCTCCAAGGCTATGGCCAATGAAATGGATGTTGGCAGGAGAGTAGCCATAGTCTTTCTGTGAAGATTTAAGGAAAGGAAAAAAATCAGTGTGGGGATACAAACCAGTGACACTGCAGCATGTTCCCATGCAGTGCCAGGACATGGCCAGACCACTGGGCGATGGAGGTGAGTGTCCTGGTGGAAAGTTACAGTTCTGGGTGATGGGATCTCTGCCTAAAGAGAAGCAACTTCCCATTCATCCCACTCCTCTTCCTTCTCAGGGTGTTCATGGCTATTTACCATCTTGTCCTGATATACTAAATCTAGGGGATTCAATTCTTCATTTCAGATTTTTAAACTTTTGAACTGCTGAAAAGTCATATTAGAGTAGGTTTTCAAAATTGATTATGACACTAAAGCAGGTATTTTCATTAGTGTGGGTTTAGAGCCCTTTTATAATATTTTGAGCTGTTTTACTGGGTACTTCTTGTTCTTCCCAGCTCTATTGGATCAAACCTGAAGGTGCCACTCTGAGCACAACCTTTACCACGTGGAAGATGCACTGGCTTTCACATTCCAGGGATATTTTACCTCGAGGAAGTTCACCAGGTACTCCAGCTCGGCCCCCACAATGCGGACGTTGTTGACGGCGTCCGTGTACAGACCACTGGAGCCTCCCCTCCAGTCTGTCAAAATGCAGTTCACATCTTCAGTGTGGAGCATGAACTGGTGGAGAACAGGAAAGCAACAGAGAAGAAGCAAACAGGAATTAATTACAATTGTAGCAGGGCATATGTAAACTATATTTTGTTCCGTTTGTGCGACCAGTGAAGACACATCTTTAGTAATTCCTACTGATGCTGAAGATCAACACAAGGAGGCAGAGTGGAACCAGTGATTAGAGGACACTCACAAGCTTCCTTCAGCTCCTTTTTCCATTCCAGACACCTTGGTTGGCTCTAAGGTACCAACTTCTCTTGATGACAGTACCCCTGTTACCTAAAGAGGTCCAGGCTTTATTCTTCAATTTTTTGGCTTGGATTGTCTAAAAGGATTCTCAAATTTGTGCTTGCATTGTTCAGCCCTAAATTCATACATTATAACCAAAATATTCTATTTATCTACTTCTGCCAATGGAACTTTCTGATTTTGTTTTTTATTCTGACACAATTTCATTTTTGAAATGTGCCAGAGTAAAATGAAACCAATCTGCTGAACAAAGCCTTTTGGTTTTATTAGATCAAATGTCTCACTGAAACTGACATGTTTATTGTGACCTTTTGCTGAGGTGAGAAAACTTACTCTTTTTTCCCCCTTTATTATTGGCAAGGAATTGAAAAACCAGTTTATTATAGCTTTCCCTGTGGAGGTGAATGCAGCAAACGGGCATTCAGCAGAAAGCTCAAGTGCACTGTACTCATAGCCGGGAACAAGAGGGTGGTCATGTGGAACTGGGCCTCATTCTGACTTTTGTGCTCCTTATATATGCCCTGAATTAACAAGGGAACAGAGCTGTAAATTTCACATGGGGATTTTAAGCCAGAGGTGGATATTTAGACTTTCAAATGCAAGACTTTTCAAATACAAAATGACTGTCAAACAATAGTTGTACCTACCCTGCACATGCTTGTTATCCAGGGGAGATCTGCTCCAGCAAGGTGGCCATGTATAATGAAGCGAGTTTTCCTGTGTGTTTGGAAATTCGAAGCTTTTATAGTTGAAGGGTTTGTGGCTGAAATTTTCTGTGCCAAAAAAACCAAACAACCAACAAACAAAACAAGGATGTGACTGCTCCATCCCACTACATTTTGATAAAGGGCAGAGTACCCCGATGGTTAAGGCATAGATCTGAACCCTCAAGAGATGGGTCTTATTTCTCATTCCTAAACTGCCTTTTGAGGGGAAATCAATTAATCACTTCAACAAATGATTCACTTCCTCTGGTTAATTGAACTAATGATACTGGCATCTTTTGCACACTGCTTTGTGATATACTGGTACAACATGCTATGTAAGTACAAGATTTTATCAAACTTGGCCGTAGATATGCAAAGATAGCATCTTCTGAAAGGTATTATGTGATTGACTTTGAAACTATATCTATCTTTCTTTCTTTTTTCCTTTGAAGATAAGACCTTCATTGCTTCATTTATATTTTATGGGAAAGCCCACCAGGCTTACAAAGTCAGAGGCTGTAGGTATTTTGGTGTGCATTGAGAAAGAAGACATTATTTTCTTTTAAAGAAATTCTGAGTACTAGCTCTTACATATTTTTTGTTATGGTTTTGTTGATTGAAAAGTCGGATGTCATGCACTAATTAGCACACATCTCACCTTCAGTGAAAGACTGATTTGTTAAAACCTCATCGGCCCTCTCAGCTGGAGGAGTTGGACTTGTTCTGAAGTGACTTAATAAACACTTCCACTGTTTGTGTCTGCCATTTATATAAAACCCCTTAACTCTGGAGCCTTTTACATGTAATAACTTGTGTTGGAGGGCTGTGATTAATATGTTGTAAATATACCTGGCTTCTCAGAGAGCTGAAATGAGGAAAAAGGAAAAAAGATGGAAGAAAATCATCATGTATCTAATATAGAATTGGAGGTTCTCCTGGGAGTCTTAAGAGCAAACATATATGAGAAAAGAAACTGTCCCTAGAATTTGTTGAATGTATTATACACAGTCAGTATTTGAAAACAAAGCAGTTTCTTACTTGGTATTTCACCATGTTATCTCTGGTGTAAAGGAGGAAATTTGTGTTCACATCATCTGGAGAGCTGGGCAAGCCTGCCAGTTGTCTCCCTGGGATCCCAGCCCAAGGGGGGCTATCTGAAAAGCATCCAAGCCTTTTGTAGCAAACTTCCCTCCCTGGGGTACACAAAGAAAGGTGTTAGTGTTCTGGGAATGTCACAGGTTCTGTACATGAAGCTGGCAGGAGAGTGTTTACTCCAGGAAAGACAAACATGCCTGATTCAGATTATGATGGCACTTGTGAGCATTTTTCATTAGGGGGCTCAGTTGTGCTCTGGTGCTTGTAGCAAGGACTTGAACTTCAGGAGTGCTTCCTGCTGCAAACAGACCCTGGAGCTCAGCTTGGTAAACTCAGGAGAATGAAGGATGTGTTTAGTCAAACACATTGTTACCACAGCCCTTGGAAAAAGACAATAAAATCTTGATCCAGAGAAGAAACCAGCTTTTGCTGTGAGCACAAAGTAGCCCTTCAAATCACTTCTAATGCTCCAGGGATTATCTAAATTGTTATTTCTTGCACAACAGTTCATGAAGGAGCAAAAAGAAACCAAAACATTAAAATAGACACCTCTGGTTGCTCCACAATGGACATTAAACATCTCCCTTATTTTTTTTTATCACCATAAGGTTTTAGTGGAAGCAGTAAAGTGGAATTTGAATGGAAGCTCAGAGCAAAGCACTGCCTCAGGAAGTGTGGTCTGTGCCTGAAGGACGGGTTTCCCAATTTCTATTGTGCCTTTAATATAGTAATGGTGCAAATATGACATGCAGGTGTTGCCATTAATTGTCATCCTTCCACACTGTTACAGCACAACAGCTGTGAAATCCCAAATAATTTTTATTGCTATTAAAAAGACTATTCTTTCCTGTCATTAAAGAGGTATTTTGGATCAAGACTATTTTCTTGTTCTCTGCATAGCACTGTGAAGAGTAGGTGCCCAGGCTCTCACTACCAGGGTTGTAGCTACCATGAGTGCATTAAGGGCGGGTAGGGAAAAAATGTTCTGGAAGAATTTTATTATCAACTCACATATAAAAATACCTTTCTAATTCCTGTTCTGTTTGCTAGCTGCAAAAACCTTTACAGAATTAAAGAGGAGTGGGTTAAATATGGGAAAGACATGACATGACTCAGTGGTCCTAATGAAGAATTATGTTAAATCCTTTCCAATGAACATACTTTTTCTAGAATATGGATATCCTGGTGTAAGTTGCACATAATTCTTACTGTTTATAGAGTTTACTCATTATATGTCTCACCTCTGGCTGCATTGAGAAGAAAAAGAGTAGTGATCCATACTGCAAACATCTGAAGTGAAAAAGAACACAATTCAAACATAACTGAAATTAGAAACGGGAATTCACCTAAAGGTTCCCTTAACCCATTAAACCCCCTTGAAACTTAGTACTTCAGTCATTTACTGAGTTAGATCCACACTTTCTCAAACATAGTAAGATTTCAAGAAAATAGCTTTGGGATTATTTCTGCTTGCCATGGAGATTTTGCATAATCATGGTATCCTTTAGGAAGATCATCTTCCTGTCCTTGACAAACAGAAACTTTTTTTTCTCTGTAGATCTGCAGTTTATGGGCATGCAAATTAAATTCTTACAGGATTTACAACAACATATTTTTACAGAGTGAAGTTTGTCCTAGGATTTCATAGAAAAGTTACTCACAGAACTGTCATTCAACGACTATATTTAAAAAAACCCCCAAGAACAAAACTAATTTGTGCTCATAAATCATACAGATAGTCTTGAAAACTCATTTTGATCATTGCTATCAGCCATGTATGCTTATCAGCCCTCATCTGTGTGATCACTTGATCACCAGCTGATAGGTAAGCATTGGAGTAAATGGAACCCATCATTTACTCCAAGGGGAAGCAGGGAAAGTCTTTAAGTACACCCTCACTACTACCACAAGCAACTTATCTTCAGAGGAAAATAGACAATTCTTAAAAAATCTAATGTCATGCCCAGATCATCCAACCAGTGCTGCACAGGCAGAGTCCTGCATCCCCTTCCTGACCAGTCTTCCCAGTCCCCTGAAGTCCATAATACACTGTTGGGAGCAAAGAGTTCACTCCTGTGAAACCAAGTGCAGGTTCAAGCATGTCCTGCTTCCATCTCCTCTCCTCCAGCCACTCACCAAATACCCTACACCTCATCATCATGATCCTTATTTCAGTTCCTTAGATGTTCTTGGCTCCAGTGCATCCCATTTTACCTTGGCAAGGCTCAGAGAAAGTTCTCAGGGTCAGCTTCCCAGGTGCTTGTGGCAAACCTTGCAGAAGCTCTTTGAGGAACCTGGAGAGAAGCAGGACAGCACTGTGCCTGCCCTCTGCTGCTCCACAATGCTTGGATTCCCAGCTGCATCTGTGGCTCTGTTGGGTAATGCCAAAAGAGATCTCCTTCTGTCAGCCTTCATCCAAGATAACACCAACCAGGTCCAACCAGTTGCTGCGTGACTCCACCTACCTGATGCAAAGTTTCAAACAGGGTGTTATTTTCCTCCATTGGTTATTATTTTCAAAGCTAAAAATTGGTGGGAAGTGTGATGTAAACACTGAACAAACACAGGGCCTTTCAGGATCAGCGGGGCTGCTCCTCTTGGTGCGATGCTGAGTTGAGATTGTGACTTAACATCACACCCCATGGCAGTGGCAGAGCCCCCATCCTTTGCATTCCACTCCACAGTTTTAATAGCAAAACTGTCCTTCCTGGAACTGATCCCTGCCTTAAATAACTTACAGTCTTAAGCAACGTTTTCAAGTTTGTGTTTGATATCTAAGTCTACTGTTGCAAGACAAAGACATAAAAAAGGTGTTTTGGGATGAGCTAGCACATGTTTGCAAGGTTCAAACTGTCACCGGAGAAAATGCAGAAAGAAGTATGAAAAATAATAAAAAACCTAAATAGCTTAGTTTGTCACTTTTTATTTGTTCATCTTGTAGATCTCTTATCTCTAATTTTGCTACTGGATGAATTACCTGGCTTCTTTGAAAAGGTGACAGAAATGCTTTTAAAGAGAGGAGAATAGTTCGTGGGGCAGATTGTCACCACATTCAATCACCATGAATCTTCATAATTAAATTGTATTAATTGCAGTAATTTTATTTTTTAGTGTTTTGATAATGATGTCATTTCACATAGTACTATATTGTTGTTATACTATTATGTTCACGTTTCTGATCAGACTTTCCTAGAAATCTTTGTTCCTGTAGGTGTATGTGGGGCTTCTCCAACCTAAATGATTCCATTATTCTGTGTAGACACAAATGAGAAACCTGCATCTCCACATTTTAATGTTAAACCCTTTAAGTATTAGGGTGACTATTGACACCTCCTAAGACAAGGGTGTACAGGAAGGGGAGACTCCCTTTTGGTATAATCCTTTCCACTGACTGATGAGTTACTCCATATCTAGCACACAAAAATATGAACTGGGTTAAAGAGATTCTTGCAATTGCTAGGTACAAAAGCATTTTCAAGGTCAAGGTTTTCCTTTTTTTTTTTAATAAAGCTAGCCTTGAGAAGTTAATTTCTTCAGCTGTATATTGTAGAAGCAAATATATGTTCCAACTCTTTGCTCAGTGTCCCTAGCAGAAAATTAAGAATCAAGGTGAGTATGTAGCTCAGGGAGTTCCTATTCATCTCTTCAAGACTAAGTTAGTCCAGTAAAGTGTTGAATTAGTCACATTAAAATTGAGTTATCCTCTGCTCACATAATTAAAGTCCGTTGTTGGGTTGCAAACAGATCAGTTAACCAGTCACCCACAGAAGCTCAGTAAACAAAAAATGAAAATAAGTTTAAAGGATGCACATGGAAAATAATCTGCTTCCAAGTTATCCTAGGTCATCCTGGAAAAAACTGGGTTCAATAATAGTTAATGGAACTCAGAACTGTGATGTATGGTATACTCAGATCTCCGATAAAGCATCACATTTGAAAGGACTTAATGCTTGTTTTTTATATCGTCAAGAATTCATAGACAAAGACAGGCTGATTCATTAGAATTTAAGGGCCCCACAGAAAATTAGTATCTAATCTTACCTGCTTCTATTACATATAATATTGGACCAAACCCTCATTTCATTCTATCCTCACAATTTCTTTACATTCAGAAGGAAAGTTTACTGCAGAAACAGGTCACTCAAACTTTTAAATGAATCTCGTTGATTCAATAAATTATTCTTGAATAATTTGAATTCATAGACTTTACCTATTCAGAGTATTTTGGTGCCTACCTTCTCAGGGGAGCTCAAGAAATGTGAATAACCCATAACATTAAGAGATCTTTCTCAAACTTGGTATTATAGTGCCAAACCATACCTGAAACCTCTGCTGCAACATGGACTCAACTGCAGTCTGGTGGTGCAGATTTCAGATCACTTACAAGATTCTGTGACTTCGCCAAGTTAAAATTAAAACAACAACATATTGAAGGGCTTTTGATTTTACCTAAGATGAGGACATCGCTGTGTCACATCCTAGGTGTAAACATGTGCTAGGCAATCCTTACAGATCATCATTCCAGCCAATATTGAGCATCAAATGAAATTTAACTTACCCAAGCTTTTCTCAGAACATATGAAGTGATTCTTTAGTGACATTCTTGATGCCTTTCATCAGTCAGTGGGACACCACAGCTCTCCTCCAGCGTTTAAGACAAGGTTACTGGAAGAGCAAGGTATCCTCATATTTGTAACAAATTAGTCACAGGATTTACTCCAGCTGACAGGCATGAAATGGGTTTTCCATGCTAGTTTACTAATACCAGGAAAGCTCATAGCTCAGCAGCATTGTCAGACGTCAGCACTTCTGTGTTGGCTTCTAGAAATCTTCGCACTTTAATGGGGTTAACTGCTTCAGTTTTACCAGGGACCTGGTGAGGAAGCAGCAGGCAACAAAATGCTGACTCTCCATCCCTTAGAAGTTCCTGAGAATTTCTTGTCCATGAGCTTGTCCAAGCTGCCCCTGAACTCACACACAGCTCTAGCACACCCAGCATCCTGTCTCAAGCACATTGTGCAAGTGTGAGGAGCATCATCTCCTTTCCTTTCTCTTCAGGTGAGCAGTGCCAGCTTCCTTTCATGGCCCCTGTTACCACTGTGGAAGGAAAAGTACAAGTCATTTTGTATTTGCCCTCTCCATGATCCTCTTCATTTTATAGATAACATTCATAACTCCATCTCTGTTCTTGGCTGACTTCTGTTTTTCTCTTATGTGCTGGGGTACAGGGGAAAATGACTACTTATTCCATCAGGCTGGAGAAGATGGACATCTGTGTTTTGCTCTCTATTACCAAAACCAGTAAGGAAAACTCCTTCTGTCCTGAAGTTTTATCAGTTAATGTGTTTTCATGAGGGATGAAGTGGCTAAATGTGGTAGAAGGTTCTTTCTGCAGCTAACAAAGCTAAACATAGCTTTGTGCATTCTCTCCTAAAAGCTCCCTGCCTTAGCAGCATCTGTAATCATCTTACATGATGAGGTAAAGTGCATATAATATCTTAGAATTAAAAAATAGGCCTAATAGGGATAATTCAGGCAAGTTATTGTGCAGGCTGTTTATTTATGGGTTTTTTTTTTCCTTTTCTCTTAATTTTAATTGCACCCACTGTCAAATCTTAATTGAGAGAATAGATTTTCTGGGCAGGGACCTACCTATCTATGCACATTGCAGGGTGTATAATTCAGTTTTGGGCGTATGAATAATGTGTGAATATTATAGATGGTAACAGTAAAATAAAGGTCACCTTTTTCAACACATCAGTTGTAACAGTTTTGAATAAAAAAAATTAAATACCAGAAAGTATTTTTCTACTCATTCCAGTCTGCTTGGCTGCTGAAAAAGATATGAAGGGATTGTTACTCTTTATATCTGCTGTGCCTTTATTATGATCCAGCTTCTAATACTTTTATTGATGCCAATCCCAATGGAATGACTCATAGAATAAAATACTTCTTAGCTAAAGAAAGAGTACCAAATGTTAAGTTCCATTTACTTTGTATTTTAATACCATCTAAACTAACAGTTGTTGCATGACTCATTTGTTCCATGGAAGCCCAAGTTTTTTTCTTATTTACACCAGGTAAGATCTGAAGTTTGTATCTTAATAAAGAAAATATGTTTATTCCTGCAGTTATGCCTTCATTTGCAATCAAAACAGCATTCCAGGTGAATTAGCTGGTTATCATTTTCTGTGATAAAACACTCTTGTGCTCAGTGCATATTCTGAGGACAACATTGAATTTAAAAGTCCAAAATAGGGACCTAAGGAATATGATATAAACAGAAAATTTTACATCTTCCACAGCAAGGTATTTTAAGGCCTATGAACACTATGTGCATTGATCTAATTTTTTGGGATGTAAATTAGTAAACTACAGTGAAAAGTATGAAATAAATGAAAGGAATTGTATTAAATTATACAAGCCGTTAGTTGCTATTAAATGGAAACACATAACAAAAACCCCAGATGGTTTCATACGAGACCTTTGCTGTGATATGGGGCCTGGTGTTTGTGGGTTTAATTGTTGTTTTGCAGGCACTGGTTCTGTTCCATCACATTCCCTTTAACTTCAGCTGAGCACAGAAAGTTTCCGTCAAGGCGCTGTTATGTTTGTGCCACTATAAATATGTTCTTCACCACTTGTGGTGTGGCAACACCTGTAATGCTTCCATAAAATTTTGTGTTGTTTTGTGGTATCTTCTCCACCTGTGACCACAGGCTTGTGTTTGTGCCTCATTCGTGTCGTGTCTGGACAGGAGGTTGGAGTTTGGAGCTGTGATTTAGAGCTTTCTTCCTCAGAAGAACTCCTGGAAATGCCGGCAGAAGGAGAAGCAGCACATGGATGGTTCCAAAGTCTGCTTGGCACCTCTCACTGGCTTTGCCACTCCCTGTACCAAAGGATGACTTGCACAGGGAATACTCCTTTATCATATTTGCTGATAAGAGCAAGATACAAGGCTGACTGTGAACAGGAGGGCTTCTTTATTTTGTTTTTGAGTACCGTTGTTTCTTCAGGCAGTTTGGATTTTTAGGATACTTTGAGAATACTATCAGAATTGTAAGAATTTGTTGGCCATTACTGGAATTAAATCCAGTAGTTTGCTTTTAATGAAGCACCACCTTTGCCCTCTGCTATTTTTGGAAGGTCTTGCAAAACTCCTTTGAGGGAGGCCAGCTAATACAGGGTAGACTATGACGAAAAGTAATTAGTTTATAGCATCTTTCTGTAAATGAAGTAATGAAAAAGCTAGAGGATGTAATTCATTTATTTTACAAGACAGTTAAATCACATTCAAAATTACTTCAGAAAAATTGAGCATTATCATTTTGATTTTAAGGCTTTTGGCTTTGAAGTTAAGGACCACAGCTTTAAAAAAAAAAAAAAAAAATTAAAACAATCATGAGGAGCAAGGAAAGCTTTTTAAAGATCTTCCCTAAATGAGAGTTATGAGGCAGGGCTACAAAGCATGAAGTCATTTTAAGCCTAAGGAATGTGGGAGTGGGATGTTGCAACCAGCACAGCACTCAAGGTTACCACACCAATTAGACTTAATAAGTTTAACTGGAATGTTTCACAATGTGAGTCCAACCCAGCCTCTTTTTCAGTCAGATGAAGTGATTGTCATTGTTTTCAACAAGCAAGGCTACAAGGCAGCACTGCAGTATTGATTTCAGGGTTATGCAGTGTTCCAGGGTGTATATAGCTGTATCTGACTGCATACAAATGTCTGAAAAAATGGTCAGATTTCAGTGATATTTCAGTGATCTGTAACTGGATGGGCACTAAATGCTAAGGGTGAACGACTGGAGAGTGAGAAGCCTTAGGGCTGGTTTCTGTGTGGACTTCCTGCTTCTGAAAACCAGTTGGGTGGTTTGTGAACACATCACTTGTAGGTGATGGCAGCGTGCAGGTCTTGATTTTTCAAGGAGCTGTGCCTGTTTTGAGATTATTCAACATGTAAATCTTAGGAAAAGAAATGGCTATTTCGTCACCCTTCTAAACAGCATTACCACAATGTGACTATGGACATGCTAACCCTGGATTGATTTGAGCAGTGCTGGTACGTGCAAAGGAGGCAGCGCTGATTATTCTGCTCATTTGCAACATTAGCAAATACACAATGTATGTAAACCTTTGAAGCAACCATCATCTGCTCTGTTACTTCCAGCTAGACTACAGTTTAACTTCGTTGAGTTTAATGTAAAACGTCTAATGATCAAAGCTAGAGCTATTGACAGTTACCAGAGGTGAGACTCAAATGACGCCTGGGATGTCAAATGACAAGGGGAGCCTCAAACACTGATTTGGGATGAGAACATGCTGCCAGCCAGGCATTGGGAGCCAGGGGTTTCCAAAATCCTGGGGGTACTGGTGATGTGAGCAGCAGTCAGAGCCTGCTCAGAGGTAATAAAAAGTAAGGGGTCTGCAGGCAGCTTTCTCCACTTCCTCCAGATCTGAGCCCAGATATCAGAGCCTGGCCCAAGAAGATGCAGCATTTGGACAAGAAATCAAATGCCATCCTCATCACTGGCAGTTTCATGGGTTCTGAGAAACCAGCTCTTGTTTCTCTGAAAAACTTCCTGCCAGCATTGAAGACACACATCAAAGGGATTGTTCTTCACATACCTCATGTCTCTTCTTTAAGTAATAATTCTCTATTTGCTTTAAAATAGAAAATTTACCAGGTGGGGTAAGCTAATACTTTTTCTTTATTTAATTTGCAATTTATAACACAAAATTAAGGCAATACAGAAGATAAAGGCTATGACAGTCTTTTTAGTATAACACTGCTTTTACAATAATTGGAAATGGGTTCACTGGCATGAAATCTTAAATACAGTAACATGTCGCTTCAGGATTCCTTGGTTTTGCCTTTATAGATTTTCTCTGCTTTTCTCTGTTTATCCCAGAAAGATTTTATATTGAAGCTTTTCTCTTGTCCTGCAGCAAAACTTTACAGACAGCTGAAATTTAATAACAGATTATTATTTCTTACTGTGTACATGCATGCCTTTTAACTTGCTTGCTGCACTCTGTGTGTGAGTCTGTATGATACACGAGTAAGACATTTACTGGGCATAATTTTTAATGCTATTGAAATAAAATCATTCAAGTGATAGAAGAGAGAATTGTTTTCAGACAAGTGCAGAATCCACAGGCAGAGAGTGAGTTAGGCATGTGCTTTCAAGATTTACACAATCCTCCTCTCCATTGTGTAAATGCTGATTACAGGGAGCTCTGGGTCTCAAACAGAAGCAATTACAGCCCTCCCCATCTGCAAGGAGCACTTACGAGATTGTCATTCACAAAGGCCAAAAAGTCATGGCACGTTTGGTATCCCAAGATAAGATAAACTTATTTCTTTCATTAATGATTCATTCTCCTACCCTACTCATAAAGAAAAAGTACAGCAATGAACAACTTCAGGACAGTGAGCAGCAGGGGAGTAGCCATCTCAGTTACTGAACTGGGAGAGGGAGCAAGCCCTGAGTTCTGCCTTTCTGTGCCATAAATGTTCATATGTCTCAAACTGATGCAATATATACATTTAGAGAATTGATAAAATAAGATAATATATCTCAAAAAATGATTACTTTGTAAGAAGAATCAGGGTCTCATTTTATTAGAGGGCTCCCTGAATAGCTGAAGTGTCCTTCCACAGTCAGCCAGGTGGATGTGTCAACCTTCTACCAGAAGCTCTGTCTACCCCTATTTTCAGTTGATTTGCAGAGACATTCTGGTCCCTAATTATGTCTGATGATTCATCTACTTCATCGGCCCCAGGAAGGAACATTTTCTGGTTCCCAGGCTGGGGTCTGTGGCCTGACAACGCTCTCATTAAACAAGGGGTGAGACCCAACCTGCACCATCTGCCTTCACACTGCAGTCAGCTGGGATATGGAGCTGTGTGGGGCACTACCCCTCCCCAGTCCTTAAAACTAAACTTAAAAGAACTCAGCCTGCATTGCATTGCTGAGCAGTTCATTGCTGCCTTAAAATATCATAGCCTCTAAACAACGCATTAATTATCAGCTTGTCTCATTAGTTAATCCCATTAGACTGATATATGCAGGCATTTTATCAGCAGAATTGAAAGTAAATTCCTAGGAACATCACTTTTCTGGTTGCATTTCCTGTTGTACAGTAGATCAAGAGATGACTTGAAAACACTCTTGCTTTGGTGTAAGGCAAACTTGGCCTCCTCGTTTCTTGTGTTCAGATCAAAGGGCATCTGATGATATTTTGGGGGAGGATAATGAAGTGTGTAAGATGGTAGCACTGACAACACATTTATTTTTACAACCAGTTTGCATTACTGGTGTTCCTAGGAAGCCTTGCATGAACCAGGAATGCAAACTGCCAGGCCCTGCACGAGATACTTGAAGCTAATCTTAAATTAGAGCAAGAACAACTAAGTGAGCAATTCTTCCCTCTGGAGTTTGCATTATCTCAGAGATCCACACCTGAGACAAGGTGGCACTCCATGGGGCTCGGTCTGTGAGATGCTATGACTGCCACAGAAGTGTCATTTTACTGACACTGGCATGGTCAGATCAATTCACCACCTGCCTAAAGGGAAAAGACTTTAAAATATCTACTTAAAAATAAATTCCAAGTAGTTTTTATTATCATATATTAATCTCAAAACAGAATCTAAGGCCTTGAAGTACTGCAACACTCCATGACGGCTCAGAAATGGTGAAAGAATATAACAGGCATATACTAATCAGAGAAAGAAACTCTTGTGAATTGAACTTTATTACTTGGGTCTCAAAATGTGCTTGGAGTTTCCTATGAAGCTACTAAGTATGATTACAGTTGTAGAAACACCTGAACAGTGCAAGCATTTTGTTACTCAGGACAGGATCAACAACCACCTGTAGATATTTTATGCAGAAGAAAAAAGTTCAGATATTAATAGAGAGAGTTGTGAAATTGAGGGCAGTTTTGCATGCACCTTTTAACTCCACTTTAGAGTCACTTCCATCATCCTTACTGCCAGCTGCATCACAGCAGTACCCAGAGGCCAGAGGTACACAGAGACGAAAGGGGACAATCCCGATCCTGATGCAGGCAACAGCTGAAATGAGCAGGAGGGCTGGAGGAAGCAGAGCCTGACAGTGATGAACCAAGCAAAGTCTGAGACAGATGAGAGCAGTCACTGCTGCCTCCCCATAGCTGTCTGGAGTTAATGGGATTCTCTAGGTAAAATCATGCTGCAGCATCCCTTAGAAGGATTTAAAGGAAGCAGAGGTGACAGCTACTCTGATATTTTTGTCCTTTCATATTTACTGCTTCATGACATTCCTTCTGTGAAATTTATTCTAGTTTATACCTGGGTTCTCATATATGAAATGTTAGAGCTGGTTGACTTTTCTTAAATTAGATGAGCTGCATCTTCCTGCTGTCCATGAGTGAGTAAAAACATGATGACTTATTTCCTTCCAGAATTCACAGTGAGAAACCACTTTTCTAGTAGAGAATCAGATACTGCTTGAAAACATCTTGGTGCCATTCCGTGGAGTTCACATACTACTGAAGCACCATGAGTGAAATAAAATAAAATCTGTGAGTTTTGGCGAGTGGATAGCAGTATTTGAATGCAACCATACATCTACAATGTCAGCTGCACATTGTAAATAGAGTTTAGGATATAAGGGTGTATCAGTGCATTCGAGACCCTAAAGTGTATCCACACAGTTGGCATATTCCAGTATCTTCTACCAGGTAGAGTTACAATTTATGTTACCTGAAACCTTGAAGGGTGTAAAAAGTTCTATTCACGTGCATTCAATTCCACAGGAATAAACCAGACACAGAGTAAAAAGATATATAAATATGTTTGATCTCCTGTATCATATTTGCTTGAATATCTTCTGAGAAGCACAAGCATTGACCACTTAGTTCAAATAATTGCATTGAGGATATAGTCAGAGAGAACTGTGTTAAAAGGATTTAACAGTAATTTAAATTTCTTACTTTTTTTTAAGTAGTCTACTGGCTGAGGTTGTTTCTCTGGAGACTTCAGCATGATTGTACTCACTGCACTCTATTATCACTACTATTATTTCTTTATTTCTGTTATTTTGTTTTATAAAATAAAATGAATATACACTGATGAGTGTTTTCACTGGTCTTGGCATAGTTAGAGCCAGGAGTCAGAGTTACAAGTCACATTTCTGAGTGTTAGAGACAGGGATAACAGCAGATACTCATAAATATCCTCCAGTGAAAGTCAGGTGGTTTGGTTTTTTATTGATGCTTTTTTAAAAAATTTTTTAATGGCTGGTTACCTCAGAGAAGTGAATTAACATAACTCTTTGTTTAGTTTCACAACTTTGTTGTGCTCTTTGCACCACCCCAATCCCTGTTGAGCCAATAATGCCAGCCTTGGCTTGTTCACCTCTCCTGTGGTGGACATCCTCCTCCTGAGCCACTCCTACTCCTAGAACTTGAGCCCAAGTGTGTGCTCTCACCTCCTCTCCCCTTCCTACACATCACCTGCACATGGGGTTCCTGTGTGAGTATCACAACAATGCCCTCAGCTCTTCTCAGGGAAGCTGTAGCCTCACTGCAGGTAATCCTTTGTCCTGCCTTCACTAGGCTCTTGTTCTTCCTGCTGGGGCTGAAATGGGATTTTTAGCTCTTCTGTCATGCTTTGTAATCCGTCTGTGCCATGAGGCACCTGTTCACTTCCAGGTGCCATAAATAAATACCAATGCTTTTAGTGAGCTCTAATCGAGCAGTTTAGCCACCCTAATGGATGTGGGTGACTTCTAGTGACCTGCTGTAAAGTCTCTGAGCCTCCAAGGGAAATGCTGCAAGGGGGTGCTGGAACTGAGCCACCATCAGAGAGGTAAATTTGAGCCATTTTGGTGATCATATAGATTTTCAAAATCTAGTGTGTTCTTCTGAACTTTGTGATGCTCTCTAGCAGACAAATTTAAAAAACCTGTTAACATGAGCACCTGAAAGATGGTGCTGAGGATTGAGGCAGATAAGGTGAACAAACAGGGGGAAAAAAAAATCCATAAAATAAGTGATCAAAATAAGAAGACTTAGAATGAAAAAGTTGTTCTCAAGGAGTGAAAAAAGGATTAAGGATTTGAAAAAAAAGAATAGAACCCATTGTTGTTTTGGTCTCCTTTTTGTGTACTTGACTTGTAAGTATTAAGGAAGCAATAAGATACTTCACATGTGTTTAGTTATAGAGGTACAGGCATGAATATAAGATGAGGTTAAATTGTGGGGTTTTTTTGAAAGCTCATTCTGAAAAATCTCTCCATTTCTTGATATTGGCTGCCCCATTCAACTTAGTAACTTCTCCTGGGTACAGCATGTCTGGTTGAAGAAAGCAGCACATTTTTTTAATGAGCATCACAACCATTACCGTTAATCCTTGATCACTTTCTCATGAGGAGCAAGTTCACACTACCACCTAGTGCAATTCCTGTTCCAATGCAACAGTATTATTCTGTCTGATGTCTTTCTTATTTATGAACTCCTCTGAATAATTAATCTACCTGAGCTACTTATTGACTGTAGTATTAGCTCTATATTAATGAAAGAAACAGACATAGAACATGATGGGTTTTCTTCCTGTAAGTCCTCTGTAAATAGTACTCTGACTTCCATGTTTAATCTGCTTATTTTCTCTCATGTATATAGCAATTTTAAGATAGCAAGCCTTCTGTAGCACGACAGTACATGCCTACACTCCTGCTGAATTATGCAGCTGTGGGTTTATATGAATGAACAGTGGTTGCTTTGTACAAACACCTTGTTAATATTTGAAGTGTGATTTGGAAAAGGAGGGTAGATTGTCTTGATCTCATGTGCTGTGGTATGCAAACCCCCAGTAAATCTCTAAGTTCACAAGAATTAGCATTCTGGTTTTAACAAAGAATATGGATTACCCAGCTAATG
Source organism: Corvus hawaiiensis (assembly GCF_020740725.1). NCBI lineage: Eukaryota > Metazoa > Chordata > Aves > Passeriformes > Corvidae > Corvus > Corvus hawaiiensis. The sequence goes on from NC_063220.1 coordinate 7,317,922, forward strand.
TTGCTAATTCCTAGTGTGCAGCTATTACTTTGGTGCTATTCTACTTCTTTTGTGAAACAATCCATTTTTTTTAAAAGGTATGCCCAACAGGCATCCTCAAATGATATAGGGATTATTTAAATAAAGTTCTTAAAGGCAGAATGTAATGCTGCTCCTTGCTATGACTATGTGATAATACAAATAATAATCAGATAAAAAGAATATATAAACCCATTGTCTATTTGCAAAGGGTGTGGGTGTTAGCATTTTTTATATATTGGAATCTTCATTTGTCTCACTGAATTATTTTAGAGTCACAATTGGATATTATAATTTTTTAAAAGAAGTTACTCAAGTTGATGTTTTTTATTTTTCTGTTTAATTCCCCAATCTTACTTAAATGCTCTTTAGGAAAAATATATAGAGAGTTAACTTAGTGTGCAGCAGAACTTTGTGTAATATGATTTTTCTAATATTAGCTGTAATTGTCCTTGCCTTAAAATAAAGAATATATACCTATTTCATATAAAGAAATAAAACAAATCTATTCCTAGTAGCTCTGGTTATGGACTAACTAAATTCTGAGAGAACTACATACACTTTAATTCAATAAAAAAGTATTTTCTTTCAGATCTCCCCTTTTCTGTGTCTCTTTCATTTGAAAGTCAGATCTATAGAGATCAGAAGGATCAATCTCCCTATAAGCACATAAATAGCTGAGAAATGTCACTAATTTGGAATTCCAGTGTGATTTGGGCAAAGGGATCTTGCCCACATGTAAAGCTAAGTGTTCAAAGCTTAAGCTACAGGCTTAAAGGGACATATTGGTGGTTGATGAATAATTCCTTGGATTTTAGTGAGACTGGAAGGGGCTCAAATATGAGCAGAAGGCAAATCAGTTTAGTAACAATTACAAGCAGTAGGATTGCAAGTACATCACTAGAAGCTGTATCACCTTTTTCTGGCCAAGTGAATGCTGCTAAGAGAAACATCAGCTTTGGTGTCACAGTTTGCCCACCACACCAGCAGTGGCTCTTTCCATCATGTGGTATCTCTGATTTTGGTTTCTCTATTGTGCTTCCATGGCAGGCAGGTGTGCTTGTGGACTAACCTTGGGAACTCTAGAGGAGTGAAAAGTTGTGACTGATGGCCATAGAGCTCCAGGTGAATTTTCTTTAAGATTTTGGGCTGTGCTCCCAAATACACATTTCCTGTGGACTCCTCAGAGGGATTGGTATTACAGCTATTTAGAAGGATGCAGAAAGGGCAAAGAGCTTCAATGCATTGTTTCTCTCTTGTGTTTGGAACAAAAGGTGCTAATGCATAAATTCCACTGAATTCATTAATATTTAAGGAGGAAATTTGGCATCTATTTGGGATGATTTTTTTTTAAATGATCAAACCTGGATTATTCACACCTGAAAGTCCATAAAGAAAACACATTTGGCCAAGGCACTTCACGTACACCAACAGCTTTTGAGATGAATTTTGGAGTGCTGAGGAAATTGCAGAGGCATGAAAGCTGTGAATAACTTATGAGAATTTAAAAAAGGCTTGTAGCTAACCTGATATGATCCAGCTAAAATAGTAGAGAACGGCAGAGGATTTTGGTGATAAAGATTTAAACTATAGGAATACAATTAATAGGCCTGATTTAACTCTTTGAGAGATTAAAGATGCAATCATACTGTGTTGGTATCATAGGCTTTAACTAATAGATAACATTCAGCAAGCATGGTGTGCTACTGTTCATCTAAAACAGCTGCCACTGTAGCACCTACAGTCTGAAACTGATGGATTAGAAAAATAATGCTAGTGAGAAATAATCCTCCAGTGAGGCTGTCTAAAACTGTGTCTTCCCAAGATGAGTGCTCAAAAGAAAGTGATATTAGTTTTATGCATCTCTTGATTTAAACAAAATCACCATAGATAAAATATGCAGATGACACAGAGGTTAAAAGCATGACAGATATTGATGCTGAAATTGCACAGAGTAACATGGTTAGTTTGGTAAACAGAATGAACCCATGCAATTGCCTGTGTTTTAATATATTCACATAGTGAATTGTATGTCTGAAAAACCCAAACTTATAACTATGGAGGGGAGGATGGTATCCTTGAAAACAGCAACTTTGAAAAGTGTTCATAGATCATCTTGAACAACTGAGTCAACACACACTTCTAATGTGATGTGTGAGGTAAACAGGATTAACGTGAATTTGTAAATCTATTCAGGAAGGCAGGGTGTAGGAGTAGGGAGGCAATTTTTTGTTTATGTAAGCACTGATGAAGCCAGTACTAGAATATTGCTTACAAGTCAGGTGTCAAGTGTTTCTGGCAGTGGAATAAATGGAGAAGGTGTAAAAAGAAAGCCACAAAGATTATCTGAATATTGGGGGGAAAAAAGCCTTACTGTAAAGGACAGAATGAAAGCAATTTGTTAAGCTCATTAAAAAGGACTCTGAAAGGTAAGTATTGATTATAGCACAGAAGTACCAACACATAGAGAATAAATTAAAAAGCTTTTTTACCTCTAAGAAGAAAATACAAGGAAAAACAAGGGCTAGAAATTACAGCAAATACATTCAAACTCTCAATTAGATGAAGATCGAGATATCAGTTAGTCAACAGAACAGGTCTGATCCATCCTCACTCTTGGAATCTTCAAGCTGAAGCTGTTTCTTTCCAAAGGATGGGGAGGGTTGCCTCACCAGATTATTGGTGTTGGACTCAGACTATGATGCCTCCTCCCTGTACACAATACAGCTCAGTATATTCCCACCCTGCATGATACTTACTTTTGCAGAGAAACAGAATGGCCTTAGAAACAATAAACACAAGTATTTTAATGATAACGTGTCCAATGTCATTATGTACAAAACTGAAGAAAAAGGAAGCATGGAGCAGTAGCAAAAAGTGTTTTCTGATTATGATTATAAAATGAAAATTGTCATACAAGAAGGAAATTTTTTTGTTAACATGATAAACCCACTAGATGGCACTGAAACATCCCTTTATAATTCTTCTCACTTTGACCAATAGCCTCATTATCCAAATATTTTAATCAAGGCTAAAAGGAATTATGTACCACAGTATGAAGGCTCCAAGAGACATAAAGTTCTGATATTAGACAAGAGTTTTCTTTTTGTTTATTGTAAACAATATACTGTTCACTGTTTGTTTTGATTATCTGGATTGTATTTGTGCACTTAAATGTTTGGAGGCTTTGTTTAAGGGAACTTAATCAGTACCAAATTGTATTAAATTCTCTTTACAATATGGAGTTCTGGCTAGGCATTGTTGCCTTTCTTCTAGAGTAAATTTAGTTGAATTAATAACAGCAATTCTCTGTTTGAAAGTGAAATAGAGGCTATGGGTTCCTCTTTGACTAGGACAAGGCATCAAAACTGCCTGGAATTTTATTAACACACAGTAACAGGAATTACTGTTCCAGTAAGATGCAAGAAATATTCTGTGTATTTATAAAGACTCTTTTCTGGGATGTCATCTATATAATAAATTATTTACAGGTAAAATGGATCACTTTGAAGCTGTTTCTTCCAAATAAATAGATGATGCCTTTAAATACTCAAGGCATTAAGTGGGAAGAAAGGAATCAGCTCCCATTTCACATTTTCCCAGAAAATTTTAAGATCCTCAACTATTCAGGCTGACCAACTTGTGGGAGTGATCCCAGGAATGGTGAAAGTGATAAAATAAGGGAATTAATATATAGGTCTGGTTGAAGAAATTTAAAGGGTATATACCATAGTGTAACACATTTTTGTTTTAAAATTCAAAGTGATAGAGTATTATGCACTCTGATAAAATTGTAGTCAAAAAATAAAAGAAATGCAAACCTTCTGCTGATGACAATCTCATGCTGAAAACACATTCAAATCCTATACATATCAGCAGGGTGACTCAAGGTGACTGTAAATGTCTGGATGTGCCCTGAGTTTGGCCCTTCAGAGAATCGGAGCTGGATTGGAACTCAGAGTCTGTAAGTGTTTTTGACAGTTTGGGCTTTAGGAGCTTTAGTAGTGAGCCAGGTGAAAACTGTCCTTCTGCAGAAGAAGATATTAGTAAATATAATTGGTTTTCAGCCCAGAATACAGATACTTTGCTACACAAAGGACTACTAACAGCAGCCTGGTGTAGAATATTAAAAAATGCATGTAGAAACTTGATAAAATCAGCCCCAAAAATTCACCAACTGAACAAGCAAATAACTGCAAAAGCCATTGGGTAAGGGGCTCACAAATTCTAAGCAGAAAAGTAAGAATGATGGGAATTTGGAAGGTGGGGCTATCACTACAATATATAAGCACTACACATCAGTGGCAATCAATAAAAGAAGCAGAGTTACTACTTGCTTAAATACTCCATTGACAAGCAAGGCATAAGTTATTAGACATTGAATCTGATCTTTTACCCAGTTACCACACTGTAGTGTCACATTTAACTTCAGAGCAGAGAACTGGAACTGTTTTGCTGGTCCTCTTTAGCCAGTATCTGTTTATTGCATTGTCATCCTTGAAAATGGGTGTGTAGCATAGCTGCAAAGCCTGTTGTCTTTTTCATGGAACTCAGCTGGAGTTTTTTAATAAGGCCCCTATCTCTTACTTCAGCTCAGTCAGTGGTGAAATCCTTTCTTGTGTCACAAACCACTATCAAACTGAAGATGCCTTGTGCTAAGCCAGCTGACTCACTCTGCACCTGAGCTGAGTTGGGATGAGGTTAAACATGGACCAGCATGACAATATAGAGAGATACCCATAGTTTCATCCAAATTCACTTGGGCTGGATGCTGTGATATCAGAGCAGAAAGCACCTGAACAGGTCCACACAGATCTTGGTGTCTAATTATTTTTAGATTAGTCAACTGCTGAACTGTCAAGCTCAATGCAGGCAACCTGCCCTGGAGCTGGAGACTGTCAGCTCCCTCTGTGACTGAGGAGCCCATGAGCTGGGACATCTGAACAAGGATATGGGAACTCAGTTGATGCATTTGCCTTGTGTCATACATATGAAATTTTTCTCATTAACTCATTCTGTCCTTCAGTTACAGAGACTTTTTTTAATGAGGTTTTTTTTCTTTCTGTTGTTCATTTTATGACATTATTTTGGCACTATCTGCGGCTCAATCATATTAATGTCAACCAATTAGAGATAATTTGTGTGGGCACTGTTGCATTAGCTATCTGTAATTTCATTCTGTGGTCAGGTTTTGAAGTGGTTTTCTTGTTAGTCTTTGAAATGTTCATAATAAACTGTTCATAATAATGAAAAAAGTAACATGAAAATGTGGTAGCTTAAATCATTTTTATAAGATACAAAATAATTGCATTTTAATTCCTTTTATTCGTATGGTGTTTTCCCCCCTCATTGTAGCTGTTCCTTGCTTCAAGAAGAGCTACAACTCTGGATAAATAACGTTAGGTCATGGGGGCAGTTTTTACACAGTTAAGCCATATGGTTTGTGTTTCGTGTCCTGGCTTGTTGGGAATGCAGGTTCTTGGGTGTTCTGTTCCTCAGCATTGCCTCTGACCATGATTTTGTCATTCTGTATCCCAGTTTCTTTGGCTCCTGACCTCCACTTGTCCTTGCTATACTTCCAAACTCTTAAGGCTGTGATCTTGTAGATTGAGGGTTCAACCGACTCTTCCTTAGGGCCTCTGTACTCAGTCCTTACTCACTGTCAAGAATGAGATCACCCTGGCTGGAAAGCTCTTTTTGAAATTCCAGTGATTTTTTCCAAGCAGTCTCATGTCCATGGCCTGAATTGATTATTTTCCTCTTCTAATTTTTCAAATGGATCCTGGATTTTCCTTTGCAGTAACCTGGTTGCATTAGGCTGGGAAGGGCCTTTTACAAAGCATGGCTGGGAGCTGGTGATAAAATCGGGCTGCCCAGCTGTGTCTCAGGTGTGTGGTCACAGGAGCAGAGAGGCACTGTGGTGCCACTGGAAGCTGGAGGTGAAAGTGCATTTAACAAGCCTTTTGTAGAGGAGGTAGGACATGATGCTTGTCAGAGCTCTTAATATGCAAGGCAGTAATCTAAAGTATTTCTCTGTCTCTCTTCACAAATGAGAGACTTTTTATCTGTTGATCCCAAGAGGCAACTGTTCCCAGGTCCAACATAGAAGCATAGCTAGTTTTCCCAAAGCCTTTTTTTCTCTCCTCTAGAATAACAACATTTTGCTTGGACTATCTTCTTCTTTGTCACTAACTTTTTCAAGTATTTCTTTCTCTGTAATTCATCTTTTTTTTGGTCATAAAAAGGGACAACTACATCCATATAACACACAACCTGCACTTAAAGAGATATTTTTATTATGTCATCTCTGAAACAATTACTTTATTCATAATAACTCCATGTGTTTTCATGGCAACCTGGCAATTCTTATCTTTTTTTTTTGTATTTATTAAACATAACAAAGGATTTGGTTCTTTTTCACTCATTATTTAAAAGATTACTCATACTCAGAATTTAAATTTGAGAATTTAAATTTGAGAATTTAAAAAAAAAATCCACAGAACACAAATTTTTGTTTAATTTTTAGTTTGAGTCTTAAAAACAGAAGTACTGTATTTGCCCAAAATTGTTAGTTCTAAGACAGTGGTGATTAATGTATTTTTATACTTGGAGAAATTAGTATGTCTTGCATTCACCCTGCAACAACCGGGTTAGTCTGGCTTACTTTTTTCCAGAGCTGTTGAGGGATTTGTTTAGGCCAATAGGATTTGTATTGATTTCTGTTTCGCTTTTCTTTTTGGTGATCTTTATTCTTGTGTTTTTCTCTTATATTGATTCTGAAAGCTTTAGCCATTTGGGTTATTACAAATGTTGCTATATTTATGCTGTAATTCTACTACAATAATCAAGAAGTCAGACTTTCACAGACTTTCATGCACACACCCAACACAAAAAGATGCAAACAGGCAAAACTTAACTTTCAACTGTTTTGCTGGAATCTGAAATCCCTGAAAAGAGCTTACCTTTTTTTTTTTTTCCACAGATGATTTTTCAGGTGATACAGGGCATTAATTTATACTATTAGTTGGTAGTTATTGGATGCTATTACTCATTCCACTTACATCAAAATTTCTAATATACATTTGAGGCAAGCCACTGAGCTCTGGTTTATGTCCTATCTGAATATTTAATCTACATGGACCAAAGAGCTGTATAAATATGAGACTATTTCAAAAGAAATTCAAGGATTCTTGTAAATAAAAGCAACTATAACTAGACAAACACAAAGTTTAAAAAGGAGTTTTTCCTATTTTACCAAATACACTTAACATAAGCAAGTTCCCTTAAATGAATAAAATGATCAAGATAAACAGCCATTCTAGCAAATCCCAGACTTAAGTTTCATCAATTAAACTCAGAAATAGCACTGCTTTAGCTGCCTGCAGATGTTTTGATATGTAACTGTATTATTTTGCAGTACACCCTGGATTTGATCAAAACCCACAAGCAGCAGTTGCCTGACTTTGAAAGTCAGAGGGACTAAGTTCTTTCAAATCAAGCAATCCTAAGAGGATCACTCTTAGGGAAGAGACAAAAAAAAAAGTCTTACAAGGATGTCAGCTCCAACAGCACTGGTTATCAAGAATGATAATTCCAACCACTTGGAATTTTGCTAGCTAACCCAGTGGATCAGAAGACTCTTTGATACCAGTGCTGCAGATCAAACCTTGCCAAACTTCAAACTGCAGCTGTGTCCCAAGAGGAAAAACTTTCTCCATCTAAGGCAGAATTTGGTCAGCTTCCAAAAGTGATTTATTCCTCCCTTCTCAATAAAATATCTTTTGCAATTTTATGTGTGACAGACACTGTAGCTTGGAAGGCTCTGGGTGTAGAGAACCTAGTGAAGAGCAATTATCCATCCCACCCCCAGGTGGGAAGCATTGAAAATATTTGCACACACAGTGGGATGTGATGAGACGATGGCCACAGAGTGGATCGAGCTGAGCAGAGTGAATGCTCTTAACATGGTTTTACTGTAAGCACCTGAATGATAGAGTCAGTTCCCACTGTGGGGTTGGGAACTGCTGGTACAGTTATACATCCTACATGCTTGAGTGAATAGGGATTCTGATTCAACCAAAACTCTGCACCAATTCTCTAGAAATGTGAGCTTTTCATTTAGCATAAGGTTTTATCTTTGCTCTCAAGTGCTGAAGTTAGCACCCAGTATTTTGTGGGTTGTGGGAGAGGAAGAAAAGATTTTTTGTGTTATCAGAAGGCAAGTGCTAAATAATAGACTGGTTTACCACCACTGGAGGCACCTAGAGCTCAGTAGATTTGGAAACCTTTCTGGACTGTCAAGCAGTGCTGCTGGAGCTGAGCTATTTCAGGGAGCTCATTACAGAATTGCATTGTCAAGGAATAAACTCAGTAGTCACAGCTCCTGTTAACAGTTATTGATAGTAATAGCAGACTTCCTCTCAAATAAGACCATGTCACTATCTTTAAAAATAGGAGACAATTCATTTGAAAAATAGTACATAAAGAATAGAGCTAGTAGTGTAGAAAAGAGCTAATAATGTAGAAACTGATCTTTATGTGTAGTTTACCGTGTACTGTGATCCATGGGCCACAAAGAGGAACCCATAGAGGGACAGCTGTTGAACTTGACAGATAAAACACAAACCTCCCCTCACTTCTAAATGAATAAAACTTTATTGGAATGAAAAGTAAAGGCAGATACAAACTGTGATTTAATCAAACAAAAAATAGAAGCAAATCTGATAGAACCTGAGTAAAACAATTTAAAAATTCTCAGACTTGCTTCTGTGACACTCCATATCATATGCCACGCATTATTCACTTCCCTGAAGACTTCTTTTGTGATAAATTCTGGAAAAGAGAAAGAATGGAATTGTAGGAAATTAAATCTTATGAGTTTAGTATGTTTTTGACAGAGAAATTTTTAAACATTGAGCTCTTTTATTTTTCTTCCTGTAAAAATTAATGAAAAAAAACCCCAAATAAAGTACAAGTAACTTACATTGCTTCAATAGAAACTTGAAACTGATTATAAGAGTGAGTAATGCAAATTTCTCAGGACTGTCATTCTGCTTGATGGTAGTGGCAGGTATGTCTTCATACAGCTCAATCAGGGCTCTGAAATGAACCTTTAAAACCTCTTTGTTTCCCAAATGGGACTTAAAAATATTTTTTCTCTTTCTATTGTGACACAGACTGACAATCAAGAAATTGGAAGTTAGGATTTCCATTTAGAGAAAAATAAGTTTTATTAACTTTTTGTAAGAAATTTGTGAGTGGACAAAATTAAATACTAGATGAAAGGATGTTATTATTATCCTATTTCTCCATACTCCCATCTTCTGTTTAATTGGCAGCTAGCGGTAAATGTTAATTTAGCTCCTAAATGCATAATCTTTTGCAGCTTTCAATACTAATGATTTATATTTGTCCCCCCAGTACATCCTTCTTGTGCTAAAAGCATATCTTTAAATTCTTCTTTGTGCTTTCCTTTTCTGTAGCAATTATATTTCTGGACATTTGGAAATAAGCTAAAAGAAATGAATATTGGAGTGTGTCTGCAATGAGAGGATGTTTAGGTGTGTACATAGTATAAAAAACTGCTTATCTAAAACCACTGCTAATCATCCTAAAGGACACATTTAAAACTGAAATTATCAAACACTTAAAATACATAAAGAAAATAGCATACCATTTGCAGAATTTCAATTTCTGTCTGAAGAGTCTCACAGACACTTTCCCAACTATTATCTTTGCAGTTTTCCAGCTCTTTCTTAAGTCTGTGTCCAAAACCAAATAAATTTTCAGGTCAGAGAATTGTTGCTGGGTAACTATTTTTTCAGCTTTGGTCTCAACAGTGAATTCGACTTGTGTGAGAAAAGCCTCATTGATCTAGTTTCCTGGTCAGGATTTAAGTTTGCTAGTTAGACAAATTTCTGGACTGTGCTGTTTCCATAAACTGTGAAAGATATATGGCCTCATTAGTCATCATTTTCCTTATTTAAACATGTGAATTGGAATGGTGATACTTAGAAAGTACCATATGTCACTGTTCTTATTTTTCCTGGGTGTCATCTTGAAGCCTCAGTTGGAGACGGAACTTTGGATTAGACGGGTGCTCTACCTGACCTTGTGCCAGCATTGCTCCACACCCCTCCACAGACTCCATAGCTGTTATTCCTGTTCTCTCCCCACTGCTCCCACTATTCTTCAGCACTTACTGCTTCCCAATAATCTCAGCCAGGAGTTCTCCAACTTTTCTACAATAAGGATTACTTTTAATATAGATATTTCTCCATTCAAAATATCGTTTACTCCTGCTAAAAGGAGATAACTAAACTCTGCACATCCATGGCTGTAGTGGTTTAAATTAATACTTGGTAGGCCCAGAGAAATCTATGTCAGAGCTTTCAGAAGTCTGATCACAAGGTGATGAGATTATACTGAGTCTTTCCATGGCTGTCATAAGAAAAGCATAATGAAAAAGATAAAGTTGTTTACCCTTAACACAATTTCACAAAACAATCTGAAAATTCTGGAACATATAAACAGACTGAAAATATTCTGCTTGTCATTAAATAGCTAAACCAGTGTATCAAAGCAGGACCTTGTTACTTCTGAAGTTGAAACAGAAGATAGCAACTACTTTTGCTTTTATAGACTATAATAGACAATAAATTATTTGACTTTATTATACAGATGATGCACCTCTTAGCTGTCCCAGTGCAGAGAGAGTTGGTTTTCTAGAAAAGAAAATGGCTTTATTAAAAATAAAACATATATCTTTAAACAGAGGAATAGCTTAGTCACCGTGCAGCTTTAGAATAACAGAATAAGACTGGACTAGAAGTTGATTTTGCTGTTCCTTTGGAAAATGCAAATATCTTACCATCAATATGGAAAAAGCATGAGCTCTATGTGCTTGCATTATAAAGGAGTAAAAGCCCCTTCTTTCAGAGATATTTCTCATAACACATACAAGTATCAAATATAAGGAAATTTTGAACTATGCTTTAAGAAATGAAATTTTTACTGCACTATAGTACATTGTCAGTTTTCAGTACATTTCACTGAGAGAAGTTCACTTCAAGGTCTAAGATCAGCTTGTGATCTTGATTAAAGCTGCTTAACTTCATTGCCTTGTGTCTGCATTTTTTCTCTCTGTGTTCTCTTAGTGTGATATTAGAACCCTAATTTGCTTGAGACAAACTAAAGCCCGACTTTGCCTAACTTACTTTAGGAAAAGACAGAGTGTGTTGATCTCAGAGAGAATGCTCTCTCGTTGTCTTTCACATGGCAAAACTGATGCACAGCCTGTTTGCTAACTGTTAGCTCAGAATGATACCAGTCCATGCTAGGTTTACATTAGTGATAGAAAAACCAGAAGATAAGAAGTAGGAGTTGTTTATCTGTGTTTTGGGATTGTGAATTAATTTCTATTGATGATCTGCTTTGAAATTAACATTTTGTGTATGAATTTTAAAATTTTATTTCAAATATTTTATAAAACTTTTAAATGTAGTGACAGCACAATTCCTTACATAGCATCAGGTAGAGGTGATAAAAGACATTCATTCAAATGTGGTGTTTAATTCTTACATTAATCAATTGATTCTGCTTTCAGGTCTTCCTTCTTTCTTATTTAGAAGCCAGATAATTACAGTATGTGCCAGGAATATTATACTCACAAAATAAGAGCTGTCTGTTAGGTTACAGTCTACAAAATTAATGCATTGGAGATGCCTGAGTTACTGAATAAATGATGAAGTTTTACCAGAAGGAATGTGAGACAATGGAACTATTAAAAAAAAAAATGTTTAACCTGAAAGCAGATTTAGTTTTTTCATTTTATATTTAAGATAAGCAGGATATTCATATTCATCTTTCCACTATCAGATTGAATGTGCAAACCAATTATTCATGAAACTATACTGTCTAGATGGAAGGCAGGTTTTCTGTCACCTTTGAAAATGGAAAAAGATGTACCTTTTGCTAGAACAAGGATTAATTTGACAATTATACCCTTTTTATAACTATGAAAAAAGCCAGATCTCTAAAAAAAAATAATCTGAAAAATCACATTAGCATTTGGCTCCCCACGTCCTTTGGTTTTGTTTTATTTTTAGCATTTTTTTCTCTTTGGTGACAATAAAATATAGCTTCAAAATAAGTCATTGCACTGGACTAACAGTGTCTTGGCTAGTTACAGCATCACCAGCTCTAATGAACAGCTGGAGCTGAAATGCCATATTTGCAATAGCTAAACCTAGCCTTAAATCAAGCAGGTGGGACAACATCAGCATTTTTTGGATGCTATCTTGTCCTAGACTGAGCTCTGCTATCAGTGGCCCATTTTCCATTAGTCTTGAATGCTAGAAGTGACAGAGATGAAGAAGGAGGAGATCACTGAAGATGATTGATTTTGCTGCTTTGAAAAGAGCCCAGCTATTAAATGTCATTGGCATTTGTGGTTGATACACATTCTTCTTGAATTTCAGCACTATATGCACATGGCAAAGAGGAAAAATAATTTGAAATCAATACATGCTAGCATTATAAATTGAACTCTGAAGAAAATAATGTTATTGTCAAACAGGTCTCTCTGAAAATCATCCATAGATTCAAATTACTGGATCACGACTTCCGTATCCAAAACTTGCATTCCAAGAATAATTTTATGTAAAGAGGTCTCAAAGGACAAATAATTTCTGTAGAAGGTAGGATTAATATGTGATTTTAGAGTCATTTTTTTTTTTCTAGTGGGGGTGAAAGACCCTACCTAGCTGTTGGAGTTGCAGAAGGAGCAGACTGTCTCTTAGTTATGTTTTGCTGACACAGGTAGAAGTTTTTTTTCTTATTCTCCTTTTTGTCTTTGCCTTGTTTACGACCACCATTTTATTTTTTAATCATAAATTTGAGGGAAAACATTGTGGTGTATTTTAAAACAGAATTGCTTGACACTGATATACAGGGCATAGAATTGATGGTACAAAATGAAATTCCTTAAGAAGTTATATATAACTTGAGAGTACATATCTTGATTTTCCTGGATTTCATCATAAACATCAGGAGATACATTTATCAAGGTTTTAAGACTTTATTGGGACTGAAGAAAAGTACTGAAGACTTTAGTTTATTGTTTCAAGCTCAAGTAGAGGTAAGACATTGAGGTAATTCTCTCTCAGCTCAGTACTGGGATTAAATTAATGTGTATATTTCTACAGAGAGAGCAAGATTTTTCTGGTATTTACAATTTGCTGACACTACTAAACAGAATATGCTCTGGATACAGCTGAAGAAGTCAATAAATTTCAGGCTATTATCAATTGATTGAGGAAGAGGGAAAACAAGTCCTAATGGAATTGAGTATTCCAAAATATAAAGTCAAGTACTTGAGTTACACAATTAAATATAAAAGTCTGTGCTTGATGGAGCAAAAGGATAATAAAAATTAAGCAGGTGATCTAATAGTAATAATAAATTCTAGCATGAAGAAGAAACATGAACACAAAGAAGGTACTAGACAACATAACAATGGAGATTAAATGTAAATTAAAAGAAATGGAGTTGCCTAAAGTAAAATAAGAAAGTTTTTGCTTTTGTTGTACTGGATAAAATGTTAAATGTAAAATACATAGTTATCATTGATTAAAGCTTGCATTTTGTGAATGCTGCCAGGCAACTATTTATAAGAGTAGTTAGAGGTCTTGAAAAGTGTGGTGGTATTTTCCAAATACATAAAACATCACAAGACATCTTTAAGGAATATATAATAATAGGTGAATAAACATGGAAAGGTTAAGGGACACAAAATTAAATTGCACATCTATGATGAGATTTGCTTTTGTGCAGACAGCAAACAAAGTTGTATGGACTAATTTTCATAGGAACTGTAAGAATGAGCTACATAGGAAAGAAAAAATATACAAGCATGAATGTGAGATGTGAAATTAAATGTGTTTCTAGGGGTCAATAAGATTCCTATTGAAAGGCAGGGAAAGTAAATAGGGGTCAATGGTTCTTCTAGTTCAATTATCTTGATTTTTTTATTGGACAGAGAAAATTACAACTTAATCTGAGTACATTAATATGACTACCCTGTTGCTGAAATTAGTATCTCTATTATGTACTGCTTTCTTCATGTGTATAATACTCTCAGAGCTAAAAAGGATTTAGAACTGTCCTTGTTTCATTCTGCTTTATGGGCTCTCCACGCTCTGCTCAGCTTCCAGGTTGAATGCATCTCTTTTGACAAGTAGGTGAGAGATTTGTACGAAGTATTCTTACACCCTCCTGGTTTTTTGTTGGAAATAACTCCTGCTTTTATCTCATCCACAGCTATATTTTCTTTTGATGTTTATAGCTGTATTTTGCTCACATAGTATGCTCAGACCTCTCTGCTTCCAGGTACCTGTTATTGAAGTCCTTAATTGGGTACAAGTAGATAAACTTACACTGTATATAATTACATTCCTCCTCTTTTAGTGACTCTTCTACAAGGTGTAGAGTTTGCTAATGAAGACACTGTTCTCTTAAAACACTTTCTATTCTAAAGTAGTTACTTAAAACATTAAGCAAGACCAACTGTGACTGTTGTTAGCTTGAGTCCCAGAATTTTTAATTGCAGACCTATGACTGTTGTTACTATTAGTCATTTCTTTACTTAATTTTTTTAATATGTCTTCCCTAGATTAACTAGTGTTTTTCCATGTCGGATAACATCAAATACTTTATTAATGTCTAGATGGATGGCATTGGAATTTTCTTTGTCTAACCTATCTGTTGTCTTATCAAAGAAAGGCATCATTAGTCAGATTTGATCTACTTTTTGTAAATCCATACCGCAATTCATAATGGAAAGCTATTTTAACATAATTCAAGCTATAATAGTTCCACTAGGCACTGCTATTAAAAAGAAAAGCTCAAAAAATCAATGAGGAGATTGCCATTGAAAAACTCATTTTGAACCACATATATTACTGCAGGTACTGGTATTTTCTGATTATAAAATTTAACATCAAATAAATTGAAAAAAAAAAAGAAAAAAATTAACCCACCAGAAGCATGCATGGGGCTTAGGCAGTCTGTTGTTTGCATGAGCAATTCGTTGAGCTCTAAGGAGTATATTTCCTGTGTGATTTGTGTAAAACAAAAAATTACTTTTTCCTTCCTAATTTTGGTAATGGAGTTTCTTTTCCTGGATTATGAAGAATAAGAAGGAATACTATATTTTTAGGATTTAGACAAGTATACAAAGCTGTGAAATATTTACAAAGTAAGCAGATTTCATGCATTTCCTTTCTGCTACTTTTCTGAAGTAGAAGAGAAATTCAGGTTTCAAAGAAGTGTTTTATCCTTATTCTACCTTTTAAATAGGTTGAAAAATATCTATTTTAGGTAGAAATGCTCTGGTTTTAGTCTAAATGAACTTCAATTAAAATTATTTCTAGGCTGTTTTACTTAAGGCAACACAAAAATTTAAAATGTGAAAGAGGATAAATAATTAATACAGTAATTACAATGAATATAACAGTGAAATGACATAGTTAGGAATTCACTGGTATCAGTCAGTCTCTGACTCCTGTGTTGTTCCACTTAAGTGATGTTACTTGCTACCTGCCAGGGAAATGGAACTCCAGAGAGCTGATGCCAAAGTTCTTTCCTGCTGTTTTGTGTTTGAGGATGGCATTGGCAGAACAGGTGATTAAAACAAGGCTTTTGATCTTAATTGCAACTCTCTTTGAGGGAGGGGAAAAAAAAGAAAAAAAGGCCTCTTTTCTTAAAAATTTCTCTGAATTATGCACCTGTGTCTTGAGACTTGCATTTTCCAAGGTGCCTGCTAACTACATCTGTGCTTAACATTCCAATCCTGGTTGGCTTTTTTCTGCATCCGAGGTGGATCAGAACAAGCATCTAACTGCAGCCCCAACAGCTGCTGGAAATACCAGTGTGTGCTTCTCATGACCCTTTGTAATTCTTTGATGGATTTCAGAGAAATTTTATGAAACTGCAGACGTGGTATAGGGCATTTTTCTCAGATCAAAGATGAATTGCTATAATTTGAATTAGCTGGCTACACTCTTCAGCTGAAACGCAATTTACTATTAGATATATACTTAATTGCAATGAAGATTCTTGCCTTGCCAGCTACTTTTGATATTGATTTTTAAGCTGGGACTAGGGATGTGATACAGTAACAGACTTGCAGGGTGATCTGGGAGCTACATATATCAGGTTATTGATGCTGACTGTCTCTTACATTTGTTCTAAAGAAGCATCAAAAAAAAAAAAAAAAAGGTATTTTTACCACTTAAAGAGTGGTGTGGTTTCCAGCTCTGTAAAAAAAAAAAATCATATTTTGTGCTTATTTCATAGAAAAAAATATGTATTTTTGAGCTACATTACTTGCGTCAAAATATTATCATCTTTATGTATAATAAAAATGATTTTCAGTGAAAACTAGAATTTTATTCTTGCAATAAACTCTGTATGGGGATAAAAATTCTGATCTTGTTAGGCTAGAGAAGGGTTGTTTCTCAGACACAGAAGGTTCAATCTCATTGATTTTAATATGACCAAAATTGACTCCTGTTAAGATATACACAAGTATATGAGCATACCTGGAGAAGAAGAACCTTCAAGGATGAATGCAACATCTCTGAGCAACCTGTGCTTCCTCATGATAAAAATGCTTTTTCCTTAAATTCACTTTAAATCCTCTTGTTTCAAATTCTGCTTTTTGCATTTTGTTCTCCTACTGTGCAGCACTGTGCAGATCCTGGCTCCGTCCTCTTGATGATGTGGAGGTGCTGGAGAGTGATCAGATAGCTTCCAGGGGACTGTTTATATACTGCACTTTTTATGGTGTGTAATACTTTAAATCCCCTTTCATCTCTTAATTCAGTAGTCCAAACCAAGAAGTGATGACTAGGCTTTGTTAAATTGAAAAAAACCCAAACGACTGCTAGAGTTGTATGAGTGTGATAAGGTTTGGGGTGCTTCTAAAGAACCCAGCAGTGACATAGAGATGCAGACAAATGAGGATTGCCTGCTTGGCTCTACTGAAAAGCAGAATCTGATAGTGCTGACATGGAAATACGGTAGCACAGCTCTGTTGCTTCTGGCATCTGAGTTAACTTTTTCAGGGCTATCTCTCTCTATAAAGCATTGAGCTTTTCTGATCAAATGCAAGTGAAGATAAAAATATGATTTAGGCAAATCTGTCCTAAATTTCTTCCCAGTATCTAAAATGAAAAATGTTTCAATTATAAGAAAATGTATTCAATATAATACTAGCCTTCGAGAAGGGCTTGCATTTTGTGATAGTGGTAATAGCAGTAGGAGCACTTTATATTTTGCACTACATGCAATTATCAAATAATGTTAGCTTATCTTGACCATAAAAGGAGGCATTTCATGAAATAAGAAAATCTCATCATCCTTTTTGCTTTGGTTGCAAATGACACTTGCTGATTTTGCAGTTAATAGAATTTAATATGTTTTATCCAGTTTTCCACCCAGAGAAAACCAAAGTGTCATTCTGCAGAGTTGTAAGTTAATTTCACTGCATAGAAAGAGAGACACACACGGATTTAATTGATCCCTAGGATCTTAGTGGCAGAGCTGGGGATTAAAAGTATGATAATGTTGGCTACTTCTGTACCTTATACACAGGAAACCTATTATAGAAAACTAATTACACGAATTTGGGTATTCAGTGGCATCATGGCAATAAACTATTCCAAGGGAAGTATGTTATTTGGAAGGAAGCTGACAGCCTCATGCATCACAAACCCTAATATATCACGATTGAATGAATAATGGAAATGAGTGAGTTATAACGTGCTGTCCTGGAGAATCTTTACTGTTATTATTATTTACACTGTGTCTTCTATGTATATGTTGAATGCAAATTTTTTGCTACTGTATGCAGGATTGTGAGCTAATTAATTTTTATGCTGAGGGGATTTTGGCCATGTCTCAACACCATGTAAGAGGTTGAAGAGAGTTAGTAATAGGGCTGATATATCATTTTCTTTCAAAAATTGATATTCAGCAAAAAATGGGTCATTACCAAATCGTCTTTCAGAAAATTGCTCAGGGTTCTCTGTAAATTTATAACGTTCCATTGAAAGTTTTCAGATTAAAAAAGTCCACACTATATTTATTTATTTTTGTCAAAAGCTTAGGCATATATAGGAAAAAACCCTGTGATGGTAATATAAGTTGGGTTTTCCTTAATTTCTATTAGAGAATCTTTTGGACTAGCTTTATCAGAAGGAGTTCCTTCACATTGTCTATTAAATATTTTTAAATATTCCCAGGCACTTTCATCTGGAACATCATAAAATAGGAAAAAGATGGTCAATTCTGTGATATGGAGCTTTCTGCATTGAGAGATTTCTTTAAAAAAAATTAAATAATTTTCTGTGAAGTGAAAACTTAATGTTTCACTCTAAGCATGCTGACAAGAAATGAGTTGTTACCACTCAGTTCCTGAGAAGAAATCTTCACCATTAAGAAAGACTGTGCAAGGTCTTCTCTTCTGTCTTGGTTAAGTATTCAAAATTTTGTTCTAAACCAGCTTAATTAGAAGGCAAACTAGAACTGATAGCAGAGATCATAGAGAAAGCAAATCTACATTTAGTTGCTCCAGTAGGGGCTCTAGCTATCCCAGGAGGTGACTGTGGCCAGCCCATCGCGTTGCAACCAGGCTCTGCACAGCCAGGCAGCAGAAGTAAGTTTAGCACTGGGTAGTTCATCAATACTTTGTGCACCATTTTTACAAGACCTCAGGAGCTGGTCTTCCACCCAGGCAGCAGCATTTTGTCTCCCTCCAAGTTTGACTGGCATCCCTGCAAACACTTCCAGTTTTTACTTCATTGGAGTGTGGATGTGAGGGTGAAGCGCTGTAATAAACAACAGGAATTGATGTTGTCTAATGAAAAATGAATGGTTCTTCTGATTTCAGAAGGAATACTGCACGTGAAAGGTAAAATAGTCATTGCCACCAGGACTGGACTGCAGTTACACTCCTAAAATTAAGTAAAGAATTCATTAACACGAGGCTCTTACCGTAAACATTCAGGATCAGTCTGAGGTTTTTCAGTGACTTGGACTTTTTCTGCTTCTAAGGCTTTTGTCTTTCTTTCAGCTTCCCTGATTACTTTCTCAAGGTCTAAACATGAAATCAGAATTACCCTATAAATATATATTAATCATCCATATTCAAAGACCTTCTACATATTCTAAATTTATATTTTCTAATATTTCTTCATGAAACTCTTTGAAGGGTAAAGGCATCTAAATAAAGAAAATGAATTATTTTATTATTATTGTAATCATATATTGCAATCTAGAAAATTTCACTCCTTTTCCCAAACAATTTAGGATCATATTTACTGCTTTTCTTAGCACTTACTCTGATGTGTTACTTAGGTATCTGAAAAAAAAGACACTAAAGCACTCCAGATTAAATTATTTTAATCCAGATTTCACAATATTCCCTATTGCTGTGATCACCTTTGACACAGAAGATTTTAAACAATATTTATGTTGATTTTAAGTTCTTTGAAACATTAAATTCTCCATTTAAGTATATGACCAGCAAAAGTAAAACTTGCTTTCATATTTACAGCTCATGATTCAGTAGATCTCTGGACCTCAGTAACAATGACATTTCAAATAAATCTCATTGAAATCCACAATATTTTTTATAACCAAGTTTAAAAATCATGTATTACATATTGTAACAATAAATTAAAATATTTTTACTATGATTCCTTTCTCTTGAGAAAAGAAAATTGACAGAAAAGATTTTTCAAAAGCATTTGTCAAGCCAGAAATAATTATCATAACAAGTAGTTATCAGGCACACCTTTGAGCTCACTTTGGAGAGTAAATAAATCCTGCTTTAATTCATTCTTCTGCAGCTGGAGTGCATTTAACTGAACATTTTTATGTTCCATTGACTCCATTTCTAAGAAAAAATACGTTTCAAATTAAAATGCATTGCAGTTTAGCATTCATGATACAATCTTAAATATTCTTAACTACTTCTACCAATCTTCAGCTAGTCAAAAGAACCTTAAATATAAAACCAAAATAAACTAAAATAATTCATATAAAACACAGTTCACAGGAAATTATATGTCATATAATGTATTCATAGCTATGAAAGAAAATTATTTTTTTAATGTTATTGAGCTGTTCAACATATTTTGTTGACTGGGCATAAAAAGAATGTTTTGCTTTAGAGTTACTTCAGCTATAAAGAAAGGAAGATGACTGATTGAATAGGTAGAGAACAGACACCTCTCAGCAAGACTGAAAAAAAGCCCCTTCTTAGTTTGTTTAGTGTTATATATATTTGAACCTTACTATTAGACAGCATCTGGAATTAATTGTGATTGTTTTTCTAACAGCAGGAGGTCTTCACATAGTTTCCTTGTTACGAGTTGCTTAAATTTTTCACTTCAGAGTTGTCAGTGTGCCCAGGAACGTAGCAGACAAAAAGACAAGTTGTACGTCAAGAAATGTGCAATTAAAGTATGGAATCGAGATGGCAACTGAACTTGGAGAACTTTAGTCACCTTTCAGGTACTACTGATCATTTAAGTGCCCACCTCTGCCTGAATATGTAAAAATAAAATGCTAAAAGTAGCACTTGACACCAAATACAGACTTTTCAGTTGTAGATTAGCCACAGGAAACAAGAAAGAAGGTACTACCATGTGCAAACTCAAATGGATAGTCCTTTTTCAGTAACTTTATAGCAGATATGGAGAATTGAGAGGGCTGTTGCTTGAAAAAGGATGAGGCTGGAATGAACTTTGAGGGGTTATCTACTGTATTCTTCTCCCGAAGGCAGGATCAGCTGTACCACTGTCATTTCTGAAAAACGCTGGTTTGACCTTTTTTTGAAGACCTTTGGTAGCGGACACTCCTGGTTCCTTTGGTAATGGAATCTTCTAAGGCAGAATGCTTCAATTATCCACTGTTCTTAGAAAGATTCCTAAGCTGTCAGTCAGACTCTCCCTTCTTGTGCTTTACTCTTGTTGCGTTTTGTTCAGTTCACTATGGCTATAGAGAATATGTTCATTTCCTTTCTACATGATACTTTATCAATTTGAAGATTAGGATCCATCTTTCATTAGTCTTTTCCTTAATAGCTTAAATAGTGACAGTTCTTTCATTTTCTTCCTTCTCATGTGCTCCAGAACTCTGATTACTCTCACTAGTCCTATGTGGATTCTCTCCAGCTGGTCAAAATTTTTTTTTGAAGTTTAAGATCAAAATGAGATGCACAGTACTCCAGCTCAGAGTTTAACTGCCCCAAATAGAGGGAGGAACTATTTTCATGTCTTAGAGGTCGAATTGTGTTTGTGTCTCAGCGTGGTGTTGGCATTCTGATATCATTGACTCATGTTCAGCCAGTGATCCATGACGACCCTGATTTCCTTGCGGAAGGACTGCTCTGCAGTGTGACCCTGTGCTCTGAGAGATGTCATACTCTGTACCTTAACTGAAAATCAAGCTGCACTGTGGCAGTAAAGGACCAATCCTACAGGACATCTGTGCATACAATTCTTTAGAAGCTAAGGAAATGTACAGAGCTCAACCACATGTGGTTCTAAACCTAATTCAGTCACTGGGTATGTCTTTGAGCTCTGTGCTGGCTGAATTAGACATTGGGAGCCACTTCTACAGGTCGACTGCTTCTCCTCACAGTGCTCACATCAGAAAGGCTGAAGAATATAGGGAACAGAGGAACCTTTAATTATGCTTGGTATGTCAGACCACACTCTTTCAGTTCAGTGCTAAAAGGAAGATCCAGGCAGCAGGAGAATGGAATTAAAATTACTAGTTTGCACAGCTATATTTTATAGATTTATATTAATCCAAGATAAACTGGTTTAATATAAGACTTACCATTTTTCAACAGAGTTGCCTCATTGTCTAAATCATTTATTTCAGTCTTGACTTTTTTTTTAATAAGAAGATCTCTACTACTTGTTAGTCCATATTCATTGTTAAACTCGGTTACTTCTCTGGTAAAATTATCTTCCTCTTCAGTAATTTTTCTCTTTGCATCTTCCTGAAATAAAAAAAGGAAAGACTGAATTTTCAGGTGAAAAAAAAATGAAAGTCTTTGTTAAGCTAGGCAGACTGAAACACACTGTTGTTTTTTATCCTTAAATTTGTAGTAGAAAAGTAAATAAATAAGCAAAAATTAAATAAAGTAAATAAATGTAAAAGTAAAGAAAATATTTACTTTTTCTTATAAGCACATGAAAATGGTCTACAGCTCTATCATTATGCCTGTTGTTTTAAACTTTTTTTTCTGAAAAAATGAAGGGTCTATTTTTGATAATAGAGCATTTAAAAAATCACTGCATTATGTTATAGACTTGAACCAGCAGCCTTTCAGTTCAACTCCCTTACTGAAAATAGAAAATTCTGTTTAAAGTCAATAGCATAGTATGGCAGTTCTTTCTTTTTAGTTTATAATTAAACTAAATAAAACTGTTGTTTAATCCTCTGCAGAATGCAGACTTCCTTTAACTCCCTTAATAACTAACAAGAAAGCTATCATTGATAGAAAATCACTGTTTAATTTTCTGGGAAAAAACATATTCAAAAGAGAAAGGTTATATTAAATTCCTTCCAAGAAATCTTAATTGATTGCTAAATTACGTGAAATGAAATAACACCTATATACAAGAAAAAAGAAATGATAACCTATATATCAAACTTCACACATATACTGGGAATACTTTGGGTGTTGCAGAAATATGTATATAGTTAAAAAGATATCTGCCTCAAGATTTAGGTTTAATACTGGTCATTTGTACTGAATGCTTAAAATTTAGCTCTGCTGATTTAAAGGGCAAATACATATGCAGAAAAGACTGCTCCTCTGTGGCATTTCTTCATTGTTGAAGCCTCAACAAAGTAAGAGGAAGGAAATATTCAGGTTAGCATCTGAGAGAACGGAAAAACTTGTCCTAAGTAGCTACCTTTGAAGAGGTGGTGAGGTGTGTCTGGCATCAAAGAGATTGTGTGCTATGTCAGGATTGCTAAACTGTCCACATGTGCTAAAATGTGGTGTGGGCATCCCTGGGTTTTTCCTTTGATCCTTTTCAATATATTTTACTGTGGATGAGGCAATCCAATTTAAGGCGATGCTTTCCTAGTTTACTTTTACAAAGGAAATGATCTGTCAGAATTGGAGTTCAGTCATACAACAGCAAACATTGGAAAATGAAGTCAAGAATATAAAATCAGCTTTGGAGATAAAATGCAGCATACACTACCTTAGATCATGGTTTAAATTAAATGTGAGAATTTATCTACATTTCTATTGTTACAGATGCTAAAATAAGAAGAAAAAAAAAATTCCTGATTTAAAACATTAGTTTTTCCAGATCTTCATTTTAAAGCTGATTGCTGTTGTGGAATAGAAAAGAGCTGTGTGAATAACACAGCTGGAAACATACCAAAATTTTAAGAAGATTGGTTCTTTGATTAATAAGTTCAGCTTTTTGTTTTTCTAAGCTGTCTTCACGTTTCTTCAGAATTTCTAAGTGGAACTGCTTTACAGAGAGATGCTGAACCTTCCAAAAGGAAAAAAAAAGATTATGAAGTAAGGTTATTGTTTAATTGTTTCATATACTCTGAAATTGTACACAAGGATCTTGGTCGAGTTTAAAAAGAGCTGGCACAGCTGCTGGACTAACAAAAGCATAACAGCTCTTTTTTTCCCTCAATAACCTTTCAGTATACTACCAAGCTTTTGAAAAGTCTCCTTTCTTTAAAAGACTCATTTAGTGGTGCTCTGTCTATCTAAAATGGCATTTTAAAGTCTGCTAGGTTTAGGAGAAATTTTTTCCAGGTAAAAACCAGGAAAAATATTGACCACATGGGATCCTTTCCCCAACATAATCCCCTGTTCTCCATCTTACTGTGGAAAGCTCATCACGAACCAAACAAGACAATAGTATCAGAATAGTATCAGAATAGTATCAGAGGGACAGGGGTCCAGCATCCTGGTTTTGACTGAATGGCTGTACATGTCATCCACTCTGCAAAGCTTCTATGGAATATGCAAAGGAGGGCGGGATATTTTTCTGAGCACAATTTCTGGGATTTTTAGCTAAGGAAGGGTAATGGGAATTAGCCCATTGGTTATGGACAGTTTGCTCATAAACCCCCCAAGCCCTAAACTTCAATTTTGCACACAGGTTTATTTAGAGTTTTATTAATTTTAACCATTTGTTTATCTGATATTAGGGTATGCTCTTCAACCATTGCATTTCCAAATTTGCTGAAGACTTCTCATTTTTCCAGCACATCTACTGTATCATCATCTAACCTAAGTGCAGATACACGGTGGGCTAAACTATAACAATAATAAATCGGAAACAGCTAAGTGTTGTAGAGTCTTAAAGGATGAGAATCAATCTTTTGATGGAGTGTCAAATTCTCTTGACTCAGAGCAATGAGTAGGGAAAGTAAAGTTAGATTTGCCCACAGACAGCAAAGGCAGAGGGGAAGTGTCAGGAAGTAAATGGAACAGTCAGGCTGACACATGAGTGTTTGTGTGTGTAGAAGCACAAAAGACCAAATAAGAGTGGTATTACAGTGGTAAAAATGAAAAGATTTGAAATTTAATAATGCACATGATTGTGGAGAGGGCACAGATAAAGTGCATCTGATCAAAATAGGAGGATAGTGGAATGAAACGCCCAAAGACTAGAATGTGAGAGGTGGAAAGGAAAGGACCAGATTTTTTCCTCATCCCTGGTACGTCCAGTGTGCTAAGTGTGCAGGACATGCTTAGCTCAGAATTTATTTTACATATTAATTCAAAGAGAGTAGATGGGCTTACACCACTGTATTTGTAATACTGGACATAACTAGCTGCAGTGTAGTTTCTCCATCTGTAAGATGCCAAATTCATCTATGCATTTGCAACCGATGTTTTTTAAAGAAATCATTGAGCTACAAACAGCAAAATGCTATAATTCGGGTTCTAATTACATGCTACCAGGTTTTACAGAAGAGAGGGGAAAATTGCATTTCCTAGGACTCTTTGATTGACCACAGGCAGTGTCTGTGAAATAGATGTCAAAAAACTTCTGAACTCAGTCTCATCATCTTGGTCAGGCATCACCTACTGTGCATGCACGTGGTTGGATATGCGTGCTTATAAAGAACTGCAGTTATTTGGTGGGATAAATTGAACAGAAGCAGCTGAACAGCATTATTTAATATTATTTGAATTACAGAACTGTTGCAGACATATGTAAGCCTAATTCCTGTAGCAAAAAATAAATTACTTTAAATAACGTCAATAACTATATAATCTTTAAACCTAAATACAATCTGATTGAAATGCATTTTTCTATTCCATTAGTTTTTTGTATCATTTCCTATCTATAAATGAATCAACGTCAGACAAGGCAAGCAAGTAAAATGTATTTTTGTGGACATCAGTGAGAATATTATTAATACTGGTCAGTAAAGCACATAAAATTTAATTAGGAATAGTTCTTCAGCTCTTCCCATTAGTCATTTACAATAATGGCTCTACTCTCGGGACCTTCTGTACCTACCACATAAACCTTGATTATAAATCACAATGCATCAATAACAAATTAGTAGTATAAACATAAAATTTTGATGTTCATAAATAAATTTATGAGTGAGACTACTGACGACTTCACCTAACAAGCAACATCCAGATATAATCTGTGTTGGATAAATACGTTACTATTTTAAAGCACCTTTGGACTCTGAGATTGTGGCATGCATAAATGTGAGTGTCTGAGTAACTGCCTGCATGATTATAGTCTCAGTTTGCAACCAGGAAATACTTGTGAATGAGTTCTATTCTGATCCCTTCTCAGTAATGTTGATATTATATATATATATATATATATATATATATATAAATAGTCCTTTGCAAAAGGCAGAAGAGACTGTTTTAGGAAGGATGAAAATCATCCCCCAAACATTTATTTTCACAACTACATGAGGCAATCTCCCAAAGGTTCTTGAAGTTGTTTATTTAAATGATAGCATCCAACAGTTCTGACTTCAAAGGAGGCTCCACATGCCTTCCTGTTGTGAATACACATTCTGTCAGCATAGATACTTAAGAGCACAGGGGAGGGTATTTAGACTTAATTTTCAGACACAAGCAAATGGATTTTTAAATAATTTGCATCCACAGGTGTTATTGGTGAAAAAATCTGCAAAACCAGTGTCTTCATCTGAAAATACATCTGCAGTTTGATTAAATGGAAAGAATAATAAAATCACTATTTAGATTCAGAAACTTCCCTCTGTCCTTGGCCTCCCTAGAAAAACACTCAGGGCTTGTAAGCCCTAATTGTAAGCTCACAGAAAGATCTTCGGTATATGACTCAAGATCCTGTGAAGTAAACACAGGGAATACTTCCATATATTTTGTGTGAAAGGCCATTAATGAATGGCATTGGGCAAGCAAGGGATGGCTTCTGTACACTGGAGGAAAGTGGTGTAACAAATTGCAGGACTGTTAAAACAGGGTATCTCACACTGTGCCCCAAGAGTCAGCCTGCCCCGAACACAGCCAGGGCCAGCCTGAAGGGTGAGATTTGTGGGAGGAAGGATGTTGATGGACACCT
Source organism: Corvus hawaiiensis (assembly GCF_020740725.1). NCBI lineage: Eukaryota > Metazoa > Chordata > Aves > Passeriformes > Corvidae > Corvus > Corvus hawaiiensis. The sequence continues at coordinate 7,344,594 of NC_063220.1, forward strand.
TATTCACTACAGAAAGGCACAGTGCAGGTTTCCTCCACACTCTGCTACTCAGCAGGTGAAGCACACTCCTCAAAAGTGCTTATGGATGTATTCCTGAAAGAATAGGTCGTATATTTGTAAACATAACGTATTTCATTATTATGCACACTATAAATATGCCTGCTCACCTTGGTTTCTAAGTTAATTTTTGCAGTGCTCAGCTCTTCTTTTGTTTGGTTAATTTTTTCGTAACTTCTATTTATGTCGCATTTAGCTGCAAGCCAACAAAAACCTGTAAGACTGTGTGCTCAGTTTGTAAAAGTTACATCCTGATAGAAACGTGCCAGTGACAAGAACCAGCCATGCTGGCTGCCGCCGAGCTTTCCCTGGCACGAGTCCCCTCAGGACACCCCTGCGGGACTCATCCCCTGGGAATGGGGAGGCCCCTCAGGATGGCGCCCATGGGGCCAACCTTGTTGGATGAAGTTCCTCTTCTCCCTTGCCTGCTTCTGCATGAACTCGATTTGCTGGAACAAAGCATTCAGGTTCATTCCTGGCTTCTCGCGGAGCCTGTGGGCTCTGCGGGCCGTGCTCTTTGCGAGGGTTCCCGGAGGGTCCCCACAGCCCTGCCCTCAGGCCTCCGCCTCGGCCTCCCTGGGCCTGGGACAGAGGCCTGGGGACACAGGGACAGAGCGGGAGGTGAGGGCTGCAGAAAGGGTGGCAAGAGCAAACCCCAAGAAGAAGGAAGTGTGGGTGACTGGCTAGGGGAGCCCACAAGGAAAACAGGGAATGGGAATGGGCAGGCAGCACAGTAGGAGCAGGAGACAGAAGATATTTGGTAAGGAAAAAGCCAGCTGATACTGAATCATGTCAAACTTGGGCACACCTGTCAGACTGGTTCTGACTCAGGATCTGGGGAGTTTTAGTCAAACAAGCTCTGACTTCTTTAATTCCCTAGGACCATGTGCTCCATCCTGGTTTTGTCATTCAGAAGCTGTTTTTCTTTACTGCTTCCTTTCTCTATGGAGTGACCACCACCCTTTCATCTGCTCACATTTACTTACCTTTTGAAGTAAGATGTCTTTTGAAGACTGACGTCTAACCTGAGCAGTTAGGGAGGTAGGCTAAAATCTCCTATCACAGAGGAGAACATGGTAAAGTTAACTCCATGGAACCTACAGTGATCAGACTCAGCTTGGTTGCAGTTCACCATGAGTGTAAAATGGGCAGTGTTTCTGTTCCTGTTAGTCCCAGTAAGCAAAGATCACAACACAGCCCCTCCTGTGCTCTTTTGGAGCACAGTTGTGTACAAATTTACAATGCTCTGAGTTCCTGCAAAGTTTTGGTTTGTACATTACTGGATGGTACACCTGGAAATGTAAGCACCTGGTTGAAAATACAATTCACATTCCAGGGTTTGCTTTTACATCCTGGGAAGGATTGACTATATTCCCTGCAGAGAATAACTATGTGAAGTTTGCCTATTTACTTTGAGGCAGAAAAAGCCTGGAGGAATGGAACTTTATAGATTTCCAGCCTTTTTAACACTGAAAAAGATTAGGATTATTGACAGTCTTGTGTTGCTATAGTTTTCCTCTGCAGCAGAAAAGTTCAGAAATTAGAAAATCTTTGACCATCAAAAACCAAAACAATATACAATGAGAGTGCAAATGTATCATTAATGAAAAAGCTGTTCTAAGTTAGCAGAATGAAACTGACAATTCTGGAAAAATCTTATAGCATTTACTGCTTAAAAGGTGCCATGTTACAGCTGATAGTGTGTTATAAAATGATGTTTTTTAAAGGAAAGACATTGCTCTAAGAAAGAAAATGTGGGTTCTGATGAAATTTAAACCCCTGAAACTAGCACATTATGTTGCAAGAAATAAAATTATTTTTTAAAGTGGAACAAAGTGCAACTGAGGGGGTAGAGTTCACAAAAGTGAATTTAGAAAATGCTTCAGAAGTGAAGCTTCCTACCCAAAGGCCAAAGGAAAAGCAGATGAGTCAAACAGGAACATTTGGTGACTGAGACAGTGATTTGTTACACAGGTCTGATGAGTGAAAAAGTCGTTTTACAAAATTCAAGAAAACGAACCGTTCTATCAGTGGATCAAGGAGAAAATAAAATGAAAAGCTTTCTTTGAAGTTTTTGAGACTTGACTGCTTTTGTGTTTCAAGCTGAGAAGGCTGTTGTGGGCTGGGATAGAGTTCAGTGTCACTTATTAAAAGAACGACTGTGTTTTGTGGAGGGTGCTTCAGCGCCTCTAATTATGGCAAAAGAGCTGCTCTCCCCAGAAAGAGGAGTCTGACTCCAACTGCACTTCTCACTGTCTGAGAATGACCATTCAGCATGATTAACAGTTCTCTAAGAGTCTCCTTCAGAGACTGAGAAAATTCAGTGGGACAAGTAATTGACATTAAGCTTCACAGCTTTTGACTCCTGCAGCTATTTGCCATGTCCGTGGTTTTTACATGGTAAATTACTCACAATAATAACTCAGGATTGTATAAATTTAACCATGCATGTGAAACATACACCAGTGGTGTCAGAATCAGGATCAAGGCTATCAGTTCAAAGGTGTGCAGTTGCTGGCTCCCATGGAAAGGGATGAGATGGCACTCAACCAAATGTTTCAGGATAAAAGTAAAATGTGCATTACCTTCGCTTGACTCCAACTTTTGCAAAGCACAAGACCTTTGGTAGATCACTAGCTGCTAGAAAGGTGACTTTAATTTCATTCTGTCGGTCATATCAGTACATCCTAATCTTAATCTATATCTGTATCTTAATCACTGTGCTGTAATCAGGTCATGTCTTTTTAGTGTTCTTCAAAATTACTAATTGCCCTTTGTAATCAGGCTGCTGTGCTAATTGTAAAGTTTCTTCTACAAGTGTTTTCTCTAGTTTGTGTAGGAAGAAGAAAAGAAAGATTTTGCTTGTAATTTCAAGACACTATAAAAAAATTATTACTGTAACTTCTTTCTAAATCATATACACTCAGATTGTTTCATGAATTGTTTTTCTAAAAGCCAAAAAAAAAGAGGCAAAAGTAAAGAAGTGGCAGGATAAAAATTTGATAATGCAATATGGTCTTCACCACAAGAAGAGCATGATAAGAGCTAGAAATTGTAGGATTATAGTTACAAATAAATTTTGTCTTTTGGTCTTAAGCAGTGTTAGTATTATTTTTTCCATATACAAACTACACTGCTTACTTTTGAACTGTTTTATTTATAGCAAACCTTCTTACCAGCCTGTATCTCTCTGGTTTTCCTTTGCTCTTGGTGGTCTTTGTATTTGACAACTATTTTTGAACTAACTTTTTTCTACCTCACATGAAGGAATAAAGTCAAATTGTTCTGTGGCATAAATTCACAGCTGCCATTTTGCATTCAGTGCTGAAGTGCCATTTCCTTTACAGGAAATAGCCTATATATGTGTGTGCATGTGTGTGTGTATGTTAAAAACAAAAATATATATGAAAGTGCTCTAACCCCTTGGAATGTAGTGCTGAGCAGCAATGCTATTGGAGAGAAACCACAAACAGTGAGAAACCCAGTAATTATTTATCATAAATAAGCATTTAAAAAATCAGACGTAATAAAAATTAATTTTATAATGCCACTTCTAAACAGCAAGGCTTTAACTCTACTATTTAAAACTTCGTTAAAATTGTGAAAATTCAGAAAGCAGTGTAGCTTGGTAACATCAAGCAAAGTGTTTTCAATGTAAATCAAGAGCATTTTGTGCGCTGATTCTCCTGCTCTTGCTGGCAACCACTTAACTACTTCAACTACTTCGGAAAACCTAGAGCAAGACAACAGTGAAGGGAAACATTAAAATGCAGTAATAACCTATAATTTATGGCCTATCTCAAATTTCCTGAGGAACTCAGGCTAAGAACAGTCTAGTTTTTATCTCTGGAAGAGTGAGAGCAAACTGCTGACCCACAGGCTGGAAGCTCTCCATTTCTACTAGAGTGCTCAGCAAGGCAGTCATGAAAGGACACCCTGTTTCCTCATCGTAACAGCAGGGCATAGACTACAAAATCCATGTAATAAAATATAAAATAATGGAAAATAGAGAAATAAATCCCTGGCAAATTATATGGAAATGAGTATCACGAGAAATGAGAATGCTTCTCTTTGCCCCAAGTCCCTATTTGTTTTTCCAGGTGAAAAAATTGTGAGTTAGTGAAAAGCTCTGTGTGTTTATTAAAAACTATTAAGCAGTAACTTTGTACTCCACCATTACATGCCTGGCTGCAATGGAGAATTAGCGATACCCTTTTCCACTTTGGTAGGAATGTAAACAACTCCACAACAGATGTTCTTTATAAGGACAAAGCCTGCTATTTGCATTGTGATATCTCTGTTTGAGTCTTATATCCAAGATTTTGTTTAATTCCATCTGGAAAGGCTTCACTGCATCTCTTTAGCTTACTAAAGCAAAGATTATTCTTTTATGGGTTTAAATCAAAGTTTTCTTTTTAATTTGATCAGAAAAACACACCACCTGCTTTCTTTGCTGATTGGTTACTGTGCTGTTATACAGGTATCCACATTGTTCCTCTGCAGTGGTTTAGTGTCTTAAATATATTTCATTTGTTTCTTTTACTGAGTCTGAGAGTCTATCCTAAAACTTTTATACTCTGCTCTTCTGTACTATTTGGATAAGCAACAAATGAGGCTCTCATTTTGAAACATATATCAGAGCTCTTATTTATCTTGGCATAAGGGTAGTGACTTGCCTAATGAAGAAAAAATTTTTCAGATCTGGAGTGCATATCACAGTACAAAACACAGCCTTGGATTTGCATTTTCATAGTAAATTTTCTTAATTATTTATATGGGGAAACTGTAGCTTGCTTTACATCAATACTGGTTGCCCCTAAGTTGGCACCCAATGGAAGCTACAACAGAAACAGAGAATAAGCACTTTTTACATTGTTTGTATCTTCCATTTATAAAAGAGATTTTTTTCGTTTTGTATTAGCAGAAACGTAAATGAATTATCCATCAAGTTGTAGCATCCTATAAGAAGATGGGTGGTAGCATTAAATCCTCTGAAAAATGGGCTGTTAAAGAAATACTTTGAGGACTGCGACCTTCATGCAAGAAAGTAATCTTGGATTGAAATGCATTAAACAGTCTGTTGGAAAGTTCATTTTAATTGATTAATTATGGTATGTCTCCTATAACCATATAACACCAGTATGCCAGCTTAGCTCTTTTTGTCTTACAAATTTTATCTTAAGCATAGAAAAATATTAATAAACACTGAAAAAAAAAGTAATAATTTTACAGTTAGTTAATCAAAGAAAAGAAATTTTCTTTTATTTTTTTCCATTTCAGTCTATTCTCAGAAGTTCACATACAATCCTGTTAAATTATCAGGTGAGCAGCTGTTATTATTTCTTCTAAAATATTTCAGATTTTAAAATAATTTTTTTCTTTAAGCTCTATTTCTATTAGATGTTGCACTTGCAGGAAAAATATGTGCAGATGACTGAAATGAAATGGCTTTATTGTCTTTATTCATAACAGGAGTGTTATTTAGTGCTAGGTTAGATAACTTTTATACTTTCACTGTATGCATTAAAGCCAAATGAGTTTCTTGCATACTGAGAATAGTTCTCATGTGAAACCAAGAGTCGTCCATTACACTTTTAGGCTTCTCTGATAATAGTTTTCATAAGATTAATTTTATGGTTCCATCTGTGTTCCCTCTTAAAAACGTGACAACTTCCTTAGACATTCAGCCATGGGCTGAACTAGGCAGCAGTAGAAATTATTTCACGTTCCATGCAAATGCCCAGACCAAGAAAGTTTGAGGAAGGGCTGTCTCAGTTTGACTAAAACATATATCCTGAATCTGAAAACTTGCTGTATTGAAACTGCATGGTCTCATGAAACCTCTTATCAAAATACGGCCAGATGGTATTTTTTAGTGACAAACTGTTTTCTAAGAAAGTTTCAATTCTAATCATTTATTCAGAAAAAAAAAAAATCTATTGTCCCTACTCCTTCAAAATACCTGCAACCAGTTTTCAGAATGTTGTTTTCCTTGAGGGTATTGTGGAAAAGGTACATTCTACCTGCAGGTTTTAAAAGCTGCTTTGTAAAATCCAATCTAATAAATAAATCTCTATAAAACAGGGCCCTCTTCTTTCTGCACAGACCTTTGTGGGCAGAGGTACACATTTAATAAAGAATTAACAGTGATAAATAACACTACATAAACTTTACTGCCTATTGATCCTGGTGCTATGCTGTAATTTCATCTTTTTTAAAGGTGGCATAAAAAAGGAGAACCTAGAGTTTGGATTCTATCCCTTCCATATTCCTTCGCATTGATGCTTCTGGAAGATTAGCTACCTTTAATCCTGAAATTTCAAAGGCTTCATGGCACACATCTGCATACATCTGCCAGGACTCAGAGCATAGGCATGAGAATAAAAGCATTCCATTCAAGTAGAGTAGAAAGTCACAGCTGCACTAAGCATGTATTATCAATTGTGCTGCATTCATAAATTAATAATTTGCATTGTATTACAGTCACTTCTTTCCAGAAGTATTAAACATATCTATTCACAGATTGTGTGAAAAGTATATAAATAATTCTGCTGGGTTTGTCTTTTTACAGCTTGTCTTTTGAGAAAGAAGATAACAGAAGGGAAGTGAATTAGAATAAGTAGCAAAAATACTGCTCCTTTTAAAATAATTGCCTTTTTCCCATTTTGAAAATTAAATCAGAATATTTAAAATATCTGCACTAAGTCAGTTCTTTGAATACAAAATTAATATCCATAGTTGAGGCTGCAGAGTTTATAAAAGTGAATAACACACACTGTTTTCATATGTGTTTTCATGCATGCTTTGGCCTATTCCTCTTTCTTTTAAAAAATACATCATATCTAGGCTGCTGTTGATGTTGTTTTTAACCCTCCTTTTCCACTGCTAAAAGAAATAAACATATCTTAAATGCCAGTTTCGAAGCAATTGTTGTTAGTTGTGAATGCTATTAGATCTTCCAGTGCTGCAAAAAAGATAAATAAAGAATTTAGAAAAGGAATAAAAATAAGGTGCTTAAGGGACACAGAGCAATGGAATTTTCCCCAAATGAGCTATCAGCTAAACAGAGCCTATCTACTGCCAGAAAATGGAGAGGGTTAAACATTTCAGGGCACTGGAAGAATCCTGCAATGCTGATTTGCACTGAATGCATTTGTAGGGATTTTATGTGTATCTGTTCAGTTCAGGGCCAACTCAATACAACTAAAGGCTAATAATGTTATCCCCCATATTCACGAAAAGGAAAAAAGGTGGTCAAATAAAATGCAGGCATGATGCTTTGACCTCAACACCAAGCAAGATCTTAAGAGTAGATTTTGAAGGAAAAAAAATTACCAAGAACCTAGAAGTAAGTGGAAAGCAGGAAAAACTACAGCATGTTTTTATCAAGGACAGATTGTATCAGACTAACTTAATATCTTTATTTGATAAGATAATTGTCCCAGAGAAGAGTAATGCAGTAGACCTAATCTACCTTGAGTGAAATAAGGCATTATATTGTCTGTTGTAGCAAGTTATGGAAGGGGGAAAAGATGAGCTTTAGTGCAAGCACTGAAGGTGGAAGAGGAACTGAGCAAAGGGTTATATTAAATATGGTTCTGTTAAAAATATCAAAATGAAAGGAGCTTGCTAGCAGAATTCCTCTAGGACTGATCTTGGCACTGATTTAAGTGATATTTTTTAACTTGGTGAATGTAAGAGAATGGGTATGGCATTAAGAGATGACACAAAATTGGAATGACCAGCACATCAGAAAAAATAAATGACCTCATGGACTGACAAAATGGAAATCTAATAGTATAGAAATTAGAGGGCCGTGCTTGGGGATTAAGATCATGTTCTTTTACTATAGCCTGGTGTCCAGATAATTGGTGTCAATAGGGAGGTGAAGAAGTTTAATGCATTAATCAGCTGTGATGTGACATGAGCCATCATTGTCATGGCCATGCAGCAGTTTCAGGGTAAATTGGGTGAAGGATTTTCATTGAAGACAACAAAGTGTTAATATTGCTTTACAAGGCATTAGTAAGACAACTCTCAGAATATTGTTTATAGTTCTCATGACCCACATTGATGCACAGCAGGTGCAGAGTGGGCTGATTAGGGGAAAGGAGTACCTGTTTTCTCAGCTGAGACGAAAATAGCTTATCTGGCAAAACAAAGCTTGAAAAAGGGCATATGGTTGTCTTTAAAAGTATGTGTGGGGGTAGATGGGAGAGAAGGCAACTTTTATGTTAAAGGATAACACTATTTCAAGATCAGATACAAACAATTATGAATAAATGAGAAATTTAAAAGAAGGTTCATGGCAATCTGTGCAAAGCTCTGGAACTGCTTACAGACAAGGTCGTGGAGGCAGGGCCCTGAACTGCTTCCAGATGGAAATTTATAAATTAATAAGGGGTATGTGTGACATGATGAAGAGATCATGTGTCAGAATATAAAGTTTGTGATATAAAGCTTTGGATACCTACTGACATTGCCAGAGGAGCTTAATTGGAAGCTTTTTTGTGTACTTTCTTTATACAGTCCCTAAAAAGAAAAGTTTCCAACTGGTCCATGTGCCAGCCCTTCTATTCTGCATTCACCAGGACTTTTATATTCCTTTTTGGTGCAAAGTACAGGAGAAGGGGACTGCCCTTTCTTAAATGGTAAGATTAGAAGCAGGCTAAAATGGGGCAATTTTTTAGGATGTCAGGTGTTAACAAGATATAACCTACCTATATGCTCAGGGTTAAACTGATCACCTGATTGAGACTGGGAAGTATTTCTTCTCCAAGTCATAGCGGTTGGGGTTATGGAAGATATTGTATTCCTCTCTAACAGAAACTATCTGAAAAGGTATATGAGTGTTTTCTTTGTGAAGTATCTGCTCTTGCAGACTGGTAAGATGTGACTGATCAAGAAATCTCATTACTTTAATATCTTCTACTGTCCTCCAGTGTTTTTCAAACTTTTATTCTCCTGAGGTATGAGGGGGTGTGACTGTAATGTAGGAGATTATTTCAGTACATTACATGTTTGATCAAGGTTTGCTTTTTCAGATTTTTCAAGAGTTTCCTCTGAATAAGAAAATTTTACATTTGTTGAGGTAGCAAAGAGATGAATAAGAGGTAGTCAAGGATACTTCATAAGTATTGGTAAGTTTGAAAATGAAAAAGTTGGTAATTTTTGTGAACCAGAAATTCCTGGGACCTTACAGCAGGAAAGTCCTATAATCAGTGATTCTAGCTCAAAGAATCCAAAAAGCATTTTAGAAGATTTCATACTTTGTTAACCTGGATTCTAAGGGCTTTTTAGCTTAGGTATTACACTAATACACTTACAGATGCCTCACCTTATTAAATGATTGAGATTCTTCAGACTTTATAAAATCCATTTACACATTGTTTTTCTTCCAGTTTCAGTTTCTTGACAACTGCTACCTGGAAAGAAATGCCTGAAAAGTGGTAGTGCTTTATCTCATTAAATGTGTAGGGGGCCTATGGCAATCAGGCTCCTAACTCACCTGTCATAGTTAAGTAGATACAATCAGACGGGGTGTAAATTTACTGTATTTATAATATTTAATTCTAAAGATTGCTTTTTACACATATATGGATCCTCAAAATGGAGGCCACACAGGCCATAATTGTATAAAAAATCTACTGAGTAATTCAGTGTGAATTATTGACTTTCATATCTATGCTTGTAGTGGTTGAGTTGACATCTTTCTTGCTACTAATGAAAACAAGATACGTGGTGCATCTCTGTATTACTTCTTGAATTCTGAATAAGTGTACTTTGAAATTTTGCAGTTTATTTTTCATAACCTATACAGTGCTGTAAGTTCTGAGATGAGGTTTATTTATGCCTTGCAATCCAGGAAGCTGAAGTTTGAGAGGGTTTTTTTTGGTTACTAAATGACAGTGTAATCTACTGCTACTCAGTCTGTCCCTCTCTTTATACTTCCTTTCAAAGAAAATAGCAGATCATAAGTCAGGTCAAATCTAGTCCGTATCTGGCTTTTTTGTGTCTTGTTTTGAAAAATTATCTTTTAAGACAAATCATAAAAAATCTTGTAAAAATATTTTATCTATATTACTATTATACATAAGTCTTCACTGAAAGATAAGTTGCCTTTCAGGGAAGAGGTGGCCTGAGACATCTATAGAATATTTATGTCTCTAAATCTGCCAGTCCTCCAAAATCCTCTTGTGCAATTTACTTTGAATTAAGCAAATGCTTAGCTGTCTGCTGGTGATGCAAACAGCAAAATCACCAAATTAGTTTTCCTTTGTTTTTCATACCATTGTGTCTGAGGAGTCCAGGGTTACAAGCCATGGAACCTTGTAAAAAATAGTTGGCAACTGCCTGGAATACAGAACTTTCTAAATTCAAATTCCTCATAGAGAATGGTTTCTCCCGCACTTCTCAGTCCCGTTTGAGTACCATCTGGAACAGCAGTAAAATAAAGCTAAACTCTTTTCACCATCCTTAATTAATAAATCCAGTTGAAAATAGCTTTTTTTCCGCCTAATAAATTGTGTGATTAAATTTAAGCTGAAAACTTTCTGTTGAGTCATTGTTGTGGTTTAACTCCAGCCAGCAACTAAGCACCACATAGCTTGCCTCAGTGGGATGAGAGAATCAGAAAGGTAAAAGTAAGAAAACATGTGGGTTGAAATAAGAACAGTTTAATAATTAAAATCAGAATAATAAATTGGATTTAAAAGGAAAATAACAAAAAGGGAGAAATAAACCCCCCAAAAAACACATGATGTAAATGAAAAACAATTGCTTGCCACTGACAGAATGCTGCCCAGCCTGTTCCTGAGCAGCTGTCCCCAGCCAGCTTTCCCCCAAATTTATATGCTGAGCATGATGACCCCTGCTATAGAATATCCCTGTGGTCAGCTGGGGTCAGCTGTCCTGGCTGACCCTCCCAGCTTCTTGTGCACCCCCAGCTATTACTTTTTCTTCTTTTACTTTTTCATCTCGAGTTCTTTTAACTCAGAGTTTGAACTGAGATGCAGGAGATTGAGTATTCTTGTTTATTATATCTTATCAGTAACACAGCTGCACAGAGAGTGCCTCTTTGTTGGAAGGATGGAAAACGGCCGTGAGTTTTACTCTTCCAAGATTTTTAAAGTCTAAACTAACCAATTATGACATGCTAAGTAATATGTTTTTACTTACAATCCAAATACTAGCTTTTCGTGTTCTGCAGTGTGGAACTTTTGACCCAATGACAGAACATTCAGGTATGTGAAGAAGAAGGAGAAAAAAGAAGACACACATCCACACCCCAAATCCTCCATATTGTAACCTATTCTTACCTATATGTTCTAAACCTAATTTTCTACATTTCTACATATTTCACCCAGTGACATAACTTTTAATTACACAGCAACAACCTCAGCGTTATCACACAATTTAGGAAACTTCTCCCAGGGTTTTGGATTGATTACAGTGTGTTTCTGAGGATCACTGCCTCTCAGCACTGAAAGGCTGAAATTCTCAGAATCCAGGGTTCCAACATCCAGCCTCCTCGCTGATGGGGTAGAGAAAAGAAGTCCTTGTATGGTGTAAGCACTGCTCAGCAACAACTAAACAACTAAATATCAGTGTGTTATAAATGTTATTCTCAGCCTAAATCCAAACTCAGTACTGTATCAGCTGCTAACTCTACCCAGCCAAAACTGGAATGGTCATTTTAAGCTGGCTTGTTGGTTAGAAACACAGGACTTTTTGAAGGCAATGTCATTTTAGCTTTTTAGATACCCTAATACTCCTCTCCTACATGCCCCAGCCTCTATTGTTCTTGTCTAAGCTATTGTCATCAAACATTTATTTTCCTTTTATTCCACAGGAAAACTGTGATACATACATCAGAGCTTTCAAGCCTTGATTTCCTCGTATCAAAAAAGTCCTGCTGCTAAGCAGACACCAGGCTCTGCTGGCAGGAAGTCACCTTCTTGTGCTCTTGCTTGTATGCTGTACACACGTCCCATAGATCACCTCAGATGGAGGAGCAAAGTGTTTGGTCACCTTCTTTAAAGCTCCCTGTTGGAAACCCAAGCAGGGCTGAATTTGGAAGTCCACCCACAAGATGGAAAGTTAACTCTACTATGTCTAATTGCCAAGGTATTTGTATGGCCAGTACAGTATTTCACTGCTCATTTTAATCACCAAGATACTGGGTTTCTCTGCAAAAGTGTTGGATTGAGGCCTTGAAATATGGTAAGAATATGGTGGTTTGGGTTGAGGAAGATGAGTATCCCAAGGGATAAAAGGAGTTTTAAATTTTAAGTTAATTTTTTTTTCACTTTTAGCAAAGATCTAAACCTCAATTTTAAATTAATACTGACTGGGCAGTCAGTACATTTTCAGCTTTTCTTCAATAGTGTCTCTGTGCTGAAGTGAACTATTTTAGATGTCTGAAAAAGCATTGCTTAATGCCTGCAAGCACTGTCAGAAATCAATAATTTTGAAATTTGTGCTATTTGTACTTTAGGGTTCCATATCACTTTAATTCAGTCTGTTTATAGTAGATTAAAAGTGGGTATGGACAAGTCTCACAAAGCACATAAATGTGTTAAATTATATTCTTTTAATTATAGAAAGAACATAATTTTGATATTTGCAATATTAACTGGATGTTTATTGAAGCTCTGCAAAAAAAGGGCAAATTCAAAAATCACAGGAAATAGCATTGTTTTGGTGATGTTGTGGAACTTGCAGATAGTGACACCTATTACCTTAAAATTTTTTCAAGATTGAAAATATTGTTAGAATTAAAAGAATTTAAGAAAAAAAAAGAAAAAAACTCTGACTAGCTCCAGTCATAAAGATTAGAATGTAATCAACTTCAGAAACCATGATATTAATCACTATTGCTTTGGATTTTTGAGATTCTGTGAACATCATGCTTACATTTCATTCTGGCAAGGTGCCATCATTGTACATGTTTAAACAAGTCTGCATTATTTTGTTATAAATAGTGTTCTACTGGATAATTAAACAAGTCAGAAACTTGGAGGGGTCACACTGTGAGTGTATAGGTAATTTGTTACAGCTTTAAATTTACTGTATTTACATTTTATCTTAACATTTTGTCTGCAAACAGTTTTTTCTTCTTTCATAAATTAATAAATCAGAAATTCCTATGAAAACGAGTTCATCAGAAACTTACTTCTTTCCCTTACTTGGGGCTGAATATTCCTAGTCTTTTTGCCATTTATAAAATAAGTTATACAGCTCAACTGCTCATGTCTGCAGCCATTGCTGAGTTCAAAAGTATGGCCTTTAGAAATGTTCCTCAGGGATGGCTTTGGTGTGGAGAAAATGGTAATTCCACATCCATATCCCTCACAGAGGGACAGGTGGAGTGTGAAGTCCTTCACACGTGGTTACTTTTACTCCCAATTTAGGACACAGTTTACTCCTGGGTATTCAGAATACTGTTACACGATAATGACTCTCAGGATCACGTTTAAAAGTCTGCATTGTTATTTTTCACATGAATTACGCCTGCCATTAAAACTGTACGATGGATGCAGACATGCAAAAAAGCTTTCTTTACTGGTGTTGCCAGTAACTCCATCCCTCTAAAGCAAGTGCTGTAGATTTAACTGTGCATCACATGATTAAACCAGGAAAAGTTCTTGGACAGACAGAGCTGTAGCTGGCGTCATGAATGCTCAAAGAAAAGGGAAGAAACTGCAAATACCATCAGCTGGGAGTCTGGCTGACACTGAACCGTGCCCAGTCAAGTTCACTGCTTTTGTGTGTGCACTGCTCCATCAGAATTCTACAGTAGCAGCAGAGAAGCCAAGTAATGGAATTATGGGGTATTTTAATAGAACAAACAGGTCTTGATTTTCAACACTGTTTCCAGCTGATAGTCAATTGGATTAAAGAAGAATTATCTCATCATAAGGTTCTTCCTAAACTGTATTAAAAAACCCCATGTGTTAATAAAGGAGACACTGTTGATGATTCAAGAAATATTGTCTTTTCATCCCATACTTATTGAATACCTTCTATGACTAAACCGCAGAGTTCAAATCCTGATGTTTGTTCATTTTTTTCTGTAGTTTTTGCAGCTATTCTGAAAACTGTGTAAACAAACCAAAAAATACCTCTCCCCAACCACCCCAAATTAAAAAAAAAATCCACCACAAGCCAAACAAAAAAACCAACTCACCAAACCATGCAATCCCTCCTTAAATCCCAACAAGGCACAAAACCTCACACCCTCCCCACAAAAAAACCCCACAACGCAAACAATAAACCCCCAATATTGCTGCACCTTTCATAGAGATTCTGTGACATGCAGCCAATTAGAGATATCTGAGAATAATCAGTTTTGGTTTCTCAAGGCATTCACAACACTAGTTTCTTCCACTTCCATTTTCCCTTGATATTCTTTCACCTCCAATATAAATATCTTGTGACATTCTGTACCCAAAATTTCTTACCTCAGAGGAAGACTGATGAAACAGAGATTGTAGAAATTAACGCTGACAGAGTCACTAACCTTTTGAGAAACTTCCAGTAAAATTACAATTTTGGTGATACCATCAGGAGAAAAATTTTTTTCAGTCGTCAGGGCCATTCTAGCAAATGTACAGAAAATACGGCTTTGAAAATCCAAGATGATAATTTTGCCTTTGGTCACTAAATTCTAAAATGACTTTAACCTCCATACATCTTTTTTGACTTCCCTACACAGGGCAGGTGTCAGGGCAGATTTGGTCCCACAATTTAGAAGAAGATATGTACAGTAAGCGAAAGCAAAATGTTCCTCCATGATTTAGCATGCTTTGCTCTGTAAATGTGTGTGTATCCGGTGTAGCATGAGCAGTGAAAAGCTGAATACCCATCACTAGAGCTGTGCATGTTTGAACAGAAAATCTCACCACCTTTAAACACCATTCTATACACAGCATTTTCATCGCTTTCAATTAAAAATGGGAGGGAAATGAATTTGCATGTAAGTGAAGCAGTATGCAAATACAAGATACCAACATTCTCATTTTAACATGGATTTTCTCAGATGCTGATCTAGAATATGATTTCAATGTTCTGAAATGCTCATGTGGCTATGTTGTAAAGCAGTGTGGATGCTATATTCTTACAGAATAGACAACTGGAGTAAGTAATTTTCTAGCTCTAGTTTTTCTGAAAAAATGAGGAGGCTCATTAATGTAAATATATTTTATGTAGTATAAGGTAGGGTTTCCTGTCCTATGGTTCAGGATCAAATGGAATGCTCAAGACCAAGCTGCTGGAAATCACTGAAATTTTGAACACAAAAGGAAGTTTTCAAGTTACCAAACCAAACTGTGGCCTTGGCTGGATCACATTGGTTGCTAATGCTCAGGGGATGCTGAAGGTTGATGCTGCTGGTGTATTTCACAGAATCACACAGAATATTCTGAGTTGGAAGGGACCCAGAGGGATCATTGAGTCAGCTCTTAAGTGAATGGTCCATACGGAGGTCGAACCCATAACCCTGGCATTCTAAGCACTGTGCTCGGAGCAAGTGATCTGGAGGCTGAAGTTTCAAAGGATGCTGTTGTAGCATCTGAATTGTATTGTTCCAAATTCCCTGAGCACCTGAATTACTACTACTTAATAGACGATATTTCATTTTTTGGTCATCTTTTATACTTTTACCTCACTGCGCCACATCGAGTCTCTGTGCTGCTGGATCCTCTATTGCCATGGAATTCTGCGCCCTGTTTTCTGCGGAGGCAGGAATCCCTTCCCACGTTAGCCTGCACTGTCCCTACCAACAGCTAGGGGGCGGTGTTACCCCATTTTTAAAGCAAAAAGCCCCAGATCCAGGGATCCAGGGATTGGCCTCTCCTAACAACCCTTTCCTTACCAGTTTGGACAAACTATCACAGTCTGTGCCTTAATAGAACTACTTAAACGGAATCATTTCTATAAGATACTGAACTTCACAAGTAGCTGCAGTTCCATCAGCATTTTCATGTTTTTAGGGGTAACCAGTATATTGTGTTTCTTAACTACAAACTCTGAATTGCATTGCACACTTGGTGTTTCTGCATCTATTCTACTG
Source organism: Corvus hawaiiensis (assembly GCF_020740725.1). Lineage (NCBI taxonomy): Eukaryota > Metazoa > Chordata > Aves > Passeriformes > Corvidae > Corvus > Corvus hawaiiensis. The sequence continues at coordinate 7,360,723 of NC_063220.1, forward strand.
AATTTTGTCACTTTATTTTTCTTCCTTTTTTTTTTTTCCTCCTTCCAGGTGGCTTGATACTATATCTGCACAACCTCTGGCGAGGACAGGGACACAGGAGTTTAGGAAAAACTTCCTGGCCAAGAAGAGCTGTGGGAATTCACTACCAGTCTGATTAAAGCACAGGGAGAGGGGGTGGGGGGTGGCAGGCATGGCACAGTGAATTTCTTTTCTTATACTTTTGAATCAATTAAGTCACTTAGTAATCGGGATTGCACTTCCACAGGTTTTTTATTTGATTGCTGTGTGAATACTCATTGCTTACTTTGCTTTTGTTTTATGTTTTTTCTGATACTTACTGAAAGCTCTAAACCCAAATAAATGACAGGTTCAGTAAAAACTCAATCTTGCTTTTGTGTTCCAAAAGCCCATTCAAGGCTTCATAAGCCCCTCAAAATTGATTTTTGGAGCGCTGTTATTTAATCTGCCCTTTACAAAACTTTAATGCCTTGAGCAAATCCTTCTTGCCTTATTCCCACCAAAAGGCATTTTGACTTCACGGTAACCAGATAAATATAAGACAAAAAATGCAGTTCAGGCTGTTCCCCCAGTCCCTAGTAATTCTCTCACTTCTCTATTCTCCCTTTCTCATTATTGAAGAAAGCCTCCTGTGTAAACACTACTTTTTGTGCTCCCATGGTATACAGACTTTTTCCCATCACTTGCTTGCTCTCCCCCACCTGCTAGATATGACTCATTAGTTTAGCTTTAGCTTTGCTTCACCTCTTCACTCCCCTAAGAATTGTATTTAAAGTTCATGGCACTGTTCTTATTCTCAGCATACTTTCTCTTCACATACCTAGCGGCACTGCAGATAATAACTGTGTAATGTTCCCTGGGCTCAGCGGCTCCAACTTCAATATTTTCTTCCAGGGTTCAGTCTTTAAAAGGAGGTCTGTGGCAGAGATGGCAAAGGGAATCTGCAGACTAACCCTGGGCCAGGCAATGGACTAATTCAGCCTTCTTGTCCGCTCACTGGCATCTGAACCACTGCCAGCCAGACGAACCTAACGCAGTGCTCCAACACCGCAGCCCTTGCAAGTGGAACTGGCTGCAAAGCAACATCCACCGCCTTTGCAGGAGGCATCTCTGCGCATGATACCTCCTGAGAGTTTGCTGTCATTAGTTTACATGCAAAGGAGAATGCAGAAGGACATCAGTAGAACTGAATGCAGCGAAGTTCCTGTTCTGCTTTCGCTCACTGTGTATGCCTGGTCTCCAGGAGCAGATGGCCTGGATAGATACAAGCTGCTGTTGCTCGATGCTGTTGCTGCATTCAGAGCATTTGGGCCCAGGCTGCAAGGCGACAGGAAGCTTAAAACTGCCCAGTGTTAGGGGTTACACTTACCTCAACCTCCTTGGAAAGAAAAGGGTTCCAAGAGCTGATTTCACTGAAATTTTAGTATCAAATAACTCCACTATCCCCATTACTTTGCCTTTTCCTTGTGAAAAGTTTTCAATGAAAGAAAACCTGCTATTGTATAACAGCTTCCAACTAGAAAGAAACTAGTAATTACAGGTAGATAAAGACTGAAGTACTGGCAGTTAATACTGGCAGCAAGTATCTTGAAGTACTTGGTTCTGCCTTCCACATTATTTATACTGTAATGGCCTTTAAACAATAATCCAGTGGTGATTGTGTTGTCATCCTTCCTCTAATGAAGTGTTTGTCTTTACCAGCTGAACCTTATATATGTTATGTTACATTAATTTTTTTGAAACTTTTCTATAAAACTCACCCAGCAGAATATTTTAAAAGCTTAAATATCTTTAAAATATTTGCATTAATGTCCATATGGCTTATTCTTTTATTCTTCATTTGTCTGAAGAGACTCATGTGTTGAATGATTGACAGATACAAATTGTAAGGCAGACCTTGGTTTGACTGAAATCAGCAGCAAAACATTCAGTGACTTAGTTTTACCCCAGGGCAGGTAAAAGGCACTTGGAAAGCACTGTGCAAAGACCCAGAGGATTGTGACTCCAGCGACAGAGTGGCTTATGGGATTTTGGCTGCAACAAAAATTTATAAATAATTCCATCTCTGAAAGAAAAAAAGAAAAAGAAAAACAAAAGTAGTTTCTGCTGTGGAACAAATGTCCTTGTGATTTTTAAGAGGCTTTCTCCCACCTATTGTCCTGGTAAAGAGTGTGTAGCAGTTGGATATTCTGAGCAACTGTATGTAGCATGGACTTTCTTCTTGGATCTTGTTTCTCAAACATGGTTGCATTTTAAACTTCTTTCCCATTAAAACCTTTTAACCTTTTTTCACCTTGGGTGGTAGTTTTCCAGAGATGAGTCAAAATACTGGCAAGAGGAGTGTTTAGATAGTATTCAGAATTTTTGGATGAACGTTTTCCAGCTGTTTTCTTATTTCTGAACTGTCAGCGACATTTTGTTCAACGTTTAACACTTAAAATGTAATTTCAGTTTTGCTGTAACAGTAAACACCCCACAAAAGCTGTGTTTTGTAACAGTGAAAGTAGTTATTAATGCAGAGATTTTCAATGTGTTGCTTTTTTATATGCCAAATAATTTGTGTGTATGTATGCATTCAGGACATCAATACATGAATGGTTTTGTAAAAAGTGGCTGGGTTTTCAGCCTGATTTTCAGTTGCTATCCTCTGCTGTGAATGTTGTAGCTATTCTTGACTTAGGCTTCTAAATGATAGGAGAATTATGCTGCCTTCATGTTAGATACACAGATAACTCCTATTACCGAGCTTATGGTGTGTCATAATGATGTCAAAATTACCAGTGAAGAAATAATCATCTCTCTGTATCACCCAGTTCAATTTCTATTGAAGTGTTTGGAAGACCAACTTGTTTCATTAAATACCAGCTATTCAAAAAGCTGAAGCTGTCTTGAATCGTCAATGCTATCACCAACGTAGCACCTTCTAATTATCATGAAACACTCCAGAAATCTGGTCATTGTTTCTCCAATTACATCCTTGGACGTGCAGCAGATAATAGACTTCGTAACCATATCATAGTAAATGCCTCTTCACATTAAACAACCAAAACACCAAACTTATGACTTAAATCAGTTGCAACGTCCTATCAATACTACAATTTCACTGAGAGAACCAGTACTTTGCACAGGGGTTTTTTTGGGTTTTGTTTAGTTTTATTTTTGTTGTGTGTCATGGGTTTTGGGGTTTTTTTTGGGTAGAAATGCGAATCTGTCTGTTAAGAAAAAGTGGCAACACAGGGAAGAAAAACCCCGTACAACAAACCAAACAAAAATAAGCCCTTTCCATTTGGGTTCTATGAATGTTGTACTCTCTGTATATCCTGGCATATGCTAAGCTTTTAAATAAGTGTTTTGAAGTACCTTACAACAGTTTAGCTCCATCTGCCATCCAGTTTTTGCTCTAAAAGTGGCCAGCCGGATAATCTCCCATCTCACGAAGCAAGGCAAACTCCTTTATGCAAAATTTATTGCAAGGAGAAGCAAATTCCTGAAGTCAAATGGGCCAAATAGCTTGTTGACAAAACTACCAAGGAACATATATACTGACTTTGAAAAATAGAAAAAAATAAACCCAAAACAACACATTCGGTTGCAGCCAGAACACAAAACCACCTGAACAGAATTTTCCACATATGAAAACAAGGAAATCTGGAAGCTGAAGCTATTTTAGGCTAATTGCGTTTTGTTGGGTTTCGGAGGAGCGGTACGTAGTAGCAACTGTGGGAAAACCACTAAATAGTTCTCTGTTTGAACCATCTGTCACGAATATGGGACATATGTTCGCTTTGTTTATTCAGGAGCCAAGTGGAAGCCGATACACTGCGCTCGGCCCCGGCCGAGGGCTGGACCGCACCGCGCACTGCAGGGATGCGGCTCCCGGCTCCGCGGGCGCGGGGCCCGCCCGCCCCACGGCGGCTGCGGAGAAAAACGGGCGGTGCTCCCGCCGCCCTGGGGTCGCAGAGGGACGCCCCGGGCTTCCCCCGCGGGCGGCGGGGCCGGCAGGGGGAGGCCGCGGCCGCCGAGCCCCGCGGAGGGCGGGCGGGGAGCGGGGCAGCCCCGCGGGGCCGCCGCCTCTCCCCGGCTCGCCCGGCTGCCGGCGGAGCCCGGTCGGAACCGCTCCCGCCGAGCGCCGGGGCCGCTCCCGGGGCGGCGGGGGCTCCGCTCCGCTCTGCTCGGCGGAACCGGAGCGGCCGCGCCTCCCGCCCGTCCCAGTTTTCCCTGGCAAACTTTGGCTGCCGGCAGCGCCGCACGCACGGCCCCCCCCCTCCGCCCCGGCGGCAACGCTCCGCGCAGCCTGCGCGGCCCCGCGCACCGCCCCGGCCCCGGCGCGTCAATAAAGTTGCGGTCGGGAGGGTGGAAGAAGCGAATTGCCCCGGTGGCTCGGGAAGCCGTGGCTCGGGGCTGCCAGCGGCTAGCCCCGGCTGCGGGTCCGGGGGCGGGCGGGCGCTGCGGGTCTCGTGTGTGCACCCCCCTCCCGCCCCCCGTGCGCTCTCGGTCCCTCCCTGGGAACAGGCGCTGCCCACCCAAGGAGGCGACCGGCGCTCCTGCCCCGCTGCCGCTCGCTCACTCACACACGCTCCCACACAGACACACACACATATACCCGTGCGTGCGCCTCTCGCTCCCGCACTGGAGTCAGTGCTTGTGCCTGCAGGTTGCTCAGACCTGAAATCTAAAGGAAAAGCTCAGCGTCTGCGTCGCTGCTCCTGCCGCCGGTGGTGGTAGCGGTGAAGAGGAGGGGGGTTGTGGTTTTTTTTTTTTTTTTTTTTTTTTCCTTGGTGGGTTTTTTTCCCCCCTTGAATTCAATGGATCTGAACTTGGAGCCTTTGGACCTCGGCGGTGTTGGAATATCTACATGCTGATCATCTTTGTTGTGACACATCAAGTCGTTTGGGGAAACCATCCGAAGACAGCAAGATGTTTCTCGTTCTCTTGTACTTCGCTTTGCCCTTAGTGGGTAAGTTGCTGGTGCCTGATTTCGGTTTGCACATCGCTTCATAAAGCAGAGCATAGGGTTTATGGGACTGGGAGCCTGATGGTTGTCAGTCTATTGTTTAGGCAGAACAGTGAAGTTTCCAGTAGTTTTTATGGCTCTGCCTCACATCAGTTAGCCCGGTCTACGTTTAAAGCTTTGTGAGGTTGCAGACTTCGGTACTTGCCTGTCTAGCCTCTTATTAAATTGGGTCCTCGCAAGTTACAGGGAAACTTTTCATTTAAATAAAATAAGGCTGCCTGGGGAGGGTGGGGGATGACAAGAGCCAGCTGAAGGATTACATCTTCACCTGAACCTGGCAGCATGCCCGACTGGTAGTGGTTTGCAGCCCAAACTGGTTTCCTTTCCACAGGAGAGGTTTGCATTTCCATCCGCATGTGTCTGAGGGAGCATGACGGGGGCGCGATGGAGAGGAGAGAGTTAATGCAATTTGCTTTGTTCTCCTGCAAAAGCATCATACGTGGAGAGAGATGGGGAGGGGGGGAAGTAACAAATTCTACCTTTATACATATAGAATAAGAAAAAATGTGTACAGCCTTTAAAAAGTGACTGACGCAAAGACAGGCTAATATCAATCAGTGAGGATACTTATCTCCCTCAGCGGGTTTTTCCTGGATGTAAGTGAAATAACAGCAAAGCTCTTGTGGAAAGTGAGGCTGAATATTTAACCCCTCAGTTAAAATCTGGACTGGAACGCTGATTTGTTTCACCAAAATGGATCTATGGAATAACAAATTTTGTCAGGCACATTAACCCCTCTGGGTTTTCTTTCCTTTTTGTGTTTCCTCATAAATCAGCCATCAGGGTTAAAAAATACTGTTTCCTTGGACTCCCCCGAAAGTGGATCTAAGCCCATGGAAACCCTGTGTGCTTTTTCCTAAGGTGTAGCATGAAGCCAGGAGGTTTGCAAGGTGCTGCTCCTGGGGTTGGCTACATGTGCTGCGTGAGGAGGTGCCCCGTGCTTCCCAGATGCTTCTCTGGAGCTCGGGTAGAACCCACCCTCCTCCCTCAAAGAGCGTGTGTTGGTTTGTGTCTCCTCTCCATAGATGTACTTTTGTCTGCAGAAGTGAGCGGGCTGCCTGGAGGGGACCGCCTGGACTGCGTGAAAGCCAGCGATCAGTGTCTGAAGGAGCAGAGCTGTAGTACTAAATTCAGGACACTGAGGCAGTGTGTAGCCGGCAAAGAGAGCAACTTCAGCCGGACCACGGGCCTGGAGGCGAAGGACGAATGCAGAAGCGCCATGGAAGCTCTCAAGCAGAAATCCCTGTACAACTGCCGCTGCAAGAGGGGCATGAAGAAGGAGAAGAACTGCCTGCGCATTTACTGGAGCATGTACCAGAGCTTGCAGGGTACGTGGCGAAGCGCAGAACCCCCAGTGCAGGGTGCGGGTTTGCGCCTGCCGCTGAGCCCCAGCCGGGCTCTGACCCCGCAGCTCTCATTGTGCTCGTCAGCTGCCGCCCGAGGAGCCTCCATCCGCCCCCAGCGCAGCTGCGGCTCCGGTCCTGGGCTGGGAATGGACAGTGAGAGCTTCCTCCAGGGGACCCAGCTGACCTTTCTAAACCACAGTCAAAAAATAAGGGCACTAGCATGTGCAAGAGCCACAAAAACAGTAATTTGGAGACATTTTCTTAATAATATTAAAACTCCTTAATTAGGACTCACCTAACAAGACCACAGGGCACTGGGACTAGTTTCTTAGCTTTTTTGGTGAAAGTTAAATATAATATGAAGAGGAGATTGTTTTAAGTAAAAGTTTATTTTTTCCTTTCCTGTATTTAGTAGCAGTATTCCCTGGACATGCTGAGGCATAAAAAACCCCAAAGTTTATGTGTCCTAGAGCATGTAGATGTGCCAGTTAGAAGGGATATGACAGTGATTGACTCAGGACTCCTCTGCTACTCATATTCATAAGGCAAATTTCCCTTAGTCTGCTGAGAATAGTCAGGTCCTCATATGAGACAGCATTTCTAGCCCTGTTTTGCTGTGGCCCAGGAGTTGAAGGTGCAGTCCTTCACTTCAGTGTGCTTTTTCTTTTTTTTTTTTTAGTTGCTTTTGCAATAAGGGAAGTAATCCCACATATCCATATGTGTTAATGAGTCCAGACATATATTTTTGCTAACTGTAATAATGGACATTTTGTGCATCATAAAAAGCTTCTCTTCCAACATCATCTTGTTAGAAGTGTTTTATACCAAAGATGCTAGTTTTTGGCTGTTAGCTGAGCTGCTCTGGAAAAGAGCTCTGCTGTTAATGCTGAATGTAGAGGAACATCCTTGCTACAACTTCTCTCCCACTGGAATGAGATGGGACAGTCCCTGTGATGTCACAGGCTGTCTTTGCAAATTATGACCTTACCCAGGGAGGAAGGAGAGAAAAGATCTGTGACAGGGACAATCAGCTCCTTTAGGTGTTTCTATAGCTAATTCTTTGAGAAGTAGCCATATAAACTTTTTAAATGGATTTAAGGGGAGTACATTTCACTAAGTAAAAGTAAACAAGTAATCTTACCCCAAATTCTTGTATAAGAAAAAAATGCAAATATTTTTTGTCCTTAGGAAATGACTTGCTTGAAGATTCCCCTTATGAGCCAGTTAACAGCAGACTATCAGACATATTCAGGCTAGCACCAATTGTATCAGGTAAGCAGACTTAAAATTCTTTAACTGATACATGATTTTATAATTGAATTATGGAACTTTCAAGCAGTACTCATAACTAAAAAGAAATTATAATGGCTTCCTGAATTTAGGAAGCTCATGATATAGTTGCACAAAAGAAAAGGCTAATTGGTTTTGAAGTGAAAGAGTGCTTGGCAGGATGGCAATTTGTATTCTTTTTGAGTCATTCTTGACAATAAATGCTAAATTTTCCTGTAGGTGGCAATCTGATTCCCTGTGTTCCCAATTTACAAATCATTTCCTTTTTGGGAATTTGGTCAGTGCAAGTTACCTCCTATTGACTTTACAGAAATCAGAAGATACATCTTTCAAATGTTTGCATAAGGGAATGCTTTCTAGTTTCATACAGTTCTGTAAAAAAAGAAAATTCAGAATTAAGGCTTGTCTTCTTTTCTGGAACTGCTGCCTTTTTAAAGAGCCTGTTCACAACTTTCTTCCTCCTTTTTCTTCCACCTCCTTGCCTTTTTTCTTGTTGCTGTGTGGCTGCCTTTCAGAACTTTTTTGTGGTATGTTGAATAGGTTGCTTGGCGATTAAACAATGATGTTTGTTCTTTATCAGCCTAAATTATACTCATTTGGGATCATATTTATTGAAAATATGGTTTGGGGGGGCATTCGCTGGTGTTACGGATTGGAATTTAATTTCTTTTTAGGAGTTTCAGAAAATCTTTTTTGAGGATGCAGTCTGTACTCTGGTCTTCTATTTCTTTAGCTCCATAAAACAAATCAACTATGCATGGTACAGTGTGTAAGTTGGACAGTGCTGAAGCTGTACTTAATGGAAAGGTTCTGGATAAGCATTAGGAGGTACCTCTTTAAAAGAAAGAAAAAAAAATAAAAGACCAGAGAGAGTGGCTTGACCAATTTTTAGCTGTACTTACACTTTTTAGGACTCAAAGTCTCATTAAAAGCCAGGGGGACTTAGATTGTTAAGTATTTAATGGTACAGATTTTCAAAGGCACATAGACACATAAAATGTAGATAACTGCCCGTTGGGATTTTCAGAAAGGACTAAGTGATTTAAATAGGCGTTAGATGCCCAGGCAGTTTTGAAAATTCTAAGTGCTTAATGCATCTTTATGTGTCTTAATGCCTTTGAAAATTGTCCCTTTAGTCACTTTTCAATATGTGACTTCAGATCCTTATGCCATACATCTTTTGAAAGCATTGTCTTATTTGGTGAGCCAGTCTGCTGGAGAAATAGTAGAGAGCAAAGATAAATCTCTGAAGAATCTTTATTTCTAATATTTTTTATTGCTTAAAACTCCAACTTAATATAAAACCAAGACAAAATCAGTGCAGAGGAGTTCCAGGCTGTTTTCTTAAAGTTTATGATCAGCCTGCCTGGGGCCAAATTCTAACCTACCTCAGCAGTTTTATGATCTGCAGAGAAATACCCAATCTGCTTTCTTCCTTTCTGTTATTTTTTTTAGATTCCCCATTTACTTGCAGAATAATTACCTTAAAGATGTAATTTTCATGTGCCCGTTCTGTGTGACAGTGAAGTAAGACATAGTTGCCAACAGGTGTCCATCCTACCACAGTTAGGTCTCATTCTGTGTTACCAGTGCACCCCAAATTGCTGCTCCCTTGGTCAAAAATTTCAGGCTTACAAGGATGGGAGGCCTAGAATTCACAGTGAGCAACAAACAGAAGTTGTCATCCAGTGGAAAAACACCAGTGTTTGAAAGTACTGTCAGCTGAAAGAGAAAGATTAGCAAAAGCATTTTTCTTATTGTCATGGTTACTATTGCATGCTGTATTCTTTAAAGCTCTTCAGTCTTACAGGTTTTTTGCAGAGCTCTGCAAATACAACAGAACTTGGTAAAATCTGAGTAAAACGAACAAACAGAACAATCCCTGTTCAGGTAGCATTGACAGGTGTTTTGTAACTGGTGTTCTGCTAATGTGGACATTGTATTTATAAATGTTGCTGCATTGTTCACTCCCATTAAAGTTACTTGTGTGTAATTAAAATCAGCAATTAACCCTTTCATATCACAAAGCCCATTCTGTGGTACTGTGAGATTTGGTATATATCAAGTAGAATGCTCTTGCCCCCTTTTGTCTTTATTTTAAATAGTATAAAATAATCACAGTACTTTTCTTCTGTGGTATGTAAAAGGGGAAGTCAGTGGCTGAGATGATTGTTTTGTGTCAGATAAGTCTTTTGTAGTCTACGTAAGCCTAACAAATGAAGGACAGCTTTTAAAACCAGTTAAAGTTGATGTAATTCTATTCTGATAGATGTTCAAAATTGCTTCCCCTATGGAGACAGGAGGCTGCAGTCTCTCTAATTCAAGCATCAATGTGTTGATTTAGAAAAAAAGTCAGGAATATATTGCTAAACCTGTTACTAAGTTTGAGTCTTCGCAGTTGAAAGACTGGGCTGTCTTGTTTTCTGTTTTGGGTTTGAATTTTCTTTGTAACTACTGTGTCAGACGTGGTGCTTCTGCCTCAAGGGTGTGAATTTCTTCCTGTTAATCAGCTCTTCAAATTGTTGAAGATTTGTGTGTTTTGGAGGGTAACAGATTTGGTTTAGTTTTTATGATGTAAAGATTTTGCTTAAACAGACATTTTTCCTTGAACCTTTGCCATTTTAGAGAGGTGAAAACGTTTTAAGGCCATTGACTTCTATCACAACTACAGTAAATGCAAAATCTGTTGATTAGATTTCAGAAGTGAGTTTCACACTACATTAAGGAGACATGCTTGAATTAGTAACTTCTTAAAGCTATCTGTGGCTTTTTACTATCTGGAGAACTGTTTGCCTCTTAAATTTGTAATTTATTTGACGTTGAGCCTTGCAACTGGAAGATAATGTTATTATTTGGTATTAGCTGATACAGTGTAGTGGTCATCTTGGGCACATTGTAAGAAAATACCGTGCATAGAAAATGTAGCTGCACATACCTGTAGAAATACTTAACAAAGTGGTGTTTCTGAAATGTCTCTCATTTCAACACAAAAGGGAGAGCCACCAGATCTGAATAAAATGCCTTAAGCCACATCTGTGAAGTGGTGTAAGTAGAAAACTCAGTGTTAAAAAGGCTTGGCTATTTAGATCAATGCTTTTAGGGTGACAAAATGCTCTCCTCCCATGGATTCACTTCTAAGTTGCCTGGTTGTTCATTGGCTTATTATGTCATCGTTATCTTTGTGAATCTTCTTTCTTTTACATCCATTATGTTCAGAAATAATCTTAAAAGAACAGGCTACATAAATCAGAACAGTTGTTAAAATGTGGAGGTTTTGCCGTTCATCTGTGGAGAATTGGTTGGTTACATGCTGCTAGTTAGGCCTTGCTTCTAGTTGGTAAAGCACAGGACTGGTAGAAATTAATTATTTTGCCAGTATTTCTTCTTAGTGTAGTAAATTGTTTTTGCAAAGTGCCTTGTGCATCGTTAACAAGTGAGAGAAAGAAAGTGGCTTGTATGATTGTGTGCCAAAGGGACTCTTCCCTGATTCTGCTGTTCTCATTAGAGGCTGCCTGATCTAAAAAGTCTGGGCATCTTCTGTCATAAAAGGTATGTGGAAACTTATATTTAGAAATGGGGATATTTTATATTTATTACGGTAAACTTCTAAATTAAAACCAAGAACTCAGTAGACAGCACAGCATGTTGGGTTTCTTGCTGGAGTGTATCATTCCACGTTAGAACACAGCACATGAAGTTACAAGGTTTGATTTGCACACTGACTAAGCTGTAAATGCAAACAGAAACAAAATGTAAGGTGGCTTTTTACTGTATATACAAAGTTGAGACTGTAAAATTCGTCAGTGCTGGAGTCTCAGGAGTGCGTGTGTGCTGGTGGCTATTACACTCTTTCTGTCAGATGTATGAGGATGGCTCTGGGTCTCCCTCTAGGATCTCTCCATTGCTCAGAAGGAGAGGAGGTTGCTCAGTAGTTTTCTCACCTTCCTTGGAGTTTTTCAAAGTCTTTTGGGCATCTTGAATAATTTATTCACAAATCACTAAGTCGATTGCAGGGAAAGTACGAATCCAGTGTGCAAAACACTCTATTGGGGATGTGACAGACTTTTATAAGGGAATAGTCCCCTCTCCCCAGCATAAAACCTGTTCTGAGTATTGATGGCCACTATTTGCCTCCTCCCTGTTACATTTTTCTTCTCAGGGATGCGGTAGAGACATCACTGAGAATGAACTGCAGATGTTTCCTTGGAAAAGTTGCCATCAGCAAAGGTGGAGGAGGAGGGTTGGGGTTTTTCAATCCGAATTCCCAGGATTCAGAGAAATAGGGCTTCCTTGTCTTCTCCTCATAGTTTCTCTTCCTGCTATTCTGTAAAGAGGGGCTGTAGAATTAGAACAAGCTGTGTCATAGTGATTAATTTCCCCCAAACCTTCAAAATCCCAAAATTCTTTTAATCAAGAATGGAGTGTTTCCCTATTCAGTTTTGTAATTCTTGATCTGATGTAAGAGCTGTGTTCTGGGTAGCAGGTCCCTGACACTTCAATTATTATTTACTTCTTTTTTTCCTACCTGGTAAATGACTTTTCATTTGTAGAATCCATGTATGGCATTTTTTAGATTGTTTATCAAAAAGATAAGTTAGAATCTCTCTCCTAGCCAAGGCATTCACTGCTTTTTCCTTTTGGGGTTTGTGGCGTGTGAATTAGTGGCTTCTCCCATGAATTAATACTGTATGACATCTCCAATTCCTATTGCCCGAGGCCTCTAATCCTGTTTCTGTTCCTAAATCTGTGTGCATTTCAAATGCCATGTATTTTTCTAATTTAACACTATGTCTTTTTATGAAATTTCTGTAAGATTGTTTGAGACGCCACTTTTCTACAAAGGCCACCTAATTTTAAAAATATTAAAAATGTTGATTTCTCTTGACACTTAGCAATGCTTTTATTAGGTCTTAAACCTCCATATTGTTGCTGCTTAGTTAAAAAAACCTGAGATACTTCATATTAGTCACCTTATATGTACACCCGAGTTGATAAACAATAAACCAGATCTTTTTAGGTTAATAGGAGTCTTGCAATCTGATTCTGTTCCCACTGAAGTAAGCATAACATATCAAAATCTTCTTATTTGATTATGATGTATTCTGTTTCCTCTTGTAATTTTTTTTTGGGCTTTGTTCTGGTTTTCTGATGTGAGGTCGAACCTTTTGATAACAGAAAAGTAAAAACTTCGTATATTAAGTTTCCATTAGATTGTCACACACAACACTATATTTTTCTTTATAAAGTAATGCATTAAAATAATAGCCCTTGAACCAATATTTAATACTGGTTTTACACAAATCCAGACTAACTCTATTTTTCCTCAGTGAGAATTTGTGTGCTGTTGCAAGAAAAAACCAGACAAACCAGGCATCTATTTTAGCTGTGTTTAACAAAATGAAAAAAGTTTGACAGAAATAAATCTAAGCATGTACAATGTTTGTGTTCTCTGACATTTCTGAGTGCAGATTTTCCTTGCAGAGACAACTAGGCAGATAACAAGTTATCGAGGGTGCATAGATACCAGTTACTGATTTCCACTTCTGCATTTTTATAATCAGATTGGATTTCACACAAAGGAAAATCACTTTGGTGACTGTTGGCTTGCAGGAGCTCTTTGAACATCCTGTTTTCTGCATTTCTTGAAGCTAGATCTGGTTATGAGAGGGGAATTAAGTACCTTGCTGAAGTAACTGATTGGCCTATAACGGCAGCACCTGTGCACTTTACCTTCAGCAGGATCATGAACAGGCCTTGAAAATAGAAATATGTAAATATTCTCAGTTTAGTCCATGTTGCTTTCCTTGGTAAGATTACTGGAACCTTTTTGCTAATTTCTTTGAAGAGCTGTAAAACAGAAGAAAAGGTCTGTGTTCCTCAGGTATTTAAAATGCACAGCTTTGAGCAGATGTAGTGCTTCTGCTTGTCCCAATAGTCTAGACAGGCTTTGCCAACCTGTTTCAACATGAGAAACAAGATTAAATGTGTTCCGTGGAAGGAGGAGGCACCCGATGATGCAACAAAGCATTTATGTGTGAATATTCAGCCTTTCCCTTAATGCCAGGAGTAGTAAGAGAGAGCAGTTAGAAGTCTTGAAGGAAACTCAGAGTTGGGCAGTATTTTCCTGAAGCCTCGGAGGAAAGTGTTGGGATAGAGCTGGTTGAACAAGCATGACCAGGTACTTTGTTACCAAATATGATATATTCAGTGAACCACATATTTTCTGGAGTAACATCTTTGGAGAATGGAACTGCCATCCCTTAGTCTGTAGCTTTGCAGGAAAGCCTCACTTATGGTGTGGTGGGTCAGATGTTAAATGAACAAATATGTATGTGCACTTTTGGGCAGCAAACTGTATTCTTGCTTCCCATTACAGGGAAGCTTTTTGATTTGCTTAAGTGCCACTTGAGTTTCTCTGAGGGAGGAGCAAAGCACAGAGGTACTGCCAATGGTGTTGGTGGGATTCTGAGGAGAGATTAGATCTCTCCTGAGGAGAGAAGCAGAATCAGGTTAACTGTTGGGAGAGGCACCACCATTCCAGTGATGTGGTGAGCAGGAACAGGCACAGGCTGCTGGGCACCTCAGACACACAGAACTGGCTGGGTCCCCTGTTTTCTCAAGTATCTGCAGACTGCAGTGTCTCAGGGGTGAGGGGTGGGACACACTGAGCCTGCTGATGGAGCAGCTGGAGGCGTGCTGTAGTGAGAGTGAACAGAAGCCCCGTGGTTCATGTGGTGACCTCTCTGTTGTCACTGGTTCAGTGATAAAGGTTGGTGTGAGGGTGAAAGAGAAGACTGCATTGAGCAGGCAGATTTCCATGGCAGCCTTCCTTTCAGGGCTTCCAAAATGCCTTTTCTAAAGCTGTTTTCGCTGGTGAAACCAAAAGAACAGCATCCTGCAGCTTACTGTCTCTTGATGGCACAGCAAGGTACAGTTTATGGCAGGCATTTTGCACCCTGGCTCTTTACATTTTCAGATATTTTTAAACTTTTATTTTTTTTATAACCCTATTTCTGTTTGACTCTCAGGGATAACTTTGACAGTCTTGGAGAAGCCAGTGCTATCTGTCAGGAGTTGACAGAATGTTAAAAATGCTAAGAGTAAAAGGCTTGTGTGTGATGAAAAGAAATAATGATTTCTGGATTGCAAGGCAGATACTTATTTGTGATAAGTATCCAACATTTGTTATTTTAAGATGTTTTAACATTGTTTTAACCTTAGAAAGGAATGTGTTTACAGCTTTGAGTTTTAGAAATGTGCCTGGTTTTGTTCATGAAATGTAATTCTGTAATTTATATTATTTTTGGTAGTATTTTTATATTCTTGCATTTTCCATCGATGAAACTAGTGCATCAATAATGCTGTCAGTATAGTTAGAGCATTACGACAATTAAGTTATTTTTGGAACAATTCTTCAGTTACTATGATGCTTTGACAATTTTTGTAAGTGTCAGGCTATTGTCCTGTACAATCTGCACTCAGCTTGAAATTTAATGTGAGAGAGGCATGACACAAAGTAATGGCACAGAGATAGCTCTTTCTGCATAGAAATTTGCAGAAATGATAGGTTGTAAAGAGACTTGAAGGTATCAAACAATTTGAGTAGAAACCCATAAATAAAGATGAATTTCAGCATTCAGTGGTTATATGATTTTATCACTGTCTGATGTCCATAAAATGCATCTTCCCATTAACATTTTGTCATGCAGCTGACAAGGTTCAGAAATGTTGAAAACTTCCATGCTTTTCCTTTTAAATTCTGCACCCTAAATTCGGTACTAAAGCTCCGTTCAGCAAACCCAGAAATGGCTGTTTCCTTGTTTCTCCTCCACTGGAGACAGCACAAGGATTCTTCCTGCAGTCCCACAGCCTCCACCCCAGTGCAGGTGTTTTTTGTGTTTAGCTCTGGCAGTCAGGCTTGTGCTAACCACTGCTGCTTCCCTGAGCTGAGAATCCCAGCTCATTCCTGCCTTGATGTACCTTTTCCAAAAACTGCCTTCCCTTCTTTGATTGCCAACTTTCCTCTCGGTGTAACTCCCCCACCAAATCCCCTCCAGCTGCAGGACTTCAGGGGTTTCTTTCTCTGTCACTGCAGCACAGAGTGGCTCTGCTTTCCACTTCTGCTGCTCCTCAGAAATCTGGTTGCAGTTTTTCCCATTCCTTTTGTGACACGCTTGTCTTCGCTGTCCTGTCTGATGTCTTTGCTTTGCACCCTTCTCTCCCATTCTTCAAATCCCCCAATGCCTCCCTGTCCTCCCTCATCCAGGACTTCTGGTGAAGCAACACCTTCTGTGTTGCTGCAAACTTGTGTTAAACTTAGCTTTTCTCAGCATTCTCCTAGTCGTTCTCTCACCCACCCTGTAAAGAGTTTGAGACGTGGTTTGCTTAATAAAAGGAATTGTTCCTGACTGATGGAACTAACAAAGCCTGAGACCTACCTTAATCCTTCATTCCCTGGATGCCCCCACTCTTTGCACAGAGTTCCTGTCTCCTCTGCCTGTGCAGTGACCTCTCCATGTGCTCCTTTGTCCTTTCCCTGGTCCTTAGTTCTGTCCCACGCCTCTGGTCTGTGGGGCAGCAGGTGCTGCAGCTGGCTGGGTGCTAGACCTGTGCTGAAGGACTGTGGGTCCCCACTCCCTCTTGGAGTGGCTCAGAGCCAGAGGCACGCCTGCCTTGTCAGGTCTACTTGGGTCTAAAACTGTGGTTTTTCATAAAATTTGTAAGAACTTCATATTCATTCCTCTGTCAGATTTGTTCAAGTATGACCTATGGGTTAAGAAATCACTGGGAGCTGCAGGGTGTGGAGAAGATAGAGACTAATATTTAATTTACTTAGATTTCCTTGAAAAATTATGATTAAAAAAAAAAGCAAATACAGCTCCTGTCATATCCCTAAGCATTAGACTGTGACATATCTCATCTTATTCTAGTCTCATAAAACATCTCGTGTGTCATACAAGTGATATAAATAAACATGCAGTGGACTTGAAACATACAGGCAATTAAGTGC
Organism: Corvus hawaiiensis; assembly: GCF_020740725.1. Taxonomy (NCBI): domain Eukaryota; kingdom Metazoa; phylum Chordata; class Aves; order Passeriformes; family Corvidae; genus Corvus; species Corvus hawaiiensis. The sequence continues at coordinate 7,377,401 of NC_063220.1, forward strand.
AGTTGATGGCTGGCAGTTGTGTGAGATAATTGAGCATCTCAGGATTCTTGAAATGGGAAATAACTCATTCATTTAGGTTAGTTGGCATGCAGATTGTTTATTCAGATTTAGAAATGAAACAGGAAAGAAAGGAGCCATCCAAAAGCTGTTATATATGAACACATATATTGCATTTGACTCTGGATGATACCGCATTGTGTTTACAAATGACACTGCACTTCGTAGAGTCATTTTCTTTTCCAGATGGAATATTTTTAGGATTAATGATTAAGTTTTGCTGATGTTTGTTGTCGTATGGCCATAAACAAAGTTAAGTAAGGCAACCACTAGCATTTGGTAGTAGTTCCAAAGAATTCTTGCCTCTTGCAAATAGAGTAGAATGTATTCTCTACAGCAGTGGCTTTGCATTAATGAGTGCTTAAGCAGCAGATTAAAATGTCTGTATAAAAAATAGGTCAGGATTATATAATAACACAAGTCTGGGATATTAATCACAGTGAAGATGATTTTATTGAGCAGATTAGATGCAATTAAATCTCAACTACAAAATATTTAAATACAATACCAGATCAAAACCCAGTCCCTGCAGCTTTACTTGCTTTCCTTCACACCTACAGGATCAGCACCTGACAGAAAAGTAAATTGTAATTTTTATTGTTGTTCATTTTCTATTGCCACGGGAATGTACATCATGTTATCCATTAGGCCCCAGACAGACATGTCTTTTCTCCACATACACAGTTATGAAACAAGACATGATTGAAGACAGTGAGGTGTTGGCTGTATTTGAAATTCTATTAGAAATTGATGAATTTGCTTGTCAGATTCCTTTAAAGGATTGCATGGATAAGAACTGCCTATAGTAGTCTCATAAGAAAAGTAATGAAAATTACAGCTTTAAAATCAGCCCATATAGACTGAGAAATTGTGTCAGTTCTTTCTCTCATGATCTATTACTTAATTTTATTCTCCTAAACAGTGAAATAGAGACACAAACTTGCAATGGTTGGTAACACTCATGACCTGATGAAGTAAACTGATGTGATCCTCTGAGAGGTCAAACTGTGTGTGTTTCTAAGCAGACATTCCTCAAGGCTGCTGATGTGTGAGATGTCTCTTCCCCTTGCCAAACATCCCACCTTTGCAACAGAAAATTAAAGGAGACTTGGAAAGAAATGTGGTGTGTTAATGTACGAGTCTTGTCTATAAACTGGTGTGAGAATTGTTGAACACAGTGTTTGGTAATGTGTTTGGGTGTTTTTTAAATTTTTGCACATTTTAAAAATACCTACATAGCTCTTTTTGGGTTGGGTAGAAAGTAAATTTATTAACTCTAGCAGTGTTAATGTTTAGGGAGAAAGGCCTACAATGTTTTTGAATTTGGTAAATAAAGAACTATTTGAATCTGACTTGGAGCTTCATTTAGTTTTTTAATACATTTCTGCTGTATAGCTAAAAATATCTTATCTGCATGCCCTTGACCTTTCTCTGAGAGCAGTGGGAAGATTCAAAAGCATAAATGAGAATAAATTTAGAATTATCCTATTTGAAGAAAAATGGTACCAAATGCTTTAGCTCTCTGCAAACTGGACTTCTCAGTCCTACATGTCCAGTCTGGCAGAGCAGAGCAGGGCACCCTGCTGCTGGACACAGGTTCAGGTAGCCCTGGAAAAGGGAAAGTAGTTCATTTTTCATTCCCTGCTCAGCCCTTCCCCTCCTTGCAGGAGGTACCAGCAAAGGTGCCAATTATAAAAGTGATTTCTGTAGCTCAGTTCTCTATCCCTGAACATGCCCCTTTCACCCCAGCTTGTTCTGTGTAGCTCCCCATGCAGCTGTGGAAGTATTTTCAGTCATTACCCTCTCGGGCTGTGTTTGAACTGGTGACTCCAAGGTGAGGTTGTCAATATATTAAAGACATCGTTAATGGTGTAGCCACAGCCATAAATGGTGAATAGTTGTGATGTTTGAGCTTTATTTTTCACTTATTAAAAATGTGTTGGTGTTTGGGTATCCCAGACATTTCAGGGATATTCCTGAAAGCTGGTGTCTTGTTGTGACACCACTGCAAGCAGCCACTCTGCACTGCTCCTACCTGCTTTAAATCACGCACTTAAGTGGGCAGAGAATGGGTGCGCTTGTGGAGCTGTCATTTTTAGGGCTTAGGTAGTGCACTGCTGGGCAATAATTATACAGTCTGATAGCAGCTTTCATTTATGCTAATTGCAAGTAAGCTTATAAATCCCTGAGATTATTAAAAAAGAAGTTATCTACTTCCTGTTGCAGTAAGTCAAGGATTTAAATGTTGCAAACTTTTGGTTCTGCCTTAAAGAGGAAAATGTCACCATGAAAATCTTCTCAATATCAACACTCTGCTAGGCTAAGAAAACAGGAAACCTTATTCTATTTTGCCTTTCAAAGTCATGTTTGTAGCATTGCAACTGTATATACTGATTTTAATAATTATTTTAAATTAACTCAGTGTTTAAAATATGTGTTTAATCCTACACAGACATAATAAAATTAAAATCATACTTAAAAGATAATCAATAAGTGACTACCTAGGACATGAACAGGAGGAAGAAGTAATTGATCTCATAAATGGCAGTGTTTTCTCTAGAGCTACTTTTAGTAATATCTTCTGAAAAAAAAAAATCACAGATTTCTGTAATGCAGGCAGTATGCAATATCTAGTGTAGACTGTGAAGAGAAATGTAATTTGCAAGTTACAGAACAAATTATTCTGTTGTAAAAAGAATAAAATAGAGCCAATAGTTAGCTCCACTTGAGCAGTGAGGCCTGCTAATTGAAGGACTGCATTGTAAGAGTCAATATTCAGGCTTGTAGAATGCTCAAAGTGACTAGTTCCTGTCTTTAGCCAGCCTGAGAAATACAATAAATAATTCTGGACCTGACTGTGGTAAGAAGAGCTGCTTCCCACTGTAGCTGTCAGAATGGGAGATGTGCAAAGTGCTTGTAATGGATAGATGGCTCTTCTGTCTCCTGAGCAGGTTGTACTTCTTCTGTGGCAAAGAGTGTTGCCAATAGCTTAGGGTGACAATTCATAATGTTCCTAAGCACAAATGCTACATGTTGAACAAGATCAGACTCTCAAGGAGCATGTCAAAGAGAATTAAGGTTTAGCACTTATCCTTCCTCGTGACTTTCAGAATTTTAAAGGTATTTCTAATATTTGAAAAATGTTTAAACTCAGAAAACCTTGGTATTTCAGAGTATTACTTTACAAATCAGCTTTTCCCCAGATTGTAGCTGAGTGCAGTCGTCTAATTCTGGGTAATGACTTTCTGTTGTGTGAAATGATCCAATAGCAGCAAAGTATTTTAATAAAATTCTAGAAATTACTGTGCATATTTGGAATGATTTATTATACTACAACAGGAAAGCTAGAAAGGTTTTTTTTTTAACAGTGTTAACTTCTCAGATGTGTATTATTAAGGTGCAATAAATGTATTATTTTGTTGATTTTTAAAGAGTCGTGAAAGTATTAAAATACATCTCTAAATCACTCTACAGCTACTTAGAGACAAGGGTTTGGCTAGCTGCCCAAAGTGTTGTACAGTAGGCATCTGGGAGGAAGAAAAGGTTTCTTTGAGGTATTTTTACCACTGGGGGACTCCTGCTGTTCACATTTCTTTCGTATGGTTTGAAGCACTCCGGATTTGTTTGAAATGACTGAGTTCACCTGAAAGGTGGGGGGTGTACTGGTATTTGCTGTGGAAGATCATGCTCATTTTAATTGTCAAATGAAGTGTTTGTCTATTTCACATTATAACACCCAGGTTGTTTCTCTTTGCGTCCAGCACCAGCATAAGAAGCTGTGAAGTTGCAGAGGATGTGGCTTTCATTCTCTTGACTGTTTTATCCTTACTTGTTTTAAGACTTGAGTGAATAGGTGCTGACAGGACTCCAGCTTTTTTCATATTAAATGTAAAAGCACAACTAATGTATATTTGGTATTCACAAGCACTCGGAGGTCAGGAAACTTAAGACTTGAGCTTTTTCTCTCCTGTACAGTTCCTTTCTGACATGGGCTTGAAACTGAATTCAAACACTCCTTTTCCAGGATGTGGTATCAGAGTCACAGAATCTCCTGAGTTGGAAGGGACCCACAGGGGTCATTAAGCCCAACTCCAATCTCTGCCCAGGACACACCAAGTGTCACACTGTGTGCCCAAAAGTGTTGTCCAAATAATTCTTTTTCTGCCAAGCTTGGTGCTGTGAGCACTGCCCTGGGGAGCCCATTCCAGTGTCCAACCAGCCTCTGGGACAAGAACCTTTTTCTAACACCCAACCTAAACCTCCCCTGACACAGCTTCGGGCCATTTCCATGAGCCAGTGGCCCCAAGATTAACTCAGTTGGTCACAGCATGGTGGTAACAACACCAAAGGTATGTGGTTTGATCCCTGGATGGGCCATTGACTTAGGAATCACACTTGATGATCCTTGTGGGTCCCTTCCATCTCTGAATGCTCTGCAAAATTGGTGAAGTGCTGTACCAGTGACTAAGATCACCTTTACTGATGTAGTTAAAATCTGACTGATACGTGCATTACAGGGAAAGTTAAGGTAGAAACACATCTTTAATTCTGGCCCTCGCTGACTGGACAGTTTCTTTTCATAAATCATTCAACAGCAGGTTTACTGAAAGAAAGGTTAGGAGGCTCATTATGTGTAAACTTCCAGACATTTCCCCAGAAATAGCTCTTTTCCATTGGAAAAAATGCAGTTATCCTCTCTTTCCTGACTAGTCTGTATTGGTTGTTCTGTGAGACTGCGTTGTAGTTCCTGTTAGGAGTTTTCAAAACCTTCACTGGTGGCAGTTTGTACTGTACAGGAGCTGTGTGAACATTTCTGTTCACAGAGCTGACCAGCAGTGTGCAATTTGTGAAGAGCCAAATGTTTCAGTTCGTAATACAACGTGGTGCCCTTAAACCAGAGGATTTTAGCTCCACACGTGTTTAAAGGCACTACCATCATAAGGCCAAATATTCTCAAAGCAGTGTGTTGCTGCTGTAACCTATATCACAGTTTATTTCCTGCTACAAGTTCTTCTGTCTGTATCTGTTGCCTCACAGTGAAATCAGCTCAAGGACATGAGTTGGTAAGAAGCAAGGATGCACAAGTTCCATCTCACATCTGGCATTCAGAGGCCATTTATTTTATTAGAGTTAATAAAGTGAATTGCACTTTAGATAGACAATCACACCAAAGCTTTATTTAATAAAACAAACATGGAAGAACCAAGTTGGATTTGCTTCATAAGGAAAATCTGTCTTTTGGTGTTTAGAGAATGTATCCTGTGATGACTGTCATACAGCATTAATTTTTATGCTGTACTTAGAATTTAAATACCTGCATTTTCGGCAGTTTCTTTTCTGCACTGGTGACAAGAAAATGTTGAATAATCAATTGAAATATATTTTTAGTGAAGTAACATCTGGAATGAGGCAGACAAGTAGAAGGGAAGAAGACAACATCTTGTGTGCGAATAAAACTAAAATGTGTCAAACTCTAAATTCGAGAGCTTCAGGTAGTGTAAAATACATCTATAAACAGAAAATCCTCTGTTTGTTTTCACTCTACTTTCATGTGTATCAAAAAGCTACTCCACTGAGTACCAAAACTTGAAAGCTGGCAACATATTCCTGGAGGAGAGTGTGTAGTGCCTCTGTTTGCTGTTGCAGAGAAGGAAATGACCAGTTTGCTTTCTGACGTGGCAGAATTCCACAAACTCTGGTATTATGTTATATTCTTACACAATCACTCCTAATGTGTAATGAAGTATAAATGTTCTTCTGTTTGTTGTTTTCACTCACTGTCAGCTGGCTGCTAATGGGAAACTTGGAGATCCATCATGGAGAAATCAGGTTATACCGACACCAGTCAAATTGTCGCAGCTATTTTGCAAGCTAAATAATACTTCTTAAGGGCACTTGGCAGAGGGAGAAAAGTGACGTTTGCATGTTTAAACCTGTTTATTTCAGCAGGTCACATTGTTATTTGAAGAATATATTTTGCAGTAATTAAGTAGTGTGCCAATTACTTCTTTTAATTACAGATTATATTTTGTTTGTGAGGGTAGTATCAGCCACTGTGAAATTGGCTTCTCATTGTTTTTCCATTCATGTATGGTGGAACACTGGAGCAAAATACATTTTGTATTATTCTGCTGCTTCATCTGGAAAGAATTTGTTTTAAGCTGGAGAACCCATATTCAGAGCATTAAATTATGACAAATATGTTTTATAGTTAACTGTAGCAGTGTTTTCTCTTGCTTTTCGTCACAGGATACCATTTACATTCTATTATCAGGATCTCATTATGAGTACTGTAGGCCCTCTGCTACCATTGAGTCTCCAGTTGTTTTCCATCAGAGTTGAATCAAAATCAGCTTCACTGGATCAGATTTTTAGTCCCTCCTTGGGTAAAATTTTTTGCTAGGATCACATGGAGCTTTCCCAAGCAAACTGTAGGATATAACCACTCTCAACAATGATGGAGCTTTGTATATTCTAGGTTGCAAATACACTTTGTCTGTGGAACCTTGGGATGTTTTGATTAATTGCATCTTTTGGAATTCCATATGTGTGTTGTGCCTGCTTTATTCGCACATAAAAGGGACGCAGCTATTACCTTCCCCCTAAGTTATGTGAGGAAAGAGGGTTGTGTTTGCCTTCTGTGATATATATCTAAGCTCTGTAACATTTAAAAAAAATATTTTTTCAGCCTTTAGTCTAATTCTAAATGTTATTTTTTATTAGTCATGAAAAATATGGATTAAAAGCTCTAGTTTTTTATGTAGGCTTTTAGGCGGTAGTCTGACGCCTCTGACAGAAGATCTTAGGAGATATCTTCCACAAAACAGGGATTGTTCTTGATAATTATTCTCACATTATGACTACTGCTTCTTTGCTTTGAGCAGCCTGATAAGGAGACTACATCATGCAGAGTCAAGAAAATTCCTTCCAAGTACAGGAGATTTTCCATGTGGGCAACTCTTGAACTTTAAAGCTCTTTAGTTATTTACAATGCACAGAATGTTCCATGCTCTCTCTTCCACTGATAGAAGTTCATCTGATAGTAGCACATGTGTGTCACTGCTCAATACTTCACTTCATGATCTCTTGTCTCATATTGGTCAAATCTCAAAGACCCTTTTAGACACAAGACAGGTTTTTATGGAGCACTTTAGTGTCCTGTTTGTGATGTTTGTCATGCATCTTGTGTGTATTTTGAGCACTGCTGTGATCATCTTCTGGCTCTTAAATTGGTATTCATTTCAGGAGAGCAAGCAAGCTGTAGACAGTTATAGTATAAAAGCTATATGCCTTGCTCTATCAGGAACAAATAGAACTGAGACCTTGTATGAAATTCATTCATAAAGGTGATGCCTGAATTTTATAGAGCAGAATTGGTAGCCTTATGTTTTTCACCTGCACTTCATGCTACAGATGGAGAGGATTATTTACGTGGAAAACTCAGTTTATAGCTCAGCAATCAGATAGCAGACGTATTTTCCTCTATTGCCAGAACTTCAGAAACATCTTGTCCTGTTTGTAAAACCATCTAGTTTATGAAAGTTAGAAGGCTCTGAAACAGAACATGCTGCTCGTATTTGTAAAGTAAGCAGCTGCTTGATCCAGAGCTGGTGCTCTGGGAGAGCTGTATTCCCATCTTTGTTTAATTGATAGTGTTGGCACTTTTCATGCCACCACTCTGAAAACACTGCAGCTTAGAAGTCACTCTTGCCCGGCTTTATGCTGGCACACACCCAAAGGAAAATTAAGACAGCTCTCCTATGGCTGCTTCAGTTCAAGATGCTTTAGTCAGCTGAAGTACACTATTATTTTTGATATGCTAAAGCAAATTTGAGTGTATTTATCCCAACTATGCTTTTTAGGTACCTCAAATTTCCAGTTTATGTTATTTGTAATAGATTTCTCTTTGATACTGGTCATTCTTGTAATTATAAAACTTGCCTTCATAATTGAAAATACGTTGTATAAAACTTCGATTATTTTTCAATGTTTGATTTAAATTATAGAGTTTAAATCAAACATCAGAAAATTATCAAAGTCAATAAGCTTTCTTTGCCCAGCTTTGGAAAATACATGCTTTATAAATACCTTGTGCACCAATATTTAAAAGGCCATGTATTATCTGAGAAAACTCATGCAGAGAATCAACAGCTCTACCACAGGAATCAACCAGCATAGTACTGCAAACAAGGGACCTTTTGTACCTCTGCAAATGCAGAACAGCATGAATTTTACAACTGCTGAGTGTACTCCTAAGTTAATTACCATTTAGAGTCTAAATAAAATAATTCTCTATTTAAAAAAATGTGTTGAAAAAAAGTTTAGTATCCTATAGCATCCGATTATTCAACTCTAACTGGAGTTGTAGTCAGAAGCCAGACTTGAATCACAAGCTGTGGGAGAAAATGCATCTTTTCAGTAGGGCTAATTAATTGGAGTAGAACAAAGTGCTAATGCAGCTGTCTGAAACATGAGTTACTCAGTGTATATTTAAACTGTATAGACACACCTTATGATGCCAAGGTCTTACATTTAGTAAAGGGGCTGAGAGCAATTAAATTTGGCCACTTACAGGATCTAACTGAAAAGAAGCACCACTGTTGTTTAAGAATTGTTTCAAGCAGTGCAGTGGGCAGTGTGCAGAGCACTGTTCCAGTGTGTGTATTTGGTGTGTGTGCCATAGTGTATCATGTATGCAGACTGTAGGAATTACCCTCTAGTAGAGGACGTGTGATTCCAGTGATCAGCTCAGTGACTAAGGAAAGGTGCCACAGGTAGAATAAGGACTTTGTGAAGCTCTGATCTGAGTGGATTAATTGTGAGGAGGAGGCTCTGTGAATGTTTCCCCTGTAGTTTACAGACTGCAGTGAACCTGCACCAGCTCTGGCTGTCACTGCACAGTCCCCAGCACCTCTGATTATGTCCAGGCTTGATGGAGCTCAAACTTCGCAAGCATAAGGGCAGCAGTGTTCTTTCTCTGAGGTACCTGGCAATTGCATTTCCTTCCTCCACTGACTTTTAATTATTGTTATATTTTTGCCAATACTATTGAGTTTTCAGGTATTTTTCATTGTTTCGAAGGGGGTTTGCTTCCATATCAAGCTAAATAAAACTCATCAGTAGTGTGCTCAGTGCTTATTACTGTGTGTAATCACTGGTGTAGACTATATCAGATTTATGATACTCACAAACCCTTCTCCATCAAAGTACCAGATCTTCTCAGTCATTGTCTGGTGATTCAGTTCCAGAGTTGTCTTTGTTTATAACCAAAAAACTTTAGAAATCATTTTGTAGGCTTTTACTTTCTCACCTCTACTTCTGGAGAAGTTTCATTTCTCTCAAGCATTTGTTTAGCTTGCTGTGTAGTTGAGCACATTGTCTCACGCCTCGCCACGTAAAGCCATGAAACGTAACTGATGTGGACAAATTGAGCATGTTACAGTTTCTAGGATTTGGAAAACATACTGCTTTCAGGAATAAAGAACAGCTTTTAAAGGTTTGTAAAGTGTCCACGTTTAGTATTTACTTCTGACTGGATTAAGCAAAAATAAAAATATTTTCAAGTTTAAAAAAAATTGTGTCTGCGTTATTTTTGAAACACTTTAACACAAAAAGTCTTTCTTTTGCATAGACTGGAAAACAGATGAAAAAAAGGAAGGGCACATTGATAATTTGCATTCCTTTTCTTTCCTTCTGTTTTGTTTCCAGGGCCAGCACATTTTCGTGTTTGTGTTGGGAAGCTTATGAGAATTGCATTAAAATGCCCAAGGGACTAGGCTGGCCATATTATGAGTTTAATGCCATTATTACTGTTACTAACAAGTCCTTAAGTTTCCAGTTTTAGAAAGAGAATCTGTTCTAGGATTAAAACATCTAAGAATGGGAAAGAAAGAGGCAAGGAAAACTGACTGAATCCTAACTGTTGGCTGAGGTGCCAGTGGTTGGGACAGATGGGGGATGAAGGGGTTTCTTAGTATTTAGGTTTAGCTGCTGCTGCTGTCTTTGGTATTTCCTTGCTCAAGAAGAGCTGTGATAGTGTATGTGTGAAAAACAAAGATCATCCTCCCACAGACTTGCTGAAACCATCTGCATCTTGTAGCACTGGGCAGAGAATTTATTCAACAGAAAAGAAATGAAACTACTCATTGGTTCTGATATACTTCCTAAAGTGACCATCAATTTGTATTTCCTTACTCTGTGAAATCTTTGATGTGGTATCACATCCAAATTAAGTTTTGTGGCTTTTATTCTGTCTTTTGGAATCTTCCAGCTCCATTTTATGCAGCTGTCTGAATTCTAGACCTGTTGCTGTGTAGCAGGACTGTATCACCTGCACCACTTAAAAAATGTTTGGGTATCAGTGATGTATAAACTGATTCTCCCATTAAATGTATGTGTGTTTGCTAGAATACTGAGAATTTTTCTGAAGGAAATGTGATAGATAAGTATAAAATCATTATCAACAAAGTTATCATTTACACCAGTAAAACTTCCTGGGTATTGATTAGGGCCAGAGCATGACAATAAGGATTCAATACTAGAACCTGAAGCAGTATTTAAGTTTTTATTGCATTTCACATCCAGAGAGCCTGATTATGCAATATTTTGGTGCCAGTTTAGTATAGTAATGGTTGCTGTCTTTTAGATTTATTTTTAAAATAGTGTGTTGAAATAAATGCTAAGTAAGTGGAAGACAGTATGTGCAGTGTCCGTCACCATCCTATTTGATTTCAGAGCTTACTTGATGCAAACACTAAATAGGACCTCTGAAATAACTCATGTATTCTCCATAGGGAATATATATAGATGTGATTTAATTACCAGTTGTCTTGTAAATACAGCTGAAAGAGTATTTCTCAGAAAATTAGAAAAAAACCATCTGTGAAGTTTAGCAACTTGAATCCATTGTTGGTTTGGGACATATCACTTGTGCTGCAGAGGTATTTCCCTCTGGCCTGTGGTTTTGGAGGAAGAAATGGAATATCTGTTTTAAAGAACAGGGTGCTTAAAGAAGATGGTCTTATTATAAATGCATATTTGTGTTGGTTTGGCTTTTTTGCATGTGTTTTTATCTTCAGAGGGGATATCACATTGTTTATCATTTAATGAAACACACTGTTTGTCAGTGACATGAGTTTGGGAAAGATCTTGCTCACAATACATGCCTTTTTGGAGACAAGTTTCATGACAGGCCATGCTGGTGTACTGCATCTGTTATACATGAGAAATTTGCACTGGTTCTCAAGAGTGTGTGGCTGTTCTGGAGAGCTGCATTTACAGAAACTCTTTTCATGACAGAAACTGTAAACTATTGGCTTTCTGTCTGATCTGCAGCTGCTTCACATCTTCTTTGTTGGGTATTCCTTTGATACAGTTTCAACAATGATCAAATTTGTTGGTGACACAAAACCAGATGGGTCAAGAATGGACTTGTGCCCAGGCCAAAAATGCAATGACCTTGAGAGATTAGAAGAATAGAGGCCATGGGGAACAAAGGAAGATTAACTGTTCCATAAATACGGAGTTCTGTAGGGCAAGGGTGAAGAACGGTGAAGAAGGATTAATATTGGTAGCATTAGGGGAAACTCACTTTCCAGATTGTCTCAGTGCTGCCCTAACGTCTTTTTATGAAAACAAGCAGTTCAGACTTCACAATCCTAAAATAGCATAGAAGGAATGAGGTAGAGCTAATGCACAAAATGAAAAACTTTTGAGGATACTGCTTTAATATAAGTAATTTACATTTCAACTCTCAAAAAAGTGACCTTGCCAAGGTATTTGGGAAGAAAAGTAATCTATACTGCTTTGCTAGACTCAGATAAGTCATCAGTAGCTGCTAGAGGGATGGAGTTTAATATATTTTTATAGCCCAGAGAGTTTAATAATATTTGAATTCCTTATGCCTGAATTACGTGTATTCTAATTAAAAAGTAACTCAATTTCAGAAATTCTAAATAGATATAAATTGTGTTATTCTCATAATTTTAATAATAGTATGCCTGGTTCTGAATTTGGCTTATAGTTTATGAACCAAAGAGAGCATTGCACTTCAATGTATTCATTTAAAAACACCACTACTAAATAGGGCTGTCTTGTAAATTTTGTATGATCCATAACAATGAAAGCCTTCCATAAAAGTTGTAAATGTATTACTAGTTCACTGCTATTTTTATTACTCTGCTTTTACATATATAATCTGTTAAAAGATCAAACCTATAAGGCATTCCCACAAAAAGCAATCCATTCAGCATAAGCAAGTGTATGTGGAATTTCTTTTGGTCATACGTTTTCTTCATGATTCTTTGAAAGCACAGATAGCCTTTATAGCTCTTGTAATAGAGAATTCTACTTTAAAGATTTGGAGAAGGAAAAGATGGAACTATGTATGTATTGTATATTGCATCATATTGAAAATGGGAAGTGATCTGGGTCTGATATTCTGAAACTTGTGAATTGCAAGGGATGCTAGCAAAATGTCTAGAAAATGAGTCCTGACAGCACTGGGCTGAGATAATGGAAAACATCTTCAATTGTACAGGATACTTGGAGACAGAATAGATGCCAGAGCAAAGCAAACGGCAGGCAGAGGCTTGTTCCTAATCATAAAATGAAAGGAGTTCAAAAGTAAAAAAATGGCAAACCTGTTTACAACACGTATCAAAACACATGATAATTCAGCAGAGAAAAAATGGAACAGTACTGTCATAATTGGTTTCCATGAGGCAGAACAAAGGGAGACCTGAGTACCCAGAGGAAGAATCACAGAATGGTTGGACCTTACAGCCCATCTCGTTCCAACCCCCTGCCATGGGCAGGGACACCTTCCAAAAGCCCAGGATGCTCAGAGCCCCATCCAGCCTTGCCTTGGACACCAGGGGATGGGGCTCTGAGGGATGGGGCTTACCCGGGCAACCGGTGCCAGGGCCTCCCCACCCTCACGGGGAGGAATTTCTTCTTAATATCCCATCTGAACCTGCCCTCTGTCAGTTTGAAGACATTCCCTCTTGTGCTATCACTACATGGCCTTGTAAAAAGTTCTAACTTTGCTTCACTGTGTCCTTGTGAAGAAATCACCCTGCTCCAGTGTTTGAATATCCTCAGTAAGGGCCTCAAATGCTGGGCAGAGTGCTCTGTCAGTAGTTACGCTGTAAGGTGATATTGAGCACTGATACTCTTTTATTTTGTGTTGATCCACACTGAGACATCCAACTTCATCCTTTCTTCATTCAGATACATTTTGTATAAAAAGAAAAGTGCATGAAAATTTCTGTGATTTCTCCAAAATATAATAGGAAAAAGGAATAAGGTTACTTAATGATTTATTTTTGTACAAATGACACATCCTGAGCAATGTTTAAAAGTGTACTTAGGCCTTCAAAGAAGGCTGGCAGAGCTTTGTCTCCCCACTGTAGGATACAGTGGGGACAAGAGATTCTTCTCCCAGGCTGCCAGCTGCAGTGAAGCTGGGATTTGTTTTGTAGCGCTCTGTGTGTATGGGAAGAGCTCGTCCTGATATTGTGGAGTGCTGCATTCAGTAGTTCAGTACACAGAGCTTCTCAGTGTCTCTCCTCCTCCCCCTCTCGGTCCCCCCTGTTGTGTGTGTGTATTTATATATACACACACCTCATCTGTATCCATCTACAGATCTGTAACCAGCTGCCACAGGCAACTGCGCCTCGTGAGCGGAGCAGGGTGCAGGCAGTGGGGTGTGACAGAGCAAGGCCCTTTGCTGGGAGCACATCTGTCTGAGCTGACCATCTCTGCAGCTACACTGCCTGGTTTGCTGCTTCTCAGGCAGTAGGAGGGGATAGGGCAGGCAGGAATCAGCTGTCTGCAGCAGAGATAAAACGTGCTTATCACTTTTTGGGAGATAGTGTTAAGTATCGTAATCACCCATGCCCCCTACATGAAATTACTTCTCCCCCTTGTTCACAGCCCCCTTATCTCTCATCCCTAAATTACATCACCAGTGAATTCCATTTAATACAACTAATTTCTGTCAGGAACCCCATAAAATCATAGTGTAATGATCTGCAAAAGGGTGATCTTTCCTCTGTTGTGCCATCTTGTATTATTTCCTTCTGAATCTTGTTTTCTAAAATGAACTGAAAACGTGGTTGTCTTTTGGGTTCATATTTTTATTTTATTTTGTTTATAAATGTGTCCTGTTCCATAATTTTTCTTCCGGATGATTGTGTGGGTGGAAAAATAGTTGAACAGACCTATTAAGAAAAGATGAAGAAGCTTGATCAGTTGCCTAAAATGTTTATAATGTCTAGATTTTCTATCCTATCTTCTTAATTAGTTTTGTGAACTTGACCAATTTTCACACTGAAGTTGTCTGGATATTAGAAAGCATCCAAGTGTAAAATAAGCATTAGGCTGATGCTCTTATGTTATTATTTTAGAAATACCTTTTGGTTTATTCTAAGAAAAGTGGTTTGCTTGGGCTTTTTTATCTGAAGTTACAGCTTTTGTAGCTCGGTGCTCTATGATACAACGTCCTAAGTGGATTAATCAATATTCTAATGAGTGTAGTTTATTTTGGAAGATGGATTATCATCCTGTTTTGTACCTTTTTAGTTGATTTCCCACATTGCAATCAAATAATTAGCCAGTTTTGGGGAACTTCTGAAATAGTTTTAATGTGAATTGTGTTTATACATTTGAGCAATGTGATCCTCTTTTCTCCAGATCCCGTTCAGAAGCAGTATAAGCATTCATTCTGATATAGCCTTTAAACATAAGAAATGGTTCCATTCATGCTAAATCAGGTTTTTGCTTTTGTGTGGAGACAATCAATAAAGTGATGGGGTTCTCCTTTTGTTGCATGCTGTTAGCATTAGAAACTCACCCAGGGATACAGCTTAATGCTTGCTTACTTGGCAAATGTGATTAAACTCTGACTTAGATAAAAGGAGAATGAGAATAATTGTGTGGTAGAGGCAACAAGGAGTGGTGTGAAGTGCACAGATCCTGTAAAAGAGCATGTGGAACTGTGTAATTTGTGCAGACTCAAAATAGGGCAGTTCTTGGAAATGATTAAATACAGGCTGAAAGCTTGGTCTGGGATTCACATCAGTTTGGAGAAAAAGGAAAGTTTTCTTCCCTGGTCTGTTTTATATACCCCCCTCTTTACAGGGTAGAAGGTTGAGCTTTGCTGGTTTGCAGTGTGGAAGGAGGAGATACTCCTTCAGCAAGGAAGTCTCCTTGTTCATCAGGTCAAACTCATCTGGCACACAAATGAACTGGCTTCGTGTTGCTGTCCAGCATAACTCTTCCCCTTGCTACTCCAGCTTCTTGGATCATGTGGCTTAAGACAGAGAACTTAGTGTCCAAATGTACAACTCAATTTACTGGAATCTTTTTAAAATTGGAGAGGAGCATTTTTTCTTTGACCAAAATGGTTGAAATCATGTGTGTCTTCTCTTCACAGAGCTGCACTTTGAGGATTCATGTATAGGACAGACAAAACCAGATCTAGGTTGAATTTTTTAAACATCGCAGTTGGACAGAGGAGGTGTGGTTCATTGAGAGCTGCATCTCTGTTCCCAAACATGAATGACCTCTGAGATTTTGTCATGGTAAATCTCAAAATTTTCTTAGATAAAGCAGTTTGAAATATTTGTGTATTCTCTTGACCATTACAGAAATTAATAGATCTTGGGTGGGAGTGAGAATCAATTACTAGACACAGAATGTGAAGGTGCGAGGCTGAAAGTTCTTGTAGAAAATGTTAATTATTCTACACCCTGAAAAGAGGAGACAGGTGATATAAAACCCATATAAACATATGCAGACAAAATCTATCTGAAAGAGACAAAGGAAATGTAAAAGAAAACAAAAATTTAAAAAAAAACAGAAAAACCTCACAAAATCTAAAAAATCCTGTAACTGTTGTATACAGCTGTCTGTGGTTCACTGGACATACATAAAGAAGGAATTCTTGAAACAACTTCTCTACAGGAACCTGGGAAGGAGTCCAGGAATGGATATTTTGTCTTCAAAGACCCATATCCCTAGGCCTAGAATTCATGTTCCATATAGAGTTACCTATGATTGCTTGCTGCTAAGGTCATCAAATTTCACATTGTTAGCATTTGTTTTAGAGAAAAACGTTTTCAGAAGCTTTATTCAACATGCATAAAGCTTGTGCTCATGCTTTCATACTGCCTTCTTTGTTTGAGACCAGTAGCTTTATTGATACAATAATGGATCTTTGGACAAATGAATCCTGATTTATTAGTTCCATTGATATTATTGCATGAGAACATAGGAGAAAATTTTACGGATTGGAGTTATTTCAGTGCCCACTTAAAGGGAGATTCTGAGAGAAAAGCTGTGCTCTGGATTATTCTTGTCTAAGACTCCTTTTATTTGGTCACAATTATAATTTTGGATATTCTTGTAAGTAAGGGGATATTTTTGTAAGAGCAGAAATGTGCTTTTGTAGCATGAGTGGTGATTGTTCCTCTGATGTTTTTAAAGACAAATTTTTGGGTTCTGAGGAGTGGGCAGTGTCAATGTACAGTAAGTGTCATCTTGATTTACAGAGAAGATTGAGACAACTTTTAGTGCTCACAGAGCAGACAAGGCAGCATCTCCCAGAGATGTAAGGGGTACTTGGCCATTAAAAAGGAAATGCACCTTACAGACAAAGAACTGAATTTGTCTCCTTGGCTGTTTTGCCCAGTGTGTCTCCTGGCTGCCCCCTGACAGAGTGTTTGCTAAGCCAAATGCAAAGGTTGTCCATTCCATTACATCCCTGCACATTGATTGTAAAATGTACGCAATGAAGTCCACACTCCATCCTTGGAAGTTTCAAAACATTTGGATAAGCCCTGAGCCACTAGGTCTGATACTGCAGCTGATCCTGCTTTTAGCAGTGCTTTGTATCCAGATCTCAAGAGTCCTTCCAACCTGAACTACACTATGATTTTTATGAACAAACAATCGACAACATTTGAGAATGTGTGTATACTGCATTTGTTAAATAAGGCAAAACTGTTTTTCCAAAATGGTATCTGGATGTAATATACAGATCTCGTTATGCTGTAGTATGGCATCACTCCCTGTATGAATAACAGATTGTAATAGAAGGCCAGTTCTTCTTGGCTGAAAGTCACTGCAAGTCCTGCCATCCGCAGAGGGGAGGTTCAGAATTCTCATTCACAATTCATGAGTCATAGTCTCTACTGCCTTCTGCTTTATGGAGTCACTGTCCCTGTGTACAATGGGCAGAAAACATTTCATCAAATCAGATTGGGCCTGAGTGTTTTTTCACTGTGTCTTCCAAGGACGTTGAGGGCAAGAGGCACAGAGAAGGATGGCTCATGTTTCTCCCTGATTTGGTGTGTTTCAGAGACGCCTCAAAGAAGGGAATGTGCTCTGGTGGGAAGAACAAATCCACCAAGCAAGTGGTGAAGGCCGCAGATCTGTGCCATCCCTTTTCTGACATCCTTTTAAGATTAGTAAATGAAATAACCAGATTTTGGGAAGGGATAGCTATAGGCATGTTGATGTTTTCCCAAAGATTTGAGAAGCTGGTTCGTTAATTAGATTAATTAAATAGTGAATGCACTCTTCATTTATATGGCTATCAAAATGCAGTTCATAAGAGTCTGTTTATTTACACAGTTGTCTGTCTGTCTCTTGAAAGTCAGGATGTATCAATGATTACTGGGGGCATATGGAATGGGAAAGAAGGTGCTTACTGTTTGTAGGCTGTACATTATTTATTTCCAGAGGCTAGGTAATAACTTCTTTATCTACAGAGACTTTCTGTGTAATGTATATAGCCCAGCATCCTGTGAGTTGCATTAGAGGTTGTAGTTAGTTGAGGTTGAACAAACAAAACCGAAAAGGGGATGAGGCTTGTTTTTAAATGAAATATCTGTTGTAGGAATGCATGTCTTTTGGGACTGTTTCTAATTGGCTTGAGCCATCTAGGCAGATTTGGCTATTATATGTTTCATAAATTAGAAATAACCACAGCCAAGAGGGTAGACTGTACTTTTTATGTTACCACAGTATCTGTTTGTACTGTGAAAGTCTTTCTGTGTGCAAAACACAAGACTGATTTATCACTTACGGTGATAAAGTCTAAGTGCATAATTTGTGAGCACCACTGAAGTGCAAAGAATAAATTTAGGTTTATTACTAAATAGCTTGCCATACTTTGTAAAACTAGCCATTCTGTTGATAGGATTTGCCAGTCAGTAACATGATTAGCTGTTAAGCATTATCTTCTGAAAATTTCTCGTAATTGGAAAGTCAGTATCATTTTTTTAAACACTGGAACAGTTGTTGCACTGTTACTTTCTCACATGATTATATGGGAAGAGTTTTCCTATTGGAAGGAGCATTACAAACACTAAAGTAAGAAAAACATTTTAAAAATTTTTACTCTGTACAAGGCAGTGCTGTATAAAAGCATAGAAATTCTGTCATGGTTTTCTTCTGTTTTGGGATGCAAGGCAGTTAGAGTTGTTGGGCTTGATATACAGTTTATTGCTCTCACTATTTTAATTCAATCTTTGCTTAGAACATTGAAAAAACAACCCAAATAAAGCTGGTGTTAGGTTCAGCAAGCGTAATTGAAAAGTTATAAATACAATTGCTTTCTGAATGACACATTGCACAGTTGTGTGCTGGGTGTTTGGCAGTATCACATAAAATCTAAATTTTTTATGCAGTGACAGCTTAATTCTGAACTTCCAAGAGAAGAAATATTAGGAAGGCAAGGAAGAGTGGTGGGGTTGTGTTTCAATTAAAGGGCCATAGCCAGGCCCCTGAAGACTGGCAAGTGGAGGTAGTTTTTGAGAAACATAAAAATTTTGGAAATTGCCTGTATTTGTGTAATTTTTTAAGTTATGTATTGCTTTACTTGGGCCTGTAGGGTGTTTGCTTTGCTGCATCACCTGCACTGGAGCTTTCCAGGGCTAGAAAGCCCAGAGTGTGATGGTCACTTTCAGGAGTTTTCTTTGGCTCCAAATGGAAGTACCAAAAATTCAACAACACAAAAGATGCCTTTAGCTTGCAGAATAGCGATATCAGTGTCCATGTTCCTTAAAAGTGGTGAGCATATGTCACTTTCAGCTGCAATAGCTGCTTCATTCTTACTTCAGAGGCAAGGCAGGGGCTGAGCCTTCATAACTGCAGCTGCTGAAGTTGGAGCTCTCTGGGCTGCTGACTTGGTTTCTGCTCTAATGTGTGTGTGAAACAGGAAGCCAGCTAAAGAGGGGGTAGTTCCTAATGCCAGGAAGGAATCTTCGATTAGACACTGTTGCCAGAAGGCTTTGCGAGACCCCATAAGCATAGGTGTGAACTCAGCTTTTTGTTAATATCCTTTTATACAACAGCCCTCACGTGGATGAAGGAGTACAAGTGGACTTGTGCTTTCCCTGAATCTGGAAGCTACATGAAACTTCTCCTGTCCTTGACTCCCTCGATGTCTCCTCCTCATACCCCATGACCTATACAGAAGAATCAACCCAGTTAGGTGCTTATTTTTACTTTAAACCACTTCAGAATACCAGGAGGACACCATTTGCTTACTGTGTTTCAGGAGACTCTTTGAGAAATGTTATGCTCTCAAATGCCAGCAGGAAATGTTACTTTTGCTGCATTTTCTGCAGCTCTGTAGCCAAAGCAGTGCCTGTTACAAAAAGATAGTAAAATATGTTTTGATATGAATGAACATTTTTGCTGTTAGCCTGTTCCAAACACCTAACAGATACGGAACCTGATATTCCAGGGTCTCCTAATGTACCAGTGCTTCAGTAACCTGCATTTATAGGTGAAGGACTGAGAAAGTTGTGGGTGACTCTTGCAGTCAGCATATGTGCATCTGAAGCAAAGCAGTATCTTGAGCTGTTTGCCTGCCTGGGGTGAGTGAAAGTTAGTTTGTAGGCTTATATTTAAAGAGTGGACAGATGCTGAGGCACTGTTGTGGTTTGGCAGTATCAGAGTTTAGAATAGAAAGGACTGGGAGCAGGTAACCTTTGATAAAACGTTGTAAAAAGTTTCCCCTGAGTAATCAATATGTATTTACGGCCTTAATTTTGTCTTGAGGTTTTTTTTGGCGTATCTCCAAGAGTTCAGCTCCCCTCATTTTTCAGATCTCCTTTATTTCCCGAATGCCTGTCTGATTTATATTGAACAGTTGTGGGGGTGGGGGGATGAGGAAAGCATCCCAAGTCCACGTGCCACAAATGGCAAAATTTATTACAAAAGATTTTAGTGAAGGAGGGTGGAAGGAAGGCAGAGTTTTAATTATGTGACAAGGGGAAAAAAGTGGAATTTATACACCATTTCAGGCTTAGCGGTGTAGGAGTACATTTATTAATTTACTGTCAGATGGTTACTCGAAGTGTTGTCTCAGCACTGGGAGCAGAGAGGGGAAGGCAGGCTGGTGCCATCAGCCTGGTGCTGCAGGGAGCAGGCTCGGGGCGCTGGGGCAGAGCCCGCGGCGGGCGGAAGGAGCCTGCCCTGGATGGGAGCTCATGCGTCTCGCTCCCCCACTGCAGGAAGGACTGGAGCACAGCTCCCCCGAGGCACCGAGTCCTGCATCACTGCCAAATCTGCTGCTTTTGGCAGCAGTCTAACACTTTTGTGAGTCATCTATCATCCTACCATTTTTTTTTCCCTGGTTTTTCTATCACCATTGTGGAACAACAGATTTTTCCCCTCCTTTTCTAACCCTGCCCTTGCTGTCTATTTCCAGGCTGCTGTAAGAGCAACATGCTCGGGCTCATCCATTGCCGCCCAGTGATGGGAACTTGGCCCTTTGTCACTCTCCCTAGGTGCTGGATGGGCTCTATGCAGCTCAGCTTCTTCCCCATCCTTTTTCTGAGGAAAATAGCTGGCAGGTTCAGGTGCCAGAGCATGTGTTAGCATCTAGGTTAACTTGTGCTGCTGTGAAATGTACCCCATTCTGTATGTGTGTATCATCCATTTAGTAGGGAAGGGGGCCCTGCCAAGGGCAGACGAGGACCTAACCCTCTCATCTGCTACTGTATGAATTTCAAATATTACAAGGTAGAGGCATGGCTACTCAATGTCCTTTACTTATCTCAGTCTGAAGCTGTGATCCAGCCCTTAAACATTAAGAGAAGTTGGTAGTGCTCCTGCAATTGTCTGTGAAACTCCTGTTTTGACACACATACTGTATTCTTGTAAAATATTAAGATACAAGTTCAGTATTCATTTCAGCAAACAGGAGAATTGAATTCTCTCTTCATTAGCAGTGCATGAAACTGTCTGCTGGTTGGTTCAGGGCTTTGATTTTTATTCTAAACCCAGATGGAAATATTTGCATAAGTCCTACAGTAGTCCTTTGTGAGGGCTTTTTCGTTCTTCTCGCCCCAGTTAATATTGCAAACTTAAGAAATCCTCTGAAATTAATCTTTTCCATTATGCCCAATTCTGAGTATTACGAATATGACAGAAAGATCCAGAAATCACAGCCTAGTGCGGCTTTCCAGCGGGCTGTGAAGCTGCAGCGATTATTTGTGTGTCGTGTGTGTGTTTATCTCTTTTGGCTAGAGAGACCTTTCATGTTTCCCCATTTTTATTTCCCCTCTCCACACACTCCTTCCCAGCTGCCGTAACCAGCACTTGCCCTCTGGCCAGTGTTTGGGCTGAGCAGTCTGTGAGGCTGCTGGAAATGCCTCTCCGTCGGCCACTAGACAGGATGCACGCGGAGCCGCTTGGCATCTGCGCTCCCCTCGCTGTCGGGCAGCCTGGTACCACCTGGTACCCTCTGCTCCAGACTTTGCTGCTGTGCTTGGTGCTGAGCACTCTGCAAAGAAACCCTCCTTGGGCCAAAAGCATCCCCAGAGCAGCTTCTGCTGCGTTGCTGTAAAAAAGGACGGATTTGGCGGGTTTGTGCTTTGCGCTGCTGGAGAAGCAAGATGTTGAATAGTATTTGTTGTTGTTTCATTGAAATTCTACTTACATCTGTAGCTGCAGCTCTTAGCCTGCATGGAAAATATCAGTGATTACTTTGGTTTTTCTTTTTTCAACACAGCAGATCCCTGATTTTCTCTCTGGGAGCCCCCATGCTTGGGGTTGTCTTGTCTCCTACTCCTACTGTCATTGTGAGAGAGGAGTCTGTGTATGCTTAGTACCCTGTACAAACAGTGGAAACACTTGCTGAGACAAGGCCTGAAGGATCTGGAAAAGGGAGTCTTTTTTTTACTCAACTCACTTTATTTCATTGGTATTTATTTTACTAATAAAATGTAAGTGAATTCCCCTTTTTTTTCTTCCTGCTGCCTATTTTTATCCTACCAGTGATTTACCTTCATTTTTATATTAAGTACTATGGTGCCTGTGGAGTATTTATTTGTAATTGTATGTTTGTGTGTGTTTTACTCTTGAATATAAATAACATCCCAATGTCTCTTCAGTTTAGAAATTCTGCCAAGCTGTCACAGAGATCCTTTCATGATCCATATCCTTCTCAAACTCCCTGCGATTGGTTTTTAAGTGCTGGGGCCAGAGGACTGTAGGTTTTAGAGTTGCATGTGTTAGAGATGCCATTTTTCATTCACCGAGAAAGGGCTGTTGTGTTTTGACACCATTCCCTGTTGCCCTTCTCCAGTTTTAGACCAGTGTGAAATACATTCAGAGGTGTGTTTTCTGAAGTGTAATAACAGGTATGTAATAGCCTAAATTAGGAGGCTGCTTGGCTCTGGGCGTGTGTGTTCATGTGTTCCATGAGCAAAGCCTGTATCCATCTGGAGGTGTTTTCTGCATTACAGCAGCACAATAACCACATAAAATCAAGACAGGACTAAATGCACTGTATGTGCAGCAGCCAGTGGATTTTGGGTTTTTCGTTTTCTATTTTTTCATTTCCAGTTGCCCTACGTGTAGCTGGTTTTAATATCTTTTGGTGACAGCTTCTATGACACTAGGGGTCAGAGTGAAATTGATACCTACTTCATCTTTCTAAAAGCATATAGATGTAACATCCTTTGTACCAAATCCAGTCCCACTTGCCCTTGCAGTGCAAGAGTTGAAAGTATGGAAAACATCCCAGCTGCAGCATTTGGATGTATGGGATAGTTGTAAGCAGTAGAGAGCTGGTAACTTCCACGATGTACTGAGGATGCTGAGAAGGCTGGCAGAGGCAGTGGGTGAGCCTACAAGCATTACAAATCCCTGGCTGGCACCCCAGCACAGCCTCTACATAGCAGGCATAGCTATGTCATGGCTCCACAGCTGTTCCACCTGCTCTGTGACATGTCATACGCTGAGTGAAGCCTACCTAATCTCTGCATTGAGCTTTGCTTCCTCAGGGGAGGAGCTCTGGGCTCTCTGACCTAACAGCCTCTCTGTATACAGTTTCTTGGTTAATACCAACAATATCCTGATGTTGCACTTGATAATTCTGCAACTCTGGACTCCAGGCTGAGTGACACCAGTTGTTTTCCTCCTTTATTTATGCACCTCCCTGACACCACAATCCTGCTTTTCCCCATTACTTTCTCCTTCCATCATGTTTTTCTTTCCCAGTACTCCTTCTAAAATAAAAGCATACATACCCAAACTAATTGAAAAGTTGGACATAGGAAAACTTTCTTTGGGTTTTTGTATTAGTGGTATTATCCAAATCAGATTAGCCAGCTGGAAAATACATTATGGAAAAAGACATTCCTGAGTGGAAGGAGGTGATGATATCCATACAAAGGAGTTAACAGCCATACAGAGCAGTAGGAATGATTCTCCCGAAGGCCCAAAAGGTTGTTCTCACTTGTGTTTATATGATGCTCATCTGAAAAAAAGAGGAAATGTCTTCACTTCTCCTTAAAGAAACTTCTTAGCTGGAATTTTGTCATGGCTGCATGTCACCCACTATAGCTACATTTGCCTGACTTCTTGTCAAGTCAGGGTTTATTTGTACAAAACTAATTTTAGAGTCTTCTCTTCTACATAAAATGTTAGGGTTGTTTTTTTCTCTTTGATTTAATTTGTCAGTATCATGTAGCATTTCTGCCTCTATCTCTGTATCCATTTCTAGTCAGTTTGTGGATGGTGGCACTGATTTGACATTTGGGTTTTTTTCATGGCTTTTAGGGAACTAAAAAAGGCTGACAGTCACTGGCTGATTGGTATGATAGGAGAGGTCAAATTTAGGATCAACATCACTTTGTGTAAATGTAGATAAAACACCACCATATTTTTAGCTATTTGTAGAATGCTGAATTTGGACTTCGGTATACAAATTAATTAGGGATAGAAACACTTGATAAAGAATATGAATTGAACTCAAATACAACCCATACCAATATTTTTGGAATTGCAGAATCAGTTTTGTTTTGTTTTTTTTTCATAGTTATGAGTGCAGAAAGTATGGATTCATAACAATGGGAGGTCCCAATAGGACCCAAAAGTCTTGTGAAAAAGAATTATTTTCAAATTGCAATAATTCCACCAAGTTGCTTTATCATTTGTTTTCCATAAACATGTAATAAGAAAACTCATTGCTTTAACACCCAAGTATGGTTTGTACCAGTGGTGTAAAAAAACCCCAACAATATTAGAGATTCCTGTTTCTTACAGGGAAATTTATAGTATGTGCTACCACAGAACCAGACTCTCTCTTACACCATGTGAGCAGATATTAACTTGAGACCAGCATCAGACAACCATTTTTGTCTTTCCCTTTATTTGAAATATGACATGTACAAGTATAATTTGGCTTAAGAGACCAATTTATGCTTGAAGTGCTATATAGTTTTTCTGTTGGCTTTATATGAGTTACACTGAACACTTATCCAGTTGTCACAAGGATGAATCCATCTAATATAAAGTAATCCTTTATTCATACCAAATAACACTTTTTACTGCTTTACTTTACTGTAGTCAAGCGTTGGAGAGAATCTTTCTAAGTAATCCTTTGAGAGAGGGGAGCTGGTGACAGAGCTATGAATTCTCTGTGGATTTAGGAATTCATCATTAGACTGTCTACACTCATTTTTCTAGGAAAAATAGTGATTTCTCGAGAAAGAGGTAGGAAGTAAATTTAAAAAAAAAAAAAGAAAACAAACACAAAAAGATCAGCACACACTTTGGGTCCCCAGTGATAACACTCAACTGCAGAGGTTTTCCACGTGTTGTGGATACAAGTAAACAATTGGATTATTGAAATAGTTGCAAAACCACAAGGTTTTGTCTTAGAATTGTTCCAGAAGAATAAGAAAAGCTGCAAAATGAACCATATTTTGATGCAGTATATGCATTAACTTTTGCCCATTGATAACAGATTAGAATCACTTTAAATCCCATTTCACTTGCAGATCTGGCTAATTCTTTAAAAAGGAAACTACAAATAATATTTTTTTGAATCACTTAGTGATACCCAAACACAGATCAGAATTCTAATTTCTCCTTGTCAGTAACAGATAACATAAAGATAAAAGCTCCTGTAGAATATGAATATTAATTTTTTAACCATGTTGGAAAAACCTTCTGACCATGTAGCCCTGTGTTTTTGAAGCAATATTCTGGGAAGCAGCTGATTGAATCCCATTAATTTAAATGAGAGTCAGATGACAGTCTGTATGGACCTCTTTGAAAATTTGAGACTTAGTTCTTTATTCTTATTTCTTTCAAACTATTGTAGAAGACTTTCATATATTTAGTGGACTTTCAAAGGCAGACATGTATAGCGCAGTTAAAATACTACAATTTAGTAAGTATTGCACTGCCTAAGTTGTCATTTCCTGCAGAGTAAAAGAGTATGGTTAAAACATGTTGTTCTACGTGATGTTGCAAGATTTAAGGCTTCTGCTTGTTCTCAGCGTAGCCGGTGAAAACTTTATTGCCTGTTGTCAAGAAAAAAAAATCAATTTAATTTCTGAAACTTGAATCTAAATCTTAGGTCATGCTTCCTTTATAATTACATGCACTTACTGGAACAGCATATGGTGAAAATATATAGATCTTTGTGATACAAAAGAAACGAGGAGAAATGCTAGGCTTTTATGTTGATTGCACCTGTATGGGGGCTTTATAAGCTTACAGTTTGTAACATTTATAGCTACAGACTCAACATACCCCTAATGTAACTAGTACTGCAAAGTTTGGGTTTTTTTTCCTTTTTTCTGCTGACTGAATGATAGGTAAAGCAATTTTCAACAAATGTCTCCCTGTAGGCTGTCCTCATGGAAGCATTGTAATCCTGCATTTTAACCTTAGCACTGGCAACTATCCAGAAATTATTTCATTTATGCCAAACTGTTCTGCACAGAGCACTTGCTCTCTTACTGTATGGGAAGAGAATAAGCTTTAAATCTTAACATTTCCATTGTTTTATCAGATCTTTATCATCTGTTTTCATGAGGATGTAGCAGAAGTGAAATAGCCACATCTTCCTCTGTTTTCTGGGAGTGATGTTGGTTTTACTACAGGAATGGCAATTTGAAAACTCACTGGTGACTTAGGTGCCTACCTGACATTTGTACCTTTGGGAATGTTTAGTGTTGGAATCTGATCACTACAGAAATAAATTGTACTTCATTATATTCAAGCTGTTTCCTCTTTTTGGTTTGTTTTAAAACTCACATGCAGCCTTGTGCCGAGACTCAGGTGGTAATGTTACTGCCTTCTATAAAACTGGTTTTATAGTTATTTTATGCATATCTGTTAATCCTTCAGTATGGGCTAAGAGCTTTTCTTTAAAAAGAAACACAGGACATAAATGATCCCTTAAATTAAGCCTGAATCTAGATTATATTCAGGATCAAGGCATGAATAACCTACTGTTCCGCTCTGGCAGCTGTAGAGCCTCAGGATTGTCTATGCCCTCTTTCCTAAACCTTGCACACCTAAAATTTGAGCAAGCAAAGTAATTTAGAACTGCAGGTGCACATTTTGATTAATCTCTAGAAGTATACTTGCACTATATAACTAGTTGGAAGATATATTTTGGGTTAAATTAATAAAATCCCATTAATTTTATCTTCTCATGTGATCTGCATTTCTTTATCAGTAAACACTGATAATAACTTAGAGGTGGAGATGAGCAGGTACTTGCACAACATGATGTTATCCCATTCCTACGAAATCTGTGGTGATAGACTTGTTGGAAGTCCTTTGCATTAATTTTCACATACTGAAAATGCAGTTTTGAGTTATTCCCCAGCTCTGAAAACCATAATTTCCAAACTCTTGACAAATACCCTTGTCCTGTGCAAGGTGTTCTGCACTACAGCACGGTACAAAGAGCAGCTTCAGAGATGGCTGAGCTGGTTCGTCCTTTTATTGCATATGGGGACAAGAAGTTTGTTCTTGCAGACCTTCTTGGAGACAGTATTCAGAGGAAAGATCTTGCCTACAAGTAATGCTTTATGTTAGAAATTGATCCACTCCTTGAAATTGTTGTCATATCACATTGGCTCAGGCAGATGATATTTTCAGCTCCTTTTCCTACTGGGTTTTTTCTCCTTTTTTTATCTTTTTAAACCTCTCTCTTTCTGTGAGAGGAACTGACAGTCATGCATTAAATGATTCCTGGTTAGACACTGCTTTTCCACAGATTGGATGCTGGCCTCAGAGTCACCAGTCTAGATTCTGTTCTGAATTCAGCTATTAACTGAACAACCAGAAACTTGTAATTACCTTCATTTTAGGTATAGGTCAAAGCTGTTGTAGAGGAAACAACTCTTTGCTTAAGTGTTTAAATATGGACTTGTCTAGAAGTCTTGACCTCTGTGGTTTCTTTGGCTTCATTTCCTCTTTAGTTTCCAGCTTTCAGAGCCACATAACATATAAGTTACCCACCTAAGTAACACATAAGTTACCCACTGTAAAGTCAAATATTTTCAGTCATTCAGTTCACTTACTGAGGGTACAGATGCTGTTTTGTCCAGCAATTTTTGTGGTTGCAGTCGTGGAAATACAAAATTGTCTCTAGAAAAAGGGCATTGATAAGGGTCAGTGCATTGGCCTCTGCTGCTAGAATCTTTCCAGCAATCAGGTGAAAAAAAGCCCCTAAATCACAACACATGAACAACTGGGGTATTCCAGTGACTGAGACCTTCTTACATTACCTAATAGTACAGAAATATTCTGTCATGTATCTGAAGAGTGGGAGCAAAGAAATTAAGAACAGAGTTCACAGACACACAAATACTCAAGAGATGACCTTCTGAGATTTGGTAAGCAGAGAAGTAAAACCATGTTTAGTAAAAAACAAAGGAAAAGACAATTGTGGATATTGATGTCCTTTATTTAGAAGGCTTTAAATGTTCTGTAGTTAGAGAATTTCCCATCAGTCTGTTTCTTTTATGTCAGTGTTTGGTTCCTGTACATGATGAGTCTGATGAGGAGTGGCTGAGGGAGCTGGGGGTGTTTATCCTGGAGAAGAGGAGGCTCAGGGGGACCTTGTCACTACCTACAGCCACCTGACAGGAGGTTGTAGCCAGGTGGAGGTCAGCCTCTTCTCCCAAAAAAACAGTGACAGGACAAGAGGAAACAGCATCAAGTTGCACTAGGGGAGGTTTAGACCGGATATTAGGGAAAATTTCTTCACCTGTTGGGTTGTAAGCACTGGAAGGATTTAAGAGCCCTGTGGATGTGGCATTTGGGGAGTGGTTTAGTGGTGGACTTGGAAATACTGGTTTAGTGGTTGGACTCAACGATCATAGAGGTTTTCTCCTACTTAAATGATTCCATGATTTCTACTGCCTGACGAGTATAATTCTTTAAATGTGGCTGGGAAAAAAAGGCAAAGTTTCACTAATAAGAATCTCACATAGACTATTAAGTTAAAACTTCCAGGAGACATTATTAGTTGCAGGGGTAAGGGTCAGGTCTCTTTGTGGATATATCTTCTCTTGGCTTTCAGCCTAACAGCTTTAGGGGATATTAGCTTGAATCTGAGCAATATAAGCAGAAACAATTCTGGTGCTCCTGCCTGGTGGGAGCTCACAGATGCTTGTAATAAAAATTGTTAAAAGTAGTTTCATTAGTTTGCAAAAAGCAGATTTCTTGGAATACTCTACCTTCTTTTGCCAAGAATTTTTAATTTCTTTTATGTTCTGTGTATGACAAGCACTAGCAGAAGCTACCTCACAATTAATTATGATGATGTATAGGACTTAAAATGACCACTCAGCATTTTTCCATTTGCTTGTTGAAAACAAAAGGTAATTGTGTTGAAAATAACGTGGTATTTAATGCCTTTAAGTGGCACATTTTTCCAAAAGATAAAGACTTACCAACCTTCTAGAATTACATAATATCACAGACATAAGTAAAACTAATCAGATATGCCACGTGCCCTCATTTTGTAAGTGCAATAGCTCATTTAGCTGTTAGCAAAACCTTGCTTAGTGATGCATTGATAATTAGAAACTGTCACTGTCTGTATATGAATAACACTTTTTCTTCCTCTTGCTACTTTGATATTTGGGGGAAAAAAAATCATCACATTCATCTCTCCTGGAGTACAAACATAGTTGGACACTTCAAGATGTCTATGTAGAATTTTTAAAATATTACAAAAGGAAGTGTGGCGTTTTTATACTTACAATTACAAACACGTATTTTTATCCAGTTGGCAGATTGGAGGGGTTGCTCTTGAGGTAACACATCTGCAAAGCAGCCCTCTCTGTGTAGTGTTTAATGTAATTAGTTTTCGTACAGTTTGGTAACATGTATTTTAGAAACAAAAATTTTCTTGTTTGAAAGGAATATTTGTATTGAAACCTGCTTAGAAAGTCAATAGAAAGCCATTTGCTGGTTACTTTTTGGCAGACAGGCTTCTCTGAGCTCACAGCTGTTCATCCATTAGGCAGAATGGGCACAGGGAAGTTTTGTCTGTCAGTCACCAGGAATCATTAAACTGCTGTAAGCCCGATCTGCAAATAAGGTGGACAATCCTGAGAGATGATAGTGTTTTAATGTCCTTTTCTTCACAGATCAAAAGAGTGTCTGTGCAGACCTGTGCTGTTGCAGACCCACCTTTTAGGAAGACACAGCTCCTCTGTTTTCCAGGGTGTGTTTAATGTGCAGCAGCACTTTGTGCGTGGTTCTCGTCACTGGCTCTGTTCCATTTCCATTGAGCGTCAAAGGAAGGACAGGACATCCATATAGACAGATTTAGGGTCAGGCACATTGCACAAAACTATTTTTAATTCGTGCTTAGAAGCTTATCCTGTTCCTTATAATAGTTTTTATATAAAGAACAGAATCTCAACTAAACTATTATTAAAAGAGTCACATTTAAATCAAAGCTACTGCAAACATTCCAGCAGCTCTGTGACAATGATATCCAGGTTTTAGTGACCCACCTGTGGTCTTCAGTGGGAGTAGGTTGCAGAATTTCCCTTTTCCTTCAGAGAGATGTGTAGGTGAACAGTGCTGAACATTTTGTGGGTGACTCTGAGCCTTGTTTTTCCACTCAAAAGGGTGGTGGTGCAGATCTGCTTGTCTGAAGTCTAGACAAGATAAAAACCCAAGTGACAATTAGATAACTCTGGTAAATGAAGATAAAACCATTTATCTGGGAGGCACATAAAGCCATCCATGCTGAGGAGAGGACAGTGCAGAGCTGATTTAGGATATTTACATCTATTCAGATTTGTAAACAATAGCCTTTAAAAAAATATTGACTCTGTTTTTTCGGTGCGCTCACTGTAGCCATTTCTCTGTGAAACAGTTCCTTTATACCCATATGAATGCTGCATTTTGGTACTGCAGGGCACCCAGGTGTACTGAGGTAACTCCAAAGGCTGTTTGGAAGCTCACAGATAGTCCTTAGTGCAAGTGTGCACATTGCTTAGGGGTAACTTCACATTACTTACTGGTAACACCTTCAGGGAGTAGATGGCACTACTTTCCAAAGGCAGCTTTGTCTCCCTTTTCACTGGTTTACCCCACAGTTGATGATACAAGTTTAGAAAGCTCTCCTTGAGAGACAGCCTCGGACAGTGCTACATGAGTGCAGATCACCTGAAGTGTATTCCAGCCACTGTTTAGCTGTGAATATCTGGGGACTCTACAAATTTTAGCTGGCACTAAACCAGCGCTAAAATATGGTTTTATTATGTAAACGAACTATTCCCAATTCTTTTTTAATGGAAATTTAAAGTACTGAAATAATAGTGTAGGACTTGAGAAATTCCCAGGACAGCATGCTCATCTACTCCAAATTCCTATTGTCTCCAGGCTGGTGGGTTTTCTTAACTTGATTCAAAGACCAGCTGCCTGAATTAATAGGAAATGTATTAAAGGTGCATGATGTCATGGACCTACACGCATACCTATATAAATGAATAATTGGATGGCTGTAAGAGTATGGACATAATCAACCCTTGGTCTCAGGTGGTTCCTTGACACACAGTGCCAAGACATTCACTCCCACACATGGGCTCTGGAGGGGAAATTTCCTTTTCCTCCTGTTGTATGTAAAATATGACAGAGGATTTTTTAAAAACAGTGCACTTTGTTATTCACAATGCATAAATATTTATGGACTGTGAGAAAATGCACCTGTTACTTATTGCTCCATGTGAAACAAAAGCCCAGGAAAGAAAATGCTATAAACCAAAGGAGATGCTGAAACATATTTTATCAATTACTGATAATTACTTAGAAGCTAAAATGAACTTTTTCAGAGGCAAGATGAAAAAAAGATAGCAGCAAAGTTAAACCACCCAACTGAAGAGCCTGGCTTCAAAGGCTCTACTTAGTAGAAGTCATAAACAATAACTACAGTACTATCAGAAATAGATGATGGTTGAGTAGAATGGAAAAGTAAACTCTTCTCAGTACATTTTCAGAGATGGTTATGGGTAATCTATGTAGACAGACCTCCTTGAGGAGCCCCTTTTATTACAAGGCTAAGGGATTTTATGATCTGTCTCACATGAATTGGTGTATGACTGTGCACTGCTTCGTACATTTATCTGAGAGGCATCTTGGTTTAGATTGCCTATGTCTACACTGCATTCAGTGTGCAAACATTTGAATTAAATTTGGATTTTGGAGCCATGGAACCTCACTGGCTTGTAAATACTCCAGACTGCAAAAGTACATCTGGGAACTTGGAGCAAAAACCTTTGTTGAATGCTAAACTTGTGCTGTCTTTGCTACATGACTCTCAATACAAAAAGTAGCGTTTTGAAGCATTCTGGGGGAAATGCACTTGTTTTTATTAATGAAATACCTACACTAAGAATTCTTAATGTTTACTGGGATGAAAACTGTCAGGTAAAATTAAGCTACAATGTTAAAGTAAGATATCTTCTCAGGAGTTTCATAAAAGAAACCCTTTTTCCTCCCAGATGTTAATATGACCCATAGGTCAGAGCGAGCTGTTGGCTGTCTCTAAGGCAGACACAATCATTTCCTACCCAGGATTTCTGTAGATGGAGCTGCTGCAGTGCCGTTGTAGTTTTTTTCTTTTTGGTTGGTTGTTTTGGTTTGGTTTGGTTTTTGTTTGTTTGGTTGGTTTTTTGTTTGTTTGCTTTTGTTTTTTGTTTGTTTTTGCTTTTGTTTTTGGTTTGTTGTTGTTTTGTTTTTGTGAGTTTGTTTTTTTCTTTTTTTGTTTTTTTTTGTTTGTTTGTTTCATTTTGGGTTTTTTGCCATTTTTAGTAGATGTGAATAGGCCTGCTTATATGGTGAAAACAGGAGATAATACTGTGTCTTGCAACAGGAACATGAATGATTGCAGTGTTTCGAAATCTGTTGTGCAGTCAAGGAGCAGCAGTATGCTGTGATTACACTTTCCATTGCCAGGAGCACCTATAAACTGCTTAGAAAACTTGTTTGAGTTGCTCTTGTCTCCACTTCTCAATGTTTGTGTTGGCATTTAATAGCCTTACAGTAGTACTGGGCTTCTGAAATGGCAAACTCCAGTCTCTTACAAGCATGTGATGTCTGTATTCCCATGGGGAATCTTGGAATTCCCACCTGTGACATGGGGTGGAACTTCCCCACAGTGACAGAGCTCTGAGGTTTGAGGTCAGCCTGAGGTTTTTTATTAGCAGGTCTGGTAAACCTGGAGTTGGCTCATGGCTCCTGCTGAGGACACTGTGGTAAGGTCTGATCAGACCTTGGTAAAAATTAGTGATGCTGGAAAAATTAGCTTCTAGGCCTTGAAAAATACTAATTGAGTAGTCTTCTAATAGTACATTGTAATTCAGCTTAAAGAGCTTAATCAGAATCTATTACATGCTGCTAAAGTGGCTCAATAATGGAAGGCTGATTCATAACCATCATAATCACTTCATTGCACTTTTAGTTTAGATCTGTTTTTCCCTTTGCTTTAGTGCCCAATAGAGTTCTCATAGCCAGAAAAACCTTAGAATTAAATGTTTGTGGTATTAAAATTTGGGGTTGTACCTCTGAAATAATGAAATAGTAAAAGACTTAATTGCAGGGCAGTACACTTCAGGTTTTATTGCTTTACTTGGATTTGTGGTGTAAAAAGAGATTTGACCACTGTACTGAAATTTATTTTTATGTATTTTTTGCCATCTTGCAAAATCCTGGAGTTGAATTTTTTGGGGGGAAGCATCTCATTTTTGAGAATGTTTTGCACGGAACTCTGTTTCTGTATATTGTATATCCATGCTCAGATAACTGATCTGAAATGTATGGCTATATGATAGGGAAGTTAGCCTGTTACTGTAGTCTTTGTTCAGGTTTCACAAGTTTAATTTTTGGCTCAGTAGCAATGTCCAAAAGTGCAGACCAAAGACACAGGGGCTCAGCTGGTGACCATCAGCCTTGTTCTTCAGGGAAGGCAGCAGACCTGAGTTCAAAGCTTTAGATGTGCTACTGATTCACTGACTGATCTCTCTGTCTCAGTTTATCAATCTGTTTGATGGCAATAAAACCTATTCAGCTTTCCTTCATGACAAATTGTGTGTGCAACTTCATAAAAAGGACTTTGAATGTGTGCAGTGCTATGTAAGTGAAGTAACCTGCTATGGTAGTATATTGGGACGGAGTGGATTAATTTAATTAATCAATCTTGATTTAAATCATGGCTTTAAAGTAGACTCAGTTTGAATAATTGATTTAAATTTTGCTTTGCATGTTACCATCTCATGATTTATCTAAAGAAATATTGATTTCTAGTTGTTAGTAAGCATTGATTTTTCAATGAGATACACAGTGAATTAAACTGATTATTTCTGTTTAGGCGGGGAAGGTTTTGAGGTTTTTTTGTGTTTGGTTGTGGGGTTTTTTTTAAAAATCTTTGAAGGTGTCACTCTCATGGAATGATTTGCTTATATTTGTGTAAAGGAAAAAACTCCAGGCAAAACTCTTCTGGACAGAATAAGAAGTGGCTCAATTAGGATGCTTACTTCCTTTTTCAAAATAAAGTCAAGGATTATGTTCCAGTGGTTAACTTGAGGTTGAAGGAAGCATTTTTAGAAGAGATACCTGGGAAAGCATAAAAGAGAGTTGTGTTCGGGGAGGGAAGAAATCTTTTGTATATTCGGTGTTGTGGTGGCCTGTATGAGGAAATGGGAAAAGCAAGAAGGAAGCTGAAGTGCATTTGTAGGAAACAGGAGAAGAAAAGGAAAGTGTAGAAAAATTAATTAAGAGGGAGATGAACTAAACCTTGGAAGAGTCAGAACCTTGAGCTTAATGAAGAAAGTAATGGTTAACTTTATGTAACTTTTCTTTTCATGGATGACCATTAAAAGTCATGGTCAATGGCCAATTACAGTGGTCAATGCAGGTAAGGAGGGTAATTGTTTTAGCAGCTCTATTTTAGCTGTATTGGAGCGTTGGGAATAAGACCTTAAACAGGAATTTGCTGTAACTGATAGAAGTGATGCAAAACCCCGCAGAAGTATTTTAGTGGAAGGATTGGAGAGGACAGGGTGCATATTGGAGACATCACAGAGAAGTACAGTGACAGTTTGAGCTGTGATCAAGGGATGGAGAAGAGAATTGAATGGGCCATGAAATTTGAAATCTCAAGAATCGAGAAAGATAGTGA
This sequence comes from Corvus hawaiiensis, assembly GCF_020740725.1. Taxonomy (NCBI): domain Eukaryota; kingdom Metazoa; phylum Chordata; class Aves; order Passeriformes; family Corvidae; genus Corvus; species Corvus hawaiiensis. The sequence continues at coordinate 7,412,433 of NC_063220.1, forward strand.
TCTTGTCAGCAGCAGTGGCAAGGAGGGGGGAACTGGAAGAAAAGATAAGAAGTTCAATTTTCAGGAGGCTGGCTTTGACATCAAAATTGTGTGTTTGAGAAGCAGGCAGAGAAGGGAGATAGCCTGCAACGTAGGGGAAATGAAAGATGCGAGTGAAGATCGGTGATTCATCAGTGTCAAAATGGTGCTGGAAGCTGAGGGCAGGTGAACCTGCTGAGAAAGGAGTAAGGAGGAGGAGGACTGGCTGAGATTTTCCACTGGAGATCAGTGAAAGCAAAAGGAAGGAAAAGAAAACATTGATGTGTTGACTCCTACACTGGACAACTAAGGTAGGAAAGAGGAGGTGTTGCTTGCTCAGCCACAAATCAAACACAGAAATGGAAACCTTACTGATCTCAATTTTAGAGTATCTTGTAAATACATTTTAACAGGACCAGCTCTTTACATGCATGGAGTTATTTTGTTTAGAGGCCTTTGAGAGAAATGTACATGTATTACCTCTAATTTATGGAGCAAGTACATCTTAAAGAGCATTTACATGATCAGTTCCCCCTAAGTCTTAGAAACCTTATGGCAGGACTTCTGAACACATCCAGTAAGTCCATAATTCCTTCTGAGGTCCTAAATATTATTTTTAGTTTAAACATTGGGAAATAAATAATTTTTAAAGCTTATTAAAATGTTATATGAATATTTTTCATATTATGCATATTGTCACTGGTGCATAACTTTTCAAATGAATAATTCATGGCAGCAAGTAGTCACTTTTGATAATCTATAGTGATGTGTTATGTTGGTTCTGTTGGGAGATTAACACTTACGGCCTAAGGAATAAAACCAGACAATCTAATCCATTTGTTTGCCTATTCACAGTGTCAGATATCTTCTTATATTAAAACCTATTAATTTGAATTCTGAATCTTAAAATTGAATCTGTTTTAGCTCATTTTAGACTTTTATTAAACAGGATTTTGATATATAAGGTATTGCAGGCAAAGAAGTATGGCGATAATTGATTTTCTGCACAGTTTTCCTATCACAGACACTGAAGAATGTTTCTAAGAAAAATTTATAGGATATTAAGCAGAGAAATGGTTTCAAAAGTCTATTGGAAGATCCAGGAAACAGGACAGACCCCATCTTTAATAACTGGTTGTTACAAATTTTCTGAAAAGCAGCTGAATTTGAAATGGTTTTTCATGACCCCCTATGATGGCATAGCTAATACAAAAATAAGGAAAAATGTAAATGGTATTTTAGTAATATTGGTTCGACCCCATCCACATCCTGTTGGTAAAAGTATGCATTTAATTATAAATAGTAATGTAGGAGAAGTTAAGGTTTACCATAGAAAAACTCTGAGATATATGTAAATTCTATACTTTATGTCTGTTTGACTTCTCCCATTTATGATCAATTCAGTTTTAACTTCTGTAACAGAAATATTAGTGATGTACATTATTGCTTTTCTTGTGGGTTTCTGTCTGGAAGCAGTGGCGTAGCCACTGGTACTGTCTCCTGGCAATCTCTCAAAGTTGGTTTCTATAGTGTGTAATGCAGCTATTGCAGGACTTTGGGTAAAATGCCAGGATTGTATTTAGGGATTAGAGCGTACTCATATTAATAAATCATTCAAAATGTAGGATGTCATTGTTGGGTTTTTTGATTTTCAAGTAAATGCTGTGGTTTAATTACAGTAAAGTATTTCTTAAAGGAGCAAATTTTATTCTATAAGTTATTACTTCAATAAGCAATGAATTGGCAATTAAATATCTTGAATCTGTTTTCTGAACCAGAGCTGGCATTCAATGTATACTTGAAAACAACCAGCAGAAACAATGAATCAGACACTGTGTGCAAGTTTTGCTTAAAGAACAAAAGCTAAAGTTTCTACAAACCAAATCAGAGGGATCATTAGAATTACCAGTGGGTCTTGACATTGTCCTGCTTCTGCAACACTGCCTCCCAACCTGGTATCATTTTGGGATATAGTCCCTGATTGCAAGCTGTAAGAGAAAACTTCCATTAAAAAGAAAGAAAGAAAAAAAAAGAACAAAAACCAAAAGCCCCCAGTATTATTTGTGAGTCTGGTGTAATGTGGCTAAATCAGAAGTAAATGTATAATTAACCTTTTTTTCATGATAAATTAACATTAATTTTCTCAGGATTAGTGGGAAATAGCATAATATAGGACAGGTTTAGCATTCAGGGTAAGTGTCACATGGGACCTTTAACGCTCTTACAGGATTAGTGCAGCCAGTGATTCATGCTGTTACCATGCACACGGAAATAGTGTGCAGCTTCTGGCCATCAAAGAGGCTTTCCTAATTATCAGCTTTTACAAGTGAGCATAGAAAGATTAGAATATAAATATGAGGAAGATGGCTTCAGAGTTCTTGAGGGAACAAGATAAAATATACTCTTTCCAGGCGAGTAGCTCAATTCTTGAAGGAAATTTTACAGTATTGTTCGAGAATGCATCATTAGGAAGATAATTAATGAAAAGGTCTGTTGTTGGGGTCTGAGTGAGTGTGGTGTCTGTATGTTCGAACCTCTTTTTTCTTTTACAAGGGCATTTCTTCCTTGTCTTATTAATCTGAGCATTCTTTATGCAAGGAAAATGATGAATAATTTTTGAAGACTGGGAAAGAGCAGTTGAACTTGAAAAGCACTTGTTGAAAGTGTACAGCTTTGATGATATTGAGAAACAGGGCAGCTCTGTTTAGGTACTCAAATACAGACTCAGTGCTTAATTTTTGGAATCCAAGAACCCAGAGGCAGAGTTCTTTTTCTTAAACACTTGAACCAAAATAGGAAATCAAAACACAGATGCTTTAGAAGCATCATTCTGGTAAGTCCTATTAGTGGCCAGGAACTCCTCCCCCAGCTGTGATCTGTGTTTCTCTGCAGCCTGGCCCAGAAAGCTGTGGTTCAGAAGTTAAGGACAGATGTAATTTGCCCTGCCTGATGCTGCTCCCCAGAGGGTGCCCCCCACTGGGGCTCACCAGAAATAATGTGCTGAAACGCTGTGTAGTGTGAACACAAGGGTAGGTCTGAGGCCATAGATGAAAGAGAAATTTTTCAAGCAACCTACTCCACCTTCTTTTCTTGTCTTCATCTTTTATTGTAGATGCAACAACTTATTTTCCATAATACACCAGCTCTGCTCCAGTGGGGCTCCTTTGCACCTCCTTTGCTAAATATCAGCCAATGTAGGAGGTAACGTGGAACCACTTGAGCAATACCTGAGGAAGAAAGGGTGCTTACAGCCAATACACTTTTAATATATCAAATACAACATTTTACAGCCTGGTGAGCTCTGCTTCATAACTCAGAAAGAAAAAATGGAGGAGTTCATGACTTTTCAGTGGATATGAGACTGCAGATAGTTTGGGCCATTAATCTACGTCAGGCACCAGTCATCTGCATGCTCCTGGACATACTCCCTTTTGCACACAGAGGTACTGTTCATATAGATTTCAAGAGTTTAACAGATTAGTCTGGGTTTTGTGGAAGTCCTAAAAGTTTAGAGGCTACTGTGTGGACTGCCATATGTCCATTAATCTCAGACATCTGGCAGCCCAGCTGGAACTGGTGTGCACATGAGATCTGGTATAACCATGCACAGCAGACACTGGGAAGGGCTGGATTCCCTCCCTCCACATGTGCTGCACAGCTGACTTGTGCATGGAAATACCCTGAGCTGCTGGCTGGTTCATAGCACGTGGACACGAGTACCTGCAATTTGTCTTCGTGGGGATTTTTCTTTCTCTAGACCCTGATATTTTGTGCTGGACAGCCTGAGTGAATTTAAATGAATAACATAAAAATATTTGTTCCTATGTTGTATGCCTAGGGGCTGAGGCCTTTGGAGGCAATGGCCTTGGATATATAGGGCTGGATTCTGCTACTACAGATTGTAAATTCACAGCAGCTTTTGGATCTCAGTGCAATTTTTGGAGGTTTGCCTCTTAGAAGCAGAGATCAGCATGGGAACTGCTCAGTGGGACTTCTTTTTCCTTTTTCTTTGCAAGCCCGAATATTCATATTTACCAAGAAAACCAAGAAGGCTGAACTTGAATGGTGTGTGTGTTAAAAATGAACCTTTTAGTGCTTAATGTATATTGGAGAAATTGTTCAAGAACAATTTATCCATAGACTGACTGTGCAATGCTTTCAGTGACAGTTTTGTCCTGGGTTATCAGCTGTTTTAAGTGCCAGTTGCACAAAGGCATAATTAACTTGTGCACTCGGTTTGCTTTATAGTCAGATTTTGCATTCATGAGCAGATACAATTTGCTTATTGTTTGGAACAGTTCCTTTCCTTTTATGTAAATTCTTTGTCTTTTCTTAGACTCCCATACCTCTATTACATGTCAGGCAAGAGTCTGATCACCGGACAAGATGTCTATATGTGAAACAGAAATTGATAGTAGGAAAGGGCAGCTGGGCTTCATTGTCTTTTAAGTTACAAAGTTAGATGGAAACCCAAAAGTGTTTAGTGTGGATGTTCTGCTAGAGAAAGGCTTTACAGAACTGCATCTTTCGAGGCAGTTTCTTTCTGAACCCTGCCCAGCATAAAACCTACAAATAAATACGAATCCTGGTATTATGAGAATGTTTCAGATGAAACCTAAATAGTTGAATGAGGTTCTGTGTGTAATTATCTGAAAACCCACAGGCACACCTACACGTAAAGTTCAGCATTGTGTTTATGGATGTATAGGGTAAAGGTCTCCATTTTCATCTTGGAGTGCCAGGGAGATGGTTTTGTGTTGTAATTAAGTCTTCATAATATCAAGGAGAAATTGCTGTGTTCCAATCTGAAAATTCATTGTGCAGCTAAATGCTCCTCTTTGCATAGAAACTGTTCTTAATTAATAATCTGTTTGATGGATTATTAGTGCCAGACTGGATTGGCATCTGCACTTTGGACATGATGTACCTGATTATACTAGCAAGTTATAACAACACATATCAACTACTGTAATTATCATGTTGCCACTGTTTTCTGCAGATGTAAAGATACATAATTCAAGCTGACAAGCCCAAAGATTTTATTGGAATGACCTATGATACCCTAAGTTCTCATTAATATACAGCGAAATGCACAATATCAATTAAGTATAAGATACAATCTCAGGCCTTCTTAACATTAGCAGCAGTTAAAATTAGTAATGCAGCAGAAATTCTTATAATTTTATTTTTCTGCCATGTTGAAATGAAGAACTTTGCAGTATAAAAGATTTCTTAAAAATGTGTGGTTTTGAATAGTCTGTTCTTTTTTGTGTTTTTGATTCCAACATTAGTATGTAGTAGGAGTAAATAGCATTTAAAATGAAGCCATTGTTTATTCACAAATCAAATAAGCTACCGACAGCTGCCCTAGTGGCTTCCTCATTCACTTAAATTAATGCCTAAGGCCTTGGGGTGAATAGTCTTCTGGGGAGAATGTGGGCATTTATTTTCGATTTCCATTCAATGTTGGGTCTTTTAATGCCAAATCCTATTTAATGTGCACATGTTATGTTGAACTGTGTGCAAATTTATTCTATGGACAACTTGACAGAATTCATACCATTAAAGTCACATACAATTTGTACCCAAAAAATAAGGTTTTTTCTTTTGAGCAAGCAGCTTACAATTCTGTCTTTATTTTAGTTAAGATCTGCATAGGACTGAGAATAAGTCCTGCACAATAGTAGGTACTTTTAAACTAAGCTTGAGGTTTGATGTTTTGGATTTCTTCCAAGCCCTGTCCATTTAATCAGGATTTTCCTGTGCCCTCAAGTGTTGAGACAGTGCCATGATGGATACAGTTCAAGAACTTGAGGGGGAGGGTAGTTTTGCTAGGTTCAAGTATCCTCCTTTCTTAATTTTTTAAAATTTTTTTCCCCCTACTTGGAAGCTGCATAAATGTATTTGGACACTTACATTATGTCAGGGTAGCAAAATTAATTAGGCTGTACATCCACATAAGGACTTACATCCTGTGACAAAAAGAAGATGAGAGGATGTAAGAGTGATAATGATTCTCTAACCTAGTGTTCAGCCTTCTCCTGGGGAAGTGGAGTACAGTTCCAGTTCTGCTCCAAGGATTGCTTTTGCATTTAACAGAAATAATTGAATCGGATGACTGCCACTATCTCATTTTCTGTCCCGGTGCCGTGTTAAAATGACCACATTTTAACAGCACACAGTTTATTAAGCAAGTTCAAATAAATTCCAGTAGACTTTAAGGTTCTTAGGCCTAAGAGAGAGAGAGAACATTTCCTTTGTGGATCTTGAGGGACATTGTTATCAACTAAATGGAAAGCTGCTTTGCCCATTAGCAGTGAGGTTATGGACAAGTGCAGAGACTGAACTTGGAATGCAGTTTAGCAACATGGGAGAGGCAATCTGGCCATGACAAAAAGCCCAAGGTCTAACCTCAAACACTGGAAAACTTTGGACCTGTAAATAAAGTGCTTACGGACTTTGTGTGTCTCTTTAGCAGCAGCTGAGCAGGGGTCTGGAATTCAGTAATTCTGGATTAAGTGCTTAGTTTCCAGCTAAAAGCCAGCACAGATATCTTTGAAAGATTGCTGAAAGACTGATTCTAGGTGACTACTAGGAGAGAACTTCATTTAAAGTTAAGAAACCAAGGCCCAAAAGTTTGACCTGACAGCGCCTCGGAGGGGATGTAATCTTCCTTCTTCGCATTTGTAACTTTTGCCACCTTTGTTTACCAGCTCCCTCTAAGCCTACATTTGACACAAACTTTTACGTGTTAATCTCTAAAATATTGCACCTCTTTTGGCAGCTCTTTTGCATCTTTGCACTTTCTTCTGTCTGTATTCTCAGATTTGCGTACCCACCCCTGAAATGGAAAGTGAAGTGTCCTTCTCAGATTATTTCTCTCTGCCTTCACACTTCTACCTTTTCCTCAATCCTTCTGGACTGGGTAAAGATCATAACCCCTCTATATTTAATGTTCAATCTTGCTTTATTTTGTGGAGTTGGAAAGGAGGGGTCCCAGCCACTGCAGAGTCCTCTGGTTCCAATTCTACTGGTTTTTTTTCTTTAAAAAGTGAAGTTGGTGCTAACCTGTGCTTCAGTTCCCAGATCCCCCAGTTTACAGCTGCATGAAAATGGCATGACTTTTGAAAGCTTTGCAGCATCCTTGCATAGTTCTTAATAGCAAACGTATTGTGACAGAAGTGTTGTCAATTTTAGGGGTTTTTTTCCACGTTAAAAGCTGTAAGCAGCAGCTGAGAGGTGGTTGTGTTCTTTCCACAGTTATTTTTTTTGTTGGGGTTTTGATTTGTGTCAAACACTTCCACCCCAGCTTCAGCAAGGAAATTCTGCATTTGCTTTACCTGCACTTAGCATTTGGGAGGTTATCTTTGTAACTATAAGGGCTGGGAAAGAGTGGACAAAATTGTCAAGCCTGTGCTTATGAAGATATGCATTTCAGTTCCTCTCGAGGTACTCAGAACACAGTGATTTTCAGAGTTGCCATATTTCCCCAGCTACCACTAACTCAAGATGAGCTTGGCTTCTTGAATATCTCTACAAGAAAACATTGCTTTTATTGGGAAGTATGACATGAGGTAACTTGGTGTACCAGTTCCCTCTCAATGTGCTTTTTATTTTCATAAAAGTTTATATTCTGAAAGAATTAATGGTTGCAATTCTGCTCTTGCAAAAGAGAGCTTCCAGCTCAGCCTGTAGTAGCAGAACTGTCTGTGCTTGCTGGGATATTAATTGTTCCTACTTCTTTTTTTAATATTGTTACAGTGTCCAGAGAAATGGTAAAAAATGGGTGGTAGGTAGTAAAATTTTTTACTTGTGAAAAAGGGGAGAAAAAATGGTGTGATTTGAAATCAAAAGGTACCTGCACTCTTGAGCTGCTGTTCCAGCCCCAAAGTTTTCATCCTCTTGGGAGCGTACATGCTTCAGATCTGGACAAAAGAATAGGTAATTACTTATAGCTATACATCTCAAATAAGAATATTTATTTGCATTTAAAAGGTGTTTTCAGGGTGTGGAAAGACCAGGTTCCACTGGAGCTGGTCTCAGTGTCAGACCTGTAGTACCTCTGGTAGGTACAGTCCCTTCTTGACACTCACTCCAGTCCTGCATATGCTTAAGTAAGGTTAGACCAGATGATCCTTCAAGGTCACTTCCAAATTGGGCTGTTCTGTTATCCCAGATGAATTCCAAAAGGAATTTGACCTAACTTACCTGTTCCTTGGTAGTGCATAAATTGTTCTCTGGGCTCGATAGGGGTAGAGTCTAGCCCTATTTGGCCCTTAGCCTCCTGCCCCCTGGCAAGGTGGCCTCTGTGCACTGTGGGAGGGATGCACTACTTCTCACATGCTGCTCCTGTGTTCTGGAGCCAAACCCAGCACATCATGATACAGATCTTTATCAGCTCATTATAGCTGCTGAAATTTGAAATCTCGGAATGGACTGGACTACAAAAGGAATAAGAAATTTGCATTAGCTCTTATCCCAGCTACCCTCTAATTTGCATGCACAAGTGACAAATTCCATTTATTCTCTTGCCTGGGATATTGATTTTCTTTTAAAATTCCTCTTTCAGGATGCATATCATATCATACTCATTGCTCTTATATGCACCTGTTTAAAACAACACTAAGAACCCTTAGGCTTGATACAGAGAAAACAAATCCTTTGTGAATTTTTAATTAACCTGTCTATATGATTTGAACTGAATAAACAAAATTTACTGCATATATTTCGATTAACTGGCCTTTTGTACTTCACAGATCTAAGCAAAACCTTTCTGGGAGAAGACTCAATTAGCATTTTGATCTCTGTTTCTCTTGAACAGTTCAGGCTTGTTTTTAAGAATGTAGTCTTTTGTCTGCAGATAAACACAGAATTAAAAATCTAACCTGATATGTCAACTAAATTAAAATTGGACAGATTACCCTCATCCATCAGATGTCACCTGCAGAGCATGTTTTCTTCTTGCAGCCTGAGAAGTTCAGCTCCAACATGGCTGTGTGTGGTACCTCATTCTAGAAATACCACAAGGAAAGGGGTTTGTGGGTCCTTGACTGCATGGACACAATCCAAACTAGGACACCACACAAAGGAAGATGGGAGTGTATGTTAAACTACCCTTATATAGGAGTAATCCCTTCCAATCAATTTTTTGTTGTTGTTTGTCCCCTTTCTGAGGACGTTGACACAAAATAAATCTCTAAACAGATGAAAGCCCACAGGTGATGTTATTGGGAACACCTTTTCATCAGGTAAAAACTGGCTGGTCCAGAACCATGCATTACTAGATGGACATGAAAGTATGAATTTCTATAAACACAAACAATGTGTGCAGCTCTTTTAAACAGTGCTCTCCAAGATACAGTTATTCTTCCAATAGAGTGCAACACCTCATTTACTCAAGCGTAAATGTTGTTTTATAATGGCAATGTCATTCGTTCCAGTGTTCCTGTGTACACATATAAACAGATCAATTCATTGTGGGCTTTAATTCTTCTTGTTTTCTCTGACATGTTACAATTTAAAAGCAATAATTAAACAAATATGTTGCACTCTATTATGCTAATAGTCTTAAATATCCAAGTTCCATTTTCAGACAAAATAGTGATAAATATGGTGGCAATATAATGAACACCAGTTGTTTCTCCTACAAAAACAGTGAATCCAGCAACATTCATTGACTTAGGTTAGCCTTTGGGTCTACAAATAAACATCCCACATCTACTTCAAATATAGGCAAAATTCAGTTGACTAATTCTGCAGGCAGTTTATAAACGTACTTTGATAGGTGTGTCCTTCTAAATCCTGTATCAAATCAAATGTGTGTCACACAGCATGACCTAACATATCTCGGAGCAAACTGGCACATGCAGAACTTACATATGCATTTGCAAAAGAAATTCAGTGTCTTTGTTTGTACCTTGTCTGCTGCTCTCTATCTTTTCATTTTTACCACAATGCTAAAGGTGTTTACACTAGCAGTCCAGAGCTCTTCAGCAATCTGTAATTAAAGAGCTTTTGACCTTTCAAAAAAAAAAAACCCAACAAAAACTGAGGTTTGCTTGTTTGTTTGTTTTGGGGCTTTTGATTTCAATGTGAAGTGCACATAGGCACAGATGAATAAAGGTTGAATCTTGAAGCCTTTTACCAATACAGAGTCCCCAGTAACCTTGAATGCCTTTAGAAGATGTTTTTTGGAGTAAAAATTTTCTTGAGTAAACTGAGACCTACATTTTGGTATACCTCTGAAAACAAAGACTGTTTTGTATGTGAAGTGAGTTTCAAATGCCACACCACTACAACTCCTACTGTTGTCTTTTGTGGCTCTTTCACCCACTCCCTTGCCTGAAGTGTAGTTATCATGATGAGAATCTGTAAAGCAGTACTTTGAAGTGGTTTTATTTTGGCCCAGGAGAGACTTGTACTAATAGCTCTAGAACCGTGTCTGAGACTTTCAAACTCATTGGCTGGTGTTAAGCTGCTTTGCTTTTGTGAGCATCCCTTTTTGTGGCGGGGAGAACATCAGTGTGAGCATCCCTGTGGGGTTACTGGTTCCTGTGGCTGTCGGTATCCGACTCACAGCTGTAAAACCTGCAGCCACTCTACTGTGTAAACACTGTTGCAGAGTGATTTCAGAACACTTCAGTTTATAACCTTCTTTGAAAACCAACTCCCTTAATGATACTTAAACATGGGCTCCAGATGTGACAGTTAAATATACCCACCCCTTGGGAAATTAGCAGCGTTGGGGTTTTTTCTTTATTCATTACTAAGTGCCCTCTGCCATTTTTCACACTCTTCCTCCAACTGTCTCTCAGTCTCCCTCTGTACTCCATGTTACAGCAGAGACTGCTGTGCTTTGGTACTTACATTCTCATGAGGGAGTGGAGGAACAGCGTTATCAGCTCACTTGCTGTAGCAGCTGAACAATGTGAAGTCTCACTGCACTTAATCCTGGTTATAAAATGTTACTGGACAGCAGAGTGATGAGTTTCACATTCTGCTGGATACCTAGCGTGTGTCTGTGTGGATGTCTCCATATGTTGATGTATTTATGCGTAACAAGAACACGATCTGTTAAGTGTCATTTTGGTAAAAACATGGTCAGTAGAGCTTTAGGGATTGTTTGTTTGTTTGTTTTTTCATTCCAAGCCCAAGTATGGCTTAACTGAACAATCTTAGAAAAGGCAGCTCTGTAGCCATGAGTTTTGATCATGGATGGGAATATCTTACATCATATCTCAGCCACAAAGTGGTTTGCCTTACTTTTCAGAGTAGGTTTGTTTGAAAGACTGTTCTTGAAAGCAACATATCATTCCAAGCTGGAATACTGAAGAGCATGCAAAGAGAGTTTTTAAATAGTATTGCCATAGAAGAATATTAATGACAAATAGGAATCTGATTAGTTTCCTAAGAATTGTTACAGGATCCAAAGACACTGAAATAATTTTCCCAAATGCCAATTAATTTTATATATTTTTGTTCTATTGAGGCCATGTTTCACTTAGCATGCACTCAGTACTCTCTGTCTCTGGTTGATTGGGGCACTGACTGTTCCCTAGGTGCTGGAGCTAATAATTAAAGACCCACAGAGCAGACCTGATGCCACCAGACCTCTTGGCAGGGCACTGCCTGTCTCTGTGATTAACCTGTTGCTGCAATTTGTCTTCACACCCCTTGCCTGCAGATGTCCTGCACCCGACTCCTTCCTCCCTGGAGTTCTCTCACTACAATGCACACCTGGAAAGAGGTCACCTTATTGGAGGCTTGTTCTACTCAAATATTTCATCTGTTTTTTCTGAAACAGTCCTGGATTGCATGCCATTGAGATTACTTCTAGGCAATGCAAGACAAAGCTGAATCTCATCAATCTCTCTTTGCTTTAGTCTTTCATCTTTTTAAATCTGTACTTCAGGGAACCACATTTTAATAATGAAAAACATCACCATGTTTATCAAATTAAAGCAGACAGTGACCTGGCCATCTATTAACATTCATAATATCCTTAGGACTCAACTTAGACAAATTCATGTTACCTGCTTAGTAAATTAAGATCCTGCAACAGAATTAATCATTCATGGTTGCTATTGACACATGCCTTTCTGCTTTCAAAGAGAACATGTTAAAATAGTAACTAATTAAAAATAGTAGGCGTAAGAGTATCATAAATCTGTGTATGGCTGAATGCCTAGTGGTCCATACCACTCTGAAATTTCTAAATGTATGGTGGCTTAAAGAGAGTATATGTACTTTTTTAAAAACTGCACAATGGTCATTGATTTATAACCCATTTAGCATTATAACTCTTACAGCAGAGTAGGCTTAAAAGTAATCTTTGTCATGCTGTATAAAGTTGTATATTAGTTTATGGTTTATGGATCATTGTTTCACCACCGGCAAGCAAAGTGTTCAGCCTTTTCAAATTTGTTTCCTCAAAAAACTGTCATGACCATTTTAAGAAGAAAAGACTTAAATGGGGTAAGAGTTCATTTGAACTGTCCACATTTGAAAAAAATTAACCTTGTCTTCCTCTGTAAATGTTACTGGGAGCTCTGTCAGACTGGGGACATGGCTTTGACTGATGAATTACTAACTGGATGAAATACAAGTTTCAAACTCCGGACATCATTCAAGACTGGTTGAAATTTCTCCTCTAGAATGCATAAAAGTGTTTTCTTAACAATGCATAAAGTTACATTAAGAGCTTTCTTAGAATTTGGATTTGGGGATCCACAAAAAAATCATTCTTCTAATATTTGGGACATTCTTTTAAGGCTTGGGACATTGCCTAGGTCCGTTTATTTGCGATGTTAACTAAGACCTTAGGATAAATCACATTTTTGTATGGTGTTCTGATTTTGTTCTTTTATACTGTACTATTCCTAAGCTGCCTTCTCTGCCTACAAAATCTTCATTTTTGTCCTCTAAACTCTTGTGCCTTGTCTTGCTTGTCTTTTTTGTTTGTATCTCCAAGGCACAAAATTTGCCCAGCTGTATGTTTACTAAAAATCCATGGTAAAAAAAGGGACTTGTGTGTACAGTTATATTAACAAAAAGAAGGGGGTTTTTTGTAGTAGATTCATGAAGGCTTTTCATTCCTTTTCTAATTGATACAGATGTTATTTAATCAGACAAAGCCTTACAACTCATGCTTATCATTTTCCAAGCTAAAACTAGTTGGAGTCTAGAAGGATGGTGTGAGATTCTAAAGGAAAACTTAAGATATTAAAAGAAAAAATTGAGAAATTCTTAGCAAAATGAAGAAAATCATTCAAATCCATTACATAATTTTAACCTACCCTAATGACCTGTAATTTCCTTTTTTCTGACATGTGGCCCCATTACATGAATCACATTGACATTGTCATGATGAATTACATTCATTATAAGGGTGCTTCTGTTATTCTAGTTAGTTTACAATTCAGTATTCATGCTCTGTATCTAGTGATAGTGCTTTACAAAAATTAGAATTTTATGGGGGTTTTTTGTTTTCTCCTTTGGCTGAACTAAACCAGCTTTTGTTAAGATCTGGTGTGAATATATTGTATTGTTTCAACAGCTAAATGGATCCCTCTTGAAGAAGACATATAACAGTGCATATTACAAAATATTTAAAATATATCAAATAGTACTAGATCAAGCACCATTTTTTAAAATTGTCTGTTGCTCATTTTCAGCTATTGTACTGGACACTGATTTTCATAAATGTTTATTTCTTACTTTCTGAGGGCCAGGTTCATAAACCCAAGTTGATTTTTATAGCCATTTGTTTTTACCAAGTCCATAAAGCTTGATAGGTCTGACCCAGTGAGTGGTACAGGTTTGTATTCAGATGGTTGTTGTGCCATGTGATACCAGAGATGAGATACCTGTGACATCTTACAGTCAGGCAGCCAAGCTTTAAAATTTTCACAGGGCACCAGCTGACTTATTGTTGAATTGAGAAATTTAACTCATTTATTGCTTTCAAGGTGGCAGATTTGTCCATTTGTTACTGTATTTTTATGAATGAAAACATGACCTAATAAATATATTATTGGAAATAGCAATCATTAGGGCAAGTTTTTACAAGTTTTTCTGGTGATGTTTTTGTCCAAGTTTATTTTCCACTAAAAAGAACAAAAACCTGTTCAGCTATAGAGTAATCTCTCTGTTCAGCCTCTTATGATTTATGCATGTGTTAGTAATTAAGAACAGAAAGACTTCTGTAGTGAATCAGAGTGGTTGTCCATCTATTCCTGTCTGACAGCAACCAATAAAAGCTGCTTTCCAGGACATTTTTTACCTTCTTCCTCTCCATAGAAGTCACTGGAGCAAGATGGGTGTGTATGTGACATGCTATCAAATTAATTTGCTGTTAGTACAGTGTAGACAATGCTAATTAAGAACTAAATCTTAAATTCTGCTTATAAATTCAGTATTTGTGTTTAAGTAGAGGCTTCTCCATGGGCACTAGAACAGACTTCTTCTTCCATTTAATATATAGATTTCTGTTATGCATTGCTTATACTGACAAAGAATAAATACCATCCTCATCAGTGTGATGCTTCAGGAGCTGTAAATTAGATTCCTTGTTCTATGCTGGTCTTTTCTGAAGATAGGAAAAGTCTACGAAATGAGACAGAATTTGTCATTTCTTTGAACAAAAAAGTTTCTCTGAATTTTTTTGAGTCTAATTGCAAGCAGAGAATATAGTTCATTGTATACACCAATTAAATCAAGCAGTTTACCTCTAAATTCATGGGAAACTCCTGGGCTGGAAGCGTAAAATAAGCACAGACCACTGCTGCATGCTGACACTGAAGTGTTGAAAGTGATCCCTTCAGAAGGTATTATCTTCTGCCCCTCTTTGTGAGAGTGATGGAGATGATCCACATGTGAATCATGTCTATTACATAACGCTCAAGAGCCATTTGGGAACAAGGCACCATTCTGCCAGGCTGTGCACAAACACAACTGCAAGACAAACCCTGTCCTGATGAACTTAAAAAGTAAATCGCCAGGATGGCAGAGGGACAAAGCATGCAACAGTGAGGAGTGTGATAACTGCAGATACTGTTTTAGTTCTGTGATTGATTGATTGATTGACTGATGTAATTTTACTGAATCTGCATGTTGGTGAACACTCATTTTGTTTGCTTTAATGTCCACTATAGATATATTTAATCAGGGAAAGGGAAGTAGAATGAAAAGAGAAGTGTGCCTGACATTGATAGAAATCCTGTTTGGGAAAATTGTTCAGGAACAGTTCATCCATGTAAAAATATGATCCTTGTAAGACTGCCAAGGTCATTGAGGCCTGTGGAGATCTGATGAGTAAATGCTGGTCACGCCTGGAGGCAGCTAAAGCTTATGAACTCAATTCTTCAAAAAATGTAAAACAGTTTTACAGAAAAGAATGTTTGTCATTAGCCTGTCAAGGCTGTTTCCCCCTTGTTTTCTTGGTGCCCTTTTCAACAACTGTATGTCCGTTTATGTACCTGTCACTGCCCTGGGTGTGTAGGAGCGGCTGAAATGTTGGTGCTGGTTTGCATTCTGCTGGCTGGGAGATATCTCAGCCTCCTCGTGGGGTGTGAGGATGTGCAGACAGAGCCCTTTTTAATGGCAGGGCCTCAGCAGAGTTTTGTACCAGCCCCTGGTGCTTGGGCTGCCCAGACTGATCTGTGTGACCTGACTGTGGTTACACACAGTAAATTACAGCGGTGTGGCCGCCTCAGTGAGGGGGGCCATCCTCCTGTCTGCATGGAAATACTTGTCTGTTGAGATACTTGTACATTCATGTAGAAACAGCTCAGGGTCTTTAATGAGAACAGTACTGGTTATTAAAAAGATGAATCCTTTCATTGCTGGTCCTCCACCATCCCAGCTAATTTTCCATCAACCATTAACATATTCAGAATCAAATATACAAAATATTTGGTGAAACTTCAGTGCATCTGCTGCTCTCCTAGACTCACTGGGTGGCTGCAAACAGTTCAAAAAGAGTTCATTTTGTTTGCCACAACTTTTGGAAAGCCTTACTATGCTCACTTTAGTGCAAATGTGTCTTCATTCTGTAGTATACCTTGATGTTTGAATTTGCACATGATTTAGCATCCCTTCAGCATTCATATTTTCTTTGATCCCCTTGCTTATTAAAAAATGCAAATCTAAAGTGTAACTTATTAATGTGCTTCTTTGTGCTGAAGCTGTGGGGGGTTAAAATCCCAGCTTTGGTAATGTATTTGGATTCTTAATGTGCAAAGTGCAAAAGAGAGCTAGATTTCTACAGGCCATATTTTCTAATCAACTGTTATGAAAGATTTTTTATTGTGCTTCTGTTTCATGATCTCATGGAATTTACAGGAATAAAAAGAGTAATGACTTCATTGTTAATTTCTCAAAAATGACAGCAAGGAATCTTGGATGAAATTTCAGAAAAATATGTATTTGAAATATAGGAAAGCCTTTTAGCTGGTTGATTAGAAGTAAATACAGATTTTTTTTGTCGTGGACCTAGTACATGGATTTTGTAGTAGTAAACAATGGTCACTCATTTTTCCAGTTAAATATAGTAGCTTTTAGGTACTGAGTACATCCTTTCACTGTGAAAAAAAAAAAAAAAAAAGCAAATGCTGTAAAATTATAGATGCATTTAAGACCATTAAACTGCTCCTTATATTTCCTTTTTGCACAACTTGACCTATTCCTATGCCCTGGTAAAAGCTTTCTCTTCATGTTTAATGGCTTTTTTCCTTAGTGTTACTGCTTGTTTCTGAATGGCTTCTTATGTATCTGCTTAACTCGTTGGGAATTTGGGTAGGTCATTGTTACTTGGGATTCTGCATTGCATGCAAACACCACAACAAAATTTAAAGCACCATGTGAGATTGGTTAAAAGAAAGTAGGAAAATGTCAAATTTCATTAGAGTGCCATGTTACTTCTTCACAACTTACTTAGCACCAAGCTTTACATACAAATTGAACTTTTTCAGAAGTGGTACAATCATTAATGAATTTTAGAGAACTATTTGGATAAAGACAAACTAGAAAAGTTGATTATTTAAAATTTAAGAAAGGAAAGAAATTACCTTAGAATTATTCTTAGGAAAGAAATAATAATGGGAATTTTTATGCAATGTGTATGTTTGTTGAAGCAGCTAATCCTTGTGTTGTTTCTGCAGTAGCTGCAATTTTAGGATGCTCAGATCCACAGTAAGTTGTTGCTTGTGATAAATTGTGCTTCCTTTGCTGTCCCATTCCTACTCCTGCTGCTTCAGAAGCCTGAGGGATCCAGCTGTGAAATGAGAATGGCAGATATGGAGTGGATACTCTGGTCTTGAGCTTATCCTAAGCTTCTGCAAACTTAGAGGAGGAAGCTCTTCTAAGAGCCATTCTAACATTCTAGTAGCTCTATTCTACATTAATTTGCCTTGAAAAGAATTACTGATTAGGGAAGGACAAAGTGCTTCATCCAGGAACTAGATCTCCTGAGTCTGTAGCCAGGCTTTGCAGAGTTTCACACTTGGGGGGATCGTGTGATGGCTGTGGCCCTCATCCGAAGGCCGTAGGTTACATTTGGTGCAGTATTGCCTGGCCCCATCTCTCTTCAGCTCCCTGCAGCTCAGGGGCTGAAGGCTGAGCAGACTGACACTTCTTCCAGGAGCCCTTCAGAAATGGAACCTGATGCTCCTGGCACTGTCCCTTCACTGGCTTCCTGCGATTTTATAGATGAATGGGAAATGCTAGGAGAGTGGGTTTGGAGCTCCCCAGGCTCTGGCTGACTGACAGCTCTGTGGGGATAGGGCTTTGGGGAGCTGACCAGCTCCTCTAGTCCGTCTTCACTGCTTTCCTGAACAGATAAAAGAGCCCCTATTTGTAAGGCTCAACAAACTCTCATTGCTGATGCTGAGACAAAGCCCCTTGCTGATCTGACTGTCAAATATGGATTTTGGAAGTCCTTGCCTTGCTGGATCCGCAGCCGTGTAGCGCTGGGGATCCTGACTCAGGCACCCTCTTTGCTGTGGGCAGTGAGGGGTCTGCTTTGTGCTGTTTTGCTTCCTGTTGTTTTGTTTCCACCTGGATTTGCTGTGTTTCTTTAGCTGCATCACGTTCTTTAGAGCAGGAGCCTTAGCCACTGCTGCCCCAGCTCAGATGTGTTGACCAGAAGAGAGATTAAGAGAGATTCCATCTTCCTGCTCAGGACAATAGGAGAGAAGGCAAGCAGTTTCATGCATTTCAGATTTAGGAATTCCTTATTGTATTGCTCCTGGTGGTCCTGTACACATTTAAGAGGGTGATCACAACACTGGGGGTGGATGGATTGTCCTAAAATGGTGGTTTTGTGATCTCTTTTCGCTAAGGACCCTTTGCTCATAGCTTGGGGCTTTCAGGCTCTGAAGGTGTGAGTGCACATTTGAAGATCCTGGGTTTGCTGTAGAAGGGTATTGTTGATGTAGGTAGAGAGGCTCTCCATCTATGTGTTTATTCATAAAGGAAACAACAGCAATAAAGTTTTGGCCAACTTTATGATAACAAAGGCCTGAATTTATCAGAGTGCTTCTACTTCTCCAGGCCACTGTAGTGAGACAAAGCCATCAGAAATCTGGTTTAACTTCTCAGTTGGGTTGAAAGGTTTTCTTCCTTCTCTAGAACAGCAAAACCACTGCAGACAGAGTCTGCCAATCTCTCTAGGCCTCACTCCTGGCTCTGTGTTTCCCGTGGTGACCTGTGTGTATTGGAGGTAAAAAGACAGATTTTTGACTTTGAGAACTACTTTCTTTATTGATAAAAGACTATCTAAAACTGTTCAACATAGCTCAGCAAGCAATTTAGGAAGGCAGTTTTAAGCTATTTGACCTGTAACATGCAGTATGTCATCAGATGATGTGGCATTAAAAAAAAATTCTTTTTAAATTTCAAGTTAAATTGTGTCTTGAATAGAAAAGAAGACAAGTACTCAAGAGATGTTAGATTCTTTTCCTTCCAATGGCCTAATTAAATTATTTTTAGTGTACTTAATAAACTGAAGCTGTCACTAAACCATTAGCAATTTGAGAATTCATGGAAGAAAAAGAAGGCCCAAGGGGGCTGCTGGAAAACTAACATAGAAGCTACTTTATTAAGAAAAAAAAAAAAAAAAAAAAAAAAAAAAAATCTATATATATATACACACACATACCCGCCCCCCCCCTCGAGAAAATAGACCTAGAAAAAAAGCCCAGGGAATTATGAACCAGTTCCCAAACACAGTGCTTGGAAGCATGATAGAATAGGGTATTAAAAAAAAATGATTTAAAAGTGTCTAGGGGATGTGAGGTGATAAGGAGGGTCAGTGTGGATTCATTAAGAACAAATGTCAAAGCAGTGTAATATCCTTTGTGACAGGGTAATTGTCAATTGTTCTGAATTGTGGTATGTGGTGTTTAGGTTAGATATTAGAGATAAGAAATCTAACTTTAGAGATAAATAGGCACTGTATGCAATACTGTGGAGGCTGTAGCATCCCCACCACAGGGAGACTGGGACAGATCATTTGCAAAGGATGGACTTATTTTGGCTTGCTACAGTAGGATGAACTAGATAGCCGTTACAGTTGTCAGCCTTGAATTTGTCTGATCTTCCTGAAATTTCAATGCACAAGTTTTGAACTGCTTGGTCAGCTACCTAAAAGGAGGCATTCCCTAATTTATTTATTCATGTTTGTGGTAGGAAGGCACAACACTCTCTTTTTCTGCCATTTCTTATGCAAATCAATTGATGCAGTTTTTATAATTCTGTGTTGGCTCTTCATCACAGGCCAGGACATTCTTTTCAAATGTCTTTATAAATCAGCAAACCTCTGTGTCCTTATGGAACCTGTTTGGTGACAGTGGGAAGAGTGGGGCTGTAAGGGGCCTGGTTATATGGTTCAATTACAAGATCATTTACTGGTTTAATCCATTTTAACTGGATTAAAGAAAAAAAAAGCCACGTCTGTTAGTACTGTACATTTCATTTTGTCCAGCATTTGACCTGAAGGCCCAAAAGTACAAAACTACAGTACCACATATTCCTGCAGTTGGGAGTTTTGCTTTTATGTCCTTTTTTCATGCATTCTGCAAGAGCAGAAAAAATGAACTTTATCTAATGTATGCAGCTGAAATATAAACCCAAATTTTGGTTTAATTCTCACTCTTACGGTTATCTTATTACTCTTGTAAAACAATGAGTGAATGCACCCCATTTTGCTTAAAGCAACAGATCTATATCCAGTTAATTTGTGGATAAATATGGGCTTCTGCTATTGATGTTTCTTGATCCATACAAAGTGGTTATATTAATACTGAAACATTATTAATCAATAGGTAGCTCTTTAAAAATACATCACTAAGACTAGCCAATTACCTTTAAGTATGTATCAAAGGCAACAGAGCAATTTGAGTAACAGTCATGGTCCTTTAAAGAGTTCCAAACATTTTAATTATAAATATATGTTTATATTCAGTGAAACTTACAAAGGAAATTTAAATTTCTCATTCTGGCCTGAAAAAATTTTAAAAGCCTACCAAACTGTTTCTTTAAATTTTCAGGGTTTGTTTAGCAAAGTACAAAAATGAGCTTAAATTCATCTTAGTCTCTTGAACTGGATCTACATGAACTGTGTATTAATTCACACTATTTGTAAAATAGTCTGCTCTGTAAGATCACAAAAGTAAGTTATAAAGACATGTCATTGAAGGGTATGGTTCTGTTCAGTTTATAATGCTAATTAACTCTATTGACTTTCAGTGAAATGGAAATTCTGACCAAAGCATACAATCTATCTGTAGCCTCTGAGAAATATGTTCTTTATTCAAAGAATTTGGGCTGTAATTTTGGGAAGCATACAGTGTATTTTTAAAATCTTGTTGAAAGTTTAAATACCTATTTTAAATATAAAACCTACTCTGCCCTGTTTATGGAGTCACCACTGATGCTTCTGCTTTAGGAAAGGAATGTTATGGCTGGATTATTGTGTTGTGTTTTGAAATCAGATGGGAAACTATATTTTCCTTTGAGATTATGATACCATTCTTCACATAAATTTCCTTAGTTAAGAAGAATATTTCCCCTCTGGCTCCTCTCCCTCAGCAATTACCCAGCGCAAGCAATCTATGGAGAATAGCATGAGGTGTAGCTGATTGTCATTCAATGCAAGTGAAATCTTTAGGTGAACATTAGTCACTCTTTTAGACATGTTAGCTTGAAGTGGAAGCAGTCAATTACAGAGTAGAGGCTTTATGGCTACATTATTACCATCATACTATTAGATTTTCGTCAGCAGCATTCTGTTTGATCGATCCGTGCCAAGACATTGATGGATAGTTTTGTTCTTCAAATGTCAAATATGTGGGACTTTGGTACGTTATTTATTTACTGGTGCACTGCTGTATTGTGGATATTTCACCTTTCTGCATCATTCTAGTTTCAACAGCTAATCATGATTCATTTTATTTGAAGTTTTGGTGTTGATTTCAATAGCATTCTTAATCATTCTTTCTTATGCTCTTGAATTTCAGAGGGAACTGTGCTGTTGTATTGGACGTGCACTTAGCTGGACATGTGAAAGTTTTCCCAGTGGTAGGAGGGCCTTGGAGAGCAGGAGCTGCTGCTGATTGAGAAATGTGTGTGTATCCAACGTGTAATGAATTTTGAGATTCTGTTCTCTGTTCAGGGCTTCCATGTGTAGTGCTTTTTCTGGGATTGGGGCTCTGTTGTTTTATGTCTCTCTAACACATGGCAATAATGTTAGAACATCACTAGCTTCAAGATGCAGGTTTAGTTTAGCTCTCAGGCTGTAATATGAGTACTATTTTTAACTGAATGTATGCATTTTTAAGTGTATTCAAAAGTAAAATAATGCTGTTGACACTAATCAGGTATATAAACAAACTCTTGTGTTTTTGATGGGGATGAAGGAACGAGTAAATAAAAACAAAGAGCAAATATATGTGGGATTGTGTTGATCTGTCTCCAACAGGGCTGAGAAGAAACTCCTCATCAGCCTTTTTGTGAGGGACACTGGCTCTAAGTACTTTAACCATCTCTCAGCATTTTCCTAGCAGTGTTACTGAATCAATTCTTCAAGAGAAAGAGTAGAAAAAGACTGGGAAGCTGAAGGTCACCAACGTTTTCAGCTCAGTTTGATTAAGCATCAAGGTTTGCAGGCAGAAATTAACAATACAAAGGTTCTGCAGCCATGGCCTCAGTGACTCAGAGCTACAGTCATGAGCCAGAGCTGCGTTTACGAAAGGAGGGTCAGGAGCTGTAGTCTCCATGTCCCCACGTCATGGAGTGACCAGTGGGCAGTGTTGTGGGCCAGAGGAGTGACACTGTACAACTCCTGGGAGCTGCACTGCTGCTCCCTCTGCAGCCCTGCACTGGCTGCACCCTCAGGAAGGGAATGTGTTAATACATTAATAGTGTTGAATAATAATGGTGTCTTGAAATGGGTTCTTCACTTACTGAGACATGTTAAACATAATTTGCCTGTTTGGAAGCCATACATCACTAGTCAATTACTATTTCAGACCCATCCATTTAAGTCAATACTGCACAAGCATCCTAACAGGATGTGAACTG
This sequence comes from Corvus hawaiiensis, assembly GCF_020740725.1. NCBI lineage: Eukaryota > Metazoa > Chordata > Aves > Passeriformes > Corvidae > Corvus > Corvus hawaiiensis. The sequence continues at coordinate 7,435,029 of NC_063220.1, forward strand.
GGATGTCAGTCTCAAGATAGGAATTCCTGGCAGCAGTAACACTTTTTACCTGATCAGTGTCAGGAATATGAATGTTGAAAAGAGAATGAAAAAAAAGGTATTTGGGTAAATGTTATAATTTTGATTACAGGAGCATTATACACTCTTGATTCATCTCTTCTCCATGTCTCTCCAGTGCCTCTTGGACAGGGCTACTGCTGCTGTTTAGTTATTATTCTCCACTGCAGAATTGGCTGCAGTTCAGTAGTGTGCATGTGTGTGAAGTGATTCTGAATAAAATAGACTATTTAAATGTAAATAGTGTTGTCATTTTACTTAGTGAGGCTCACTCCTCGCTAATTAGGAAGACATTCATTTGACTTAAGTATTTGAACACCAAAATAATTAATTTTGTTATAACACTGCTTTTCTCTTTCAGCTGTGTTTACTTTTGTCCTGTATACCTGTGCATTCCCGTATTTGCAAACATGTGTGCAAAATAAAACCCAGTATATTCTATATGTATTTTAGAGTTAAAAATGGAGCCATGGAGAGTATAAGCTGATGTATGAGCTGATGTCCAGTTGCCTATAGCACTTAATCAAATGTTCAGTTGATCTAAATGGGTTTAAAAGACAAGATAAATTTGGGTGTAAAACCTGGATTCAGAGGTTTTTGAAGCAAAAGGAAGTCAAAATACTATGTTCAGTGAGCTTCAAACTGGGCACTAAATGACAGCAGAAGCATAGGGGCAGCACCTCGAAAAGGAGACACAAATGCAGTGTAGTTAACAAGTCAAAATAATTTTATTTTCTCTTTGCCTTTTTTCCGAAAGAACCATATTTTTATGTTTGCAAAAAAAAAAGATATATTGGCCATTTATAAGAGCTAAGGAAAGGTAACCAGACTATATCAGGAGAGGGATCTGTGCAGAACAGGGGAAAGCCAAGAACACCAAAGACAAAACAGAAAGAAGCTTTCTGTCTATTGCCACATGTTGTACGTGGTATAAATGAAAGTGAAAGGTAATTTAGATTAGACAGTAGTCAGTGGTCTAATTGTTAGTGTGCTGTAATCTATTAAATACCATAGAGATCTCAAGTTAACAAACCCCCAGCTGCACTGTTGGTAAGTGACATTTATCATACACAGCTGCCTCACCTTCATTTTGTACTGTTTTATCTTCTGGGCACACAGTAGGATGGGGACCGTCACAATCATTATTAAATCTCCAGGGCAGTATCATTGAAGTTACTTATTTCCAAAGTATCTTGTTTCCCTTGATCCATTAAGTACACCTGCCTCAGTGCACACATCTCCTTGTCACTGGCTCTTGGGCTCAGCAATGAGACTTCAGATGAAGTCAGCAGCAGCACAGTGACTGAAGCTCACATAACCAAATCCATGAACAGACAAGAGTTACCATTTCTGCCCTCTTCACACTGTGGTGAATTTATTTATATTCAACAGTTTTTCGTTGGGACCAAATGATAGAGAAAAGAAGAGCAGCTGGTGGTGGATTAATGGAATGAGGCTCGTATTGTTTGGTCGATAGGCCAGATAATTGCCTCGAATGGTTTTCACTGGTAGCAGAGAAGGGGTGGGGGGCTGGCGGGGGGAGTGATTTGGTGCCTCCCCGGCTGCTGTGGGTTTTGCTATTCTCTGTCTCTATTGCTCTCTCCAGTGCCAGGATGGCACCCTCTACCCCACCCCTGCTGCTGCTGTCACTAATTGAGCATCTGCCCCTTGTCTGTCACCCCTGCTCTCACTGTGGTTTTAGCCTCTTCTTTCATTTGTGCTGGTGGGCTTTTGTCATGACCATTGAGACATCTGTGAATCTCCCATCTAGGAAGGATGGAGCTTTCCTCTTGTTATTTTGGAGAGGATCTTTCCCCTTTCTCTGCTTTTAACTGTTTCCTGAGTTATCCCATCAGCTGCTCTTGTCAGACTGGATTCACAATCACTTCTGCAGCCCACTGTCCTCTCTTGGTTTCCTTCTGAAAGAGTAATACCACAGAATAAGCAGGATAATTTTTCTACTAAGGTTTTATATACTTTGACTTTTTTTTTTTCAGGTTATAGCCATCAGGAGCAAGCTGCTGTCAAAGATAAGCTAATATATACTCCTGCAGTAGACAGTCAATGCGTGTAAACCATCCCTACCTACACCAATACTGCTTGAGGCTGGAGTAAGCCATGCTTCAGCAACTCTTGCATTAGCAGGTTTTGTCTGTCTGTAGCAATCTCCTGAGTACAACTCATACAGAAACTCTTGGGCAATGATTTGGGGGTTTTTTAATAACCTCTTCTTCCCCCCTCTTCACCCCCCCCCTCCCCCCCCCCCAATCTGAGAATAAATACCAGAACTTTTGATATCAAGAAAATGTGATTTAAGTTGTGAAGAAAGAATATCAGGGAGACTAACTTGAAGATGAGTAGAGTGATGGGAGAAGGAGAGTCGTCAAGAAATTAAAAAGCCACTGTTAAGAGGAAAGGAGTAAATTTAGGAAGAAAACAGGGGAATTATGTTGCAGAAAGTGCTAGATAACATACCATGAAAAAATTTTAAAGGGATGCATTGGGAATACTGGATAGCTGTTTGGAGAGGCTGTGGATTTACTGAAAAACCTTGTGATTCTGAGATCAGATATGAATACTTGTTTTATCACATACAAGACCTTTTATTTCTAGAATTTCCTTCCTGCCCTGACAAGGTCTCCTTCCTTGTCATCTCCTTTCTCTGCTTCAGCCTAAATGCTGCAAAATCTGAGGGGCTTTGGGCAGACTTAGCTGAGAAGCACAGAAAAATATAGCATTATTGACAAAGCAATTCTAGGCATGTAGTTGAAACACTAAAATATGTGTTGGAAATTTAAAAACATTAAACCTCAAAACGGACACTGTCTTTACATTGGATAGCAAATATTATGGCTGACTGAAATAGGACAAGATGCAAAAAAGTAATAATAATTAGCTAAATGTTTTGCATAATCAAAAATATATAGTCAGTTTATTAAATAGCTCTAAAAATCCTTGTTACTATTTCAAAATCCAGTTATAGTTCTGAAGTTTTTCTGAAAAAGGTTTGGATGTTTTGCTTGAGCCTTTGTGAAAGTTCATTTAAGCTTCTTTCCTTGTTCCATCAGACTTAGTGTTGGTATCACACTGAGCTCAAGTATCTTAGGATCAACCTTAAGTTAGACAAAAACATTTTTATTTTTTTCCTCATGCTGATTAATAAATGTACAGTAGCTATCTTGTGAGATGAGACATGAAGGCACATAGTACTGAAACATTCTAGTACATATATATGTGTGTATTCAAATGTGTCTATATGCATCTATGTGAGGAAAACCTAGGCCATTGTAAAGTAAGAATATTCTGTGCTGTCAGTGTATATAATTGCAGAATTCCTCTGATTCTGGTCCACCAAAGTAAAGAATGCAAAATCTCATGTTGAATTTAGTTTCCCCAACTGTAAGATAGTGTGGTTAGAAAAAAAGCAGCCAAAAACCAAGCCAGAAGCCGCTGCTTGTCTGAAATCTGTGGTTAGTTCGGGTTTCGATGTCATAGCTAAGAGCGTATCTGGCCCCTTCTTTTCTGTAGCTGGCATGGCTTCAGGAATAAAGCAGTTGTGAGTGAGCAGAGAAGGGACTTTGGAATTTCCTGCACTCCTGCTGTGTAGATTCAAATGCTAAGTTTAAATAATGGATGAAGCTAAGATTATTATAATTGATCATTGTATGATTTATATGGAGTAATTATAACTAGGTTGAGAAAGAATTTTCAAAAGCTAGTTTCCTGGTAGCCAGAGCCATTAAATAACAGTGTGCTGCCAAAACAAAAATTAGGTGGGAACATAGCCACAGAGTTCCAAATGTCTGTCCTCCACCTGATTTATAACTACCCTGATGATGACAGTATCAGTGGCATTTTCCTTTTAGAACAGTAGGAGCTGTTTCAATTGTTTTTCTTATCTTTCTAACAGAACTCCACATTGTTTTAAGTGTAGTCAAGCATAATAACTGGAAAACTGTAAAAATCTAATGCATAACAAAACGAAAAGGTGTTAGAGGTTGAAAAGGTTAATTAAAAGTGTAATGATCGCATTTACTGAGACAGTCCAATTAATCACTTTATTCCAGAGGTTGTGTGATACAGAAACCATTGCTCCAGAAAAATGATTCCTAGTGCTGGGATACATGGTCTGTGTTCATTTAAATGTGTATTTTTCTACAAATGGAAATTTAACTTTTTATTTTAAGCTGCTATTATTTATTTGAAACTATTTAAGTAGTAGCTAATGTTTAACCCTGTTATCCTCACATAATACACTACTCCAACCGTGCTCCCTCTGAACAGGATGGGAGCATTGCCCCCTTGATACTTGCAGTCTTACAGCCCCATGAGAGGTTTGCTTACAGCTTAATGGGGTTGTAGGTATAGAAGAAATGAAGCACTAGAAATACATCATTATGTAATGTGATCTCTCTGAAACAGTGTATATGGCCAACAAAGTGAATTCTCAAGTGTCAACAAGCACAGCTAAATGTGATTTTTACCACGTCAGCTGGAAAAAAAAGGAAAAGAGAACCTTGAAGGATCAATTACAAGGGTCATAACCTTGTATTATCTGATTTGCTGTAATATTCACACAAGCCTTATTGGAATGGGACATAAATTTGAAAAATAGTGAGATTAGAAAGGATTGCAATGCTAGAGCAAAGAGCTAGAAGCTGTCTCCTGGTTTATTTTGCTGGGGCAGCACTTTAGAGGGAGCCCATTATAAGCAGGAGAATAGTAGTTATGTTAACATGGTAATTAATCAAGTCTGAGGAAAAGAGGAAACAAGTTGTGAATTCAATTCCGTAGTAATAAAAAGAAATGCTGAAAGTTGCCCTGTAAATTGGCATGACTTTGGCAAAACAGTCCCTCCCTGTGTCTTGAGAACTAGTGTGCAGTAAATCACTTCTCATGGCAACCATGTAGGTTTGAATGTTTTCACAGATGTATTCTTTATTTCTGTGTCTGCTGGTTCTTTCCTAATTCTGTTGACTTAGTATTTAGCTAATAGTAAAATACTGAACTGTATAAAACAAGAGATATACAGTAACACATTTGCACTCTGACTATTTTTAAGGGGAAATTAATTAGAAGAACTCAGCTGAAACTCTGGTGATAGCCTTCCACATCACAAACCCAGCCTCTCACTCAGTACAGAGTTTGAATTGTATGTGGAATGACTGAATCCCTCAGAAAGAAATGTATGCTGTACATGGCCTCAGTCATGCGTAATCCATCCCTGGTGTTAGTGCAGTGTAGATAGGTTAAAATGATCTTTACACCCTAAAACTCTTTAGGGTAGAACAGAAATCATTGGTGCAGTAATGTGAGAAACAGTGGCTGGATCAGTTTGCAACAACTGTAGTTTCTTTGTTTAGCAGCCTCTGACTTTATTGATGCTTTTCTGCCTCCTAAGTGAGATACTTTGGACAGAAGTAACAGTAGCTTTAAAGAGCCAAATTCATAACTTCAACTATTGAAAATTCAGAATAGCTGCAGTGAACAAAATAGATTTAACTGTGCTGGCATGAATATAAAGTACAACTGCTGTCCCCAGTGCCGTGTGGAAAATTAGGGACCCCGGCATAACCTGTCATTAGATTTGTAACAGAAATGAAAGGTGATAGATTAGGGTATTTGTGAGTGAAGACAGAATTTCAGCAGTGTACAGCACAGTGTTGTTAACACTGGGGAGCAGGGTTTCCTTTCCCTCTCTACCCTTTTGAAACTAAAATTTAATCCAGATCACTGTAGGTTTATAAGACTTTCCTCTTACATAACCTGTAAGTCAAGCAGATGTCCCTCAGTCAATCCCCAGGGCTCTGCCCCCTCAGAGTTCCCTGCTCAGCCTTTCCCCATTCCTCCCCAGTAAAGAATTAAAGTATTAAAGAAATGGTAAGGTATAATTTCCCCCCTTTTTAATCAATACATATTCAGCACAGGAGTTGCAATTTCACTGCAACCTTTATTTGCACTGTCAATGAAATGCACCAGGTACTGGTCAACTGAAGCAGGATCTAAGTCTAAATATAGGCAAGAGCCCTGTTGAGTATTAGAGCCCAGATCCAGTGGTGATCTTGGACAAAAAACCCCACAGCATTTAGAGAATGTGGCCCCATTCATAGAATTAAACTCCCAGGAACAGACCAAGAGATACATCCATCCACCTGAAAGTCAGAAGCCTCTGCTTCCAGGTGATATCTAAAAACCTTAGCAAGATGCTCCGAATCTTTATAAAGTACACAGAGAAAACTGTTTTAACAACAAGCAAGCAAATAAAAAAGAAACAAGAAACTCTTGACTAAGGGGATAGTGAGGGACTGGCACAGGTTGCCCAGAGAAATACCAGCTGCCGCATCCCTGGAAGTGTACAAGGCCAGGTTGAATGGGGTTTGAGCAACCTGGTCTAGTGAAAGGTGTACAGAAATACAGAAACTGAGCTTTGTTGGAAGACTTTGGACCTGAGGAGCCAGACTCCCAGCCTCAGGCAGGTGCATCTGTCCATGCAGTAGTCAGTGTGTGCTCCTGGGGGTAGACAGCCACTCTTTTAATGGGCACCCCGCGCAAGATGTTGTGGTGCTTCAGTCACTAAGGTAGTGATCAGAACAGTCCTTAGCACGTGGGGTGTCTTTGGTCTCTGCTTATCTCTGTGGGATTTCAGAAAGCCTGGGAGGGTACCTCGTGGGTTTGGCAGTAGCTTGGTCTAGAAGGAAGGGAAGGAGATGTGGTATAAGAAAGGGTTATGTATTTTTGGAAGGGATTAGAAGTAGGGAGTACAAGTGGGATTGTGCCTTTGCAGGCTTATAGAGGCTTCTTCAGGGATGGTTTCCAGTCATTGCTCTTATAAGAGAAATAACTCTCTTTCCTGGGTGCCAGCCAGGACCCAGCAATCTGCCTGCCGGGGAGAGCTCTCCTTCTTGGGCTGAACCACCTTGCTCCCTCTTTGTTTTGCAATAGGCACCATTTCCTTGTTGAGAACCCTCCACAGTGAGATGGTTTGAGAGCTCTTCTGGGAAATAAGAGCAGTGTTTCTGAGACTCTCATGTCATGGAAGGCATTGAACCAAAGTCTGCAAGATCCCAGCTGACGATTCACCACTGGAGTCTCATAAAAACAAAGGCCAGGGAGTGTTGGGAAAGACTTCAGACACAGCAGTTGTACATAACACAGTAGCTGAACGCTTCCAAACATAACATGGTAGATGAACACTTCCAAATCATGCTTTTTGGTTCATACTAAGCAACATGATTGTTCCCAATCTCTAAATGGCTTGCACAGGAGATAGTATTTATCTCCTCAAGCGGATTTATGGGGGTATTCAGAAAACAATTCTAGAGACGGAGGCAATTTTTGTGATCAAAGACTTAATGACTAACCAGGAATATAAAATGTTTCAGCTTTGGTCTTAGGAAGCTGAATTCTCATTTTAGGCATTTTTGTGTCTTTCTGTTGCTGTAGCTTTGGTTGTACCTTTCACAGGCACACAGGAATCAGTCTCATCTCAGATCTGGTGCCATCAACTGTAATTTCAACATGCATCTTGCTGTATGTGGTAGTACTCTGAAAGCCCTGGTCATAGCTGATAATGTATGAGCTTTTAAGTCACCTGCTTATTAAGATCATGGAAAAGGTTTGAAACAGGCCACCTGTGCTCTAAATGCTGAGCAGAAGAGAACTTCAGAATAACACTTTATATCAGTCTCAGGATTTTTTTGGGGATGACTCAGCTTTTGGCTACCCTTTGGGATTAGAAATAATTTGTCCAGGAAAATGGTAGTTTATTTTAATCCATTAAAATGCAGATGACAATATTTGCTATGCTTTCCTTATTTTTTAATCTGCTCTTCTTACAAAGCAAAAGTACTTTGCTGAACCCCATAGCAGCACTTTTGTTAAAGTGGGATCATGGATCTCTTCTCAGTTTTGGTCAGGTTTTGGTTCCTATATGCCATATTCTGCACCTGTGTTGGAGAAGGCCCATACCCATGTGGTCACCTCTATCACTTTGTAATTTTGCCTTCCATCACATTAACATTTATTGCTCTCTTTACAGCATTCCCTTCACTATATCCACTTGAAAACCTACTAATGCTAATTACTTGCAAATAGTAATGGTAATTTTAACGACAACCTCAGTAAATTGCTTTTTATGTGCTGTAAGAAAATTGAAAACTAAGTGTCCATTTTGCTGCTTAATAAGAATCTTATAGAACAACTAATATTCCTTGTGCTCCTTCTGTCTGGTGGGAGCACAAATAAAAAGCTCCCAGTATCCATTGAGAATCCCTTCTTGAGCACCATGGGATGGGTTAACAGGAGTTGAGGAGACACAGTAGGTGCAGAAATGAAATAGAAATGGAGGTGCAAGGAAATTGAAGATTAAGGTGGAGAGACTGTGAAAGAGGGTGAAGCATGAGGAAGATCAAACAAGGTAGAGGAAGCCCTATTAAAACTTTAGGAGCACCTCTGAATAAAAGACTGGAGCTTTTGGCTGTCTTCTTTCTGTGGTCTGTGGGAGGTTGAGTCCAGGACTGCTGCAGCTGTAGAAGTGTTGGGCCAGGGTGGGGTGAGATGCAGGAGGTAACAAACTTTGAAGTGGTTGGACCTTACGTAGTACAAGGTCTGCTTTTTCACCAGTAAAAATAATCAGAAAACGTGTCACATGTGCAGTAGAAGAGCTGGGGGTGCAGGTAAAGGCAAGTCAGTGTCAGTACCCAGGGGTTCTGCCCCAGAGTCTGTGTGTGTGCTGTGCAGCAGCTGCCTGGTGCGAGGGTGGGTTCAGGCATCTGGAGCTGCTGCTTTCCCACCAAGGGAGAGCTCCTGCCTCTGCCTGGGCTCTGCCTGGGCTCTGCCTGCACCCCATCAGAGCAACATCCTCAGCTCTCCTGGGCCCCGTGCTGCAGACGGGACCCAGGGCCTTGCTCACAGCCATGAGGCGTCACCTATCACCTGCCTGGAAGTGACTTCCCCGGAGGCGGTGGTGATTTGGCAAGAGTGGAGAGCTGTGTGGTTTGGCAGAGAATTCCAGAATGGGCTCAGGCAAAGCAGATTTGGGAGAGAGGAAGCTCTGGGTTGGGAAATGGTGGTGCAAAGAAATCATTACTTGTCCCAGGCTCCTCCTGTCCTGACTGCCCCCAATCCGTATCCTAATGCCCCAAGAGAGGGGAAAACCGAAAAAGGTTCTCCTTACACAAACCTTTCCCAAAGGATTCTCTCATAAAGAGTAGCTCTGGATTAGATCCATTTGCTTTTAAAGTAGTCAGTACCTGGTAAGAGCCAAACTTCTGACTGTCTTATTAATTCAAGCGTTGCGGAACAGAAGCTGGGTGGAATTTTGACCTTATAAATTACTGCTGCATAAGTAATCCTCAGGAACACTCCCTGTATTGTTAATTTGTAGTTACCACAGGACTTAGGAATAATGATGTTGCGTTTTTGCAATAAAAACAAAGCATTAAATGTGTTGCAGATTGTCAATTTTGCATTAGAATATGATTTAAAAGCTTAAGAGAAGTTGGTATTAATGAGAAGAATTGATTTAGACAGTCTGGTTTAATTCAGATGAAGTTGATGCATCTCTTTTACATTTAATCTTGGTTTTAAAAGGTAAAAATAATTTGTATAATGTTATAACAAGTATGCCAGAAACAATAGCTAGAGATATATTTATCAAAACAGAAAAGTCAAGGGGCACTTTACAGCCAGGGCAGGTTTAAAAAACAAAACCCCCCAAAAGCAGTCTGTATTCAGAGCTGACATGTAGAGATATGTGAGTCTTGGGCAGATATAAATTGAATGACAGATATGAATATGCATAACTATCGTTTGTGAGCACTTTGCACCTAATTCAACTCTCACCCAAGATAACTTTGGCTGCTCTTTGCACTGTCAGTGACTTGGCTTATGTTCTGCCTTTTAAACAAGATTGATTAACCTGTCCCTTTTGATTTTTGAGGTGCTGGTATTCACAGTGCTTTTCAATTCTGCAGCAGCATATACCAATAAGTAAGCTGAAGTTTGTTCATATTGCAATACCCCATTCGAAGCTGTTCCACAGAATTTTGTTTTAAAGAGTGGAATTCAGCAGTTGACTCCCAGGCAAAAATAACCATGTAATTACTCTGCAATCACATAGTAATTAGCATATACTATTCATATATTGCATAATTATATGCCCTGCAGATTACATAGTAATTATATTTGTACTAAACATATAATTCTATATACTATGTAAAAAAAACCTTGAGAGTTCATAGTTAATATTATAGTTGCATGCTAATGTAGTATAACATTTTATATAAAAATGTTACCATTTTATGAGGGGGTTGTATTTTGGGCATCTCATCTCTTCTGCATCTGGTGTTGCTTAATCTGTTGTAGCATGCTATTATAAGAAATGCTTGTCTCTTAATTTATAGTCAAATGTTGCATGTTTACAAGTTTGTAATTTATGAAGATAAGATGCAAAAAGTTGCCATTTTATTGTGCAAGCAGCTGAGATTGGGAAGGACTTGGAGCATGATTGTTACATTATAAAGGTTAAATGCACAAACCCACTGAACATAGTTAAGCACGCTGCTAGAGGGAAACACAAATGTAGTGCTCCTTAGCTCTGTGTTATTTTGGGGTACATAAGATGCATGGGACAGTTGAAGGTGGTCTATTTGAATAATGGGAAGTGTGTGCAAGCAGCCAAGGCCCATCTTGGGCACAGTGTGTTCCAACAAATACAGCACCTCAGTGCAGCATCTCAGCCAAGCTGCTTCGTGTTTTCCTGCCGTGGAAAAGGAGAAAAGGTTGATGTCCTGATCTGGGAGTGGGAGGCAGAGTGATAGAAGAATGGAGATGAGTGGCATTGAGTTATAGAAGGACCTTGGACTGAGTTTCTGGGTAAAGGTGAAAGATCTAGGGAAAAAAACCTTTTCTTAGGAGTAACTTAGAGCTTTGGATCGTTTGAAGCGTTTTCTCTTTGGCCAGCCCCCTGCAAGAGGTTGCAGCAGATTTTAGATATTTGCAAAGTGTTTTGTTCAGCTTGCAGATTCTGTAGCTGTGAGAAATTAATGTATTTTCTTGGATCTGTGATGTTGGCATTCCTAATATCCAAAGTAGCGTTATGATTATTCTTAATTGAATTTCGCCAGTTGCCTTAGTTTTCAAGCAAAGCATCTATTGGGTTTTAATATCTGGATAATGTATTGCAAAATTAAATGTGTAATTATAGCCTTAACTTATATCTGAGTTTAATTTTTCCTGTAATTTCTTGTAGTGTGTACATGTGTATGTGTGAGAAGGGGATATATTCTTTGTTTTAAAATGTTTCTTTCACAGTCACCTTTTAATTTTATGTCAGCTTCTTCAAAGCTTGTAAAGTTCATAAATTTTCCAGGGTTCAGGCGGCATCTGTAGATATTGTAGCAGTGTTTTACCTAAGCATGGAGCTTGCAGGCCTTGTGGGTGGCCTTAGAAAGCTCCTGGTCGTGGGGCTGCACCTGACTTCCCTCCTAGCTGGGTGGGCTGTTCTCAGACTGCAAAAAATGTAGTAATGGGTATGTCTATTTTACTTTCTGCACAGTACACAGATTACTTTTAAATGTCACCTGGGCTTGACACGGCATGTCATTTAACTTGTTCAAGGGAAAAAAAAAATGGGAAATGTCAGAGCTTTACAAAACCAGAGTTAGGAGCCCATGTTCTCGCTGTGTTCTTGTGCCAGACATAGGCTTTCCAATTTACCAAGGATTTTAAGAGCTGTTTAGTGAGACCAAGTCTTACCCAATATTCGCCCTGCATGTCTGCTACAAAGAAGATGAAGTACAGCCTGTCAAGAGTGTCATTTGCTTGCCAGCATTCTGCCCTCACCGCATGCCTGTGCTCTTGTTCACTTGTTAAACCATTATCCCAAGAAACAGAAGGACTGGTCCCAGCATCTGGCACTGAAAGTTTTGTATGTAACAAATATATGTATTCAGGATCTCGTTAACAGTGAAATAACCACAAAGCACAGTGTAAATATGACTCGTTTCTCACTGCTGTTATGTTGTTTTTTCTAGTGGAGCCAGTACTTTCAAAGGGGAACAATTGCTTGGATGCAGCCAAAGCTTGTAACCTAAATGATACCTGCAAGAGGTTCAGATCTGCTTACATAACCCCCTGCACCAGCAGCACGTCTAATGAAATCTGTAACAAGCGGAAATGTCATAAGGCCCTCCGGCTATTTTTTGACAAGGTCCCCCCAAAGCACAGCTACGGGATGCTCTTCTGCTCCTGTCGAGACGTAGCCTGTACAGAAAGGAGACGGCAGACTATTGTTCCTGTGTGTTCATATGAGGACAGGGAGAAACCAAACTGCCTGAATTTACAAGAGTCCTGCAAGAAGAATTACATCTGCAGGTAAGATAGCACACGGCAGGGGAGTGATTAATGAGGTACTAGATAGAACTTTTTGGTGCTGATGGATTTGCCAGGACTAAGGGTCAGAATACCCACTAAGGAAAAGGATGAGTTGGAAAAAATCAAATGCCTCTGACATCCTTAACAGAGTAACAAGAGCCCTCATTTGCTTACAGTGTGTGCCTTCTCTAAAACTGTTCACAGCTACTCCCTCGCATTATGGAGGAGTCTTTAAAGCCCCAGCTTAATTTTTACAGATTTTTGTTGGAAACACTGGGTGTCTCTACAAAATGATGTCTCATTCTGATTTTTATGTCCCATTAGTGACTGGGTAAAAATAGAATTTTTCATTGTAATGTGATTTAATTTCACTGTACATGTGAGTATTAATAATTGGGCATACAAGCTTCACGTTGTACTTTATAAATAGTCACAGTGCACAGACTACTCATGTGTTTTTAATTCACTGGAAAAAAAAGGAATCCACATTGTAGACAGAATCCCACTATCTTCATAGAGCTGGTCTAGCCTTGAAATTGTTTTATCTCCCCTCCCCTGAGAAGAGTGCTGGGCTGATGCCGCTGGGGGGTCATTGATTCACTGACCTAATTCCCAGCCTCTGTCCCTGTGTGTTCTGGCAGTGCACAGCCCTGCTTCTCGGGACAAACTGGGTCCTTTCCCCTCGTGGGGTCCCTGCAGGTTGTCACACAGCGCTTATCCAGTGGCATACAGGGCCTCCTCTGCCCTCAGGAAATGCTTTGCTCCCACTTAGCATTGTGTATGTTTATATTAGAGCATTGTTGTGCTAATTTCATATTTATGTAGTCGTGCCTGAGAATCCTGCTCATTTCTAATGTGTAAATTTCTTGTAGATTATCCAATTCTGTGAATTAGCAAACAAGAGAGATAAACACTATTGTAAAATGTCAAGGACACTGAAGATATGATCTAAATCTTAATAAGTACTTACTTATGCCTGGTAAAATATTTACTTTGAAGTTTGTTTATGAGATTTCCACTGCTGGTCTTAAGCTTTTTGCAGTAGCACTTCAGATGTGCTCAAGTGTTGTTCAGAGGTGAGGAGGTGAGCAGTGCCCTTCGCTCCATGGCTTTGGGGAATCTGGAGACACGTTTCCTACTGACCACAGCAGGAGTAGATTTAAATCAGAGCAGTCTGACTTGCATTCAGCACCTTCACTGCTGATGCTGCTGCAGTTTATGAAAGCTGGGTATGTGTAGGCTCGGAACAACCCATTTTCTATTTCCATGTTGTCCCATTAGTATTTTTACTTGTATGTATTGCCTTGCCTATACACAGGTCTTGTTAATTAGTAGAGTTACAGTATCTTTCGTGTGTTTTCTGCCAAACTGTCAGTGTGAAATTGGAGAGAGGGTTTTATATAGAGACTTCTCCCTGTTATTTGGGTCGTAGTGTTCTGGAATTAACTTGTTAAATTAATGCCATTACTTCTCTCCTGACTGTGTTTTTCTTTGATCAGTTTTGATCTAATGTTGTCCCAGCAGTTAAGTTTTTAATGGTATTTTGTTTAATTTAGCTTCGTGAGTCTGGTGTTGTGCTTTCTCCATTGCAATGTAGCAGAGGAAAGCTTGGTAAAAATCTCTCCCTGAAGTTGCAGCCAGCACTGGGATGAAAATGGATTTATTTGTAAATAAACGGTGGCTTCTTTTGCTTTAGAATGTCAAAATTAAAAAGTTTTGGCTCTTCCAAGGCTCAGTGAGACCTGGCTATGAAGGTGAGGGGGAACACTGGTACAAGGAAATGGGTGGGCAGATGCCTGCAGGGTCTGGGACAGACTCCGTGTGTGCAGCTCTTAGGTCCTGTGGACGTCAAGCAAGCTGGATGTGTTGCTGAGAGTCACCTCACGTTGGTGTTACAACCTCCTGGGCTCTCTAAACTGCTGGTGGTTTAATACCTTCCCTCACTGCTGTCATGAAGAGGAGGAATTGGCACCAAAGCTATCCCAGCCTATAAGGCACTGAAAGACATCTTTTCTCTGTGACTTGTTGTCACAGACTTTTCTCTGTGACTTGCATTTAAAGGAAATTGGTGAGATTTGTTCTCCTGGTCCTGCAGGAAAACAGGGACTTGGGCAGGGCAGGAATGAAATGGGAGATCTCCTCCTTGCTGTTGAAACTACTGGCACTGATAAATATCAGTCCTTATAGTAATTCCAGATACATTTAGAATAATTAAAACAGTAATCAGTAGGTGTGTAATTCTTACTGTGATAACTTCTATTTCATTTTGTAATCAGAAAGAGTATCTAAATGGCAGAATAATTTGAAAATATGTTCTGCCTACTGTGAAGCCAGATAATTTAGAAACTGTTATTTGCATGCCTATTACACCTATTAAAGCCTTTTCATAATGCTAGTTTAGACAAGGGGTAAAAGTTCCAAAGGTTTCCTGAAAATATGTTCATAAAATGGTTTATGAATGCTTCTTACTCAGAAATACAAGATGTGAGTCTGCCTGTACTCTGTATAAGATATCAACTGGGCCTGTGTAAAGTATTTAAACATTCAGTTTTGAATGCTCTTGAAAAGCTTTATCTTGGTGTATGTATCACCAAATCTGTTCTTGAAACAGAGCTAAGAGCAGGGAAGCAATCTGGCCAAACTGTAGGTACCACTAACAGAGATGGCAGGATGCTTTGCTTTTTTATTATTTTTTTTATTCATTAATCTATCTGTTATATAACAAATTCTCGATCAAGGGGAAGAAGAGACCTGAAATGTCAGGAAATGCAAATATGTTCTGACTTATGTAAACAATCCTAATTTTCAACTTCATCAGAATGCTGAATGGTTCACTTTCATTATCATTTGTCTGCTGCCTCTACTTGTATCCCAGTCCACATCCAGCTCTGAAACAATTGTAGTCTCTCAGGCATGGCTGTCAATGCTCAGTGAGAAGAAGAGCAAAAAAATCCAAGAAGAAGCCATTAGAGTTCTTTTTTGTTGTGAGCATAAACAAATCTAAGAAAAGTCAATGTACCATAGAAAACTTTCACCAGTGATGTCTTAGAATAGCACAAACCTCTGAGGAACTTCTTGATCTGATCACTTCAGCCAACAATTAGAAACTTGAGAAAGGTGACTGGCATGTTTTAAGAATATCATCCTGTTGTAAATGCAGGACAGGGTGCTTCATATTTGCCACTATCACATTTGACAGTACTGCAAATACTATTTTGCTTAGTAATAAAAGTGTGAGTCATTAGTTTGGTCTTTTTAATAATCTGTGTTTTGAATTTGCATACTAGGGGTTTTTTTCCTGGATATATTCAGAAGGCACTGACCAGAATGATAATGATACAGACACATTATTTATTGAAATAATGCTATCAATCCATTCATGTGGTGCAAAGATCAGAAAAGAATGGCAGCATTTTTTGCTGATAAAAGAAACTAGTAAGAGCATGCTTCTTGTCCTCCACAATAATTATACTCAAAATGACTGGTCAAATCATTGAGGCTCATTTTTGAAGCTCAAATAGCCGGAAAGAAGTTCTTAACTAACTTCAGAAGACAGTTGTCTTCTTAATTTTTTGCCTTTAGTTCTGCAAAAAGTACATGTTGCTCTCTGCAGCTGTTTTACACAAAAAACCCCCAAAATTGTTGCATAACATATTTAAATAACTTCTTCTTGTGGGATAGCTGAAGGATAATAATGAAATATCCAATTAGGTTCCAGTACATGGGTCATCTCCTCGAAAATACATTGAAAAATGTTTTCAGCACTGTGTGTTCAGAGAGCCAAATCTTTACAAATGCGCTTTCCTTGGTGTGTTCTTACCTCTTGACCAGTTTCTGGTCACCTGTCCTATCCAATCTTAATTTAATTGCAACCACCCATGCACGTCTATATGAAAGATATCTGCTTCTGCAGGTATCAGAACACTGTGTGAAGATATGCAAACGTTGTCAGTGCAGAGAAGAGTTCATCCACTGGAAACGTTAGAACAGAAGCTCAGCTGCTTGCTGCATTTCCTGAAAACATCAGAAACTTGCCAAGGAAATAATTTTCCTTCATGATATTCTGTTGAACACTTTTAATGATCATTTACCTTGGAAAGGGGGTCACTGTGTCTGTGCTCCTTTTCCATAAGGCACGTGAAAACCTGCAGGTGCTTTACCCCTGTAACCTGTTGGTAAAAGTGGCTTCTGTGTGAGGCTTGTGGACTGTTCCTGCAGCAAGTGCCACTGCTGACTGCAAACCCTGCACCCTCGTGGTTCAGCACTAGAGACAAGTCTGTGGTGAGATGTTATAAATGTGCAGGCAACCAATTTTGTCCTGCTCCAGGATGGGGGGAGCCCAGCATCTTGTGTTAGGAGGGAGCCATCCTCAGTTACAGCATTAACAGGGAGCAGTGCACTGGAGGGATGTGTGGGAGGAGATGGAAGAGGGGAAGAAGAAGCCCTTTTCTTCAACTTTTCTATTCCTCACACTCCTCTTCCATTTTTCTCACTTTTTTCCCCTTACTTTTCTTTTCCCCCTGCCTCTTCCCCTCGCTTAGTCTCCTTTCATCTCTTCTTTCCCGATCTTCCTGCAATTATCTGACTTTCAGCGCCTCTCTGACATGGTTGAATTCTATTACAGCCACTTACGGTGCCTCCTCACCTGCTTCTCTGCATGTTGCGCTTTTCCTCCCTCCACATCCTGCCACGGTCCAGTGATCATCTGTAATTCAGCAAATGAGAGGGAAAACAGAGGTGCTGCCTCCCTTTCTGAGCCTTGTAGCTGATATTGGTGACAATTCAGTTGGTCAGATAAAAGCCTGCAAGCTCACTCTCAGCCTGACTCTAGTTTTGCATGTTAAAAGCACACTTGGTGGGTATTTTCATGAAGGACTCAGTAGCATTATACAGTTATGGATAACAGAGCTGGGTTTGAGTCCCTCCAGGGCATTTATATCAATTTGGCACTTGGAGCACTCCGGCAGCTCCTTGAGATGATTGGTTTGCTGTGGTTATGCAAAACCAGGACAACAGCACAGTTTTTGTAATGCTGTTAAGGACATTAAGAAAAGGACACTTGATTTCTAGAGAAGTGCCGGGTGTGCCTGCATTCTGTGTTTGGAGACTGAGTCAGGGAGTGGGTGCAAAACCTCTCGTGCCTGACTCACCCTGCAGTAGGTGTAGGATGCTTGCAGTGTAGTAGGGTGAGCCTGAGCTCTCTGCACCTGCACTCAGGAGAGTTCCTGTGTCTCTAGAATACCAAGCAGGACAGAAAAAATTGGAAATCTACCTTTTGGTCCATGCCCACAAGCTCACCTCACAATAGCCTGAATTTGAAGAGTGATTTTTATGCATATATGTATATACAAGCATGTAAATGTATGCATATATGTATATATTGCTAGAGGTTTATTTATTTAAGTGAAAAAAAAAAAAAAAACAAACCACCAACCAACCAGGTATTCATTCATTTTAATGAACTAATAGTGAGGCATGGTGACAGTCCAGAAAATTCAAAAAATGGGGTCTGAGGGGAGGTGGGAAAGAAGCTGCTGTACTCTGCAGAGGAAACCTGATGGTGTAGAAGAATATGTGTGTGGGGAATTGCTAGCCTGGAAAAAAATATTAATGCAGTCTCTGCAAAATAAGCAAAAATCTTTCAAGAAAGGCAAAGTAAAGATAGAAAATGCTGCAATATTGTATTATTTTCTTCCCTTTCAGTCCCTTACATGATTCATTACTTTGATGTCTTCTGTTAGCAGAGTAAATAGACATAATATTGCTCTCCCCTCCCCCACAGAAACAAAGGTAATTTAAAATTTTTTCCATCTGAGTAAAACTCAAAACGAATCAAGAAGTTCCTCCTTATAAGATATCCATAAATCCCTTTGGAGTAAAAAAAAATCCAAACATCCAGCAAAATAAGACTGCTTTGTCCCTGTTGAAGTGTGGATGGATCTCATTCTGCAAGTGCCAAGATCTGCTTGGCTGGCCCTCTTTTATACTCTCTCTGTTCAGCTTAAGAGGGGCTTGAAGATTAAAAGCTTGCTGGGTGGTTGACATTTCTCTGAAAGCGGGAGAGACACAAGGATACAGTAATTAGAAAAAGGGCTCTGCTTTAGTCCTGCACCCAACTTTCCCTTGGCTTTGTGCTGTACCAATGAAGAGTGTTCATGCTCCAAGAAGCAGTAACTAGAGAGTGTCTTCATGCTGAGGTCCCTTGTCAGGCAAGCTCAAAACTCTCCAGGCAGCATCCCTCCAGTCAGGTGGATCCTCTGCTGATCAGGTTAAAAATAACCTGTGGCGCTGAATATTCCAGATTACCTGCCTACACGGTTGAAGAAGTGAAAGTGGGAATAAAGTGTGCATGTGTGAACATACAACAATCACAAAATAAACTTGGATACCAGTGGTTCAGGTTTTATAGGCTGTATTTAGATACCCTGCTTGCATGGCAGTCTCTTTCTTGTCAAAACGACTCAGTGAGCTGACTGAGGTACTTGTGACCACTGCATTTCAGCTCTAAGAACCTGGGGGCATTTGTATTATCTAAATGTGGTCCTTCAGAGAGCTGTTTAGGTTGGAAAAAACCTTAAAGATCAACAGGTCAAGCCATAAACCAAACACTGCCAAGCCCACCACTAAACCATGTCCCCAAGTGCCACATCTACAGGTCTGTTAACTACTTCCTGGAGTGGTGACTCCACCACTTCCCTGGGCAGCCTGTTGCAGTGCTGGAAAACTCATTCCATGAAGAAAATTTTCCTAGTATCCAATCTAAACTTTCCCTGCCTTCCAGGCACAACCTGAGGCCATTTCCTCTCATCTTGTTACTTGGAAGAAGAGACCCACCTTGCTACAAGCTCTTTTCAGGTAGAGAGCAATAAGGTCTCCCCTGAATGTTCATTTTGTTTGAAAAGCCTTACTTCGTTAACTTAAGTGGAAAAGAAAAGCTGCCTGTATAATTTAAGAAATAAGAAGACTGCAGATTGGGAACATGAGCCAGGAAGGGGGTTACAGCAGGGCTAATGTGACCCATTTTGTTTTGTTGATTTATCAGGGGGGGAGAGATTAAACTACAAATGTTAATTAAGGAGTTTCACACATGTTTAGTCAAAAATATTGAAATACAGGACAGTTAAATTTGGCATTAAACTTTAATAGAGATCTTAATTTGAAGCTACTCATGTCCTTACCATTTAGCAAGCACTTAATTGCTTTGCTGGATGGGGTTCCACTAAGAGTACTGCTACTGCTGATCTTTTGAATTGTTAGTTGAGAGGTTTCTGTAGAGAAGAGTTTAGCATCCACTGGTTTGCATGAGTGGTTTCCACCCCCTGATCTATTAGATGTGGTGAAGAGAAGATGTGTTATGTACACCCAGTCACATTTGGCCAACTTGCTGTTCCTGGGACAAAGAATGGGTGTATATATCACACCTTTTTGCATGCATTTTCTTTAATAAATCAAAATGGTTTTTGTGTTTACCTCACGCCATGTTTATGCTGCAGGCAAGAAGCTGCTCTGTGTTTAATGTAACAGATCTATTCTATCAAGTCCATTCCCAGTGTACTTCCTCTGACATCAGTTACTTCAGTGGATTTATTCCAGGGGAATATTTGGCTCTTCCTGTTCTGTGTAGGTAAATCTTCAGGCAATGCTAATTAGGATAATGTCAACTGATTTTACCATTCCATTATGCTGGACTTTGTAAAGGTTATTTATATCATTCTACATCAGGGCCCAGTGAGAGAATATTTCTGGTGGCAGTCCATCTATTAAAATAGCTGCAAGAAAATGTAAGCACTGGAGCTAAAAATAAAACTCTGTTTCTCAACAGAGCAAGTGACAGCCACATGCATATTTTCAAATTTTAGCATTCTAATGTTTACTGAATAGAAATTGCATTGATTTCATTATATTAATAAAAACTACCATGTTACTGGAGTAACTCCTGTTAAGTGGAAGCCAGATGTAAATGTACCAGTGTCTGCAAAGAGTTCTCAGCAGAGGTGGTGGTTGTTTCCTCTGCTTTAATGACCTGCTGGCTTTAAAACAAGTGACACAGAAAGGGTTTTCTGGTGTGTGTTTACTGTTGATGATAGATTTTCTATGTGAGCTATCTGTGACCCTTGTCTAAGATTATTAATAGATGACCTTACGTGCACACATTTGTGCTTACATTATATTTTTTCAAGCACATTCTATAAACCATTAAAGGAAGCTTTTCTGTTGCAAAGCACAAACGACTAAGAACTCTGTTAAATTCAAACTGTATTATTTGAATGTTAATTCACTTTCTTTTGTTCCATTTCAAGCATAAATCACAGTTGTTGTCCTCTCAGTTACGATGTTCCCTTTGCCAATTAGTCATTATGAAATGGTGGAGATACATCTCAGTAACTGCCCATCATGCAACATTGCAAAATATTTTTCAGAATGGACAGTTCATTTGAGAACAACCTCTGTAAATGTCTGTGTGTATCACAGGCTGTCAGCTCTCGGCCTCACATTTTTTTTCTCCGCCTCGTGTGTTCACGATTTTTTGAGAGTGGAGTCAAAACACAAAGCTCTTAAGACAGCACATCATCCTTAACTGGTAAAAATGGTTTGTTTTCCAATTTTACACTACAAATCAGTGCTTTCTGTACTATCATTATATATCCATATTACTTCTAAAAGTAAGTAAAACATGCTGAATAAGATCAATGCTCTCTTAGTTTGCTGCTGCCAGAACTTCTCGTCTTGCTGTTTGGTGGGGCTGTTCTGTGCATGAAAAAAAACGGGTTCACACGAAAGAGACTCTACTCTGCTTTTATCTTCTATATTTCTGGTTTTGTATTTATTGTCTTACTCCGAGGTCGGAGCAGTATTTGGAGTAGCTCCAGGATGGGTTTCAGCCATGTTGGCTGCCTACAGACCCTGCTCAGTTGAGTACAAGCACACACTGGACACCTTTTCTTTCCTTGAGCCACCTCTCTGACGAGGGGACATGGAGTTGTTTCCTTCAGGAATGTCACCACACATACCATTGAGATATTTTCTTATGCAAAGAGCATCACTGTATAACCTCAAGAAACCTGATGTTCCAGTTCATCTACCAACAAAAACTTTTCTGGTAAAGAGAGAACTTGTATTGGACTTTTTAGATTATTTTCCATCTCCAAACTCCCATCAGTTTCATGCTTGAGCTAGTAGTAGTCTATTATAGTTTATTCAAGTGGTTACAGGCAATATTATTGCCATGGATGTCTTTCTCAGGTACTTGGAACCACATCCTTTCAGTGTGCACCCACAATATAGTTGTTAATAAACGCTGAAGCGTCCAGTGGCACACTCAAGGACTTGCAGTGGCACTACTTTTCCTTGGCTTGCTTTTTGAGAGTGACAGTGATTTTCTTGGGTTACCAGCCTGTAATTCAAAGACCATTCTCTTTGCTCAGCTGATGAAGTGAGAACAACTCTACTCTCTACCCATAATGCAGTAGTTCTTCTCTGAGTAGCATCCTGTCAGGAGACGCTGAGGCTTGGGCATCTTTAAAAAATGCCAGTCATTTTTATTTAGAAGCTTCAAATTAAACAGCATAAAGGAAATTAAACAAAATGAAAATATACAAACTCATGGTAGCTGGAAAGCAGTTGGTGGATTTGTTCATGTTGTTGGAGAGCTTTGGTACAGAGACAGGTAGACTAAATAGAAATCTTACCAGCATCCCCTGATAAAATCACAGGCTGACAATTCAGCCTGTCATTCTGTAGAGGACTCTGACAGAAGTGTTTTCTTTGCAGCTGAGAAGACGGAAACACGTTATGAATGCTTAAGGTCGATGCAAGGAAGCAGAGCCCTGCAAAACATGCTTAATATAGGTTTGGTTTCCTGTAGAATGTTTTCCAGATGTTCTCTCAAACAGGCCTCTAAAAAATGATGTGAGGTAATTTTTTTTCTGCGAACAGAAAGAGAAAATTCTGTTTTGTGTCACAGCATCTGAAAAATCACTGTTCTAATTCTTTATTGCATTACCTTGTGCTCAGGATTTTCACCATATTTCTCAAAATTGGCTTTATTATACAAAAGGTCAGTAGTATATAAATATTTACATAACCCAATTTCAAACAAATCATACTTGTTTAGAATCACTTTTGAGCTTAGTAGTTTCCCTTAAACCCAAAGGAGATCTAATATATTAAATTAAAATTACTCTCATGCATGGTCTTGAGTTGCTTAGAGGATTTAATTACCATTGATAAACTATGACATTAGTGTTTTGTTAAGTTCTTTTGATTTTCTATAGCAGGTACTGTGTAAAAAGATCTAACTGGTCTCCAGCAGATGACACGAGCAAAGGGGAAAGGATAATAACAGAACTTACAGATAACATTAATAGAACTTACTTTATTTTGCTTTGCACTAAGTTCAGTAAAAGAACTGGGTGTAAGGTACTAATTTGTTAATAGAAAAATAGAAAGAACACAATGTTTGTACTTTTAATTTTAAAATACAGATATGCATAGGTGGAAATGCTTTTCATTTTGCGTGATTGAATTCCAAAGAGTTAGATCTCCATTTTATGCGGTATTAGATGTCCAGGAGGCCCCTGGTAAACACGAAGCCTGAGCAGTAACTAATTGCTGGCAAGTGTGTGGGGACATGGCACAGACAGCGAGCTGGGTTGAGTGTGGGTGCTCTGGAGGGACCAGCCTTGGTGGGCTTTGTGCCTGGGCCTGATGCTCTGAGCAAGCCCTCGTGCTGCTAGAAGGCATCTCAATGAATCTTGTGTGGTCCCTGCTGTTTGATCCTGTGTCTAGTTATCCCACAATCCAAATAGGCTGCCTCTGTGTAACTGGGGATTGTCCATATTTTGGTACCAGATGAACAACACAGTTTTTAGAGATAATTGAATCCAGAATCAAATATTTGCTTGGGTTTAGGCTTCCAGTCATTTAAAATAATAAAACAGCAGCAAAACCTGATAAAAACCAGATTCTTTCAGTTAGTCGATGGTATTTGGGTCTAAAATCCTGTAATGGTTTCTGCCAGTGTTGGAAAAGATTTGGATCAGCTCATGTGAGACAAACTGCCTTCAATATTCAGGTCTTGGGAGGCAAATGGTTTGCCATCAGAAATCTACTTTTTACCCTTCCCACTCCCCAAAAGGTACAAATGCTGAGCTAGGTGTCAGGGTGCAGCATGGGGTGGGGGCTTCCTGGGGCTCATGGGGACTCCAGGGATGGGCAGGACAGAACCTTTCAGGCTCGGGAGCAGGGCAGTCCCAGGCATGGGGCATCTCCCTGGGGACAGACTGGGACATCCCCTGTAGCAGACCTGGCTCATTAGGGACCATGGCTGAGTAGGCAGGGCAGGACGGGGGCGGGGGGGGGGCAGAATAGAGACTGAGGTCCTACAGGACCACTGGGGCAGGGGCTGAATGGGGTCCTGGGTCACAAACTGGGTGGGGGAAGCCCCAGGGGTTGGCAGGATCGTAAGTGCCCTCAGAGCCTGGACACTGTCATTGTTTGAGAAGGAGGGTAGCAACCAAACAGAAACCAACCTTTTTGTTGGAAAAATTTAGCAGGGTTGCTCTATAATAAACACATGGGAAAGTGACCTCTTAGATAAAAATGTCAAAATTTGTAGTTGCTCACAGGTGCTCAATAGTGTGTGTAGACAGCTAAGGAGGTGTGAGATTTATTAATATTACACAGCTCTAGTGTCCTTTAATGAAAAAAAAGATGGATCAAAGCTACTTTATGCAGGGAGAGTCGTCTCTTGTTACGGAGCTCTTCTGAGGCTTTTTTTGTCCCACTGGTTGAAAGAGTTACTTATGTGGCCTTTGCCTCATTTTCTCACTGTTTATGAAAGGGAAAATGAAATGCTTCTCCAGCAATGAAGCCATCAGTTTGGCCACACACCAACCCCTCCTGCCATTCTTGCATCCCAGCAGAAGCAGCACCACCCCAGCTGTATGGGTGCTATTTGCAGCCAGAGTAGGACACTGCAGTAGACCCCCACAAAAGAGGAACAAGTGTTTTGACTTGTTGTTTTTTCTGTAATGGTGCCGTTTATCACCATGACACACATTCATTGACTTAGTCTTGCTTTTTTCAGTGCTGGATTTATACTTCTTTTCTGTTTTGAATATTGATGCAGCACTTCCCTTACGTGACTGCACTGCCAAATGGTGTCTAGACGCTGGAGCAGCTCTGACTAATTAGCGTAGTCACCCCAAGTCTCTCAGCTCTGGCATTTACGTACTCTTTAAGTTACTGCTATAAATAGATGCCTAAACACAAGCAGCAATGTAAGGAGAGGTGGCAGTGAGCATGCCCAGACTTCACCTGACATCCCTGAGGTGTGGCACAGGACAGCTGTTGCTCTCTGCATTCCCACCAGGGTGAGTGGTTGTAACCACTCTCTTGGACATCACAACTTAATATGTGTGCAGCCAGCAGGAGACCTGGGTTCAGTGTCTTGCTTGGTCTGAACATCACCAGTGCCAAGGCAAGGTGGAGACATTTCTCTCCTCAGGGGCTCAGCCCTTGTGTACCAACAGTACAGTCAGAGAGAAAAAAAGCAGAGCAATCAACACCTGCCATCCCAGCAATGTGGGTACTTCTTGGGGAGGATTCTGACTCAGAGAGTTGCTTTCTGATAGGCCATGATTTGCACCCAATCCAAACTAAAAAGTATAAAAGTTTTCTGCAACTTCACAATTTATATCATACTTTTAAGTATTGCACCAATGCTAAAGCTGAATTGACCAGCCTTAAAGAGGGAGCACTGATAAATATCAAAGATAACTTCAGGACATCAAAGAACTTTCACAAAACCTTGAGACTAAAAAGTAGTGAAAATCTAATCAATGTTACCTATGCAACGGGCTGTGCTAATATAAAATTAAATTGCCTCAAAAATTATATGCAGATTAAATACAATACTGCTATTAACAAAGCTTATTTGTAAGCAAAATATGAAAGTTTTGATTTATCCAGC
The DNA here is from genome assembly GCF_020740725.1 of Corvus hawaiiensis. Classification (NCBI taxonomy): domain Eukaryota; kingdom Metazoa; phylum Chordata; class Aves; order Passeriformes; family Corvidae; genus Corvus; species Corvus hawaiiensis. The sequence goes on from NC_063220.1 coordinate 7,460,434, forward strand.
TGAGTATTTGAAGAGACACTATCACAAGGAAAGCAAATTAACTTTGCTTCCTTTGTATTTTAACTATTACAAATTATTTTACTGGTACTAATACAAAGCATTAGAGAATAGCAGGTTTGGGATTTTTTTCTTTTCAGAAAGGCTGTTTGTTGTTTGAGCAGATTTTCTTTGAATTTGCCTATGGGATTATGGGATTATTCTTATTTTTCCAGCTAGTGGTATACAAAATATTTAAAGTAAGCTCTTCAGAACATCTGCAGGTTTTCCAGGGCTAAGATAGGACTAATTTAATTTGTGCAGTTTCTGCCCTACAAAGAGATTTTTTTTTTTTCTTTCTAACTCTTCCTGGGAGAAAGATTTCTGGGTAGTACCCCTTATTTATGCAAGGAAAAGGGAAGAAATCATAAATGCTGCTGTGCACAATGAGGATTTTGTGACAGAAAAAGAAATTAATAGTTCCTTTTAAATGTGGTCCTGGTACGTGGTATGAACAATATAAAACTTCCTGTCTTTCTCTCTCCAGCAGTGAGATATGTCTGTATACATTGCAGATGTAAAACTGTGCACACTTGAAGATACATGTGGCAAGCTCTGTTTGTTCTCTAGATAACAAAACTGCTCAGTCATGGCTTAGAAACTCCCAACTTGCCACCTACTGAAGTGCCTACCAAGTTGCCTCCTGCTGAAGGAGCACTGAGTTAACACCGTGTGCCTATTTTTTATAGGGCTGCTATTATCAGGTTGCTCTGATTCCACATCCCTAAAAGCATTGTCTCTTTTACCCAAACAGTTCTTAATATTCATGTGCAATACTTTAGGATTAATGGTTCTCATTAGGCTAATTTGTCTTTCTCTCTAGATAAATAGCAATGCCGCTGTTTTGGTGTTCACTGATGAGCACACTTTCCTCACTGCCAGTCGACTGGAAATGTTTCGGGCTACATCTTCAGTGGGTGTTAATCAGCAGATCTGCACTGAAAGTATTGGAGTATTTTATGGCAGATGGAGGTCTCTGGTTTTATTTTCTGGCCTTCAATTTATCTCCTGTACAAATGAATCCACATGAGTATCAGGTGTAGTTAACAGCTCAGGAGAGGGTGAGAACTTGGATTGTGTGAAGTTTGGATGACTTGCTAGGGAAGGGGTGTGTGATAATGTCCAGTAATGCTCAGACCAGAGCTATCTGAACTATATTTGACTTACAAAAACTGAAATGTGCAGTGTTGTCACATCATTACTTTTTATGACCGCAAAAAATTCTTCAGAAATTCACATGGAAATCAAGCTGTATGCAAAAGAGATCAGCAGAGCTATTTTTAACCTCCTTTAGGAACAACAAATAAGTTCTTTAAGCAGGCTGGGTAGTAAATGACTGGTGTTATTCCATAGTTATCAGTCCTTAAAAACATTTAGAGAAGAGGAGTGTATTAAATGATCTCTGGACCAATGCATCTAATAACCTAAGGGAGAGCTGGACATTTAAGAAGAATGAAATGATTGCAAGAAGTGTTTTCATGATTATTGAGACGCTGATTGTATAATTCCACTGCCAAAAAGATTTATTTGTGGTCACATAAGTAATGAAATTTAGATCTGAGGAGCTACTTTGTTTTAGAAATGCAAGAATACTGTATATACAGAAGGCTTGCCCTTCTGTTTATACATGGCAGAGGTTTTTCATACTAGATAGGTGTAATAGGCTCTATTCTGTTCTGAACCTGACTTCATCCGGGTATTAGTAGAATTAGAAAAATCCTTTGAAACTGTCAACTGTCTTTGTTCCCAATTGATCCAAAAGCTGGATTTGAGCCACTATCTTAATTACTGACAAAGAGAGGAATCACTGCAGTGACAGAGGGTTTCCTTTCCCAGACTTTCTTCATGGTGCTGCTATTTATCTCTTCCCATACCTTGAGACCCATTTCTTCTCAGCCTGTCTCCTGGTAGGTACAGTCTATATTCACCAGCTAAGTAGGGGGTTTATGTAAATTTAGAAGTTTATGTACACATACACATAGGGCAGTAGGGCATCCTGAAGGCTCGGTAGAGAGATTGACTTTTTTAAAGCTATTAAAGGCAAGTGGGTACAGATTTTCATCTCAAGGTTAAGTGGTTAAATAAGGCAAGAGAGGGAATGAGAAGCTTAGAGTTGACTGTGACATGAAGGCAACCATGGATTTGCTGGTGTCAGTACAGTTAGCGAGAGATGGAACTGAAATAAGGCCATCAGAACAGCTCCCATAAATTCAGGTATAGGTTGCATGGAGTTTATTTATAGGATGCTTTCTCAAACTAAGCCTCTGAACCTTTTGATGTTTGCCCATCGTTACTTTCAGGTCAATTAATGATGTGTATCCAGTCCCATTCCGGGGTAGGTAAAACAATAAAGCAAACAAAGATAATGAGTCTCTGGAGCATGTAAACAAATAAAGTAAATCACTTGCAAATCACTTGTTTCTGCTAACTTTTGTGGGGCTGTTGCAAAACTGAAAAAGTGCATTTATATTGCAAACCTGCATAATGCTGGAGCAGTGATGAAAATTCACAGATTGTACTGTTCTGATTTTGGGAGGGCTTTGCAAAGATTAAGCATCTGATCCTGAGACATTACTGTGGGTTGTCAGATGAAAAGGAACATTTTTATACCTATTTCACAGAAGAGAAGATTGAAGTAGGGAGGTGATTTTTTTTTTTTTCCATGCAGATAAAGGTCTAAATAAGACTTTGTAAATAAACAAAAGTCGCTACTCCAAGATTATAAGGCTAAGCTGAGCAGGGGAGCGCCTGTAGGATGTGGGACCTTGCCTCACCTCATCAATGCCTCGCAAATATTACAGACCTGAATGGGAGCATTACGTGGCCTTTAAGTCACAAATAACCAGAAGAGACCGTGTGTATTAGTCCTTTTATTTTCCAACATAGTAGTATTCAGTTGATCACAATACAGCTTCACTCTGGTCTTAAAGCACCTCCTGTATGTAATCAGTGCTCTCCCCTCCTTGGTCATGGGCAGAATGAGGTAAGTGAAGATAACGTGGCCACTCAGCAGCAGCACTCAATGCAGAGCACACTTTCCTTTCCTCTCAGCCCTGGACTCAATACTCTGGACTTTGGATGAATGTACATTTTATGAGAACAAATAGATTCTCAGTGCCATGGCTCTGGGGGGCCAAGGAGACCATGCCAGCTGGTCCTGCCTGCTGCCCCACTTCAGCCAGCTGCTCCTGCACGCCAGTCCAGAGCAGGGGTGATCCCACTCTCTGGAAACTCAGGGCAGCACCAAAGCAGGTCCTGCTTCAAGTCTTGCAATGAGTCTTGCTTACTCTGTGAGCACAAACATACAGTTTTGTGTAATCAGTAAAACAGCAGACACTGTGTTCTGGGGAAAAGACTCCAGTTAGAGTTCAGATCCAGGCAAAATGACTCCTCATATGATAAAATAACTCTTTGTCTTTTTTTCCTGGCATGAAAATGCAGAACATTTCTTTTACTAAAGGGCAGGCATTTCCCTGTTGTTCTGTTCCTTTTTTACTGTTTTCTTACACTTTTTTGTTCTGACTTCAAAAATAGATTCTGGAAAGAGATGCATGTTAGAAAGAGACTCTCAATGGCTGAGATGTGTCCAATATGCATTTAAGTTAAAGAATATTAAGCCTTGTCCAAAAATAGAGAGTGTAAAAGGTAAGAATGCCTTCAGGCTTGATTTTTAAAGATACACATTTTTCTTCCTGTTGCAGATCTCGCCTTGCAGATTTCTTCACAAACTGCCAGCCTGAGTCACGCTCTGTTAGTAGTTGTCTGAAGGAGAACTATGCTGACTGCCTTCTCGCTTACTCGGGGCTTATTGGTAAGAGGGCAGGGAAGGGTGGAGGCTTGCTCATGAGAAAAAATCCCAAACTGCATTTTGAAGGCCCATGTGAAATAAAAACTGGAATATAATACTGTATGATATGATACTAGGCCAGTTTCTCCACCTACATGTACTGGCCCTGTTTAGCCTTACAGAGATTCTTGGGGTAAGTTTGTACATTACAAGAAAATTAAGGATGGAAGATAAGGAGAGAAAGGTGCTTGAATTTGAAGTAAATTCAAGCTTAAAAAAAGTAAAGCCTATTAAGATGGTTGAATGTAGGACAGAGGAGTAGGAAGTTAACAAGTGGAAGTGCAGCTTGGTTGATTTTGCAGCTGTCATCACAGGTTGGGATGAACACCTTCAGAGAAAGATACCTGAATTTGAGGTATGTAACAATAGAACAATCCAGCCTTTTATCAATTCCACCTGCTATTTTTTCCCTGATATCCCTCTGTCCACTCTTGTCCACAGTGTTTTCAGAAGTGCCTGTCAATGAGATGAACTGAGAACAAATCTGAAATCCTCTTCCCTCCCCAACGTAGTTGTTTTTGTTTGTTGTCACTTTCCTGAGTGTCAACAGGCACAAGGATGCCTTTATGGAAGCCAGATTCCACATGCCACGCTCAGTATTTGATTCCTGAAAGAGAGATAACATGTCAAGAAGCTGAACGTGTTGTAGAAATATCATAGTTGGGCCATAAATAATAAGTGAATGTCAAAACTCTGAAACAAACAAATTTGAAAGGCCACCAGATAAGATGTTTTTAAGCTTACAGCCTGCACCTGCCACAGTGCAGCAATATCCCCTTCTGTTGGGCATGAAGGTGCCAGCTCAGGCCCTGAAGCTGATCCTGCTGTTAAATAAATGTCTCTGGAGATGATATTGAAATGAAAATATTTCTAAAATAGGTTGGGTTTGCTGAAAAATGACTGAAAGCTATACTCAGTGGCTTATTGTTACCATTCTTATTACTCTAGCAGCTAACAAGTGAGGTAAGTCCATGTGGCAATGGGTAAAATGAGATGTGATGGCTTCAAAGGATATTCTTCTACCACTGAAGAGATTAAGACAGTATGGAAAGGGTATAACATCTGAACAGTTATGACAGACTGTCATTTGACTCTGAAACAGAGAATTGAATAGCCTTGAAATCTGATCTTGTCAATGAGATTAAGAAGTCTGGCTGCTGGCAAGGAGTAACTGTTACTAACAGATACTTCTGGGTAAGAGCTGCCAAGAAGTTCTTGCTGGACCTGGTGAATTTTGCTGGCAGTTTTGTCGGTTTCATTTTTCAATTTAACCCCAAAGATGACCCAGTTCCTCTTGTGAGGAGTTTTTGTGTTAGTGGGGATGACCATGCTGCTGTCACACATCAGAAATGTGGAATGGGTGCCTAAGGAGTTCAAATCAAAAGGAGATCTAGTTTTCAAAGGGAGAAATATACATTTTTCTTCCTTCCTGCTAGCCCCTAGAGACATGCAAAAGAGGAGCTGACTGGTGTTACAAGAGTTTTACTTCTTTGTATTAATTCTTTTAAACCAAGAGATTACCAAAATGTTTCTTGTGCTGAAGCAGTAAATTCCTGCTTCTGATACCAATCTGATATGAAAGTGGAGTAAGGCAGAAATCAGAGGTATAATCTTTCAAATGTCTGCTTAGTAGATATAAAACACAAGAAGAAGAGTCAGATTGTGGGTAAGAAGCTGCTACAGATCCATTCATCCATCGCACCTTCAGGATCTCCTTTTAATTAAGATAAAATATTGATCATTAAAATAAAATATTATCTTGTTCAGCCATTTCATTAAATGTAGCAAAAATTGCACCTCCACAGAGTTTGTTCAGGAAATTGAGGCTTCTCTATGGAAGGTATAGTGAATGTGAGTCTCTCCTCATATACAGGCATGTAAATGAGAGTTAACTTCACTGAAGTTAGTGGAATCCCACCTAAAATCTTCAATGGAAATAGAGCTGGGCACAGTTTTCATACGAGATGCTTTATCAATTAAATGGAGAATGATCTGTAGGGGCTGCTTTAATGTTTGCATCAAAGATATGTACACTTCACAGGAATTTTGAAAACTTCAATTCATTGCTTTAGGCTCCTTGTAGTATAGGGATAAATGAATACATATTTTTAAGTAACAGAAAAATATAAAAAATTATTAAATGTAAAAGGAGACTGTGGGTAGCCATGTTTGAGTCAGTGCTTTGGTTACAGCCTCACTACAGCATCTGGACCTTCTGCACTTCCACATCAATTAAGGTTTGCTCTAACTGCTGACTTCAAGATCTGCTTTAGCATTCACTGTCTGGCACATTTTCCCTTGTCTTGAGCAAAATCCATCCAAGTCCCCTGGAATTCCCAGGAATTCCATGAGAGTTTGTGTGAATAAGCTGGAGTTGCTTTGGGCCGAAGAAACTTTGGCCATTTGCCCCTTCTCTTAGATGCCCCATCCATCTCCTTATTAATTCACCCTAATTTGAGCAACCTCTTGGCTGTGTTTAGGCCAGCTCTACTTTTGTCTAAAATGTGGAGGTCTGACTGCTGACTTTTGAGACCATCAAAGAGCTGTTTGATACCCAGAGTTCAGAAAACCAAACATGTCCTATTTTCCTGCCAGCCACCATGGTTTCTCTGATCCCTTAGTGTCCATCAGCAGAATTTCCAAGATGCCAGCCAGTGGGGAGGGGGGAAGGGAAGAGCACACACAATTGCAGGGAAAAAAGAACATCCACCCCAGGAAAGCAAGCATATAATCCGCTTGGGTTCACATCTGCCCCCAGGTTTAAATGACAGACTGATTTTCTACTAGCTGCTCTTTCAGCCACTCTGTTTTTGCTGGATGCACAGTTTGTGTGCTGTGTACACACTTTCCTTGTCCTGTCTTTCCTGTATTCATCAACCCTAATTGTACCTTGGTATCTGTTACACTTTTAACCCCTGTCTTAACCCATTATAATTACCTTATTACCTCTTTGTGATAAGACAGTCTTACCTCAGTGACCTTTTTAATTTCCTTAATACCTTTTTGTTTTTTAACCCTTCACTAAGCATTTTCTAATTAGAAGTTTTTTTCAGCCTACTGTTTCCATTTGCAAAATCCTCTTGATTCTCACTTTCTTTCACTTCTTTTCAGATCATGTTGCAAGGCTAAAATAGTGTTCTGAACCATCAAATGGATGAGGGAGAGACATTTTAATGTGTTTAATTTAATATCATTCCTCTTCTTATTTATCTACTGTCCAGTTTTCATTAATAATGCAAATTATATTTCCCTATTTTACTAAATTCTGTACCTCCATTTAATGAAATTTGAGCCATGCTGTTTACTCATGTACTAATCTCATGTAGAATTTGAGCAAGTATTAGTCCAACTATCTGTTAAATGCTGCAAGTAGACAAAAGTATGGGATTATAGTCAAATTTAAGAACACCCCAAAACAAGACAAAAGATGCTTTTTGGGAATTTCACAATGGGACCACATTCATTTTCACATCCATTTCTGTCTTTCTCAGGCCAGCCGTAGTGCCTCTTCTCCTTTGTCTCCCACGTCACATATGAAGCAGTTTGCATGTTGATTTGTTCATTTCCCAGCACTGCCTGGTGACAGAAAGGCTATTAGACATCACTCTGTGATTTGTGTTATTTCTAATGTTTCTTTTTTTAGCTTGGAGTTTGATAGCCCCTTCCCGTCTGTTATTGCAGATTCTTGGACCCCAGACCTATGCGCCAAATTTTCTCTCCTAGTGTACACTTTGGGTCTCTAACATTTGTCCTTCATCTCTTCCATCTTCTTAATGACTACTTTGATGTCAGTTTTGAGGAGATGTGATCACATTTCCTCAAGATATATGACCTGTCCTAGAATTGCAGATTATCAAGTGAGGAACATGTTCCCTGAAGCAGCTGGCAGCTGTTCAGGTCTGGAATATCTTCCCGTTTTTATTTAATTTTTCCCTTTTGGTCAGACAAATAAAATAAAGTTTCAAACTTCTCAATCCTGTGGAAAGTTTGAAATATCTGACCTGCTGGAGTGATGCCTTCAGTGAGATTGCTGGCTTGAGCAAATGCTCATCATACAACAGTTTCCTGATCCAGATGAGAAATGCACAGTTGCTGTACATCTTTTAGGACACAAAATGCCTTCTTTGGTTTAATTTCATTCTTGGTTGCCTTGAGTTGACATATAAATGGGAGAATATTTACCCAAGAATTTGTAGCAGTTAAAATCACCCTGTGGTTGGAAAGCTGTTGACAATGTTTAGGAAATAATCACTGTACTGAGAAGTAGTGAGATATCAGGATTAATAGTAATTTATTACCTGCAGAGAATCTGCTGTACCTTTTCATGCTTGCTGGTTTTTGTTCTGTTCATCACCATAACCCAGGCTGCTGGCAGGTCCCTCATGAGCACCCTGGGGTTAACCATGCTCCAAGACATAGTAGGGCTCCCCTCAGCATGACCAGCATTCTCCTCGATCATGCATTTCAGAAATGGTTTTTCAGTCTGGCTGCAGACTTGAGGAGGAAGCACAGGTCTGGGTACCTGGTCTCTGCCATTTATTTTCAGCTAGAATTAAAACCAGAAAAAACACAAGCGAGGAAGGAAAATCGGAGTTTTAAGTGCCGCTTTAAGGATACAGTCCACGTGTGTTTGATCTGGCAGCAAAGCCCTTTAAAGAGGTGCTCACCCTCTCCCAACCCCTCCCTCCCTTCTGCCACGGCTTTCTACCTGTCAGTTCTGCTGATGCAGCTCTCTGTGGGAATCCTTTTTGGAGGGAAGAAACGTGTCTTTAATGTGTGATTCATGTTACAGTCCCTAAAGTGACTGCATTCAGACCACAGAGGGTGTGAAATATGGCACAGGGCTGGGTGTCAGAGGGTGAGAGCAGCCAGGAACTGTTAAATCTGGAGGTCAGAGCCCTGCTGTGGGTCTGTGTTGTGAATCCAGCCCCGAATACATGACTTAACAAGGGCTGTGTGCCATCTTAGGGTGGAAGGAATGTTCCAGTGCAAAGGTGGCCCACAGTGCTGTGCTTCACTCTGTTGACAGGCACCGTGATGACACCAAACTACATCGACTCCAGCAGCCTCAGCGTGGCCCCGTGGTGCGACTGCAGCAACAGCGGCAACGACATAGAAGAATGCCGGAAATTTCTGAATTTCTTCAAGGACAACATATGCCTTAGTGAGTAGAAAATTAGATGTCTTTTAATGTGTTTCAGGATGTTTTCTATAATTCCTTTACTGCTTAAGTGTGTTATGATACATCAAGGCCATCACTTTGCACTTTGTTGAGCGTGGTTCTGTTGTAGGTGTAAAAATTAAAAGAACGAGCAAGTGTGCCTGATACTGTGGTTTATGGCCAAGATTGCAAACGTGAGAAGCTCTCGGAAAAAAAATCAAAATCCAAAGTTGTTTGGTACTGAAATACGTTTACATCACAGGTCATATTTGGACCCTGACAGTCAGGCAGCATCTTTATCACGAAATTGCAACACCTGAGGGGTTTCTGTATAATTTAAGAACTTTATATAAAAAAGACATGTAGTTTAGGATATGAAGGATTTGCCATAAGTAAGTATAAATTTGATTGTGCTTGCAATTTACAGCCAACTTCCTTTTTTTTAGGATATTTGATCTCAGATGCCTGGTTTTAACACAAGCTTGGATAGTAACTATTGTAAAGATTTTGTTAAATTATTGATTTTTTTTTTCCTGTCGGACTCACTTCCAAATTAGGGACTATTATAAATTTCAGAATGGCTCAGTGGAGTCAATTTTGGCAGGTTTTCTTTTCAAATTTCCTGTCTGCCTGGAGCAGCATAATTGGATGATGTGGAGTGTGCATCAGAGTTTTAATTTCAGATAGATGAGGAGACCGAAAGAGCTTGGCTTCCCTAGTCTAGCAGAACAGAAGTTGAAAGGATACGTGATTGTCCTCTGAAATTGCATTAGAGGGGCAAGCCCAGGGAGGGGAAGGGATTGCTTCACCTGCAGGACAGCGTTGGCATAAGATCAAAAATGCAGATACTGACCATACATATTTAGGCTCAAAACTGAAAAATTTTTAACCATCAGACTAAAGTTAAGAAATAGGCTTCCAGCGGGAGTTTTGAGGGTAAAAGTGGTTTTAAAAGTCATATTTCATCAGCTTATGCAAAGAAGCAGACATCACTGCTTTTCTCAAAAACAGTAAATTAACTCAGTGATCCAGACTGGCCCATCCAGCCCTACAAACTTGAGCTGATGCTAATACAGTGTTCAGTATTTTAGTAGAGATTCTGAAAATCCCCATTGGTAGATTCTGAAGAGGCAGCATTGTAGTGAAGACACAGGGAGTTTTGTGCACAAAAACCTGAGTTGCTCTGTGATACACTATTTATTAAGCTTTGGAAGAACAAATCAATTACGCAAGATCATTTAACAAAAGAAAAAGAGAAAAGAGTTCAAAACTACAAGGGGTAAAATTTAACAATATGCCATCAGACCTTCTTCAAGCCTAATGGTGGTTGCCATTTATATCTATTGCAATACCTCAGATTTTATTCATTTGTGAATGTAATCATTTCTAGAGTGTTACAGGTTCCTTTTAGAACATAAAGACAGAGCGATTCCTTGTCCTTTCTTTTGCTATCAGTACAAAAGCATTAATGAAGACAAATCAAAGACATTGGAGGTTACTGTGAGACAAATTATGTCATCCAAGCTGCAAGATATGTCTTCTTCAGGAAGAAATTAAAGTTGTTTCTGGATTTTATATGAAGCATTGTCTTTCACATAGAAGGGCAATTTTTAGAAAATTTTATTTTCATTAGTGGGCCTTCCACTGCCTGGAGAAAATGTCATTAAAATCCTTCCCACTTCTTTTAAACAACACAGAAACTTCTTTTTCTATGATGGGAAGAAACTAGGAATTTCTTGCTGGTCTGTTTCACTAAAGTATATTTCCCCTACAAAAAGGAAAATGAACCTGTTATTTGGGGCATTTACAATAATGGTCAAGTTGAAGTTGCTCATTATAGGGCGGTTGGATGAGAGGACCTTGAAAGGTCCCTTCAACCCAAACAATTCTGTGATTCTGTCATAGAATATCTCAAGTTGGAAGAGACTCATAAGGATCATCGAGTGTGATTGTATGAAATAATTGAAGAAGACTAATTTCAAAGGCCAGTTGTTGCTTTGAAAACTGGAAGGATTGCAGGTATTTCTGTGACCCTTCTTGCAACAGTGGAAACAAAGAGTTACTGTGAATTTAGGAAATAACTGCTTTTTATATTGCCTTATTCAGGGAAACACAAGAAAACTTATCATATCCGTCTTCCCCCTTTGTCTCCATTAATGCAGCTCATTCTAGTGCTTTTTACAAGTTCTTCTCTTTGCATGCTGGAGTTCTAAGAACTAATATCAGAAGAAAATACATCTTTTTCAGAAGAAAATTACATGTAAATTATTTTATAAGGGAAGGAATGCCACTGAGAAGAAGTGTTAATAACTTCCACATGTTAGTCCCCAGTGAAATTGTTTGATTTCTTGTACAAAGAATTTGAAATAAGAAATCCCCAAATCCTTGTGAATCCCCAAAGACCTGATTAAGAACTGTTTTTCTATTTGTTTATAAAAAACTCCAACCAATTTACTCTTGCTGTAAACACACTCTTTAATCCTGTGAAACTGTGATAAGCTTTTTAACTTTTATATTCTAAAGTTTTAGTTTAACCATGTTTCCCTCACCCAATTATGCAGATTTTGATTGAAAATGGTAAGGAAAAGATTGCCTCAGTTAAACTATTTTGTAGTTATAGGCATATTAGTTTTACTACACCAAGCTGTAGAAATAAATATTTATCCTGTTCTCTGTTATTAGTTTGCTATATAACATTACCTGCCTGAATTAGGACGTGACATTCAAACTGTATTTTAAATCTTGAAAGTAAATTTTTGAGTCCTTTGGATGGTAACAAATATGATTATGGTAAGTCCTAAAGCTTCTGTCAAGAATTACTGGAAATGTTACAAAGAAGAGGCTGCACCAAAGAATTACGTGACCCCAGATTTTCAGTTCACGTTTCTAATCAGTTCAAAAATAAAACACATTTTTCAGCATAAAATTGAGTTTCTTTAAATACATATTTTAAATGTAATAATTATTATAATGGTAATAAAAAACAACTCAGTTCTGCTTTTTGCCTTTTTTTTTTAGAAATAGAAAATTGCCTGTAATTTATTTTCACAGAAAATGCAATTCAGGCCTTTGGCAATGGCACTGATGTGAATGTCTGGCAGCCAATCTTACCAGTACAGACCACTACAGCCACAACTACGACAGCTTCCAGACTCAAAAACACAGGGTCAGAGACCACCAACAATGAAATACCCTCCCACAATGATTCACCAGCATGTGCAAACCTGCAGGTAAGAGAGTTTTGTAGTTGTTGTTGTGCAAAAATGAAAGTTTTTCATAAATACCTGTAGAGTAGTCTCCCACTGCCTAAGTAGATGCCTGCCTAAATTGGAATATCTGTTTATTCCCATGGTTAAAAGCTGCATATATTGTGAGATATCAGACACTCTTATTTTAAATCAGAAATTTGCTTATCTCAAAGTGGACTTTACTGCCAGTTGCTGACTCAGAAACAGGGGATGGTATTTAATTTCTTATCACAGGTTTGAATATGAATGTGGCACTCTCCACATCCTGCCAGGATATGTCAGATTAATTTAATCCCCTGAGTAATCCAAATACAGAGGGAACCCTTAATGTGAGCTAGCATGTCCTGCTGCCTTCTTTCTTACGTTATTGGCATTAAACTCAAGAAGGTTTTTTGGCTGAGTAGGTCTGGATATTAGAGAACATGTGGTGCTACAAACTACATGGTGAAGAAGCTGGGCAAAGATAAAACTATTTTGAATCAGGCACTTTCTAGAACTGGGGTCAAGGTCATGATGTGATTTTGGCCAGTGGCTGTAGCGATTTTCTTTGACACTTAAATTAGGCTATTGATAGGGGATCGTTGATTTTGGATTTAGAGGCACATCACTTGCTGAAGACAGTTGTTGCAGCTCTTTGAAAGATTGAAGGACTTGGGCAGGAGACAACAGCAAAATCAAGGCAGGAAAGAGGTAGCAGGAAATGTAAAATGAAAACAACCTTAGGCCAGGTTAGAATCAAGCTATAAAAATTCCTGGTGGTTTAAATGCAAAATTAGGTCAGGCAGGGATAGATCAGCTTGTCCTGTTTATTTTTGTCTTTACAGAAGGAAAATTGCTATGTAACACAAATGTAAGTGTCCAAACTTCAAGGTCTCAGCTGATACCAAGATAATTTTTTCTGGATTTCTGGCTTTCCACTGTTAAAGCATTGATTTTTTACTTCCCTATAAAAAAATTCTTTTTTTTTCTTTGTCTTAAACTGTATCAAAGTTTCCATGTGCACTGAACTAGAAACTTTTTATTTCTCAGAGATATGTTTTGCTTCTTAATTTTTCCTGCACTACTCTCTCTCCTTCATCCTTTTCCAGTTCCTGCATTTATTTTGCATTGGAAAATTGTATCTGAATCAACATTAGGGACATTACAAAGTCACAAAGTATAGGGGGTTAATGATACATGGTGCTGAGTTTAGGTCCTTCTGGTTTTTTTTAATTCTGTTTTTCATACCTGTGCATTCACTATTATTTAAGCTTTGTAAGTTATTGGTAAGAGAGACAGTTGGAGGCATATATTGCTATTTGCAATAGTCATTTAACCAGTAGAATATGCTGAAAGAAACGCAGCCTTTTTAACACGAAACTTGGAATCTCTTGCATTTAGAAAAAGACCTTGATGGGATATTATTGAGTCACTTCATGTTATATTAAAAACTTGTATTATGGGAGAGATCACATTTTCCTTCAGTGTTTGTACAGCCCCCTGTAGAGTAAGGCCTCCAGATGCTACCAAAGTACACAAAATAAATAGAGAACTGAAGAAATGGCAAGTGACCACAAATCCCATTGGATTCACTTCAATTTCCAAATGCTCCTTAAGCCTGAATAGATGTTCCTGTATTTTGAAAATGACTTAAATTCTTCTCTGTCCTTGCTCCTGTTACTCTGGCATTTTGAAGTCACATCCCACATGAGTTTATCAGCTGTGGTTTAAAACTCTGCTATGACTTCAAGTGTACCCTCCTGATGTACTTGGCACAAGAAGTAAAGGTCTGTAGGGAAAAGAGGTTCCTTTAAATAAATGATCTCTGCTGTTTGGTAGAAACTATAGATAAGGTCTGCACTAAAAGGTCACTGAAGTTATGTAAATCAAGCAGTTTTATTCCTCTGAAGTACAATATTCTATGCTTACTGCTTCCTTCTCTCAGAACTGAAACACAAAGAACAAAGCTCTAATATTTTAAAGCATTTTTCAAAAAGTAGTTTATGAACAGAGCCAAAACAAGCCCACAATTTTTAAAAAAGAAACCTATGTTTTTTGGACAGTATGGTGCCACTTTGCATGTGACACTTAAACCCTAATGCAAATTTTATAAAAGAACTGGTTTTCATATTGCACTTGTAGAAGGGTATTCATTCCAAGTCTCTCCTCCCATGAAAATATGCCTTTGTAGTGTTTTCAAAACATGAACTAGTGCAGCCAAAAGCTTTTTTATATGCTTAGCAGCTGAGCTGAAAGGTTTGTAAAAGGCAGTATAGCCTAAACTCTGTGAAAAGTCAAATTACAAGCATCAGTCTCAGCACAAAAAGACAGTGGCAGAGAGGGGCTAAGGAAATGGTCATTGAGATGCAACAGGGCTGCATATTCTAGTTAGTGGGTTTAAAAATACAATGCAGGAAGAAAGAGCAGGAAGTGATTGATAAGTATAATATGCCATAGAAATGAGCAAACCCCAACCTCCAGGGGCTGTAAAATACAGGGCACTAATCCGCCAAGAGCGTCACTGACTGAGCAATTTTTGATACATCTCTTCCTGACTTGTTCAAAATGGTCATATAAGAGCAAGAGTGCACTGATGGTTTTGTTGCTGTGCCATATTCCTCTGCACAAGCAAAGCTGGGAATTGGAAAGGTGGTGAATGCTTAAAGAAAATATGAGATACTCTTTGTTTACGTGTGCTCAGTATTTACCTCAAAAAATTGTTGAAGATTTGGACTTTAAAATAATATTTGTTGTAGTGATTTTGTTTAGAAGTTGTTCTTCACTTCAACTTACCATTGCTATGAGAATTTTCATTTCTCATATTATGGGGTATTTTCTTATTTCAAATTGATACAGCAAAATGTTTATTTTTGATATATGTTTTCCTTATGTTTACATATGCACTGGTTGTGTAATATACTCTTTTTTTCTGTCCCTCAATAAATCAGCATTCCATCTTTGCCAGGAAGATGCTTAATTTTGTCAAGAATCCTCTAAACTCTTTTTACAAACCTGACTGCTAACAAAGTTTGCTAAACACAGAGAGTAAATAGTAGTTAGTTTTACACAAAATGTTAAATTTAAGTATATTTGAGGTGCTTGACATCCTGCAAAGGATCCTCAGCACCACTTAAAAATAACATCAAATATTGTGAACAAAGGGAAGATGAATGCCAACAGCATGTACCTTATGCAGGCAGATTTTATTAAGTGATTGCCAACTGTACCTTTTTTCCTGGTAGCTTCACTCCAGTGTTTCCTATTTAACTGACAGAGATGTTAATCTTTCATTTTCAGTCATAACTTGCATTCAGTATGCCAGTCACAAAAGGGTTCTGGTCTTTCAGTCTCATGTTCTATCCGCACTGCCTGAACCATCATGTTGGATTATTTGAAAGGGACGAAAGAATGAGTTTGGATGTGTACTCACACCATGTATTCTTCAAAAAAAAGGCTACTTTTGCATTTGGGAGGGATGGATAGACCTGAAAGATGATAATGCAGTGAACCTCAAGTGATGGATAAGACTAGATTAGACCAGTTGTTCCTGGGTCATCGCAGAGATAAATAAAAAACTAAGAGTTTGACACTGGGTTTTCTGTAATATTTTAAAGGATGGTTTGCAAAAGACAAAAATCGTAGAAGTCAAGATGGTTAAAGACATTTAAGTAAATGGATGCATCAAAATCTTGTTAGCTAGCTCTATACTTTGTTTTCCTGTATTTATTATGTCTTGCTGTTGCTTTGAATTTTCAGCGTTCAAAGAGAACTTAGGGGTTTTGTGCTTTTGAAGAATGAAGCAGTGGACACATGTAATTGAGCTACATGGTCCTTTGGACTAAAGACAAGTCCAGTATGTAAAAGTTTGTTGTGCTCTCAGCAGCAGAATTTAAAAACCGTGAGACAGAAATTGAAAGTATCAAACATTTTGTGGGGAACATGGGAATAGAGAAATCTAGATCCTTAAATAGGTCAATTCTTTCTATTTGCATGTAAGATTAGTGAGTGTTTATAGCACATGTCGGTCATATTGCATTCTTCCACAAAATACACATGATACTTGTGATTTAAAAAACTATTTATAATGGTGAATCTTAGGACAAAACCAGGAGAGAGGGCTCACAGTACTCTGAGGAGAGCAGGATTTAAACGTGACTCCGGCTGAAAATGAATCTGTTTTCCCATGTAGATCTGTCTGTGCAGACCTCCAGCACTGTGCAGGGAGCTGCTAATCTGGTGGTTTAAGTACCCTCTATAACTGCTTAATGTTGCTTTCCATGTGCTAAATATCATTATTCTAAAGCATTATGTAGATGTTTGGAGAGGGTTAAAAGCTCCAGTGTAGCATTCTGAGGATCAGGACACAGCAGGTATGGATCTCCATGGACTGGTAATTGGGCGGTGGGTGAACATAAGCTGGAAGCACAGGCAGTGTGTAGGTGAGGGAATGGCACAACTGCTGAGAAGGAGCTCTGGGGTAGAGACAAAGGGAACTTGTTTTATCCCCTGAGCACCAATATTAACTCACCCATACACCTGGCACCTTCTTTTCCCCATCCCTTCACACAGCCTGTAAACTTTTACTGTTTGTGATAAAGAAGCACTTTCTTTCAAATGCCCTGCCTGCTCTGTCCCTTGGAAAAGTCATGCTTGGACCTCTTCCTCTGGGCCTTGCAACTACACAGAAAGATACAGCCTGGGGCAAAAGATGGACAGCAATATAAAATTCTCAATGCTGTGCCAGAACCAAAAGAAAAGAAAAAAAAATAGACTTAATGTTTTGTATGAAAAGATTTAAATCTACCTCCTGTATTTCCAGGATTAGCTGACATAATGGGATCAGCCTGCTGGTACAAGTGATTTAGAGAGCACCTATTGGCAGCTTCTCTGCCTGAAAAAGCAATGTTTTTAATTTGCCTTAGTGGCAATTCCCTTTTACCTAAAGAAGTCTTGAGTGCTTTGTGTGTACAGATTAAAATCTCATGGCCAGGATTAATTTAAAGTTTCATCTTTAATCTTATAATTTGGGGAGCACGAAACGAAATTCTGTTTTGCCACAACAGATACTGTTTTGACTGTTGATTTCATTGACATTGGTTTCAGGAGGTTAATCCTTGTTTTCTTCACCACCATGCTGGAGTGGGTCCTCAAAAAGTATGGACATACAATTCCTTGAGACTGCAGTCATTTACTGCACAACTCTTGCATGTGTGCAAGATCCAGGGAAGGTGACGGGACCACGAGTGAGAGACATGTTGGGGTTTTCAGTCTGTGCGGAAATCTTGGTGTTCTGAGGCAGGAAGGTAGCCCCCACCCAGCTGCTTTGCTGTGCAAACAGCAGATCCCAGTGGCACAGGCTGGTTTGCAGGGAATGTGCACATACACGTGTGTGTATTCATGGTATGGTTGCGTTGGTGTTCCCACTTGGAGCAAGGATGCGCTTGGGCTCTTCACCGTCTTTGCCAAAGAATTTCAGCCCCACACAAGACAGGTTGTTTTCAAGCTTGTTGTAATCCTGCTGAAGTTATAGACGTGATTCATACAGCTGATTAATTTCTAAGTACAGGGAGTCCTTTGCCTCTCTTTTGAACAGCGAGGAACAGTGTGAGGATGTAGCCAAGGATCAAACCCGATAGTGCAGATGCATCATATCACTGTCAGTGTTGCTATGACACATCAGCCATCAGTAGTCAGGAGAAAATTGTTCTCATTTACCAGGCTTGGTTGAACTTCTGAGTTGAACATCAGGCCCCCTTACAAGATCAGTCGTGATTTGTGGAGTGAAATACAGGCTAAAACTTCACAACAGGAAAGTCATCACATCTCTGATGTTATCACCAGTTATTACACTGCTTAACACTCAGTCTCTTTGGCATGAAGATCTCTCTGTAAGACTGGACCTTATATTTAATGATCAATACTCTGATTTTTAATGTTTGAAGTTGGGTGTAATAAACTCCTATTACTGAAAGAAAGTGACATGGTTTATGTTGCATATTAGAATTACAGTTTAAATTGTGGTTTTTTGATTAGCATGCTTTTCATGAGACCAAAATATTGTGCTTGTATACTGTTGAAGAGCACAATACTTTAGAATTATTTCATCAATGATAAAATTTTTTATGGTTCATTTAAAAAAAAAAAAGTTGTAATAGTCTGAGCATCTTTGGTGTATTATAATAATGCAGCACTTTATAGCAGACTGTAAAACTCCAGACTACAGTTTTAGGAATTGTGCAATTTTGTTTTATAGTTTAATAATTGTTCAATTGAAAATGAGTATGAGGTTACTAAAAACCAATTTAATGACTTACAAAAATACAGCTTTATGAAAAGGCACTGCACACCTTTACAGAAAATTGAAAATTCTATGGACAGGTTATAGTTTCTATCCTCAGAAAAAATTTTGCAAATTATTGATACTAAAAGCAGATTTGCATTTGCAGTGTTCCCCTAAGCCACAGTCGTTTCTAGGTTTCACATGAGCATCCTCTTATAAAAATACCACAAAAATGCAAAAGTGCTAGAATAAACCAGAATCAGAAAATTGGATCACATCAGATAAGCCAAATCAAACTGTTCATAGCCCTTATTATTACTTTATGTGGTTCTTCATCATATTAAAGGTATTCCTAATGTCAGCCAACTCTAGTTCTCAATCAAATACCTAGTCCATCATGTATTTCCCTTTTAAAACAGATAGCTCACTACAGTCTGCAAAAAACAGCCATAAAAAGGAGTACAGTATTATAAATTAATTTTAAGGCCTAACTACTACCAATAAAAATTCTGGGTCATTGCATTGCGATGGTACATGTTTAATCATATTGTCTTTGGAAGCAGAGTTCAGAATATATTGTGCCTTTATGGGACCTGACAAAGCGCTTTGTTTAAGACATATTGTTTGCTATTAGCAAATATTAGGTTTTAGTCATGTCTCTGCTCCCATCTGTACTTGCTGGAGTGAAAGTGGCTCTGATTACGCCAGCAGGCTGACCCTGTTGCAAAGCAAGTAGGCAAAAGGGATTGTGCCACTAGGTTTCTAATGGAAAAGAAATCAAGAGTAGAAGCCTTGAAATCAAGAGCAGAAGCCTTGAAATCTTGAACACTTTTTTTTTTAAACAGGAATAGCTTTCAAGGAGTCCTTTTTATACACCAAAATCCCATCATACTAGTTATTCCAGAAACTCATAATGAAAAGATACTCTTGGCCTTAAAAACCTAGTGAATTGCTGTTAACTTTATAGTGAATTGCTGTTAACTTTAGTGCAGCTATCACCTTATAGCCTTCATTTTTTCTGAAAACCACATTGTGCTTTAGAAACAATAAATATTTTACTGTTATAAACTGTGTTAATGCACTAGGTTATCCTCAAAAAAATATATCCACAGAGATTCATGAGGAAAACCAAAGTAAAAGACTGGTGTTATATCAGATAATGAATACAGTTGTCAATAAAGAGATGTTTCTTGCTAAGGTATAAAAATAGCTCAGCAGTCGCCAGAATATATCAAAATTTAACAAATAAAATCTTTATCAATTCTGCCATTTTTGCAAAGAATTGTTCTTTCCTAGGCAAGCCAGAAGGATTTCACCAGACTTCTATAATTGAAATGTCCTTTTAAACACTTTTATTGAAGTGGTATTGACGGTTTTGTTTTGTAGCGTGACGGCTTAGGACAAATGACAGTGTGGAGGCTGAAAAATTCTGGATAGTGAAGCATTTTAGTCCCAGATGCATACAGTTCTATGAATTACCTGCCTTCTCCCACTTGGAGGGGGATGGTGTAGAGGGGGTGACAATTTAGGGGAGCAGGGTAGCAACTTGTACAATTTCCTCGTTCCCTGGTGGAGAAGGCTCACTAACAGAGAGGGATCCTGATGAGTGGTGCACAGTCCTGATGCAGAGTCAAGGGGTTTGCCTCATCTCTAGTTATGTTCCCTGAAGTCTTCAGAGGTGGGAGAAACGGTCCTAGATCCTGGAGTAGGGGTGTGGAGCTGCCTGCCCCAGAGTCGTTTCCCAAAAGTGTTGTTCCCTGGTGTTTCTGTGAGTCCTTGGTATATGAGTGGGTAGAGAAGAGCTCACAGATGGGAACTACATTCAGATTTTGCTATAATTTTCTCATTTACTGTCACCCTTGATGGCTCTTGAAGTCTGATTGTTGCAGAACTGTTGGACACTTTCTTAATGATCAGCAGGTTATTTCCATAGATGAGCTATCTATTTCTTAGAGCACAGCAAACCTGTGCTCTTTTTTGGGACAAATGTTTGATTGTATTTTGTCTAATCCTACAGAAAAGTGTTGATTAGAGTTCATGGTCTTATGCTCACTGGCATATCTACACCATCTCTGAAACCTCACTTCCAGTTAGCCGTTAGTCTTCATTAGATCCTTTTCCTGTCTGTTTTTGTTTGCTTGGTTTGTTTTTGTTGTTTTTCCATGTTGTGTGGTTTGTTTGTTTGTTTGTTTTCTTTTCTTTTGGTTTGGGTTGTTTTGTCCTTTCTTCTTGCAGATCCATTCTGTAATGTTTGAACACTCAACAGCCTCATAGGCTTAATCTGCTATGAAATTAATTTATATTATTTTTGTGTATTCCCTCCAATGATTTAATGGCTAAATGCAGATTAAGGGGGAAAAACCATGAAAATCTGCACCACTGAGCTGGAGGGATGTTGAGCCTTTATGGTCCTGGTGTACTTTCCATGCCATCACTGGCTGGGCTGCCCTAGAAGGCACAGCAGGGAAAGGCAAAGGAGGGTGGTGGCCATACTGGGGTCCAGTTGAGATTGAAGTCTGCATTTTGATTTGGGTAAAATGTCTGAATCAATCCTGCTTCCTTATCCTTGATTAAGGAGGATTCATTGCCTTCCTCTGCCAACAGCAAACCCAAGTACCTGAAGTATGTTTATGCATATAAAGTCATTTGATTTTAAGGAGGCAATCACATGACCTAATCAAAGTCTGCTTTTGTTTATACACTTGTAAAAAGGGAGTAGCTCCACAGTTGTATGTATTGCAATTATCCTTAAGTGTACATTGTAATTATTCATTACGCCTTACATACATGCACATCATTCTTTGATATTTCTGTGCAACCCAGAAACTAACATTCTTAAAAAATAAACTACCCAGACTCTCAGTTGCCATGTGGCAGATAAGATCAAAATCATTTCAGGAGTAATAAAGAAGACGTTTTAGGAGTAGTTTATTCTGTGTTACCACCAGAAAATGAAATATAGAAAAGCCCAGTGGAAATTAGAATGCAATAATAAGTAATCATTCTAACCCATACATTGCTGACGAGGCAGCATAGCTGCACAAATAGTACAATGCTGAAGAGCTAAAATTTGGAACCTTTTCCATAGCATTCATTAATTTTTCAAGTAATCAAACCAAGTTTATAGGACAGAAAATGAAACACAATCTTTTAACCAAATTGGCTAATCTATACTCTTAATAAAAAAACCATTAATGATAACAAAACAGCTGAACATAAATTTTTGTTCTGCCCTTACCCTGTCTGCTCATTTTACTTACAGTCTGTAACTCTACTTACTGTACACTAGTAATCAAATACTTGGAATAAATCACACCCTTTATCTCCTATTTAATCTTTATCCTTATGAGTCCTGATCAGCTGTCTTACCTAAATAATAGATCTTTATGTAGCCTCCAACCATCTACTCTACAGCATTTTTCAATTTGCTGTTGCGTTCCAGAACATGAGACAATGTCACCCATTTCAGTTCCTTGCTGTCAAAATCAATAGGAGTTCAAAATGTTTATTTTAGTCTGTGCTTTGGAGGTGAGCCTAACTATTTCACACCAAGTCCTGTTCCTAATCAGTGAACTTGGCCTAATAATCCCTCCTCAGGTTAAGCCCTCCTGCGTGCTTTGCTCTTTTTATGAGTCACAGGTAAATAGACTGATGCGCGTAACATAGAATATTTTTCGTAGGTTCACTCAGCATGTTTCCTAAAGAATTATAGGATTATCCTCCCTCATGTCTTTCTTAAAACAGAATTAGGTATTCAGGCAGTAATTTAGTAAATGCTGCATTACATGGTGCTGTAGTTTTCCAGATTGACATTTTCAGAAGCCTCAAGTAGCCTCTGATTCAAGGCAAGTTACGCATTACCACATGACCCTAAACGTTTGGATGCTCTGAATTCATGCTCAGATTTGAAATGTGTGCATTTGAATTTGTTACGTGTGTGGCAGGTAAGACATGTACCAGGTAGGCTCCAAATAGCTAACTGCAGCCCTAAGTACCTAATCTGTGCAGAGGGTTGGATAAATGGCCATATAAATCAGGTGTGCACAGACGAGAGCAAAGCAGTTACAAGAATCCGTGAAAACCCATTCCTAAATTTGCGCCTGCACAAATGCAATAAAAGGGGGTTTGGTCAGAACTTTGCTGATGAACAGTGTTCCATATGGCTTTTACAATGGCTCACCTTCTGCAGGAAACGTAGTCAGTTACCAGCTGCATGCATCTTGGCTGGTCTGTAATGATTTCTGTGTTGGAGTGCTGTTCTGCACGCCTCAGTCATGTATGCACTGCACTTGTCTGGTTTTCAGGGCCAATTTAGGGATCTGCTCCTTCAGGGACCTAGCTGCTTGCATACAGTTTCAGAATCCAAATGCAAATTCAGTAGGAAATAATTATCCCTTTTTTTCATAGTGGTTTTGAACTTTGAGAAATTCTTGCAAATGTTTGCAGAATCCTGCTCTCATCAAGAGTTTGCCCAACCCCTGTTAATTTTGATTAAGATTTCCTGATTATTCCTAAGCACTCAGTCATGGTTATATGCAGAGAAAAAATTCAGATTGTCGTAGGCACAACTAAGCAGGTTTAGATAAAAAACACACTCTGTCTATACCCAGAGAACAGCTTAATGAGGATACTTAGGAATAATTAATTAGGCAGAGGCTTTTCACCTTCAGGCTGGTGGCTCATGTTATATTTAGTATCAGTGTAGCTCTTTGGTGAGTGCCCTCAGTAAAAGAGAGAGCTCTGTTCTCTGGGAGCTGAACTGGGTCCATGTCACAGGGACAGGCCCTGAAATGCAAGTTGTGCTGCCTTATGTCCCTGTAACAGGGGACTGGACTCTGGTGCTTCATGGACATCTAAACAGAGCAACTGGCAAAGCTTCAGCTCCCCATAATCTCCACGCCAGCGAGACACATCTGCTCATATGTGCTCTGCAAGTCCTCGTTCATCATCTGCTGCCCTTTGTTCTGTGCAGAGCCTGCTGGAGTGCAGTTACATTCATCTGTGCACAGCATCTCAGCGATGGGATGTCTCGTGCTGTTCAAGCGGTCACTGAATGGGAGCAGCACAGTGAGATCCCAAATCCCTTTTAAGGATGCTGTCCTCAAACACTAGAGAGGCTTAGGCCATCTTGGCCAGTGAACAAGGCATCTCTTAATCCCATTAAATTCACTTCTGACTGGGACTGTTCAATAGTGCGGTATCAGCGCTGGTGTCCATATACAGTAGCGTATGTTAATACACAGTAGGCACTGTCTGCATCACAACCATCCCTCATTTCTAGCAGTGCTGTCATCCTTGTGACTTTCCACCCTCTGCTCTGTAGGTAGGAGTAACACAGGAAGCCATGTTGCTGCTATGGTTGGCACACACGGAGTTGTGGGTGTTTTTTTAATGCTTCCTCTCTGGATACTTGATGACAATGTATTGACACTGAAACTTGCTAGGAAGACAGAGCTGATGCTAGTGAGGATTAGATGCATCTGAGTAGGTAGATCATAAAAAAACACCCCTCACTTGGTCTGTTTTCTATTTGCTTCAGCTCAGTCCAGAACTATTAATAAAACCATTATGCACTCAGGGAAATATTTGCTGCCAACCATCATCAATCAAGATTCTCTTCAGATAGCACTCCTAAGACGTTTTTCTAGGTGAAACCTTCTAATCTCTCTCTTGAGTTCCATTAAAGGATAGTAAAATTTGGTGGCAGAGGGCACCTTCAAGATTTTTCTTGTAGGGTGTGCAGTAGATTTAGAAAAATCTGAGGACAGAGTGGGACTGCCCCTTTGTAACACAACAGCTCATCTCACAGAAAGGGAAGTGAAGGGCATGGGAAAACATCCTGCATGCTTTCCGACCTTACAAACCTGTACCCCATTAATTCCTCAGTCTCTTTGATGAAGTGCACTGCCTGAGGTGCAAATTAGTGCCGCTTTTGTGCATTGAACCTGTCCTCTTGGAGTGCTTCAGAACCACCTCCTCATTTCAAAAATACAACAGAATAGTTTTCAGTACTGACCTGAGCTAGATTAAACTAGCTACCTTGGAATTTAAGTCTGTATGTCCCATTAATAATCCCCTGAACTATCCAGTCTACCACAATATAATTCTTCAAAAAGTAGGCAAACTAGTCACAATTAAGCTTCTAAAGCTTCTTCCAGTTTAGTATGGAAATGTTTCAAAATATACCCAAAGTGATGTTGTTGATCTGCGTTAGTGACATTATTAGCATTCATCTGTTTTTATTTTCCAGCTTATTAAATGTAAACATAAATTTAAGCCTTCTGTCCTTCTGTGAAGAACTTGTGGGATGAAACAAAGGATTATATCCTGTGAATACAATTTTGCATAATCTGATAATTATTTGCATAATCTGGTCATTATAGGCACAGTTTTGTTTTAACAGGGTTATAATTGTTAAACATCTAACATTCTTTCTGTGTCTAACAAATTGTTTCAGTGATGGAAAAAAATCCTCCATACTTCTTACTTCTCAAATTTGAGGCCATGTATGCAGATGATATTAGGAAGTTACTTCTGATTTTCAGTTGGTACTGCCTGGCAAGTGGAAAAATTCCTGTTGGTGTGGTGGGATCAGGACAGAAAAGAATAAGGCACCTTTCTAATAATGCCATGATTCTGCAGAGATCTGCTACAAGAGTTTCTCTGCTTTTTTGAATAGCTTCATTAATTACAGTGTGGCTGCTTGTGAGAGCATCGTTCATGTGTAAATCAGGGATATGAGGAAGGCCACTCTAATACCATCCATTAAAGTATGGTCCACTGTAGGATAGCCCATTAAAGAGAATTACTGTCAGGGTTTCACTGATAGTATTTCTGAGAAGGGGTGATTTTTCTCTCCGTCACTCACTTCAGCAAGGGGAGAATGAATGTTGGATGCTACCTCAAAGTCTCTCGCAAGTATTGAGTTTTAAGACCCATTTTGCAAGGGCCTTTTAATAACATTTAGGAAGCTGACAGGACAAACCAAGGTCTAGCTTAGCTAATGGAAATCTGTGGACGAGACCAGTTGGATATTTTCTTTTTCAGTCATGACTTAAATATGTTGAAAAATATGCTTGCCTTAGAAAATAAAATGGCAGTAGTCCAAATTGTATGATATTAATTCACTTTTAGAAATTAAAAGGCTATCAGATTTTACTAAAAAGAAATGCTAGCAGTGAATTTGAACACCTTCCTACACACTTTTAAAGGCTTTTATTCTAATGAAAATAAAAATAGTCTGTCATGGACATTGCTAGCAGCTATGCTTGAAGTTGTCTTGCATTTCATATTAAAAAAATCCAAAACATTAATTATTTGGGTGAAAATTTTCATGTTATGGTTCTTGCTGAATTCTTGAGGCATAGCTGCCTATCAAAGCCACAATTTACCATAACCTGTTGGGTTTTTTTTAAATACTCACCTTGCTAGATTTAATTCCACTATTTAAAAAAATGTTTTATTTTTTATTCTAAATGGTATTGTCAGTGCTAGAAAGGAACTGAGACAAGTACTGCAGCACATTCACTACAGTTGCAGCCCTGCCAGTTCTGAGGATACATCTGTGCACCTGCAAAATTCAGCTACAGGATTAGAGAAGGGAGAGAATGCTTTAATTTTTTATTTCAGTGGCACTTCTGGAGAGCAGATTGTGCCAAAAATGCAAAATTCACTAATTAATCCAAATCACAGCTGTTCAAGAGTGGATTACTTTAAAAGAAAAGAACTAGCCTGTGAATCATGCCATGATTTAGTGGGACTTGGGTACACCACCACGCCACTGTGGAAATAAATACATTGTGCTTGAAATGTGCAAACTAAACAGAGGCAGGGAGGGCACGGCTGTGGGGTGGCTGCTCAGCTAACTGGTTTCTTTTGCCTTTGTGTTCAAGGTTACTTCATTGTTACTTTATTGTAGCCTTTGCTTTGCCTCTCTGTAATTGCAGCAAAAGCCACTTCTTACCTGAAGTGTTTTCACCCTTTTAAGGCTCTCCGTGTTATTTTTCTCTGTGTAACCATGCCAGTACTCACAATACACACGTCCATACACGTACTGTTAATAGAAAGTCCTTAACATTTTTAGGCACTTAACAAAAAGCAGATGTTCATGGTCGTCCCCTTGCCTTCTCTTTTAAAATTTATGAGTGAGCGCGGTGCTCAGAAAACCAGCAGTAATCCCAGTTGCTCAAGGTTGGCATAGCACGAAGGGAAGCTTCGTGTCGTGCTGAGCTCGGGGCCCCATGCAGACTGGTGTTCAAGCAAGCTTGCCTGATCTTCCCTTGCAGCTGCAGAAGCACAGAGCAGCACCCCTGGTCCTGCTGCCGGCGGGCAGAGGCAGCGCCTGACCTTGTTTGCTTAATCCCTTCCACCTTCCGCCAGCTCCGAGCTGGGAGTCTCATGAGGCCGAGCATCCCTGCTGAGCTGCCCTCCTGCAGCTCTGCTTTCGGCTGTGGAGGCTCCCTTAGCAGGGTCCTGGCTGCACAGTGTGCTGGTGTGTGACTGCAGTGGAGGGGACTCTCCGGCGAGGAGCAGGCACAGGGAATTCTGCCTGTCCTGGAGCACCTCGAGGTGTTGCTGCCCTGGAGAAGCCCTGCAGGCACATGGATGTGGTGCCTCTTTCCAAGGCTCGTTAGCACCGTGCAGGCTGAGGTGGTCCCGCAGTAGCTGTGGCTCACAGCTGCTCGGGAGTGTTCCCACCACCACACTCCAGCGCACCACAGCCCAGCCTAATCCTGGAGGCAGGAACTTCACCTGCTGCCAAGCTGAACAACTTCGTTTGTGTATTTGGACATGCGAGGCCACTCACACCAGCATGGAGAAGTGTTGTGGGATCTCTAGTGCTTCAATTACTTACCTTTCTTAAAAATTAAAAGCTGAGTAGGTCTTTCAACTGAGACTGCAATGGCTTTGTGTTCCTGCTGCTTTTCTTCAGGTGCTGCTCAGCTGCCAGATGCTACCTGTACCTGCTGTCCGTGGCACTGGGTTGATCTCTGTGGTGAATCACTAGGGAAATGCATTTTAATAATAAAATCCAAAACAACTCAACTTTGGATTACATGGATGTTTAGTTTTATAACTAAAGAAAAAACTCAACAACCTAGGCAGCCTGAGATGTTGAGATATTAACCTAATAAAACTTATTCAGTCTCTGCTTTTTAGTATTCTGTTTCCTTCTCTGCCCTTCTTAATGCAAAAATATTTGCTTGTGGCAAATCCATAAAAAGACCATATTAGGAGAATTGCATAATATCCCCTAAAAATAGGAAGCAAGAATCTGGGACTATAGAAATTCATTTTACTCAGCTAAATGAATGAAGATGAAAACAAAATTGTTAGCAAGTTACTGTACTGCCATGAAAGGTAAGTCAGCTCAGTTGTCTTAGCTGAGTGTCATATTTTGTGCTATGCTCACTGGGAGACTAATTGCTTGAAATAAATATTTGAAGATCTCTGTGTCTGGTCCTTGTAAGCTGTTTGATCAGTTTGGTGTTTCTGATAGGATCTGTTTTTTATAAAATCTTTAAGATTACTGTTAGGCAATTTTTGTGCTATGTTATCCCAGCCATATAAGTGCAGTGAGAGATGGAGCTTAATGAGGTCTTATGTTTATTAACATAAGGATCTGGGAATGGTCCAGCAATAATTAATATCATATAGGTCATCCTTCCTTCCTTCCACACTCTTTTCAGCCCCTTTTGGGAGGATTACTTCCAGTTCTTACCCTTCAATCAAATTTTCTAACAATTCACAAATTGAAGAAGTTGAAGGGAGTTTTTCCTCTATCCCTACCAGACTTTTATCAGCTCTTCAGCCCGTTTCTTAGATTTCTGAAGTGATATCTGCTGCTATGTGTGTTTCCATCTGCATCTGTCAGGAGCCCCAAGTGTCTGTTAGACCAGAGCTGATCTGATTCACGTTGTTACTCTGTGGTCTGGGAAGGAGATGCTGTTCCCAGCCCACCTGGCCCCGTCCAGAAGGACGGGGCAGTTCTCCCTTGTTGGTGGCTGAAGAGCTGGAAGCTGGCTTTAGCAGAAGAAGGACCTACGTTTGTTCCAGCCCCTCTCCCAGAGGATTCCTCTAGACTGCTCTGGGGTGAGGACTTCTTTTCAACCACTTTCCTCCTGGAGGAAGCCACGAAAATAATCTCAGGAGGCCCGCCATCCCTTTTTCTCTTTCCTGTCCAGAAAACAAACTTCCCTGCTTTAAGGTTGCTCTCTGTTTCTTGTTTCTCATGTTTAAGTCATCAAATCCAGCAAGAATTTATTAATGTTGAGGGATAAGGGGAATGCTGTAAAAAAACCCTTAGTGTGTGTTTTCCCAGTGCATATATGGGCACAACGGGATGCTTGGTTTACTTTATTTAATGTCTCTCAGCTAAAAAACTTGTGGTTTTCTTCTGTCTGTGCTGGGTGTTATCTCTGTAGCTCTGGAGCATAGTGCCAGTAATGTCTTCATGATGCTTGTTTCTAGAAGATACTTTCTTCTCTGTACAAAGTGCCATGACAGAACTGTAGTGCTTTTATGCCGAATGACAATTGATAATTTCATGCCTCAAGCTTGTGTCTTGAGGGTTGACTCAGCAGAGAGGAAAAAAAAAAGAAGCATTAAAAAGATCTGGCTGCTTTGTTATAGGACTGTGCAGAGCTGCTTGTTTTTATAGCTTAAATAGCTCTGCACTCTGGATGGATGGTACAGGTTTCAGGATTACCCCATGCTGAATTGTACCCTGTGTCTGTGACCCACACTTTTCTTATCTTCCCTGTTGAAAGTAATTATACTCCAGTGTGGCATAGTACTCCTGTGCTAATAAGAAAATACTATTGACAGGTGTGGTAGATGCACCATCCATTTAGTGAGCACAGAAGAGTTAAACTGATTGCATTTTTTCAGTCTGTGTATTTCTCAGCTTATTGTTTGTGTCCTGCTATTGGGAAAAACAGGTTAGTTGCATAGTAAATCTCTCTAATCAACACCGGAGAAGAGCAAAAAGAACAAACACCCTTATTTGTTAGAAGCGTGGTCATTTCAAGGATGCATCCTGGGAGATGTGTCCCTCTTCTTCAGAAAGGCGTGTTAATATGGGCATAACTAACCAGGATCTCAGGAGAGGACAAGGGCTCACTCATTAAGATCAGCTGTATAAACAGCCTAGATAGCAGATATCTGTCCTAATGATGCTTCTGTTGCCTCTCCCTGTCGAAGCAATACCCTCCATAAAGCTCATTAATCCATGGCTAAAGAAAGGGGCTGGGTTCTGAATTCTGGCACTCTGTGCCTGTTTGCTTTCAGAGCCAATGCATTCAGCTCCCTTTACATCCTTCTTCTTCCCTTCCCTCCCTCCAAATTAAAGCTCACCTCCATTTGGAGACATCCCCAGTCAGAACTTTTCCTTGCTGTGAATAACAGAAATTCATGCTGTAGTGAACATACAAAAATACTGCTGGTAGACAGCCATGAATGTGTGTACTGACTCCTCGTGAGACTGCTGCAGTGTTCAATGCGTGTATTAACCATGCAGGGCTGTGATTTGCAAAAACTGGATGCATAATGGCAAGATAGCATTTCTGGGCATAAACTCAGGGCTATGGTATTTGCAAAGGATGGATCTAGAGGGATTTGGGGGTGGAAAGAAGGGAGTTACTTTAGGAGGATCTTATGCTAATTATTAGGTGCAGGGCAAGAGAAGACTAATTAGGGACATGCAATTGAACTCATGTAGGATGCATTGGGATCAGAAGGAAACATGGAGGTCCACACAGACTTCTGAAGGAGAAACACCTCTATAAGCAATATTTCTTTCTCATTTCAGAAAACCTCTTCTGCTGGCCCTGATTTAACTTTCTTTCTAGGAAAGAAAGAAGTAAAATTTTGCTTCTCATAATAAGAATTTTTTTTTTTCTGGACATGTTGTTTGTTGCTCTATCAGCCCTTGACTATGTCCAATATTTTAG
Source organism: Corvus hawaiiensis (assembly GCF_020740725.1). Lineage (NCBI taxonomy): Eukaryota > Metazoa > Chordata > Aves > Passeriformes > Corvidae > Corvus > Corvus hawaiiensis. The sequence continues at coordinate 7,490,936 of NC_063220.1, forward strand.
TTCTGATATTGAAAGCTAAGGGTTTTCAGACCAAAACAAGGCTTGTACGTGACTAGCAGACATGATACTGAAGCTCGTCAGGAGGTACTTAAATACAATTATCTCTAAATATCATCTGTTGCTTGTGCTGATACAGTGAGAAGATTCTCTGGGAAAGCAGGTGTTCATTTTTAAAAAATGGAAAAGCGTAAGTGAGTTCAAGCCTGTTGGCTGTATGGATGCAGCTTCATCAGAGTAGCTCACATTAATGAATTACAGTTCCCTGCAAAGCAGGAGTAAGTGTCAACCCATCTTATGCAACTTTGTTTTACAGTCTCAGATATGTCACAGCTCAGTGTGTCATTAAGTAAGTCATTAGCAAATGGTATTCTTCCTCAGTAGAAAAGAACTCATATGTCTTTCTTAGCCACTAATTTTAAGCTGATTTTCTTTCACTTTTTTTAAAAGTTATTTTTATCAGCCCAGCCCTACTTGTCTTTTTATTTAATGATGGAATCCCCATAGATCTTTCTGTCACCAGATAACAACTTTGCAATAAATTTTTAAAAGAATACAAATTTGAATACAGACAACTTAGCCATTTGAGTGTGCTCTTTTACTCCGGTGGAGTTAGGTACTTCTAGAACATTTGAAAACACCTTCTTGCCTCCTTGGTAGGCAAGCTGGATGCCTGAGATGGGATTGGCAGTGAATCCTTGGCATCTTGCATAATGAACAGCTCTCAATTCCCAAATTAAGTGATGGTGCAGTTATTCCAGAATTGTCTGCAGCTGTACGTGATGGACGTTGATTTCTCTTGAGTTTTTAGGATAATGGAAGATGTTGGAAAGGAAAATATCCAACAGCAGAAGACATCCTCTTTAATTCAAAGGCATGTCTCCCAGCCTGAGTGTATTTCCACCAGGGCTATCAGCATAACCTCCAAACCCTGATTTTTTTAAAGCTCCGATAAGATGTTCACTCACTGTAGCACAAAGAGTTCTGCCACGTGTAGAGCTGTTTCTGCCCAGGAGCAGGGCAGGAAGAATTTTCCCCTTGAGTTGTAAGTAAAGGACATACACGTTCTATAGCACTCTCTTCAGCATGCAGGTTTGGGTTTTTTATCCCATTACTTGTGATTTAGTGATGTACTGTTGTATTCCAGTAGTGCAGCCTATGCCAGTATTTCCATTATAACCCATTCTCACTGGTTTATAACTCAACACTAAAAATGTACTCTTCCAATTTGAACTTGGCAGATAATGTCTCATCTCATCCTCAAAATGACAGTTTTTTCTCTCCCTTTGCCATCCTCCCAATAAGAGGTTGCATTTTTGTTGTATTTTTAAATAGAAGATACTGTCCTTTCTGTTTTGATAAGGGAAAAGCCTGCCTGATTATTAAAATTGCTTTTCAGTGCTAAGAGAGGAGGACAATATAATAGAGGATGCATGTGCATAAGTGTTGTTGATGTTACAATATCTACACTAAGTATATGGGTGCAGAGAAGTATCACTTTCCAAAAGAAAACCAGTGAATGTTTATCAAAATGGTTGAAAAGAGGTTTTTTATGGTGGTTCTTTTTCTAGCTGTTGATTTTACCCTTAAAATAGTGTTCTCAGCGGTAAATATGTTTTAGCTGCTGCACTCCATTGTTTTTCAGGCTGAAGTAAGTAAAGGAAGACTTTACTGCATAGAGGCAAAATAATGATATTTTTCTCTTTTCTCATTTGATAAACACAGTACAAAAGGATTATAAATTCTAACTTTGGTGTTGAGACCAACTACCAGTTGTAGACCTGTAGTTAGCACAGTGCCATGAATCCACAGGAGATGTAGGCATCAAAGCACAGTGTTTCCAATAAAGAGACACTTGTGGGAATAGGAAAGTTAGCAATGAGTGACAAACTGAGAAATATGACGCTTGTATGATCCTTAGAGTTTACACTGTCAGGAACTGAACCTCTGATCCAGAGGCTTTATCTGAAGCCTCACATTTCAATGCAAGGTAGTGTGGATGTTATGGATGTAAGAAAATCAGGATTTAAATCTAGTTTCTCCTTCTTTACCTGTTTCCTTGGAGCCAGCCATTGAGGAGTTAAGCTACCCAGTTGCCTTTAAAAGAAGTTTCCTATCCACTACAAACAGGGCAGGAAGGCTTCACTGTGATGTTTCTTTTTGTTGCAAATTTACTTCCAGGCACTTATTTTTCCATTTAGACAGTTAAATTTATGCTTACCATAACCACTTTAATGGTACTAATTAGTAGAAAGGGTATATAAGAAGGAAATTTTATGGAGGGTATTTATTAAAAAATTGAGCTATTGTTTTCTCATATATATGAAAACTATCAACATATATTCAGTATGTATTCTTACTATAGCTGAGCTGTCTTTCTCTTAAATCCCAGCTGTTTCACTTTTTCAGTTGTCTGTAATATGTTCATGTATCATCAAAAGCAGAGAATGTGTTTCCTAACAAGAAGTTCAGTTCCTTCATTTGGTTTCTAAAATCAGTAATTAGGTCAAAGACTATTTTGTATCCATTGGCAGAACCAGTGGCTCTCAGATATGAAGTAGAATAGCTGTATGTGGAACTGAATCTTTTGAGGGCATAAAATCAGACTGGTCAGCACCTTCTCACATCAGCTTTAGTCCAGGCCATCACTGCCTAAACCAGTGAGATTCTGCGGTGTAAAATGAATGCAGCACTGTGAGATTCAGATCTTCATTTTTCTGCAGTAAAAAAGTTGCAGGTCCAACAAAACTTCCAGGTAGAAGCATCGGATGTGCCCAGTGCAGTCAGCAGTTTTGTAAACCCAAGTCTTCTGTTAGAAGAACTGATTTACTTTAGCCCAGTTACCTCCTAAAAAAGGGTGCTGGGTTTGTTTCTGGAATATGCAAAGAACAAACTGATACTGAGAACCACTGAAGTGCTCAAGTTAACCATAGCACTGTTTCCTGGGAGCTCCTTCCACACCATGGGGATTAGTACTGCTCTTGAAGAAAAGCAGAAAATGCCCAGCCCAGACTTGTTCACTTGAGGAATGGAAATATTAAACACCTCCTGCTGCTGGACAGAGTGCAGGCTGCTGCTGCCATTTTGGATGATATCACCTGAAGTGCTTCTTGCTTGAGTCAGTGTTCTTCTTGCAGCTTTGTAGAAGAGGTTCTCTGGCAGCCATGAAATATACTAAAACAGTATTTGTATTTTTATCATAATAGCTGGGAAAATTGCAAGAATCATTAAGGATAAAATACTCCAGTGTTGCATATTTTCCTAAAACTGGGGCATATCATAGATTATTTGTTAATATGCAGTGGTATTATGGTAATTATTAACTGTCATATTTAATTTCTTCTCATGAATATCCAGCACCATTTTTAAGTGGCCACAGAAGATAACATGTTCTCTACAGCTGATGGCACTCATCATTGTAATTACTAAGTACCCTTAGCTGACTGTTTGAAATTTTGCTGTAAATTCAAATGAGAATGTGAATGTTATTGGAAAACATGCAGTTACATTTGGAGTTTATTTGCTAATCATGTGCAAATCACTGTCAAAATTATAAGGATTATGACAACCGATGCAAATATCTAAGTGCTTTGTGCTGCTGGATGTATAAATTTTACAGGGAATAAATTTTCTATTTGTTCATAGGCACAGAAGAAGCGAAAATCCAATGAATCTGTAGATACAGAGCTCTGTCTTAATGAGGTGAGTGTGGATCTTGGATATTTCACAGCACACGTGCCTCCCCATAAGAAAAGATGTTCTGTCAAGATTATCATGAGCTACCTCACATGTGTCTTGTCAGTTTTGTTATGTTTGGATATCATAATGGATTAAAGAATGATCTTAGAAGTTCAGAGCTGGGCTCAAAGTGTCCTCTGCTGATTTTATATTTCAGTAGCTGTACAACACATGTTTAGGGAGATCCCATAGTAATCACCATTGCACTTAGCAAGGATACTTATTTAATAATCTGCACCCAAGGATTTAGGTTTTTTTATTGTTATACAGAAATAACTTGTCAAACAAAGTTGTTCTGTTGACTGTGCAGAAGGTGAAGTTTCTCTGGGGGTCCTGCTTTTGCTGTTATAAAATAAGCTGGCATGATAAACATGGATCCCTAAAGAAATGCCATACTTTTACACACGGAAGCATTGCTAAAGTAAGCATTTTTTAATACTTTCTTCTCTTTTTTGAAGTGTGCAGTACTGATGTTAACTAATTTCAAAATACTGTCATTTTGACATCTGTTTTGATGCCTTTTTTATCTTTCCTTTTATGAGATTGATGTATAGGTATCAGTGGAGGGTGGGACATGAGCAAACAAAAGCATTTCATGATGTAGACTTAAATACTTTGCAGTGAAAATGTTGTAATGGTGACCAAGGCAGGTGTTGTATCTTGCAGAATGCTCTCGGGAAGGACAACACAGCGGGAGTCTCCACCAGTCACATATCTGCAGAGAATTCCCTGGCTCTTCCTACCAGCTTCTATCTAAGCACACAGCTCACCCTGATGACACTTGCACTCTCACTCATTTTGTCCCTAAGCTCATCAGTCGTCTTGTAGCTGCATTACAAAAGGACGTGTTAAAAAAAAAAATAATCAAAAAAAAAAATCTGTTTGCTGTCCTCTGTTGTTTATCTGGAATTCCAGGTCTGGGAGCTAAGCTGAGGCACTCCTGCTAGAACAGTCTCAGCTGGAATTTTATTTTTTTTCTCTCTAAAAAAAAAGCTTCTTGTGATATTTAGAGGCTTTGTGAAATACTTGGTGCAGTGCTACATTCCAAACCCAAAAGGCTTTTTGGGCATGCAGTGTTTTAAAGAGACAGTGTGTAAATTTGCCTGTAAAGCGACCTGGTTGGATTATTTTAATAATTATTATTTTAATTCTGGCTTTTACCTGAGAAAGAAGATGACGGTTTTCTTAAGATCTTGTTTATCTCATTGAATGGTTTTGGTTTTCAAATTGATTGAACTTCAGACTATCAAGGATGCCAGGCTTTTGTCTAATGGTGAATGTTCTCCCAGAAAATGGACTTTATGAAACTTCTTCATTTGATAAATCGCTACTGATGTTAAACTCTTTCAGTGTGTTAGCATTTTCCTCTCTAAATGTTTACGTACTGTAAGTGATTCTGCGTTCCCTGCTGAGAAGCCATTATAATTCACATACAGGTGTAATGTATGTCTTTCAGTTAAATTCTCATAAAAATAGAGTGTGGCGTAGAACCTTCTAACAGTACATTTATCTTTTAATTATAATCATCTAGCCTTAACAAGAGTGAAGATTCCTTAAATTAGCAAGAAGCAGCCATTGTGAAAGCTTGATAAAGATACCTTTCTTTAAATATGAGGAAAAAATTTTGCTACAGGGTTTCAGCTGTACAGTCTATGGTCTTCTATGCTTCCATTGTGATAATATAGTCCAGTTATTATACTCTTTGTTTAATAAAAAAATTACATACAATTTATTTGCTCTACTAAAACTAAAGTCATCATCTGTTTATACATACCTGATAATGTCAGATCAAAAAGCTACAGGAACTTCATGCCTTACTTCTCCTATCAAAACATTGTAGAGGGCCAAGAGGTAGTAGGATAACATTTAAATTGTGTTTTGTTTCTTAGAACTGCTAAAATCAACACAGAAGGATGGTTGATCCAGTTAAAAGGCAGCATCATGCACGTGTACCCATGTGACAGGCTTATCTCGCCCTGGTAGTTCCTACCACAGACCTTGGCATTGCTGACATGATGAACTGTTTGCAAGACCAGCTCCATAAACTAATTTAATGGTTTGGATGGTGATATTACCAGTAGACATGATTTAATCACTTGGTTCTCACTCAGTGACATTGGCAGCCTGTGCTGGTTCATTATGGTTTCCCGCAGTATCTAGAAGGAATTCTTTAAAGCTTTAAATGTCATCAGATAGGCAGCATTTCTCCTAAGGGCTGTCTTTATACCTTACTGTGATGGCTTGTTGACTGTTACAAGCAGTTATGTCTAAGTGATCAACAGTAATCAGTTTCTGTTCCTATTGGAAGTAGAAGATCACTTCTGCAAGCAAGGAGTTCATCATGTTGGATGTAGAGATTTACTCTGAGACTTACACAATTATGCCCTGTCCTGCTCTGAAATGTCCAGATCAGTTATTTGCAATACAACTATAAAGTACAAATTACTATTTTATAACTGCACTGAGGTTTGAGTGTGCAAAATACACATCTTGCTAAGAGATTATTAAACCTATTGACAAGTTCATCTTTTGAGATTTTTCTTGGCTAATAATAAACACTTCCATAATTTTTGAAATTCATTTATGTACTCCTGATTATGGTCACATAATACAGGTTTCAAAGCGATTTGTATGTGATAGAATTCTACAATATTCTGTGCCACTGAACATAACAAATTAGACAATATTACTTTTTAATTCTGTGTTGATAAGAAACTGCAAATTACTTTCCAAGGCAGCAGAGCTGCTTTCAGAGAAGAGATATATAGACCATCATTACCAGCAAAGCCCATGTGGTTCCTGTTGCGCTTCTTGTAGAAGATAATCAAATTATTGAAAACCAGGGGCAGCAGAAAAAAGATTATGAGATTCATGATTTTAAAAATGAATCAAATTCTTTTATGTCAAAAGGAGTTGATAGTATAACCTATTGAAATGCTAATGAACATAGCATTGTAATTCAGAAGTCTGACATTATCTAATTAAAAATATTTTCAAAACAAATTCCTAAACATTATGATTATTAAATTCATCTTTGATCCACAAAGCTTTCTTTAAAATATCATTTGTATTCAGCACATTAAACATTTTAGACAGTATTGGGAATTTTAATAATCTCCCAGTATAGTATATACTTTTTGAAAATTTTTTTAATGTTTGGTTTGGTTACAGTATCTCTCTTACATTTAATACCAATTATTAGAATGCTTTGACACTGTCTGATCCAGAATAAAAACTATTGATCACTTATACTGTAAATAACAACCTAATGAGCTTTTGATTACAAAAGAAACTGCTGGTTATCTGAGTCAATGAGAGTTACCTTTGGAAATAAAATGCAGATGTAGTAGAGGAAAAAATTGTAGTTTTTACAGGTAGCCAAAAAAGCTCAACAGAGTACTTAAGCTTTTTGTCCTGTAAATTAAAAGTATACTGAAGTGCTAATTTAAAAAATTTAATTGCTTATTAAACAGGCAGAAAGGAAAAGAAAAGCCCTTTACAGTCATCACCATGCAAACAATGGAGGATTTTTCAAAGTTGGATGTGGTGTGGATGATGTCAGTTTAGCATGGTGACCTTGTCAATGCAGTCGTTTGCTGCAGTACTGAATTACATAAATTGTTTAATTTTTTTCCTCTTTCAGTCACTAAAATATCATGTGTTGAGTGCTTAATTAACAAGCTTAGGCTGGGCTTTATATATCCTTTGAAAGATTCATTTTATCCATATAACAATAGTATAGAGGCTGTCCAAATCAAGATGTACATAGAGATGATCTACTGTTCCAGTTGTAAATCTAACCAGTTCAGTTGTATGTAAATTAAATCATGGGCTACCATAAACATATCCAAATCATCTTGTACTGGAACAGCCATTGTCATTAGTATTATTGATAGCATGTTTATGCTTCTTTTTAAAAGTAGTGCACACAAAGGTAAAATTCAGACTGAACTGAAATATATGGCTGAGGTTTTGCAGTCTTGATTCCACAAGCTATTCCAGTGAAAGAGGCACTGAAGGTGAACCTTTCAGATATTGGCAAAAATAACAGCAGCTGAGGGTTTCCCTTGCCCCAGTGTGGGTGGTGACACCACCCACGGGCAGCAGCCCCAAGGAGTGACCATGCAGGGATTTGGTCAGAGGTGAGGGGTGCATCTCTTGCATCATTGACCTGGCTCCCTGAGATCCCAGCTCCCTCAAGAGGATGGGAATGAGGTAGGAAGAATTAGGAGGAAGTGGAATTCTTAATAATTTCAAAGAATGACAGACTTTGTCTGGAGACCTATTCCCAGGCTTTTTTCTTTTTTTTTTTTCCCCAAGGAAATTATGTCCCTCCAAGACCCAGCATTTTTAATATGAGTGTTCACAATTTCTTGCAGTTTGAATCAGCAGACCGAAAACATGAAAGTATCTACTTTTGTTAAGCTTGTGCAATTAGGCTGGAGATGAAGAAAACAGAGCAGGAATCACCTTGAAATCTCAATTTAATTAAAATTTGCAATTGTTGGCTAATCACTATGATATTTCCATGGAGTAAAGATGGTGAGAAACCAGTGAAGGAGAAGAGCAAAACTCAGAACAGCTCCCTGAAGGGACATAAATCTTATGTGTGTCATGTGACAGGAGTATCTCTGACAAGCAGTTATTCATACAACAATTACAACTTTCTTTCGTAAAATGTAATTCTTTGTCTTCAATACCAAGGTGGATCTACCTCACTGAAAAATATATGTTCACTGACATTCTTTCTTTCTGCTTTAAACTGTTCTGCATTAAAAGTGTTGTGGGCTAGAGGCCTCCAGGGTTGTTTTATGCCCATGAGGTTAGTCAGACTGTACCTGATGTCCCTGACATCAAATAGAAATATGTTTGGTTCTGATGAACTTGGCAGAGAAATTAATCCAGTGACTTGTTAAATATTTCTCATCTTTAAATATTTGGTTTTTCTTAGCAGCCAGTTCTTCCTGTGACATTTCAATTATTGGCTATTTCAGCTTCTCTTTAACTTTGGAAGATCATTCTGTCCAACTCTACAGTATTTAACTTTATAGATTTGCTTCAGTGCTAGTTTTCTGGTTTTCTTTTTTAATTACAGCCTTCACTTTTGAGGAAAAAAAGATGTGATCAGGAATATGTCTCCACTGAACTAAGAACACCTGTAATGGGGAGGAAATTTAAAGTTCCCATTTTATCTCTTTAGCACCGGTTTGACTTGAATAAGCTAAAACATTGTGTTGTTATTCCCCAGATGGAATTTAAAATCTAGTTTGGTACTGAATAGGGTTGAAAACTTTCAAACTCTTTACAAGCTATTAGAAATATTTAAATACTTCTAATGTATTTTTCACTTGGAATTTCAGTCAAATAGATAAAGTCTCACTAAGTAGTGAATTCTTACAAGAGTAAGAATTCTCTTTGGGAAATTTTGATGGCCCTGTTCTTAAGGTAAAATCAGGGAGGATGGTGAATTCCCATTTTTAACTCCATATTATCTTGACTTTTATACACCCTTGCTTCAAGTTCTCCTCTTATGTTTGCCTCCAGGCAATGTTTATACTTAATAGATGCATATTAGATGTGGACACCTCAACAGTCAGAAGCCAACTCCTGCAACTCCTACAAGGTGTTCCATCTCTTTTTATCATTCATAAAAGTGTGAGCAACAAATTCAAGATGTGGCCTAAAAATTACCTGAATCTTAAAGGAGTCAACAAATCTCTCAGTACCATTTCTTACCAGTATTAGACTGTGATATTCTAAATTGGTACTGTCTAGACTGCTCACAAGAGTCCTCTGAGCACATTTAACCAGAGTTAAAGCAGTTTCTGCTGTTTTATCTTATTCAGGTGCCAATAGCTGTTGCCATACATACAATTAGAGCTGATTGTTGCCGAGGTTAAAAGACCCAAACCTTAGCTCCTTTTCACCTTCTTGTAGTGATTCCAGCACTATAATTCCTTGGCACTGCTTTTTAATCTGTCAGAAGGAGAATTTCCTAGAATCCAGAAGAAAATGAGTCCTAGATTTAAGGCCAATTTTCTTCAAATTTCTCCCTCCAAAATACCAAAATATTTGACTTCTGACAGACTTCTGTCCTCCAAAGCCTTTATGTCTGCTCCCTCACTCAGGCTTGTCCAGCTGGGGGGAAGCTTATCCCACTCTAACAAACCTGTCAGAGCTACATGCTGACAAATAAGTCATGCCAGGCTCTCTAGCTGCAGCTCTTCAGCTGAGTAAGGAGTTGATTTTGGCCACTGCACTCGTCCTTAGGTCAAAGCTTAAGTGCTACAAAAGCTAAACCCCACAGATGTATTGAGCCACAGGGAGGTGTAAAGTCCTTCAAGCACAGAAGCCAGCAAATCTACTGAAACTCTGGGGTAATTTTCAAAACAAGATTAACACATCATGGTCCTCTCATGGTAATGTTTATGGAATAGGATATATGACAGAAGGAAGGTGGAGAAACAGGAGAAAGCCTGAAGATGCAAAAATTACTGTTTAGGGAACCACCATTTATTTTAGCAGGAGATACTGCAGAAGGCACACTGCTGAGAGAGAGAAATGTGTGTCCCACTGAGGATAAAACAGAGAAATCATGGGTTTTTTCTTTGACTTTGTGGATTAGCCCATGGAAACTGTTCCCCCATTTGAGAAGTGAAGCAATTCTTTTGGGAATATGCTGACCTAAATGCTGGGAGCACAGGGTCTCCCTCACATCCCCAGACCTGGTTATTAGCAGTGACATCCTCTGCATGTTTTGGGGTGAGACAAAGGCTTTAACCTTTAAGTGAAAGTTGAGACAGAAGGAATGTCTGTAAGGGTTATTAGAGGTGGAACAAAGCCTCACAGGGGACTATATCTGGCAGCTGGGGGTGCACAACCCAGACTGAGCTGAGTCACACATTGCTTAAAATAAAAACTAAGTGCAGGTAAAAATTGAAAGAAAAATATGGTCTTGATTTTTATATTACCACTTCTCTGGGAAGTGATGCCTAAAATCAACCTCTTACCTCTTCCCAGTACCCTACATTGTTTCTGAATAAGAACAAGAAATAAATCCAGAATGCAGGCAGTGGGAGAAATTGCTTCAAAGCACTCCAACATGTGGGAAATCTAACTGGTGGCAGTTATTAATCTCCACATTCTCCCCTCCCCCAAAATTATTGCTACTGAGTTTGCTCTGACAGGGTTTGTGTGATGTTTTGGGTAGCATTACCTAGTACTGAAATGATTAGCTGTGATTAGTACTGCTCAGGCTGGGAAGGTATATGTGTCTTTCACCTGAGGGTATGTTGAATTTTGCACTTTTTGTGTAAACTACAAGTTGACAAGAGCTGCAGCAAAAAGGAAATAGCAGGGGAAGGCTCACATAAAAGTAATTTTTCTTACATCGTGATGATAAAGCGATTAATTGAGGGTAAGCAGGTATGGTGAAGATAAAGGTAACAGGTAGCATTTGGACCCAGGAAGACTGACGTTCACTGTGATCTGAGGATATCCAATGTTAGTATTTTCCTGCACTTTCTTTCACCTTTTTTTTTTCTCTTTGTCTTTTTCCAAAACTGTCTAGAACATGCTTCCATTTTCTGGAGGAAATTCTTACACAAACAGTTACCTTCTTGTGTAAATTCTATGTTGTCTTATGGATTTCTGTACATCTCACTGCAGGTTATTACGTGTCAGGTCTTCAGTCATAATGGCTGGTAATTTGTTGTAAAAAAAAAACCAAAACCACTGTTCACTTGTTCCTGTTGACTTACTTAGACATTGCTCTGAGGACGTTGCTCTTTGGACTGTCCACACTTTGGAAGTCAATCCATGATGTTTGGCGTTTTCTGTTAGCATAATCCTCCAGCATTAGTATTGTACATATCCAGAAAACAATCCCTCTCAATAAACATTATTCTCTTTTTTATTAAAAAGCATGTTTTTGTGAGAACAATTTCCTGGTTGTTTTTCTTCTGTTTTGTTTTATTTAAAAAAAAAAAAAGGAAGCTTGACTGGCAAAAAAAAAAAAAGGAAAACAAGGCTGATCTCATTTTTGTTGTTTTGCAGTCTACCATGATCTAAGAAAATAAGAAATAAAGCTTTTCCCTTTAAATATCTATTCATTTTCTTGCTCCCTAGTCTTTTTGTGTTAGTGAATGTGGCCTGCAAATGAGCAGGCAGTATCAGATGGAAATGATGGAAAGACAGGCAGGAGAGTGGCCAGCTGGCCCTATTCATGCTTGTTCACTCTCTGGCATGCACAGACGCCTCCACACCCATCCCACCCCTTCATCCTGCCAGGCCAGAAAGAAAGGACTCGCTCCTATTTTCACACAATGGCAGCAGAAGAGCTGCAAAGGCTTTGAAGACAAAAGCATTTGCAGGAGGGTATTTTAGGAAATGCAGAGTGTGCTGGGAGAGGAAAGGGAAGGTGGATAAACAAGCTTTCAGGATGCCTTTCCTCATGTTGGTGACTGAAAACCAGGAAAATGATTTCAGCATTTACTCATGTTCAAACTGAGATTTAACGAATATATTATGAGCAAAGAGCAATCACACGCACCCGTGAAAAAGCTGCTGCTCAGCAAAGGGCCAGAGCCTCCCACCATTTTAAGGCCAAACAATTTCAATTGCTGTTACTCAGAGAGAGAAGCAAGGTTTGGGGGCAGGGTGCAAGAAGGAGAGGTGGGAGTGGTAGAGATGCACAAAACCCAAGGTGAAAGGTCTGCTCAGTTAGGGCTGAAAACACTTTTCCAGCTAAATCATCATCGTGCTTTGGCAGCTCCAGGAGGGTCTAGAGTTGCAGGGGTGATGCAAGTAGGAGATGTTTATCTGTCCTGGCATCATTTGCTACTCAGATTATCTGTGTTTCAGGAGGTGGGAGGGGAAAGCAGCACATTCTGTTTGGCAGCATCCAACAGCTCAGCTTGAATTCCTGGGCCAGCTATTGAGGTTGCTTGGATTTAGGAGTCATTCTATTGCTATTAAGTCCTGTGCATAAAGTGCTGCAGGTTCTTCAGCTCCTGCAGTGCCATCTTCCAAACGTTTAACCATTTCAAAGACGTGTTTGGAGAATGTGGTGCACAAAAGCAATCAAAATGTTTTCCAGTATGAGTTAGCATTGGACTTTCCTTCTACCTTTCCCTCATTCTCTGTGCTGCCACAGCTCCAGCGCTGTGAAAGAGGAGGCTGAGGTTGGAGGAACAGCAGTGAAGCCTCCACTCAAGAGGTACAGCTCCATGACAGACTTGCTGAGCAACCTCTCCTGGGACAGATGAAACCAAGCTGTTTGACATCACTAAGCAGCCAGCTATCCATGACCAGATGGATTCTTCAGTGTGCCTCATCTGTGGGTTTGATTTTTAGCTTTTGCTTTGTTGATTTAGGGTTGGCGGGGTTCTTGCTTTTAATTGTTACTGTTTACATGTCAGCTGCCTTTGGCAACTTCCCTCTGGGCTGAGAGATCATGGCAGTAGGGCTGCTCTTCCTGGGCAAAGGCTGGGTGAGTTGGTACCGAGGGACTGCCTAGAAGGTGCACAAACATGAGCCTTTGTATCACACCGCCCTTCTTCCACATGTTTAGGTTATGCTGCTAATAAAGAATGATGCCTCATAGCATCCGTCTCTTGTCATGACAGAGGGGACCAGTGCCCTCATGAAGAAACTGAGTTCTCTCTCCACTGTCCTGGGTGCCATGTGTTGAACAGCACTCATCACACTGGGCAGTCTGGCTGACTTCCTTTAGGAATGAATGGTAGTACGGTCTAGTGATGCCCAGAGAAGTGGGGTTATCTGCTTTAAATGGCATTTATAGAATAATTTCAGTTAAATGGGTAGAGTTGTGCAGAGACATTTTAAATGACATCATGGTAAGCAGATGAATGGTTTGGCATCTTCAAAGCAGGGGTGGACAAAGATGGACATGTTAGAGGGCAAATTTGACATCTTCCCACCTGGAGTTTTCTTGGAGATGCATTTCCAGTGTGCCATTAAATCAGCAGAGTTCTAAGCTGCATAGGAAAAGGATTTTGAAAGGTGATCCTAACCATTTTCCAAGCATGATCCTAGAGCTCTCCAAAACACTCTGCCCAAGCAATCAGCCTGCCCCGACACTTGCACTGCTCCTGTGTGTTGGCAGAAAACCCTGTCTCTGTTATTGTCTGCTTCATGCTGAGTTCTGGTTTGCCTTCAGAGACAGAAGTATGATTTCCTGAAACAATTTTTTGGTAACAATAAACTCAATTGTTTTGGTGAGATGCATGTCTTTTTTGGCTCCAAATACAAATTACACCCCCTAATTCTGCGTCGCCAGAATTTTTTATCTGTATTAACTACAGAAAACTGCAGAGCAACAGTGAGGAAAAAGCCAAAATAGGGACTGGGAAGTGTTGCTACATAGTACTTGTGCAGAAGGTTTTTTGGATTGGTTGTTTTTGGCTTTTTTCCCCCCCAAAGAGGATGCTAAAAAATCTTTTGCTCTGAGGTAAAAAGCCTAGTTCACAGAGTCTTTAATAAAAAATACATTTGTGCTTTGTAGCATTATAAAATAAAGTCTTGTAGTCAATTGCTTTGGAAGGACCTGCAATTCAAGTCTCTGAATTGCTCTTGTGTATATGTTTTAAAAAAAGAACAACATTCCACCAAGATTCTCAGAGAGGTTAACTAAACAGATGGTATTTATCTCTAGGTTTGCAAGTGTGCCACATCCCTTTTGCTTTCAGAAGAGATGTTAACACAAAAATCTTCAAGAGAAGCAGTTGGAAAGTCTTCTACAAAGTACACACACAGATACAAAAGTATAAAATCAAAAATCTAAATATAAATCTGCATTCACCAATCCACTGTTGGCTTCATTCTGGTTTGGAGAGGCTCAAAGGTAGCATTAACCTGGCTGTGCAGTTCCATTTGCTTGTTTGTCAGAGGTCAGAATCTGGTGGATATAAATACAGTTTAACTTTTATTTGTCTCCAAAACAGCATTTGTCAATAATTCAGTGCTGTTTTGAGCAGATCAATGGCTGCACATAACTCACTGCCTGAAGGCTTTATTATTAATACAAATGTAGGTAGGCTAAATATTGAGTGACATTATTAAAAAGGGATTGTCCTTCCCTCTGTGACTTTGACTGATGTCAAATGAACATCAAGCTCACTAACATGTAGCCAGGTTTCTGCTCATACTTGGAAGAAACCATCCCTCCCTCTCTGCCCATCATGGGAGTTGTTGAATAATCTAGAGAAGGTTATTCAGACTGAATTTTAGAGTGCTCACAACCTGAGTTAGCATCTAGAAAGAAGTTTGCCTTCTCAGGTGGAAGGCTGAGGCATCTCCATTCAACCTTTTCAGTGGGACAGGATTAGGCCAGTTTGTGAGAGGCTCCATACCCTTATTCCTGAAACATTACACACGGGGCTGGGGCATAATTAAGAACAAGTATGTCCTGGTGATCCTGCTTTCAAGTAATGTCTCATTTAAAAAAAAAAATGAAAAAAGAGCGCACATAAAAAATATTTACAGCTGAAGTAAGAGTCATTTCCATTTACAACCCAGTACCTGAGTTACCTCAGGGATTGGGACCCTTGCACAGATGTTACACTGCCACATTAATCTGGCCTGAGCTTGGCCACAAGACCTCCTGGTGCAGTCCAGTGCCTGCTGCACCTCAAATGCCACCACTTGTGACAGCCCCAGTGGGCATCAGAAGCAGCCAGATGCAAAGCTGAGGCTGATGCTTTCCAGGCATACAGCTGGCTGCAAAGACAGTCGTCCTGTCAGCTCCAGTGGTGCCCAAGCATCTGATGTGTGATGAGGCGACTGACTGGTCAGCTGGACTGTTATTCTCTTGAAAAATATTTAACCTGAGCTCATGAAAGCAATGCTGTTCACCAGAAAAAGAGAGATAAATAGCTACATATAATGCTGCTTGGTTGCCAGCATATTAAGTATTTCTGTGGTATCTCCTCCTGAAGTGGCTGTATCTATCTATCTATGTAACTTCCTTTTTTTAATTGACTTTTGTAATAAATGGGTCAATCTTGTTACTTGAAATGTGGCAATGAGATTTTAAAAAGTGTCCTGGAGTATAGAAAAGCAATAGTTTTCTAATGAAGAACACAAAATTCGTGTAGTTGTGGGTTTTCTCTTTTGATTACAGGCTACCTACACTTGACAATAACTTAACTTTCAACACCCAATGACATTAATTTCACTTGACTTCCTGTCTTAAGGTCAAAAACATTAATCAGCACTTCTATCATTAGCTCAGTTTCCTTTTCTATTAAGCGATTATGATCACTTACTATTAATGAGTCGTGAAGTTTTAATAAATTTTTGCTAGTGTGAAATTGCTAAACAGTAATTATGGCATATACTGTATGGATGGTTTGTTCCACAATGTACATTTTACTTAATGTTGGTTAGAAACATCCACAAAAAACAACAGAAAGTAATTAACTAGTTACGGCTGAGGATGCAGAATGGCCTTTTTCACCACAGTTACAGTCAATAAAAAGACAAAGCAGGTCATTTTTTTCATCATTCCTGGAATTATTGTATTTCTGGACCTTGTGACTTTGCAGTTCTTTATATGAAATGACACTACCAAGGCTGCTTACTAAACAGGGGATGAAAAAAAAAATCACATCTTTTAAGAGCTATTGTTTTAACTTGGGTTATATTTCTACTGTTCTGGCATTGAAACAACAAGGTTAAAAAACAAAAGCCAGGCCCTCTCCGTTAATACAGAAGATAAATAACACAACAAATCCCATTTCCAAAAACTGATGTCTGAATACTGGCTTGGCTTTCCTGTAGCTTGGCATTACTCACAGACACATCCAAACAACCACAGCCAGCTGCTCGTTCGGAGCTTGGCTCAGGTTTTTATTGGTTGACTGACTTTTTTAAACACCCCACAACCAGGAGCTGGACTAATGGTGACTGAAAAACTGGAAGGTAGCTCTGAACACAGAACATAGCAGAGGGTATATTAAAGAAAACAAAGGAGGTTGCAGTGATAACAGTTTCTCTACTAACTTCCCCCTGTTCCCAATTTTCTGGTTTACTGATATCTGAGAAAGCTGTATCTGATAAAGTCACAGCAAATGTACTCCCTTTTGTACTGAACCATATTTTCTGGACCAACCAAATGGAGGAATAAGGTCAACTCAGGCACACTGGCTTTTCTGAGCACTACTTCTGTGGCATTGCACCCATCTCACAGCAGTCAGGCACTTAAAAATAGAAGATTAAATCCTTTTAAGTGTTTTTTTTCTGTATTTATAGTAACACACATGGAAGTTGTTGCCACTTTTGAATGCACTGGGTGGGAAGCCATCTGGGGCTGCACTGTCCTTTTTCAGTAAATCTTACCAAACTGGTGCTGAAAAATTTGATACGGTTCCAAGAAGAGCCAAAAGGGTGATGCTAAGTGTCTGTGAAAAGCATGGCTAATAGTACATCCCTAGCAGTGCAATCTCATCACAAACCCACTGTGTATTGTCATGAACACTGACTGTGGGAACCTAACAAGGAACAGAAATTAGAAAATAAATAGAAACTTTTCCATCCATAGACAAAGCTTTAACAAGGCTGGCTGGCTGTTAAATCTAGACCAGTTCAGCATAGAAGAGTGTCGTATTTTTAACAGAGAGTGTAAGTAAACACAGGAACAAGTAAACAAGATTTGTACTGTGTTCTCCACCATTGAACAAAATCTTTAAAACCAGACAAGGTGTTTTTCCCAGAGAAAAGCTGTGTTCAAGGAATGATTCAGGCAAGTCCAACACCTTGCACAGTGCCAGAAGACAGCCTCTTAATCTATTCAACCTATTTCTTTAGGATATAGTTCTGTGGTGTTTGGGGTTTCTGCTTTGAGATATTAAAGTAGAGTCTCTGCACTGTCACTGGAGATGCTTTGTATTCTAAAATGCAAGAACAGGACACTGTTCTGGTTATTTCACCCATGGAAGAATCCTAGCAGATCTTGACTGGCAGCACACATGGAAGTGGGAAGAACTGGCATCGTGCAGGTCTGCAAAATGTCTCATGTTGGTTGGCTCCTGTACTGGAGAAGGATAACACCAGCATGGTGCAGTCAGAGATGCTGCTTCCACAGGTTTCCTGCCCTGGCCCTGTAGAACCAAGTGGCATGATTCACAGCTGTGTTTCAATTCAAATCTTAGTCTGAAATGGAACAGGTCTTTGCTTTCCATTATAAAAATGGGGGACGCCGTGCATCAGTACAAAGGATAGTCTTCACAGCCTAGGATTAAATAGAAGTAAAAATAAACTAGTGAGCTTCCTACACCTTCAGCAAAAGCTGTGGCACTGTAAGCAGCAGTTTTGTCCAAAGTACACAGCTGCACCAACATGCTGAGACAAGGTCAAAACTGTACTGGTAGCTGAGTGACCATCTGTCTCTGCAGACACTGAGTACTGTCTCCTTGGAGAGTTACACAGCAATATCAGACCATACTGGAGGAGCTGCATTGCTCACCAGCAGTTACTGGAATCCTTGCCTGTATGACTTGTACTGATCTGAGGAAGATTATTAAAACATTAATTCATATCTCTTCTCTTCATCTTCCTGGCCTTACTCTCACAATGTTCATTACTAGGTAATGTGCAGTTATAACATCTTAGTTTTACAACTCTCTGAGGATACTTTGGGTCAAAAATGAGCTTGAGATTCCAGGGCACAAGAGAAATATAATTTTTATCTGAAGAAACAACATAGTGTAGAGAGAATTATGACCAGCAAAAGTCATCACAGCCAAGTACCTACTGAAAGCAATTTTGCTTTAATTGCACCTGAAACTGACAATTCCAGAATATGTAGAGAGGACAGTAATTGCTTTGCAGGGATTTGCAAGAAGCCACTGAATGGTGCCTTGGATACAGGCACTGTATAGGATTACTGGTAAAGCCCAGCCATGCATAAAAGTTAACTTAAAACCCAAAGTAACTCCTATAATTAAATCTGTTGCATAATCATTACGCAATATCAAGGATGAGCAGCTGATTGGATCATTAGCACCTGTCCCTCATTCCTTAAGGGTGCCAGGACTCCTTGGTAAGTGTGACTGGTGCTGTCACAATGCAGTGTGTTCCTTGCTCCATAGCTGAGATGCACAACACAACATTCACATTTGTGTAGCCGTGCTCTGAAAATGCCCCTTGCAGAATTGGGCAGCCAAAGCAGCTGTGAGGCTTGAATCCACTGCACAGGGACATTTTCAGCACTGTCAAAAGCTGAGACCTAAGCTTCTCCAAAACCACCCTCAGTACCTAGAGACTGCTGGAGATGCAGGCTCAACCCAGTTTTCAGAGTTGGCAGTGGCTGAACAAGGTTCAAAACACTAAAACTGAGCTTGGAAACTTACAGCACCAAGGATGGGAGTGAGTCTTGGCACAGACATCTTTTAAAGAAGGAGCACAAACCTCTTGGGTGCAAGGGGCAGGTCACAGGACTGCTTTCTATCCATATGTAAAAGGAGATGATAAACACCATAGGCCTTTAACTGGAAGTTGTCACCGGTCTTATGGTGACATCTGGCTGGGGGGTAAGTGTTGGGGAAGATGAAACAGGAAAGCCTTGGAAATATGATTGCCTGACAAAAGATTTTGGGAATATGAAAACTGCAGGCAACATCGAAATGAAAGCCACTTTTGAAATACCAAGTCTTAGTTACTGAACAACTAGAAAACAATGGTATGGCCACTGAAGTAATCCCCTCTTGATGGAACAATACCCTCTGCTTGCAAACAGGTCCAAGGGTCAGAGCAGACCCTACTATCTCAGCAGAAGGGGTCCAAAGAGTAGTTTTTAGAAGTTAAGATGTAACACTCTATGGTAATATAAGAACTCTTATAGGCTGTATGTAAATGCTATAGGATTTGTATCTTGTATTAGATTGGTTAGTGACAATTAGAATATTCAGTACAGAAGATGATTTATTGTATTGTAACCAGGACTTCAGACATTCCTTACTACCACTTCTATTCATTCTCTCTCTCTTCCACTTCTACTCTTGCTCTTACTCTTGCTCTTACACCCTCTCTCTCTCTCTCTCACCCGTTCACTCTCTTGCTCTCTTGGGCCTGCTCAGAGCTGAGTCTACCAGCTCTGAGCAGTGCCCCAATACCCACGCCCTTTACAATAAACCGGCTGTGTCCCAAGACCTGCCTATAGAGATCTCTCGTCTCCATCCGTCACCGTCTACGTCCGGCCGTCCCGATTGGACCCCAGAACCCCCGTAACCTACAGTCTGGCGCCCACCGTGATTGCCGAACCCACACCCTTAACCTACAGGTAAGGTTATTCAACAAGCAAGTGATGCTGAGGCAAAGTCAGAGCTTGTTTCAAAGTTCATTCCTCACATACGACAAGGGTTTGTGTTTCCAGCTTCATTGTTTCCTCTCTGTACCTTCATTTCTTTCTACTATTTTCATGGCTTTGTATTCAATTACTGGATGGCACGGTATCTCTAGCTTTAAAATAACAGTATATAAATGCTGTAAATTCACATTTTAGAACAGATTTCAGGTTATAATATTCCCTATACTTGCTCAGAGAAAAAGCTCTATATTTTAATCCCCTTCAGTTTTGAAACACTTTCAGTCCATTAGAACCACATAAATACAAGGCACAAAACAATAACAGGCTACAAATCAATACATTTGCACAGCCAGCTCTAAATAAATATGATCCAGTTGCTGACTTGGAAAACTGAGAATAGTCTAAAGTTTCCAGAGTGAAATGCTGGTGGTGAAGTAGCACTGAACTGCATACAGGAAACCCTGACCCTCTTGTCAGGTGGTGTACTCAGTCCAAGGTACAAGAAGGTATTTACCAACAAGGAGGGCCAGTCTTCTGATAAAGTAATGGAACAGTTAAAATATACCCTGTTGGGAAGTATGCTCAGCATTACCTGTGGACAGTGTGTTGATAAAGTGAGTTGTTAAGTGGAATGAAAGGTTCAGCTCAAATATTCAACAGTGATCTCTCATGAAGCAAGCATTAGGCCTAGCAGGAACTTTATAAATAATACACAATAAAATAATACAAAATAAAATCATACACAATAAATAATTCACAATAAATAATACACATAAAATTTCAGCTTGGAAATTGGTACTAAGCATCCAGACATAATCATACTCACTGTAATCACACACGGTTGGTGTCGCTGCAAGGGAACCTCAGAAATCCTACAGGAAGAGACAAACCAGAAAGGATGACAATCTCTTTTAATTTTGCCTTGTACATCTCACATGTTTCAGCTCTGCAGCTGGTTTTGTGATAAACAGCAGAGGATGCTCCAAAGGATCATATTTCAAACACCTGATGAAAAAAACAAACAAAATCCAAACCAACAAAACAACAACAACAAAACCCAAAACAAAACAAGAAGAAACCAAACCAAAAACCAACCCAAGACGAGAGTACTATGTTCAATTTCTAATTGCAAGCAATAAAGTCCATTGGATTCAAGCCTAAGTAACAATTTCAAGTTCAAGTCCTTTTATACCATGATATTCCTCTCTTTCTTGGAGTTGGGGCTTTCTAATTCTGCCATGAATTAAGAATTTATTCCTTTAAACAGGCACAAGCATAGCAAGGCATACACCCATGAGTAAAGGGCAGAAGATGAAGCAAGAGTGAGAGGAATGGCTCTTCTGTACCTCTGCTCTTACATATGCAGTTCAAACTCATGCTTGCCCCTTCTTCTGTACAACAAATAAATTATGTCCAAAAAGTAGATGTGGCCATGTTTTATACTAGTCAAAGTCTACAAGCACATATCATAGTGTAATAATTGGTGGGTTTGGATTAAATTCTTTGTGTGCAAACCACAGATTTTCTTGTCTTCTCATTCAACCTTCTCTTTCTGTGGAATTATTCCATCACTTTTGGGGTCCAAAGTCCAAAGACAGCAATCTGAGGTCTCTCCCTAGTGCAGCTGACTCTGCTAGACCCTTCTTGCTGTGAAAAAAAAAAAAATATAAAACAAAATAAAATATAATAAAATGTTTTATACAGTAGTTCCTCAGGGTGAAAACGTTGGCCTGCTCTATGCATATTTATACATGCACCTTTACATTTGATGGATTCTGGCCCCACTCTTTCCTACACAAAATATAAAGGTTTCCACTGAAAAAAATCCTCATAAATGCTTAGCGATTCAGTTATTTTCAGCAAAATAAAGAAAAGCCCCTGTATCATTTTAATCTAGATGATTCTCATTTACAGTACTCATAAGAGCTCATTAGTGCTAAGGCACATATCTTTGTGTGCTTACCCAGCTGCCTTGAAAGGCAGGAAAATGCTGTTAAATCCATTTTATGGATGAGAACATAAAGATTCAAGCAGTCTAAATAGGGATTAAATTGAAGTTAGGAGCCAGGCTCTCAGATGGTGATGTACAGTATTTACTCTCTACACTGCGTAGTCCCAAAGATGATTTAATTCAGTGAGCACCTTCATCCTGGGCTCCAGAGCTCATTAAGCACTTTTGCATGCTGGAAATCTCCCTGGGTGGAACAGAAAGGCGCCTGTCTCCAACCTAAAGTGTTTCACACTTCAGGGTTAGATGGGAAAACAGCTCAACTCTGCCCAGGTTCTTGGTGGAGAACAGTGCTGGCCTGGGCTGCTGAGCTCATGCTGCCTCCATTGACTAATTTCCATTTCTTGAAGACAACTGCAAAATGAGGGAAACCCAGAGATCAGGCCCTACTTGGCCCAAAAAGGTTCATATTCATACTGTGCCCTTCAGAGGAGTATAAACCACAGGGCTTTAGCCAAAGCCAGGCTGGGCCATGCTGTGTTTCTGTGCTGAAGTAATGCTGCCTGAGCTAGTTGTCTTTTCCTTGTACTGGATAAGCCTCCACGAATTCCTCATCTGAGGGTTTCAGAATTCCCAGAAGCCCCACGGAATTTCCACTGAAATCAGGGAGAACATGAACAAGTGTTAATCAGTGTTGTAAGTGTTGTACAAGCTACAGCAAGATTAGAACCACTGCCTTTTTGCCTTCTCCTGGGAGAAAGAATTCGGATACATTTAAAGTCAGCTGACACCTTCCTTCTTACTTTGTTTTATTTCACTTTGCATGACTACACATAAGAGATGATTTGTCTGCTGTGAATCGTGTCTCTAAAAGATTGCCAGAGTGGCTATATCCTACAGAATATGTAGTTAAAGTGTATTCTGAAATGATAGTACAAAGAGTGCAACGATCTTCGGTGCATGCTGCAACCACTTTAGGAAAATTATCTGGTAGAACATAGCTCATGTTACATGACAGAATTTTGAAAAGGACAAGATAAAAGGTTAACTCATGAAAATCCATTATTAACAGCCCTTTTTTTGACTTCTCTGAGAGTCTGACCCAGTGGTTCTCTCCTTTCTTCTAAGCTTTATACACCCCAGACTCTCCCAGTTTAGTCTTGCCTTCTAGATACAGTACAATTAATCTGACCCTACCAAAATAAGAATTTGAAAATCTTCACAAGACCCCATGTCTTTCATGAAGACAATGGCTGATGGCATCACAGGCTTAGGAAGTCTCACTGTGTTTATTGACTGGTGTACAGCTACAATTCCCCAGGGATATTGGAAGAAACTGTACTGGATGCTCAACAACTAAAATGCACGGAAACATTGCATTTTCTCATAAGAATAATCTCTTAATGAATCTCTTAGGCTTGAGATGCACTAAAATTCTGCCTCTATGTCTATGATCTTTGTGGAGAAATTGTCCCATCTCTAGTGAACCATTGTTACCACAATGGAAAATCCCCCCTGTGAACAGGGAAGGGCACTGTGTTTATTAGTGGAGCTCATCTTAATTTCAGCACAGAGATATAGCAGCATGTCCAAACCACCCACTTAATTCTACAAGAAACAATGTATTACAGTTCTGGGAAGTTCTCAGTGTTGTCTGAGGCTGTACTTTATTTCACTATCCCTCTCCTCTTCAACACAGAAGGTTTTTAGAACCATTTCCCTTCTGTTCTTTTAATGAAACCACTCATCCGGAATAATTTGCTACAAATTCATACTTTGAACTCTCAAACTGGAAAAAGAAAGGGATTCCAAGTAGTTTATCACTCTCAGGAAATGAGGCGGGATGAAAGGACCACAGGCACGATATGGAAATGCATTGTTACAGGACCTGTGGGACAAATGAAGTCATCAGCCCAAAAGAGAGGAGAACATTCAATGAGCAAACTTCAGACTGAAGATAATTTTGGCTCAGGTTTGAGACATCTTAAATGCTTCTAAGTCTCCAGAGGTTAGACATTCAAAGCTAGCTGAAAGCCAGATCTTCTAGGCCCCTCTTATCATTAGTCAGTTCTTGTTCAGCCTTGTTCTGCTCTTTTCTCCTGGGCTTTGATTCTGTCACTTTAAGTCCCCATGTTCCACCTGTGAGATTGAAGCTGGACGTTATGCACACACATTTTCAGAAAGCTGAGCAATTTTTCTGTTCAAAAAGAGAATGGATACGTACATTTTCAAAGAGATTCTGGAAGTTACTCTATTCACAATAGTCAAATCAAGCCTAGAAGCCCAGGATTAATGACATAACTGACAAAAAGTTCTTTCTAACCTTGCTAATGGAAGTAAGTAGACAAATAGGCATAAAATTCTATATAATTTGTAAGAGATTAAATGCTTTCCTAAATTATCAACTAAGAAAGAGAAAATTAATACTAAGAGAAGCAGAAACAGAAGGTCGTTAATGGGATTATCTCCACAATTTTTTTGGGGAAGAATAAATTTATCAGTATGCTCCTTGTGAAGTTAATACCTTCCTCCCTCTGATAGTAATTTTCATAGCATGCAACCCTAGGTATGTCTTTATTTTCCTGATTAAAAAAGTGCTTGCTGGCATTGGCCAATCTGTTGATCAATAGGTGGATCCTTAGTAGCTCACAGACTACTTCTCTTGCATGGAAATGGAGGTTCCATTATTCATTATCCATTCATTCTGATTCCAAGAAGCCTCAGGTCTCAACCAGTTTGTCTACGGATACAAAATAAATGGATATAAAAAGATGTGACCTTCATATATCAAAACAGCTGCCATCTGGAGACCATAAATGCTCTTCTTCTACCTAGCATAAGCTTCTGCACAAGCATGCAAATTGGAGTCAGTTTTGGTAACTCAGGTGTAATGAGGTTCAACAATGTTTTAGTAAGATCACTGTTAAAATTGTATCTTACAGGCCAGAAACTGAGCCGCCATCCTCAGTCATTCACCCTCTAAAGAAGAGCAAAAGGAAAATAAAAACTCATGGAAAGTCATCTCATATAGTTTTCCTTGTTTGATTTCCCTGACTACGATTTCTCAATGGTCTGTGTTAAATGCCCCCATTATCACAGTGTGTCGCAAGTTTTATATTTCCCAGCATTGACTCCAACCCCCACACACTGAGAGACGAACATTTGAATTAGCACATTCTCCCAAGGAATGCTGTGCCATGAAAACCTCAGGAACTCACTATGTACCCAGCTTCTTAGGAAAGCACACACACTCATTCTCTTGCAGCAAACAGGACATCAGGTTGCACACAGTGAGACCTGGCTCATTGCAGGCACCCTGGCACAGCAGCAAGCCCAGCCTCACAAGCCCCTGCTCCCCAGCTGCACATCCCCTCCCGACACCGCGTCCTACACGCCTCACTTGTGCCACCAGGATTGTGGGGCTGAGCCCTAGCCTGGATTCCTGAAATGAACCAGCTGAAAATAATGTTAATAATAAACTGTTGTATCAACACAGCTGAGGAGTGATGAACTGCAAGGAGGAGGTGGAATTTGGCCAGAGGAAAACGCGTCTTTGGCCAGCTTTGCTGTGGAAATCCGTGTCTCTCTGATTGCTCCTCTCGGTTACAGCAGGGGTGTGAGAGAAGTAGCATTGACAGGATATTAAGAAGCTGGTTTGTGGAGACATTTAAACATTTTACTGCTGTTACTGCTGTGAATTTAAATAGCATACCCTTTTCTGCTACATTTTCTTACAGTACCTGCGAGGACGACAGGGAATGCAGTGCCACATCAGCCTGTGATCCCTGTACTCCAGTGCCTTGTTATAAACACTGGCCAGCAAGACTTTCCTAAAGAAAGACCTTACCCAAAGATGCAGTTGCAAGTGAACCTGCTGCTGGGAAGTTTATTCCCATCTTCAGTGGTCTGAAAGTGGCTTAAGATTATCACAAATTCCTTCTCTATACTAATGGGCTCATAGCCAGCTTGCTGTTCAAAAATCACAGTTTTTAATGGATAAAGAAGGATACAAGTAAGAAAAACAATCAGT
Organism: Corvus hawaiiensis; assembly: GCF_020740725.1. Classification (NCBI taxonomy): domain Eukaryota; kingdom Metazoa; phylum Chordata; class Aves; order Passeriformes; family Corvidae; genus Corvus; species Corvus hawaiiensis. Next base: position 7,516,976 of record NC_063220.1, read on the forward strand.
AATAGCAGATAAACTGTGCTCAGATACAGTCTTACATATTTGTATTTGTCACTACACTTTGAGAACCATAGGTGTGGGTGTGTTTGCATCCACACCTAACGCCCAAGGCTTAAAGAGCTGACAAATAGACCAGAAAAATGGAAAGAAATACACTTACCCTTATTTTACAGATAGAGATCTAAGACAGACAGAAATGAGGGACCTACCTCTTGTCATACAGGGAGTCAATAGCAGAAATTGAAAAAAGGTTGTCTGAATCCTGCCCAGTGCACTAATACCTGGACCTTTATACCAAGGCATGACCACTTCCAAAGGAAAGAGCTGTATAAATGGCTGAGGGGAAGCAGTGCATGGACAATTAATTATGTTTTGCCTGCCATTTCTTTCCTTCCCCCCAGTTACCTCCTGGCCCTACAGCCTGAATCATGAATTCTTGAAGAATTTTGTTCATTCAGGGAATCTATACATAGATGATAAGTAGAAGCTGGAGGAAAAATACAGAGATGATAGAGTAGGTGGATGAGGGTTTCTGTGTTACTAATGTATTTCAATATACTTGTCCCTGAGCTCTGAAGCTACTCTGAAGAAAGAGAGAAAAACCTGAATACTTGGCTTTTTACTCTAGGTGACAACTGCAGACACTAGGTGTGAGAGAGTACTGCAGCTCTTTAAAGAATGACTGATAAAGAGTTTTATTAAAAATAACAGGAGACGACAAACCCTCTGCTTTATTTCTTGCCCTGAGAACTTCCAGGGATTCCCTGTAGGTGCAAAAGATTCCAGATGACATTGGCAGTGGTAACTGCAATGGTTGAGGGGGCCAGTGAGGATTTTTTTTTAAAGCACTGATGGTATTTAAGAGCCTAAGTCCCACTGACAGGTAATTGCATTCCTTGGCTTTCCCTGAAATGCCACACCACAATTAACACCTGGAACAGCAGATTTTCTGCATTATTCCTCATAACTGCAGGTGATGTTAGATTAGATTTAATTTTTTATTACACTAAGAGTCTTTTTAGTTCTGCTAGGAATGAAGTTCTGCTCGGTCACCTCTTCAGAGTCCTGGCCTCATGTTTCTGAGGGCTCTTGGGCTCTGAAACAAGTTGCTGGGACTGGAACTGTTCTGTCACAAGAAACTCACACTTCCAGCCTTCTTCTCTATTTTCTCTCCCTGATGATACCATCCTTCCAGTGCCTCCTCCAAAGACATTGAACTGATAACAACATATTTCACCCACACTTGGTGTGCTGAATTTTGTTGGGTGCTGCTTTTTGAATTATAACATTGTGTAAATAAATTCAGCACAAGTTTTAGCCTGCACAATCTCTTTGTGTGCTCTCACTTGTGTGGATGGAAACCAGGAGATACACAAAGGCAATCACCAGTGCCACTGGCTTGAATAGCTTGTTAGAAAGTTTACATCTGGCACAAAGGCACACGTGCAAACTGTACTTTCTGCTCCTTGTATAAAGCACATTTGGGAACAGAGAATGACTGTAACAGAGTGAAGAGAAGAACGAGTGCTTAGTCAGTGTCTTGGCCTTCCCACAGGGAGCCACGTCTCCTTCCTGCCAGCAATCATCTGTACACTGGAGAAAGCTCTGAACAGCTACAACTCAGACACTGATCCTGCTAATCCTGCTAATCCCATGTCCTGGTGTGCTCCATCAGCCTGTGAAACACAGACTTGAACTTCCTCACTAGTGGCACTCTACACTTCAGAAAGGTGGCTCACACATCTCCTCAGACCCAGCCAAAAGAGGAGCAGCAAACGTTGCAGCCAAAGGAGCTGCACAGCTGTTGTGCCAATCATAAAAGAGCTCCTTGGAGGCCCATGGAAGATGGTCTGGTTTGTATCCACACACCAAAAGTCACTATTGGTCTCTGTGCACCAAGTCTGGCCTTCACTTTAGTCCCACCGTCTTAGGCAACAGCTTTTACACACAGCCAAAGTGGACCAGCAGCTATGGTAACGGAGTGAGAAAAACATTTTCCTTTCTCTTTTGTTCCTCAACCAGCACTGCCAAGCACAAGTATGTATTACCTTAGCCCACAAACACTGCGAGCTTTCAATTAAAGATGGCAACATCCATGTGGGAATAGTAACTGAAAGAATCCTCTAATCCTACAGAAACTTGTAGGTAGCTAAAAAAAGTGGAAAGATGCTGTGTGTGGATGCACATGTGTATGTCTGAGGAAAGGCACTCTTTGTACCAATAAACTTTAAAATATGATTTACGCTGTGCAGGCAGCAGCCTCAGACATCAAAGCTTCAGACTTAGTGCAGTGTCAAAAAACCATGAAGCTTTAAGGCTCGACCAAGCATCAACCCCAAGCTGAGGCAGAAGCTTTTACTCTTGAGACCGCTGACTGAATGGAGTAGATTGAAAAAAAAAAAAAATCACAAACCCCACAGCTCTCTAAAACTGCTGGTAGAAAAATAAATTACTAAATGTATGTTTGCTCAAGTATGTCTTTATTTATCCTGCTGTATTCTACACGTAATGCTTAAACTCCCTGCATTTTAAATGGAGGCTAAAACCAGCTGTATATGCACTAGCCAGCGAACTAGCAATAACAAATGCATCCAGCAGAGACAAGGTTTGCTTTTAATCAGAGAAATGAAACAAAGACCAAAGTAATACTGAATTAGGAATTTTGTCTCGTGCTGCAGAGTGGGTTGCCCTGGAGCCACACAGCAAGGTACAGTTCTTTCCTTCGTGCCTGCCTTTTTACAGAGCCGTGGGTGATCCACCCAGGGTTACTGTACCAGATGTGTGGTCAGGAATGGATTCAACAGCTGGGCAGAGAGATGAAGTGTTCTGCTGCCAGTGTTGTGGTAGATCCTGGTGACTCAAGGGCTACAAACTGCTTTGGCCTTTCTGTCCAGAGAGTAGAGCTGTGCCTAAAACTACTGTGGTGCCAAAAGATGAGATCTCCTTGTGCTGGAAAAAGCTCATTCAGCAAGGAACATATAGATCTAAACAGGGAAAAAAACCTGAAAATTTTATAATTTCTCTTATATATATCAAAAAAAAAAAAAAAATCATGGCAGAGATCCTAAAAGACTTTAGGGCCTCTCCCCTGATTTCAGCGGGAGTTCCACATCTGAGTGGCTCACAGAAACTGTACCAGGTACCCACCCAAGCCTTTCACATGGTCTGTGAGAGGGGGGAAATGACTACAAAGCCCTCTAGTGGGATTAAAGTCATATATTAACCTTTAGGCCATGTGGTTTCACCCTTGGATTTTGCCATGCTTGAGGAGGACACAACATTAACCAGTCAGCTTTTTGAACTTGTGACAGCCTCTGCTCCTACTGTTTCTGTTGAAAAAGGCAAGAAGCCAGTTTACTCTGGATTCCATACTCTCGTGTGAGGTGACTGAACTGCTGATGGGGGACACTGCCTCGCTTTCCACAGCACACTCAGATTTACAAACAGCCTGCACCAGCTGGTGGGCTGCAGCGAAATGATAGTTGGCATTAACGCTGCTTGCACAGCTTGTCTACAGGTCTACTCTGAGAGGATTTCATTATTTGAACTAGAATCAGGCTCCTAGTGTTCCGCACAGAAAAGGATTTCCTTCTTCCCATCAAGATTTCACAGACCAATTTCATGTTAAGGGATGCTGGTTACTGTTTCCCACAGTTTCATTTCCCTCTCCATGTGCTCACAGACACCAACCTCTTTTTGTGTATCTTTGTGGCAAATTTGCAGACTTCAGAGCTCCTCACCTCCAGCCTGCCTCGGGCAAATTGGCAAAAAGAATAAAAGGCAAACAACAACAACAGTTGTTTTGCTACAATACAAAAGAAAACTGAATCTCTTCCCGTTGGTAGCTAAGCCCTGCTGCTGACAAACAAGACGGAAGGGAAAACAAAGAGGAAGATGAAGGAGAGACAGAATGAAGATCCCAGGCAGGAGGCTGAGAGTCTTCAAACTGCCCTCACCTCTGCCACTTATAAACACTAAGATCATTTAAGAAGCACTGGATTGTAATTTCTGTAACAGGGCAGCAAACCAAGTTTAATGAGTTGGAACAAGTTCTCAATAGGTCTACAGATCTTCAGGAGGACTTTAATTGGGTGAGAACATATCTCAGGAGGTGGGGGATGCTGAAATCTTTTTATTAGTAAAAGATGTTACTAGGCATGGTAGCTTTTGAGAGGGAAAAAACTTTCATTCCTTTTGTCTCTTTTATCATAAAAATCTACTAAAGCACAAACTGTTCGGCTTTGCAATGAGTGTGCCTTTTGTGTCATTTATATTACCCTACTGTGCTCTTATTATTAAAAGTCTTATGCTTAAGAACAGCACTTGGAAAAACATGTTCTTAAGAGCTTGAAAATACTCCCTGCAATGCTTTCTTCCTTTACTCCCACCCCAGAATCCCAATCAACAAGTGGATTTTGTATTCAAGCTCCCCCGTCCACCCACGCAGTCACTTTGGTGAAATATTAATTCCTTTTCAGGTTCCAAAAAAAAAGAAACCCAACAAACCAAAGCCAAAAAACAACCTATTGGCCAAAAAACAACCTATTGCAAAACAGCTTAAGACACTCTACTCCCTCCAGAAAATGCCATCCAAGACCCTTTGGGTGTCCGGAGAGAGGAAGGTTACAGGGTGAGAGGTAAGAAAAGCTATTGCCCTTTACAAAGGAATGATGAATCTTAGTCAAGGAAAACCTGTCAGGACATGCAAATCTCGCTCAGTACACTGAAATCTCTGAGAGGTGTGGGGACTGTGGCAATCCTGACCGTCTTTTAGAAGAGGAGTTGCCTGAGCCTGTGTGCTGTTTGAGTTCACAGATTCCATGCAGCTGAGTGGTGTGAGTTATCACAAGCTCTAGACTAGAGCAGACATCAGAGCACTATCCTGCTACATGCAATAATAAGCATTTATTTTCTTTATTTTTTTCTTCATCCTAATTTAAATTATTTTCAGCAGTGAAAAGTGCTGGACTATCCAAGCATCATGGGATAGACTAAATTTGGGTGATCTACCCTAGCCCAAGAAACAGGGTGGGAGGAAGGGCCAAAATGGCAAGTGATGATCTCTACCCATTTAAGATACAAGCAATAACAGTAGAAAGTTTCCCAGTATCATCCTACAAAGTACTTGTGAACAGAACTGCTTCATTCAGTAAAGCAGGGCAGTCCTGTGCTGCTTCAGTCTGTGGAGAAGTTTTGGTGCATGGAAGGTCCAGAGCTTTTGGAGGCAGCTAAACTTGAGGCTCTGGTCCAGTCATGGACCAGACATGGCCACCACGGAGGACGTGATGGTCTGAGCCAACAACCAGGCCTTTGGAGAGCTTTTAACAGCATTCTTGGTGGGAATTCTAACCTAGGAGACACAGAAAACATCCAAAGCAAAGCCTTCAAGCAGAGTACTGTGTAGAGCTCTTGGCTCACCTAACTCTGAATCTGCCTGATAAATCCTCTGAGTAATCTGCCCTAAGGATACCAAATTATCATTGTACCCAAGCCCACAGCAACTCTCCTGTGCAGAAACGAAGCCTGAAAAAGGACTAGAGGACTGTATAGTCTCCATGGGTTTTTTCAGACTACAGATAGGGAAGTCAGATGCCTCCTGTGCCACTTGAGATAATGAGGAGCAGCAGGTTTTGCCATGGTCTCTTCAGAGGACTGATGGAATTTCTAGTCTGCCAGAAATTAATGCAAGCATATGAAAGTAGGATGAGCTAACACAGCTGCAATGACAAGAGAATGGGCAAAGGATTGATGTCTTGGGGAATCTCTCTTCTGATACTGTCCATCTCTCACTGAGAGTTTCGTAGCAAATGATTTTTAATTTCCCAGACGTACACTCATTTCCCCTGAGAGTATCTTTTCAGAGACTCAGATAATACAAGCTCCTGTGTATCTCTGGGTAATATTTTGCCCTTTTTAGAAAGGACTTTGGACATGCAGATCTGAAGTCAAAATTGCATGCAACTGATCAATGTTCATGGTCAAATATAATCAAATAAGACATTTCTCCTCTGATTAATTTCAAGTGCATTGTCAAAGGTGGTACAGATAATATCAAATTCACATTGCAAGTCGAAGGAGGCAGCACAATGTCTCCATACTTTTCAGCTGTCTGGTTTGATGAGACGGTAAGGATTGCTCCAGTCTTGGCAGGGAGGAGCACATCTCACAAACCCAGAAAAAAAGGAGGTGGTTTTCCTCATGGTTCACCAATAGGGGACAGCCTTTCGCATATTTGTCAGATTAACATATTCTCGGATGGCATTTCCCAGGGGGAAAAAAGTGTCTCAAGCAGTTTTTCAAGCTCCTGTGCACTGTCTGAACAGATAGTTATGAAATTGCATTGCTAATGCTTGCAGTGGAGAGGCTTTCTACTCTCTGCTACAATGAAAACATTCAAGGCATTGCTACACATACTGTCTCTAAAGGTAGAGAACAGCTTGCTGTGTTCTAAGTAGAATGCCATGCAGCTAAATGATGGGGCAGCAACCAGAGAATATTTCATGTGATGGAGGAGCCAAATTTCATTGTGAAAGCACATGCCAGCTCACCTCAGCCGAACTGGTTATGGTGCACTTTACTTGCAGCACATCAGCAATATATCTGCTCTGTCTCTTCTAGAAATTTTCAAATCCCCATCTCTGTCCCCCTCTCAGCTCATCTTCACTGTTTTCTTCCTCCCTCCCTCAAATGCTGTTTCCCAGCCTTTTGCCAAGTATTGTAGTTCTGTACCCAGAGAGACAGAAACATTTTAGTCTCTCCATCCCTTCTCCTGCTGCTGCTTTCCCCCTTTCCCCCATACTATTGGTATTTATGAAGGAGGGAAAAGGATTCTAAGGTGCTGACGTTAAAACATGTATACTTGGGCAAATAGGTTTCACACCTTTAATCTGTCCCAACTCAGAAGATAATAGGGTTACAAAGATATACTATTTACCAGACCAAGCTACTCACAGGACAATTTCTCCTTCCCCCTTCCTCCAGCAATGTAGATGTGTCCAAAGTTCCTGTTTGTCATTCCTTGGTAACATGGTTCTTTCATTACAGCCATCAGTTTCTATTTCTAAGTCGGTTTGTTCTGTCTGAGATCTGCTTACAGGCTCAATATGAATATAAAGGGACAAGGCTTAGTGCTTCAGTTTAGTATATATTTTTATGGAACCTATATGTCAGTAACAGTTGTTGCTTTGACTGATTAGACAGTGTCTAAGTAAAATGATTAAATATGAATAACACAGGATATTTATTCAGACTTAATCTCCCTCTCTCAATCCTCAAGACATTATCTGTTGAGAGTTGCTAATGCAGAAAATGTTGTTCCTATCATCCAGATAGCAATATGAGCTATCCCATGTAAAATTTGATGGATATACTTCCTCACAGGGAGGTGGGAGGTGGGCAGAAGGCAGGGTTTCCAAAGAGCAGGTTTGAAACACCATGCATCAGAGTTGTCAGCTAACTGCATATCAGATTTACTAACAAGCCTTACCAGGGCAGGGATTTCTAATTTATCACTGTCTCAAACTGGAAGGAATGCTTAAAATACATGGCTATTTTAGGTAAGACCTGAAAATTAGTCTCCATCTTCTTGCATCCCCCAGATCTTTACAGTGAAAACACCTGCAATGTCTGAGGGTGACAAAAGGCTGCCTGTTACACATCTGCAAAGAACAAATAGTAACATTCCACTCCATTAGTTCAAACCTACCTTAATTTCATAATAAAAAATGGCCTGTGTTTTGAACAATAAGTATCCACATCTGTGATAGGTGCCCATTACACTTTTCAGTGTAGTTCAGTTCAGCACCTACCATTCTGTTTCTCAGACAAAAAAATTTACAGGTCTCTTTGCCTAAAGGCTTCTTACAGCAGAGTGGAAACTGTTACCCAGAAAACTCCTTCTGGCCAGAAGTTTTGTCTGTAAAAAGCTGATTTCACCGCTCCTCACTGACTCGCCTTCTTCAGAAACTGGGGCTGGTTGATGTGCATTTAGGGTTTTGCAGACACCTGCTTCCTTCCAGACCCCAAATACATCCATCAGAATACGCACTGATAGAAACACAGGAAAGATGGCCCCCAAACACCCCAAATGCGTTTAAGTTATGTTCAAATTCTTCCCCTGAGGGTATTAGATGAGACTTAAGCCCTAAGTACATCATGAGTGCCAGGTCTCCTGTTCCTTCTCACTGCTTTTCAACAGCAGGGCTTGGTGTTTGATCTCTTGTTGAATGATTAAAGACAGAAACAGCGTGGTCACCCTCGTGTTATTTAATGCTGTTGTTCCTCAGTTAAGCAATTAGCACAGTCGCTGAGCTGTTTTACAGCAGGTGTTACTACTCTGAATTGTTCTACAGCTGCACAGGATCAAAGAGTCACAAAGGGAGTCCAGTGTGAAGATCTGCCACATGTTCCTTTAACTCGGCTTTGCTTGGTGTTAATAGTTCTGACTGTGGTCATTAACTCCCTTTCTCCGTAAGATTTTTTATTTCTTGCAACATATCTGAGAGTTTTGTTCCAGACTAGCAAGCCATGACAGCGAGCCAGGGAAGATGAGACTGATGGAATACAGCCAAGGCTGTGGCACTGTCCTGCAGAAATATTTTAGCCAAGAAAGGAAAGATCTCTCACTGCTTCAGTTAACATTATCACTAGTGTACTTAAGAGCCCTTAAGAATGTGTTGCTTGTTTTCAAAAGTCTAAATATGACTGCATAGCTAGGGAGCTTTAAGAATTATAATTTTATAGTATATCCTTGGGAAGCATTAGCAGAACGGGCCCAATAAGGAGAAAACAAGTCAAAACTGAAACTGTCAGCTGAGAAAAACAATAAAACCCTCCTCCTACCTCCCCAAAATATTATAGCCATACTTGTTCCCATGTTTCTCAAGTTTAAAGTTTCCTCCTGTAATAAAGGCTTTGCATCAATAGCTCTATTTCAAATTGGTGTAAACTTTCAAAGCCACTAATGATAGATATGACATCCCAATAGCTTTGGCAAAGGGCTTTCCAGAGCTTTACAAGCAGGTGTTGTCTCTCACAACTAGAACTCCAAAACATAACACACTCCACAGTCTATGGTGAGAGACAGGGAGGAACAGAACACAGTGCTGAAGGCAGAGAGAGGGGAGGAGAGGAAAACAGTGTCTCCAGCTACAAAAGGGACCAGAAAAGTGGGAGAGGGGGGGTTTGACAGCCCCAGCACATAGGGAGGATAAAGAAAAACACTCTAAAGTTGCATAAGATAATATGCAGCAGATAGTGTGTGAGTACAGCCATGAGCTACTGCTTTAATTGTTTTATTTTGTCAACATAACAATGAATACATATTTTACCCACTTAAGTGGCACTATTAAGACTTCACAGAACTCAGGCCTTCCTCAGTTAACCCCATCAGGCAATATGCATTCCAACAGCAGCTTCAAAGGTGTGGATTTCCACTCTATTTAACTCTACTAAGCTTGTACAGATCATAAAACTGTTAACCTGACAACTTGATGATAGCTCATTTTATTTTTCTCCTTCCCCTAAGCCACTATTCCTTTGCTCCTGTGTTTTGCTGCTTGACATCATAGGCTTTTTCTCTTCCTTCAAGGCCTGGCTTACTTTTCAGAGACACTCTATTGTCCTGAACATCTTGATAAGATTGGGAAGTCCAAAGTCTGTGGCTGGGACTCAAAGACAGAAAGTGTCTCCTTGCAGTCTGTCTTCTCATGCAGCTTGTGAGGCATCTTTCATTGAGAAATAATTCCTTTAAACCTGAACAGTAATGAGCACAAAAAAGGGTTGAGGGTTTTCTGGGAATGGTGTAAAATTCTCCCAGCAGTAAGGCAGAGTGTAAATTAGATATTTTACGGATAAATATTCTTTGGTTTAGGAAGGTTGATTCCTGTTTCTGCTGCCTACCACTGTTTCTCCTGTAGAACGTGCTAACAGTGAGACTCATGCCTTCCTTGGGGATAACTTGTCAAAGAGGATATGGATATGGATTCTATAATTTTTCCTCACTGTAAGGACAGATGTTTGCTCTGACTGGCAGATCTAAAGAATGAATTATTTTTCTCTCTGCTGAGATAGATATACTCCCTAGATAAATTTGAGCATGATCAACAGATATCTTCTTTAGAAGACTGACACAAAACTTGAAAAATGATGAACATGTCCCCTGGCAGGAACATCCTCTCTGCAAAGCAGTGACATAGAACTGGAAAAAAATGATCTATGCTCCTTTCCCATTCCATCATTTTATTCTGTGCTCTACACCTCTATCAAGGCAATCACAAGATGAAGGCTTGAGACAAAGTAAAAATATGGTATATTGCCAAGTAGTTTTTAATCGTATTTTTTGGCTTCTCCATTGTCCATTATTTCTTAGGAAGAACTTTGTTCCCTGGCAACCGGATGTTGAGTGCTACTTCCATGCTGTACAGGGAATTAAGACTTTTGTTTGTAACCTCTTCTTAAATCCACAGATTCAGGGCAGCTCAGAGAATAATGTTTCTCATATTGTAGAAACACCAGAGGAAGGTAAAAAGTGGGCCAAATCCTGCTGTGCTACCTATGAGCCAGGAGACCTTGACAGAGCTCCACAGCCTGCCCAGGTTCTGCTCCTGAAGAGGAGCAATCAGCTGTGATAGGAACTAACCGGGGGGCTCCTCCATGGTCACCATCCTCCACTGAAGAGGAGATGGCCAAAAATTACATGGGAAATGCCACTTCAGCCATTCAAGCTCCAGCACCTCCTTCCAGCCTAAATAGGACAGCACTTCTCCCTCCCACCTCTAAAGGAAGGAAGGAGAGAGAGGTATTGAATGAAACCCAAAAAACCAAAACCAAGACATAGCAAAGACTCCACCAAATCTACTCAAGCTATGACAGTGGACAAAATTATAAACCCTAAAAACAAGGAGGGAGAGACAGAGGAAAACCCAGTCAGATAATGATCCAATAATGGGCTGATAATTCACCTAGTCTAAAAAATGTGTACCATCTTGTTATTCAGTTCCCATTTCCCTTTTTCTCCGGACTTTTAATGAGTTGCCAGATGGAGCATCCACTGTGCAAGTGACTACATCAGCAGCTAGAGTTCCTTTGAAATGTCATTTGAATCTTTTTTAATAGTGACTTCATTTCTTGTCTGCATTGTGCTAGCCCCATGTCTATCCTAAATGGCCATGGAAAAGGCTGCCTAGAATTTAGGCACAGAACCCTCTTCAAATTGAGTTTAGTACTGGATACTGAACACTGTTTAACTACTTCTTGTGTTCCTCTGCTGCTTGAAGCAGGAGTCTCCTTGGGTTTTAAACAGTTTTAAAATGACCCTGTTATTGTGACAAATAACAGATGAGGCATGGGATGCAGTACTTACACTGTCTGGATACAGCTGTGATCAAGCATTGTTTAGCACCAAAACTTCCCCAGGATCTCATCTAGCTGTTGAAATCCTCCATCCCGAATGTTAAACCCAGCGAATGATGCACCAGAACTGGACACAGGATTCCAGGTGCAGCCTCAGCAGTGGTGGTACAGGGGAAGAATCACTTCCCTGGTCCTGCTGGACACACTATTCCTGACCCAAGCTGGGATGCCACTGGCCTTCTTGGTCACCTGAACACACACTGGCTCATATTCAGCTGCTGTTGAGCAGCACCCCCAAGTTCTTTTCTGCTGGGGCCACTTTCTGGCCACTGGAGAGGTGATGCAGCAATACCATAGCAACGTGCACACTTACAGGAGCCTCACTGAAACTTTGGAGTACCTCTAAAACTCCGACTGAACAACCAGTCTCTTGTATTTTATTTGGTCATCATTTCCACTTGCTTTGCTCTATTTCAATTCATACTGTAAATAGTTCTGAACATAAACTGTCTTTATTTGTTTCTAGAACTCACTGGGTGCCCAGCACTAATGATCACCACAGTCATTAATGGCTAAGAGGATTCTGAGTTCTGGCTGTACTTAAAAGAACTTCAAATATGTCAAAGCATGGAAAATGATCGTTGAGGTTTTCAAAATATTAATTAATATCTATCCCACTGCTAACCCCTAAACTTCCCATCTTTGTCCATTCCCACTTACTTTTTAAGGTGTGTTTATTCTCTCCAGTCAGTTACTTTGCTTTGGTTGTGTTGGAAGGCTGCAGCAATACACCAAGGATGTATTCCACACAGAAAAGCCACTGTAGTTGTACCAATTATTTGCGCACCACAGAGCTTCCCTTTTGTAATTGACTTCATACATTCATGTCTTCAATGCTAAGTGTGTAGCTTCATCACTGCACTGAGCTTTGTTCTGCTCAGAAAGCAAGTGCAATAATTTCCTGATCTGGGCCTGGGAGGTTTATTTGTGCAGACGTACTGAGTCCTAAAGCTAATGACATTTGCGTAATTGGGGCCCCATGCAGGGGGAGCACTGGAGTTGCTGGAGCCATGCACGGTGGCTGAGGCATGAGCTCCTCTCTGCCTCGCTCACTGTTTGCAGAGCTTCCCAACTTAGCATGTTGACTCCAGTTCCCCCTCCTCCATAACTAGAAAGCCTCAGGAATCACACCAATATCTCCCTCTCATTCTGTTCCGTACAAAATCTGACAGGGAAGGAAAGCTTGCCGAGCTCGCTACTTCACTGATTGTGAATGTGGAGTATATAGCACCTATTTTTCTTTGTTCTGCATCTGCCCATAAAGAAAATTAAGGTGGGCAGAACTCTACTACAAGATTTAAAGTAAGTCACTGGTAAAACAAACCTGTTTGTAATGGAAATATGAGATTTAAAGTACATCACTGATAGATAAAATAAGTCTGTTTGTAATGGAGATAAAAGCTATTTGTATTGCTGTGGTACAGGGTAAACATATTTTTTTCAGTCAATACTAAACTCACCAAGAAATGCATTTTCTTTTGTCCAGAAGCTATTCCTGAATTCAGGTCAAATTTCCTGATGGTTGCATCTGAGGAAAAAAAAAATTGAGCCAGGACTCTCAGAAGAGCTGTTAGGTGGTTTTGTTACCTTTGACCCAACAGCTTCATGCAAAACCACTCAATTAATTTTTAATGAGGTCGTCTTCCTCTATGCAGAAAGCATGGAACTAAATAAATTACTGCATTTTGTAAATTTTGGTGATTTCTCACATCGTTTGTTTCAATATTTCAATTTTGATTTCTTCTGCCTGAAACAGCCCTACATTGCACTCATCTTGACTTATTACTTCAATTTATACAGGGCTAGATGAATTACAGAGATGCTTTTAATAGCAATTTTCACACTTCCAGTGTCTAAATTTTGGAAGTATTCCCAATAATCAGCCTTACCTTTGAATTTTCTGGTCTTACTGTTACCTGGAAGATTAAAAAAAGCAAACCATATAAAATCTGAAAAAGGTTTTTAAAACAAGCTTGTCAGAAGGAACATCATATTCTAGAGGGAATGCCAGGACAAGCTGCAGGGTTATGGCTTCTCAGTCTCCATGAGTTATCTGGGATTCCTCTCACCTGCTCTCCAGTTCCATAACCAGCTGCTGCAAAGGTAGCATCTCAAGAAGAGGTTGAAATACTACTAATAAAAAAAAATCTGCTAACCAAATCCACTCACCTGTGCTGACAAAACTCATTACAAATCTTGGTCTCCCTTTTCAGGGAATTTTTCCAAAGTCCGTTTACTTGAAACATTTCTCCCAGCTTTGATCAAATGCCTAAAAAAGGGAGAGGCTGAGAACTGAGACAGGTATGGAGACCTCAAGAATACCTAACTTTGGCTTTGCAGATTTAAGTAATATTAAGTGAGGACATTTCTGGAGAGCCCGGGTGGTCATCTGAGATGTAAGGCTGGGCTGAACAGCAGCCACACAACTAAACCCTTTGAGTCCATTAGCCTGAAGCTGTAAATGAAGAATGCACTCAGCAAAACACTGACCTCAGTGAAATGGGAGGGAAAAGTCCCTTTTTCCTCTGAAGGGGAATGGGCAGGTTGCAGGAGTTCACCCAGGATATTGTATAGCCTGTAGTTTTGAGATGGGAGGCCCCTTTTTTTTTTAAGACCAATGTGCAATAGTTGAAATTGAGCTGGCAGAACCTGCCTGGGGAACAAACTCACCTTTTATTAAAACAAAACAAAACTTGCCAGAGCTGCTAGGCTCAACACAGCTTGATTAAAGACATTGGGGAATTTACTAATCAAGGAAAGGGCAGAGCATGGAAAAAATAAGAAGCGCTAGATCAGTTAAAAGTAGCTGGAGAAAACCCTGAGGCTCTGCAGCTGGTCATTACTGATGCAAGAGATATACTGCCTCATGGAGAAGGGATATAATGGGAGAAGAGGAACACATTAATCTGCAGAGCTCAGCATTAGGGCTGGCTAATCACATGCAGCACTAGCAGCTGTAGAGCACAGACCCCCTTCTTAGAGTAGGGGCCTTGCTACAGATCCCTGTCTGTCATGGGAACACGTGTTACCACATCTGTAAGCCTTAAGCAATGCAGCTCACTCCCACCCTGCCATGCCAAAGGAGATTGGTGTGAAAAGTAACTCCAAAGTGTGTCCCCAGCAAGTGCCAACTGAAGGTACTTCAATGAGCTGATCCAAGCAGCACTTAATCCTTCAGCCACAGGTTATCTCCAGCCCTGCTGGGAGTCAGCCCTGCCAGAAAGCATCACTGGAGAGGCTTCAGCTAAAATACCTCTTCTGAAGGCACTTCAGTGCAACAATGTTAATTGCTGATTGTGATTCCCTGCCTCCTACAAGACAGCCTGAGAGTGAAGGTAAGGGGAGGATGCATGAAGTGAGCTCCCTGAGGCAGGTGAGCAACAGGTGTGTGTATTTACCTAGACATAGATAAAGGCATAAAACATACTCAGCTTATTTTCACACTCTCATCAGTAGCACTGGGATAAGGAATCCAAGGTTTCACCATGCAGAATCCATTTCTGCCTTGTTGAAGACCTGCCTGAATCACATTCAGGCTATGAAGAAACTGATTAATAACAGGACTTTAGGGCACATGGCTGCACACCAGGTCAGACCAGAGTTTCACCAGGCTCCTGTACTTGCTGTATGAGAGAGAAGGAACTGAGGTTCACCAGGGTCTCGTATAACTCAGTCACTGTCCATGCTTCTCACAAAGACAGCTGTATAATCTGTAGGTGTGTTTTCAGGCCTGATCTCTGCTGCCAGAAAGAACATGCACCAAGCTCAGTGTAACCTGCCTCCTGCTCTCAACCAAGAAACTCTGTGCCTGTGTTAAAAAGCAATTAATTCATATTTGCCAGTGTATGCCAATACAAAAGAATGGCAACAAATCTTTCTTGCCCTGCTGCATTTCAGAGCTTGCACAAAAGTTTCTGCCCCCTCCACCTCTCCTCCTGTCTGCCATGAGAAGTGTCAGAAGATGTCAGATTCCAATGCCCAAATTAAATGTAGTAATCCGATCAGAATGAAATGCCAAATGAGTCACCTCCTGCAGCAGCCTCTGTGCCACCTGTCCTTTGCTCTGCCTCTTAGCTTTCATAGTTTGCTGCTCAATACAGTGTCCAAGATAATATAAAATGGCCCTGATAAAGAAGGAACTAATGGATAAAAACACCATGAGAGCTTATAGGTAGAAAACTGCACTATAAGCAGATATAAGTGATGACATTTGTGGGGAATGTGCCCTATACGCTTCCTTTTTAATGGAAAAGGTGATGTTGATAGAATAATTCTGAAATTTTCACCTCTCTTCTAAACGGCACATAAGTGAGACAGTGGCAGTGTTCTCACCATTGAACCTGACAGAAACATGTGTTCCCTGATTCCAGAAGGCTGCAATAATGTAAAAAGTGGTATGAATCTGAACCAGATGACCAGGTGGGGACCTGAACAAAGAACAATATGGTACCAATAGCTTTTTGTTGAATTAGGCACCAGTTCTTGTTCCTGAGAATCAAAGGAGAACATAATATAAAGAAGTTATCTGCAGCTTTTGGTTTTGTTTTGCTTCTTAAGAAAAGGTAACATACTCATGAACTCTGAGCTTGTGTCCTAACTGGGAAACAGAAGGAAAACTTCAGTAAATGTCCATCTGTAATTCCTTCTCATTCTCATTCCATCAGCAAGCCAAAAGAAGGAGTTCTGCCCTAAAATTTAAGAACACTCAAAAATAGGCTCCACCCCACGCACCTACTTTTTCTCTTTGGTAAGTTCAGTGTAACTCACTGCCTAGGCTTCCTAAAGTGTGACACTTCAGTAAGACACTACCATGCCTCCCAGGCTATCCTAAAAAATCAGATCTCTTCTGAGAGGTTCTCCTTCTGAAGCAAGATATATCCAAAATAGAACAACCAAAACAAGCTCCCAATTCCTGCCCTCTTAAACACTGGAGTTTTTCTGCTTCACATACTTGCTCCCCATGCAGCCTTAAGTTCTCAAGTCACCAGGCCAACACCTTCCAGGCCAATCAGATTTTATCAGCAATAACTATTTGCTGCTACCAAGGCTAAGAAAAAAGGCAAAACAAGAGGAGGACTAAATGGTGGGAAAGCCTGTTGAAAGAAAAGATCGATCCAGTAGAAAAGTTGGCCATGTTGAGGGAAGATGAGCCGTCCACACTGTGTAGAGCAGTTTACCTTCTCTGTATTCTTTGTCCTTTTCCTATATCTGGCTGGCTTCCTAAGGCTCGAAACATCTGATAGCAGGAAGGTAACACTGTCCTAAATGTCTCCAGAAATCTGCTTGCCTATTAGTAATTCCCTAGAGAAACTGTAAAGAAAATCAAACACCAGACTTCACATCCTGAGCAAGGCTGGTTATGTATATTTAATAAAAGGAAACATACATTAAGATAAAAACGGGTGTCCATGGAAACTGCATATCTATCTTTAGAAAAAAACCAAAACAAACAGCACCCCACATTAAATTTTACACATGATTTTCTTTCACATACAGTCTCCCTCTACCACTTTTGGTGTTATGTATTGGCTGTCAGAGATCCTCACTGCCTGCCTATCACTTTGGCATCTCCAGGATGATCTCAGCACTGTGAAGCTCTGAGATCTGTCATGTACTATACACAGCTCGGGCTGCACTCTGGCTTCTCTGCACCAGGCAAACATGGGCTGCCGCAAAACACTGGGCAGGATGCCTTGCCCCTAGGATTAAGAGCTCTTCAGTAACTTCTTTTGTAAGGGGTTAGAGGAGGGGAAAACAAAGCAAAATGAAACAAAATGGCACGGGGAAGCCAGAAGCAGCCTGTACTCAGCAAAGAGAGAAGGAGGAGCTGTGCCCTGAGCTCTCACTGGTCTCTGTCCTCACACTCTGCAGGTACAGGGGATAGATAAGAAACATGGATATATGTCATGGGGACACAAGGATCATCCATGGGTTATTTTCAGCAGCTACCCTGAGCCCATGGTGTTGTAGCACTTCAAAGCTACAACCAGCAGCTGTCCTGGTGCTTTATATGGGGTAGCTGGGCTGCAGCTCTGAAAGCTGGGGTTCATGCTCAGGACAGAGCATCGAGCACATGCATGTGGGGCATCAAAAACCATTGAATCATCTTGTGGTTCTCTCAGCTCCAGCTCCCAGAGCAGTGCTGAGCACCAGGCAGTGCTCAATGAGCCTCTTTGTTCCCAGCACCAGCTGCTGGGCACTGTGATGAGAGCTGCAGTAAGCAGAGGTTTGCAAGAGATGCTGGAGACAGACAGCAAACGAACAGTGCTACAATTAGCACCGGGTGTACAATCAAACTTCTATCAAAATGAAAGCAAAAGTCGTCTCCTTCAACATTTTACCTTTAACAAGCAGGCAAATATGCCAAGTCTATCAGCTGGCACTGGTGCAGCTCTGGGAAAAGTGAATTGTACACACTGGGACATACTGGGTGATACTCAAAGGCACCACCTAATTTGTGGTGACAACAAAGGTCACCATGGAATATTTGACCTCTTCCAATCTGTTTCCATATGGATCCTACTGTATAAATTGCCATAGCACTCAGCAGCTTTGAGGATCAAGACCTTACCATAGAAAAGCAGTATCCCCAGCTACCACCTTATTACCATTGTTTCCAATAGAGCAGTGATTTTCTCCTCTTCAGTAACACGGAAATTAAATCCAGTCCCTACTGCATTTTTAATAGCACTAAGAATTTCCACAGTGGGATCAGACATTTAAACAGAGAGCAGCAGTTTCCCACCTCACTCCACAGAACACTGGCAAATCCAACCTCTACCCTCCTTGTCCTTTTCTTCAAGTCTCTGCACAAATTCTCTCTGTAGCTGCTGCCTTTCATTTAACTTGCTCTTAAGGAAAGACATCCCAAAGGGTTTAGTTGCCCAATTACTAGACAAACATAACCACACACAGCTAAACAATGCAAATAGATTCCCTTCCTCATGCAATACACTTACTTCAGGCTTCACTATGCATTCATAAGCACATTTGGTTTCCTCCCTCCTTCTCTTCTGTGTTCATCTTGAACATCCTGTTCCCCCATTATCATGCCAAGCATCCATAAATTCATTCCATGGCTCGATTCTCCTTACATTCCTGAAACTAGGCACCTGCAAAGTCTGCATGTTGAAGGTCCACTGCTGCAGGTGGAGCCATTCAGGAGCAGATCCACCAGCTCAAGCAGCAAGCAGAGGCTACCTGGCATTGTCCATATCATCCTGCTGTAGTGCTCCCACTTGTGCTGCTCAGAGCTCGGACTTTCCACAGTCTTTTTCAACACCACTCTTAATTTTTTCTGGAAAGTACTCTGGCCTGTATGTCCGTGGTAGAGATGACCTGGCCAAGATAATTGCATGGGAAATCTGCATGTTCCACACTGCAAGGATTTCATGTCTGGCATCAAGCATCATACACATACAAGGCTGATTAATAAGGGCTGAGCAGTCAAAGCACAAACTTGTAGGTGGCCCCTATGCATCAGGTGTGGGACCATCCATAGACCATACACACTGCTCTGTTCCAGGACTTCCTGGCAGCCTGTGGAAAACAGGGGATCAAATGCTTCAATGCAGCAATACTAGATAGGCTCAAGAAAACGCGGTCATTGAGGAGGATGGGTGGCAAGAGGAAGGGAAGAATGTGCTATGTGGCCAGCAGCAAGGATACAACGACATACAGGAAGCTGCTGGGAATCCAGAATATCAAACTATGGCTGGCAGACACCTCATTTCACTTACTATTCCATTTGCGATTTTTTTGGTCATCTGTTTTGCTCCCAGCACTGAGTTTGTTCTGTGTGACTCGCCAAGGATACATTCTAAATATATTTCTTCCTGTCAGGGTAAGAAATGGGTTAAGTTAGCTTAGAAGCAGGTTTATTCTCCAACCAGCATCCTTATGCCTTAATAAAGTCAGATAACTGTATTACTGGGGTAGCTTGAAAGCAGACAAAATCTGCTTTCTGTTTTTGCTAAATCCACAGCTAAATGATTTTTGAGGGGGATGTTTTCATGGGAGATAAAAGACTAAAATCAATGATAGGACTGTCTGAAGACTGAAGTTTCATTTTATCTCCCCAAAAATCAGGAGTCAGCTATTCCAGTCACTCTCTATTAAGTTTTGGTTCAAAAATGTCACTTGTACTCACAGCAGTGCTGAAAAGACTATTTATCTGAATCCAACTGTAGCATAAAGATTCTCTTGGAATCTTTTGTTTACTGAATGAGATAAGCATACGTAAGTAATGCCATTTATTGCAAAAAAAGGACTTGTATGTGATATGAAACTGAAACTGTGATATGTGACTAAAATTAATAACAGTAATCATAAATGGTTATAGAGAATGGTGTGAGGTCTAAGTATAACACAGGCATACACTTAGATATCAATCTGTGATTTAGGGAATTTAGGAGAAAAGTGCCTGACAGTTCAGAAAAGGAAAATTATCATCTCTTCCAAACATTTTTCAAGAACGGCAACCAGAGTATAATGCTCTAAATTGTGAACTTTGCTGTCATAGCATGGTGATGGGTCTGTAGTACATCTAAATCTGAGTAAGAACCCTGAGTTAGAACCACCTTTCAAGATGAAAGTTAGTTGAAGGTTTCACAATCTAAAGGGATGAATATTACATAGTTTCACCTTCCTGATTTCACAATACCGTGACATTTTTTCAGAAATACAAGCTTCTATAAAATGCCCAAAAACTTAGTTTTGTCCGAGGTAGCCAGGCAGCAGTTCCTCAGTTCTGTATCCACGTGGCCACTGCACCCCAAGAAGAGTTAACAAGGGTGAGGCAACATTGCTGTCTACAGTAACTGGGTGACTGGAATAGACGGTCCTTGATGTGCTAGTCCTAAAATCCTGATTTGCCAATCAGTCTTCCTTTGCAGCTGGCTCTGTCTAGAGACTCCTGAGAGAGGAATTAGGATTAAATTTTTCTTTCTAGACACTATTCTCTTTAAACACAGATCTAGCTGTAAAGCGCGACTAAGTAGAAATGAACCCTCGCTCATTTTCTCTTTGCAACTAACTTCTTTTACAAAGAGCTTAGTCTCCAGCTCAGCTAAGCCTTTAATTGTGTGCTTAACTTTAAGTATGTGCTTAATGTCAATGGGACATATGGGTAAGTATGAAACTGTGTGTTTCGTTGAATAGACTAACTTACCTCAAACACTTTAATGTTTTTGCTGAACTGAGGCCCTGGCAAATAGAACAACAAAAAACATTTAATGGGATATTGAAAAGTTTCCTAGTATCAGTTGGTAAAACTAGTATTTAAAGTTTTTTCTCCTGAGTGGTATAATTACATCAATAACTCATTTCAGTTCAGCCTAGAAGGAGAGATTTCTTTGAACGTTAATTGAAATGTGGGAGCTTAAACTCAGTAACTGAACTCTCTGCTTTTGGGTGTCTTTGATCAGAATGTCAAAGATGTTTGGATAATTACTGCTATTACATCAGTGCTCATGACCTTGCCATTAAAACACATATACATATCCTCTCTCATTCACTGCATTTCCAGGATTACTCCATTCCTGTAGGTACTCAGCCAGAAAAGTGATTGAGTGATTATCACACATAAGAATGCCATAAACCCAATGCATGCACTCACCAGGATTTCAGGGCTGCTGTGATGGCACCCTGCTGAGATCCTTGCCCCTGATTTATGTACATTCTTGTTACTGAGCAGTGTTAATAGTGGCTCTGAAGCAAAGGGGAGGTATGAAATTATGAACACCCTCTCATTGCTGCTTCTGTTCTTGAGTCTGGGAAATTTATCTTTCACGAGTTCGTGTACTTAAGTACTTCTTTCACAAGTAGTTCAGTCATTGCATTTAGCATCGTTTGCTCTGAAACAGACGCTACTCTGAATCAACTGAGGTGAGCAGTTTTTGAAAAGCTATACCTGGCAGACAAAAGCAGTCTGCCTTTTGGCAGCTCTCTTTCCTTTCCTGTCCCTGAGCTCACCCTGCAGCAGGATGAGGTGTTACCCTGTAAAAAAGAATAAATGCCATATACAGGAAGAGTGTTTCTCTTCTCTCTTGCCTTATCCAAACGTGTTCTACTCTTGTCTGTCCAATAGCTATTGCATCATATTCAGCCTCTACTTGTCCTCTAAATCTTGCCAGAATCTACATTTTGCTCTTCAACTGAAATTAATGACCACACCTATTCATCCTTCTGACATGTCTGTTCTCATTACTCCTTCATCCTTTGACCCCTCCTGGTGTCATTACCATACTAATATCTTTTACCTTGTGTGTCTTCAGCAGCCGGGGCCGTTCTTTCGCATGACTTAGTACAGAGCAGTCCTAGAGAGTCAAACATTTTCTAAGGGCTCACTAATATTTTTCTTCATTTCTTTCCCATGACAGGCCACAGAAATATTGGGCAGTTATACCAATATTTCAAAAAAGTCTCAGCAAAACTCTTTCATCTAATGGCTATGGTTTTATTTCACAATCTTGGCTATGTTTCAGTGAAAAGAGAAAGTCAGTGGCAAGTTAAAAAGGATGATAAACAAGACTACTTATAAGCAATATGCCAATAATTATGCTGTTACTGCATTCAGTTTTTAGTGCCATGCCTTCCCAATTTGTTTCCTTCAGCATTTTGGGACAGCTTAGACAGTTAGCAGAAACTCATGTCACTGCTCCTCTGGTTTTCCTTTTAAATTCTGATACATAATATTTGTGTTGCAGCTCTCACTAGAGGTTTCTTCGTTCTTTTAAACACTTCTCTTGGAGATTTAAAATTGAATGAAGCACATATTCCTATAGGTCTTTCATTTTGTAAACATTTTCTTCTTCAAACAAAAATCTGCATTCTGGGTCATATTTGGAGATTTGTAATGTCTCTTAAATGGACTGTAAAACCAAAGGGATCATTACGATAATCTATTTTAAATTAACTTCTGTTTAAACAATAGTACATTTTTCAAAAAGATATTCAGAGGGGGAAATACATTCTGATACTAGATAAATTGTTCTGGTAATCAATTACCCTGACTTTTAAAACATTGTGGGGTTTTTTTTAAGTCTATATTTGTTTAGCTCCAACTTCCATCCACTAGATACTGTTAATCATTTTAGAGATGTATTCAGACATATTCAGAATTGTGAAACAGATATTTTATGTAGATATTGAAAACTGGTATCAATTCACTTATTAGCCCACTCTTAAAATAATTGAATAGATTAATTTTCTTAACTCACAGACTTTTGGAATTTCTTTTCCACAGGCTTAGAATCATTCCTTTGTTCCTCTCTGAACGTTTTATTGTTTGGGATTTTTTTTCCTTCAGATTTTTTCTTCATGTGTGCAAACAAGATCTGGACAGAGAATGCTAGCAATTATCTCAGTCATGCCATGAACTCATCTCCCTCCTGCTTGACATTCCCTCACTGCTTACCCATTCAAAGCTAATGGTTTTCTCTCAGCCATTATATTGAACAGGGAGCTCACATTCAGACACTACCTATCACAAACTCTAAATCTTCATCACTATCACCGTATTTCAAGGGTACTTTTCTGCTATTCTGTACATGTGACTGGAATTCTTTGTTCCCAGGCATATGACTTTGTATTTCTCTGTATTAAAATGCATATTGTTCAGATGAGCTCACCTTACAAAATGATGCAAATCCAGAACATAGAGATGATCTCCTCTGCCATTATTTACCACTGCACTAATTTTTTATGTCACCTGCAATATTTACTAGCAGAGATTTTTTATTTTCTTCCAGATTAATGCTCAAGAATAACTAGCATTAGGCCAAGAACAGATTACTGCTATAGGATGCAGATTTTTAACCACAGTACTTTTGAAATCCATCTACTAAATATATCTTTCAGCCAAAGCACAAAATGGTTTGGAATGAGCTCTTGTATACTCTATAAAACAGTAGGGAAAGGTTAAGCTCTTTTAAACAATAAAAATCTAGCTGACCAGGCAATAGATTGCAAGCTATTGTTGCCATCTAATAACATTTTAGACTATCCAGTCATAAAGTTTGAATATCATCATGGGAATAAAACAAAACCACATTGTGCAGCTAGAAGAAATACAGTCCCTTAGAAATAATGCAAGACAGCTTTCTCCTTCAAATGCATTAAACTGAGTAGCTCTGTGATAAATACTCAGTTCAAAAACTTTTAAAATCGTATTTATTGGGTAGAGAGAGGCATCTGCCTACTTTGACCCCAAAATACAAGCAAAACTTGGAGAGCGTGCTTGCTCTGGAAGGGATGCACAGAGGCAGCACCACATAGGCATCCCTCATCTCAGGAATGGCCTAACATATATGGTAGCATCACAATAACCTAATTCTGTCCTTTCTTTTTCTTAGTCAGCACAGCACACAGTAATCTCACATGAGCCTGCATCTTGCAAGTTATGCAGGGTTTTGGCAGAACTGTCGCTTCCCTTACAATACAATGCATTTGGGGCTTGTGTTCATTATTAAAGAAATAGCATTTGTCTAGGACTAGTCAGTCCAAATGCAACACTTTAGGTTTAATTTTTAGTGATATATCTGGGTCATATATCGCTATGTGATATACAACAAAACTGTATATTTATCTAATCTTTTAGTAGGAGGGATACAATTATTGTGATATCAGAATAACTCTTTGAAATTTTTTCTTCTGGCTTGGGTGCAACTATTTAGAAAGAATAATCAGTTAAAAAAAAAAAATTGCCAAAGGTTTTATATGGATTTCAGAACTTCTTGCCAAGAAACTCCTGTATTTCCACTCCTCCAGCCTTTCAGGCCGAGTCTTATCTTATTACCCAAAAAAGTAAAATATCCTGGATTTTTATTGCCTTCTATTTTCATCACTTTAAATGGGCAAAAAAATATTATTTCCCTTTTTGGCTTTGCAGCAATTTAGTCAGATAGCTGTGGTCTGTCTTGCTTGTTACTATGATCCACATGCCACAATCCAGACAAATCAATCTGCTCCCATGGTACTGTTACAAGAGAGGTCACAAGTTGCTCTTTGTCTTAGTCATCTGCACTAATGTAGGACCTGTCATAATGCATTTTAAATGGGGATTGAAGATTTAAGCCTTTGCACCTTAACACGAGAGTTTTGTGCACAGACTCCTCAAGTCTTAACAGGTTAGATATATGCAATATTTCTTCCCTCTTCTATTTTTACATGGTGTTACAAGATTCAGCCAGTAATCTATATGATAAAAGGGGAAATACAGCATTTGTAGCAGCTCTTCTCTTCCCATATAATGTGCATCTAAAGAAAATTAATATAGTGAATAAAAACATTTAAAACATGACTTAAGAGTCTCCTCCTCTTAAATATTACAGACTTTCTTATTGCCAATAACACGATGTAGGTATTCAAGTATTCTTCAAATTTACAAGCTTTTACTATGTTAAATATTTTTGCTTAAGGCATAATATATGTTTTAACAACTCCAGCATGTGTGAACCATTTTATAGCCCAGAGCTTCATGGAAGTAATAGAGGTTTAAAGGTAATAAGTCTCATCTATTTTATGAAGGAGGTGAACTACCTTGACACACTCACATTTTGTAGGTATTAGGGTTTCCAGGTGCAAACAGAATTAGACAGACGGGGTGGAACTGTTAGGAAAACTGAGTTTAGTCACATGAATTGGATTTTCTAAAAGGGGAAACATAAAATCACTCTTTCATTATCCTTGCATCTGACAAAATGCATTATCATATGCTTTTGCTTGTATAGTGTAAAGACCGTTCAAAACAGATACAATTGCAAATCAGGAAAGATCACACTTATGTGGAGCCCTGACAACGTGATCTCATCAAGCTAGAACTTGAAATTGCAAGTGTCACTTCAGATAAGATCAGAGAACATTTCCTGTCCCAATGATGTGACATTATCAGGTTTGAGACTGTAGCAAAGGCACATGCACAATTTTGTGAACTAACAAGGCAGATTGAGAACACACTGGTTGGCAGGATATTTTAGATCCTGAGATTGCCTTGAGCTGGGCATAATTACAGCTCATTTTTTGCACATGGGAGAGCCATCTCGAAGACGAAAAGAGCAGAGTATTCGCTGAGGAAAGAAAAATGTTGATCTTTCAATTAGCATAAGTTCAAACATCTGAACTGTGTTTCACAGCGTACAGACAGCTTTTGGTGAAAAAATCCATCTTCTGTAAGGCAACTCTTCGATGGCTGTGCTTCCATTTGCATGGGAATCATTTAACATATAGAATTCTACTTTTAACTGTTATATATTTAAGCTTGCTTGCAAAAAACCCCAAACAAACAAACAAACCAACAAACAAACCAACAAATCCCTGCTGCTATTAAACTACTTAAAGTTCATCCTTAAGACAGGTCATCAGGAATTTATTAGCAGGACTTTTCTGTTCATTTCAGCTTCTGAACTACAAAATAAACACACTGTTCACAGCCATAACGAAAGGAGGGAGAGGAAGCAAGTAAGGTTTCTTGTCTCTCTGCCTATTTTTGCACTCTTTAGAGCTAGTAAAGCTCACCTAGAAGGTAGGTGCCAGTCCAAAACAGGTCTCCATGCTTTAAAATCAGTAATGGGGAAGATGCTGAAAGTCACAGAAGAATTAGTCATACGAAAGTGTTTGCAAACACTGAAAACCTGAAAGCCATTAAATGCCTCTCCTGACCTGGAAATTCCTTAGCACCTACAATTTACTTTTAATTGAACAGTTGCTAAAATACTGCTTGTTCAGGAAGACTTGCTTTTTGGATTTAAGTGTCCTTCATGACTTTAACTCTGTCACATGGCTAAAGATCCCTGGAAGTCAAGGCTTGGGAGCACCTCCACTCTGTTGAAGCCATGGCAGTCAAACATACACATCAGTATTTCCATGATGGAAGACACGTAGTCTATCGTGGTAAAGCAGCTGGAGGAGACAGAACTGTGAAGTGCTTTTGCCTCACAGTTATAAATAAATGTACTTAGGAATAAAACATTATTTTATCAAGCATATACATGGTCTACTCAGAAGCTATGTGATTTCATGCAGCATGGGCTGCAGCATTTGAAATACTAATTCCATGGGCAGAAGTTTACAGTAGGTTATTTTTACCCAATGTATGCACCTACTGTGATACCAAAATAATTTAAAAATTAACATTTAAATGGAGAGCATCCAATCCCCCACAAAACCAGTATTTTTCTCCAGTGACTCCCCAGCATATTAAGACCACAGTGATTGACAACACAGAAAATTATAACTTCAGTGCATAACTAAAAAAACTCATGGTGAATGTGTTTTAACATCATGGCTCTGGTTTCAGCTCCTCATTTTTGCACAAATGTTCACATCTGTTGAAGAAAAAACACCATGCATTCTTCATATTAACAAACTTTCTTGCACTGATTAACGCAACATTTCATGAGACCTGAAAGAACAAAGTTAAATGAACAAGAAGCAAAAACTTATGATGGATGTGTCCCTCATAGCATTTAGATCTTTTCCACTTGATTAAAAATTCCTAGTTCCTCTTCACTGAATTGTTTAGTTTTTTAGCAGTCTCTGTCCTGATTAAAACAAATTAGCATCAAAGATCCCCAGCTGAATGAGGAATCATTAATTGAGAAACATGCAATGCTCCTTAATTACCTTAGAACAGTCAGAGAACAAATAATCTTGGATTTCAAAGGGGTTTGCACGCACTGTGCACCGTGGGCTTATTCTCTGTGTCTGCTGGAATAAAACTAGACTTGCCTATACCGTTGAGGGATATCAGTACAAGCCTCAGTAAACACATTGTAGATTGTTTATCTAAAGTGAAGAAATAAAATAGTGAGGCAATGGCTGGCTGGAAGAGATAGATGTTTCCATTTATTATGTTGACCATAGCTTTTGATTTGCTTTGCATATTTCAACATTGACCGGGAAACAATGAAAGGTGTTTGTTATTGATACAAACTGAAGTAATGTTGGAGATGGAGCAGGAGTGCTTTACTCAGAAGCACCTAACAAAATGTCAGACACGAAGGTGCAGAGAGTAACCATGCACTTTGAAACAGCAGGAAAAAAGGCAAAAAAAATTCATAGAAGCTGGCTCAAAAGGAATCTTAGGATTATTTGCTATGTTTTGGTCACTTGTTCTTTGCTACACAGTTCTCTGATTGTTATTTTTTTAAGCTATGACTCAGGTCAGCTAGTGCCAGCCTTCACAGGAGAAGGAGTAACTGACTTTTTTAAGGGCACAATATACTTACTGATATGAATATCTTAACATTTGTTTTGCTTCACCAGCTCATAGAAGAAATCCTGCAGGAAAATGTCACTCAATAGCACTGAGTGTACTGGAGTAGGGCTGTTATTTACGTTGCTTTGGCACTAAGACTAATCCAGCAAGTGTTACTAACCTCAAAACTGGACAGGAAAATTAAATGCTGTGTAGAGCTACCTGAGCTTGCTGGGAACAAGCTGGCATGTCCCAGTGCCAGGCTCCTGTGCTCTCTCATGGAGCTAATTAGCTCTGCAGAGCAGTAAGCTATTAGCAGGGGTGCAGGACAGTGCTGATGCAGCTATGCCCTTCTGGTACACAGACTAACTCACCTAGAATTAGCTGGAGAGATTTGCACCATACTATTTATGCTATGTAAGTGTATCCTCACAATCAAAGGGAAAACAAAAAGCAAAGGGAAACAAAACCCTGATGCAATAGAACACAATGTTTGCAGCTGACATAACACGATGATTCCAGTAAATATAAACACCATAGTAATAAATCTAAAAAACAAGTCCCTACATCACAAGAAAGGTTTGGGCTTGCCCCCAGTTTCTATAAATCTGTGCCATGACTCTGGATTTTACAATGGATTGTTGCTGACATAGCTCAGAAGGGTGATTCTAAGATTGATTAAAGACCTTGATCTAAATATCACATCCTGCAATTAGTACTCTAGAACCTGAGGGGCACGGGTGGCACATCCAGCCACTTAGGATAGAAACACTTTGCTTGATCTCTTTTCAGAGATTTCATAGCCATGAAATTTCTGTTTAAGTGGAAGCCTAAAGGTCTCAGAGATTTAACTGGGGCTCATTCTTCTCCCTGATAAGGATGATATCCACTCATAAAGCACAACCCCTTTTTAGCTATTCTATGTAAAACTAGAAAGGAAAGTTGGAAAACTGCTGAAGTATCTCCTCTGCACTCTTTATGCAGAGACATTTTACATATTAGCAAGCAAGACCACTGACCTTGAACCAAATTAATACTTCCTTAATTCTATAGGTGAGGTCCATTTATATATTTATGTGTGTGTGTTTGTGTGTGAGCACAAATGTACCATTTGGAGTAAATATGAGTTAGATAAGCACTTTATTTTGTCTCTCCTCCTGTGAAACAGACCTTCAGCTGTATATCACACTCCTAACAGCCAAGGGAGAAATTGGAAAGCTGAATATCGTGTTGTTCCCTGGTTTAACTTTTACTTATTTAGAATTTAGTGATGCTGGTTTTGTTGTTGAAGTCATAATCTTAATGGGTACGTCTACTGATGCCCTTCCTGTTGGCCTTCATTTTTAGAGACTATAAACTGAACAGGTTGACATTCCCAGACAGCAAAACTATTGCTTGCACATTGCACTGTCACAGGAACACAAATAAAGAAACCTTTGCAATCCCATGTTGTTTGCCATCAAAGCAAGGTTTTGAAAATCAGGCAAAAGCCACCCAAGCCTCAAAGCACTCACTTTGGGTTGGTGATTCTTATAAAAAAGGGAGTTTGTTGTAACAGAAGGTTGAACAAAGACAAGGTAAACAGCAAGTTCTGAGTGTTTCAATTTTGAGCTACCATTAAACTGCATAATTTTAAAGGCTACTTTTGAAAAATGAATTAGATTATTAAATAAACTGAATGATAACATAGTCTACCATTAGCAATATCAGTGGTTTAGTCCTGAAGAGACCATAAAGCTGTATGTTTTCCTTTTGATGGGACTGGGAAAGGCAGTGAGAGGCAAACCCTATGAAATGGCAATCTAGTTAAGTAATAAAACACCTTTACAGCAATATGAATCATTCACTAAAGATATTTAAATTTCTTAAACTTTCCCCTCTAACCCTCTAAATATTGCAGAAAACAACCCCCAGATCTACTGCAGCACAGAAATTAGGCAATGACCTAGCACACCAGCTCTAACTAGTGTTGCTTGGACCTTGGCATAAAACAATACCTTGGACACACATTTGACTCTTAAAGCTCTGCTGACTGTAAAAACCTGGGCAGGCTAAAGGAGTGGGGTCATATTAAAGCAGTATTACTTGGACTTCAAGGCCTTTTCTTCATAAAGAAGCACAAATTCTTAGAAAATAGTTGAATAAATCTTGGGAAGGCAGATTATAGAGAGGTCTAAGGGAAGGGTGGAACCTGAGGTCATAGAACATTTTGAGTGCATATAGTACAAGAGAAACCCCAAAAATAGGAACAACTGGCTGGATATTAACACTGGAAATGTATCTACAGGAGACAGCCGTGTCCCAGCAGAGACAAATTAAACATATATGCTACAAGTAAAACTTACACATTCTGAGCAATTAAAGAAACACTGAGTAGCAAATAAGGACAGGTTTGAAGCTTTGGAAGATTTCTATTCGAATTGTGCAGATGACTCTAAGTGTAAGGTGATTGGAGATATTTTAGGAGAACTGCTGAAGAAACCAACAGTACACTCCAAGAGGAAAGATCAAAGATTTTGGAAAAGAATCAGGATCAGAATGTGGCAAGGACTGCCTTCAGAACCTGGATCAGGTTCATGACGAGATTGAATCAGAAGAAAATGCCAAGAGACAAAGCCACTACAGAACATTTGAAGGGCATGGTGGAGAGGATGGGGCAGAGAAGGAACATTAATGCCTGAGAAGAAAGCAGAATCTGCACCTGGAGGAAAGTACATCATTCTTTTGCCAATCTGATGAACAATGAAAATCCTTTCTTTCCAAAGAAGAAAGTTACAAAGGGATGGAGCCGAGCTGTTTGTGGAGCTCGGCTCCAAACAGATCCAAGAGGAAATTACAACCCTTTGGGAAGAACTTGGCTTTGTGTGTTGACAGGGTTGCCATTAAATTATTAAAAGCAGAAGGAGGTAAATGAAGCCAAAGGCTGTACAGAATAATTCTGTTGATTTCAGATAGCTGAAAAAATTTCAGAGCAATGGAAGTTGGTTTTCAGAAATGCAATGTAAAAGCCAGCGCAGTGAGTGCCTGTGTTTTTCTGAAAGCCTAAAAAGCCTTCTCAGAAGGGTTTACTTTTTTGTTTTTATGGGTTTTTTTGGTGGGGATTTTTTGGTTAGTTTGTTTGCTTGTTTGTTTTTTAATAAAGTAGGAACATATCAGTAACACCAGTTGGGATTCTGGAAAAGAGGTCTCCCAAATATGAAATAATCATGATACATTTGTAGATATATAACATTTTAGTCAGAATGAATACACACACTTCTAGATTTTAAGAAATCTTACAATGCTATATCATGGCCTTTGAGCCACACTGGAGGAATTTATAACTCTGTAAGACATTTTTTAACAGGCATAGTCACAATTTGCAATGAAGAAGATGGAGCATGAAGAAGGTGTAAAATCTCTGGCCCATTTAATATAAATGAGGGATTAAGGCATGGAAATGCATTAGCCCTGATATTCCTCAACGTGGTTAAAATGTTACATTCACTGACATTTTCAGACTACAATGGACAAAATAGTGGAGCACCTTTGGGATCCTGTGCTCTGGGCAACTGAGAATGAAGCAGAAGGTGCTGAATGAAAAATGGTTACTTGAAGAAGAAAAACAAAGAAGAAATAATATAAAATCAGACATCTAATAAGCCTGAATAATAAAAAATACAAGTAAATTGAATATACTAGTAAAATATTTACCAAGAAAAGGAAAATTACATTGATAAGGAAAATCAGGAGCAAATTTTGTGACAGCTGTTGTATGAAAAGCCACAGAGTTTGAATATCCGCCAGCAAATGGTTTGGCTTGGTTGTTGTTTTTCCAATTGTGTCTCAAGTTGAGGTATAAAAAAACTAACACCTAGCACTATGAAATGAATCTGATACTAAATAACTTAATAACTAAAATATACTCAGCACTCTTACAGTGACTGTTATTTTTAGATCAGTAAACGGCTCTGAGTACTCTCTATACATTAATTAATTAATCCCAAATATTCCCATGTCATTAGTAAGGTTAATTTTATCATGTCTAAGTATTCCATTAGGAAACTTTTTTGCCATATTTCAACTATCTAATTAGAAGCAGAAAACAATTACCTGTATTAATACATTTAAAAGATTTTTTTACCTGACCATTTGGCTTTTGGTGCTTTGGGAAGGGATGGGGAAAAAGGGACTTGCAGGAGTACTGACAAATTTCATGTCCGAGAGAAAGCTTTAGGAAAAAGACAATTTGTGTAGAGTTCTTTCATGAAAACATCCATACTGGTTATCCTAAACATTATGTTCCAAAATTATGTCTATTTTTTTCTCAAGTATATTTTATAACTGAATGTCTTAAGAGAACTTCAGGACTTCACATGAAAAGATAATTTGTGCTTCATGTTAATTCCTAAAAATCATATAATAACAATGACTTTTTATAAATACCAACCTGAGAATAATTGTTAAGAAGACCCAGACCCTCAGTAGAATAAGATGTTTGTGATATCTTCTGGGTCTTGAAGTGTATTTCAAGAGCTCCATTTTTGTCTTGCTTCTTCTCTAATGAAAGGTCTTTTAGAAAAAGGCATTTGCTAAAATTGGAAAATAGGATAGCTAAGAATTGTTTTGATAATAACAGAAAGAGAACAGTTGTTGTTAAGTGAGTAGCAATTCTGTAAAAATTTGTATTCTTTCTGTATTATTGACTCTGGTCTTAGCATGTAAGAACTGCCACAGGAAAATATACTAGAAAAGGAAGGATACAAAAGGATGGGAGACGCCTCACCTTCTGCACTCAGTCTTGGACATGCTGAAAATACTGATACCCAGATGATAATAACTGATAACAACTGAGGGTTGATAACATTTTCTACACAGTGTTTCAAGCACACTTCTATATCCTCACTCAGAAGGACCAAAACATTTAAGGTTTTATTTCTGTAGAAATGGCTGTTATTATGTACACAAACAGTCTCTAAGTTATTCTTCATACTTTTCAATATAATATGTGAGAATATGTGAGGAAACTGAGAGAATGTTCTGATTTACATCAGCTGTGAAACCAATTACATAATCCAATATCTATATATGTGTGTGTATATATATACACACACACACATATAGGCACACACATGCATACATACAGACATATGCTTTAAAAAGAATTGTTTGGTTTGCCCATCAGTCCTACCCTTGCTTTCTCATTTTAGAAAAGTCAGTTTTTAACATATCAGCAAGGGCACAGAAATGATGTTTCAATGCACAAACAAGTTTCAGCATACATGACCAAGCCTGGGGTAATATCAGTCCCTTTTCAGCCTCACAATAAATTTCGGAGAGCCACAAGAATTTCAACTATATCTCCAAGATGATAATTTTCCAAATCAGAAATACCTGCAGCCATAAAAATGGCCACATGTGGCCATACAGGCAGTCATATAGAAATATAAACAAACCTTATGAAAGTAAAATTGGATTAAATTAGGGAAAGCTGATACAACACATGTATGGCCCTGAGTTACACAAGCCCAGAGTCTGCAAGGCCTATTTTTGCCATCTTTGTCTTTCTTCACTAGTATTGAATGAGGAAATACAACTGAAGACATTATGGGAAGTTCTGGCCACCTGTAGACATCACTGGGTTTGCTATTATTTGTTATAAGCACTTCATTCTAGATCTGAAATAAGTATCAGCAAACTACAGTTTTTTAGGTAACGTTGCACCTTAGAGACTGGAAAAAATACAGTTAATTTATTTAATTTTCCCCAGCAATGTTAAACATTCTGAACAGGACAAATTTGCTTATAAAAAAGAGGGATTGTAAATTACCTTTAACAGAGAATTTTTCTTTATTGTCAAGAAACCTTTCAGATGCTTTTTAAAAAACTGGTAATGAAATTAGGTACATAATGATTTTATAATTTATATGAATACTAGGAAAGTTATTATGCGTGAAGATTGAACATCTGTTAAAGTGATCCCAAACTAAAATTCTTACCATCAGGATTCCAGCCTCTACATTAAATTATTTAGAAAATAATTATTGCTGCAGATTTTACACATAACAAATTCCATGCCCCAATCTGAAATTGTCAAAATGTTTTTGATTTGGGAAGATGAGAGGAAATCCTACATATAAAAAGAGCAGTCAGCTATGAAAATTCTCAAATCAGATGAATCTGAATGTTCCCTATTCATGCCTTAACATGTCAAGAATTTGACCATTTTTAATAAATAATTTTAATAGTGGCAACATACCAATAACCTTTTTTTTTTTTTTTTTGTATAGGTGAACAAATATTTCATTACATTTCATAGGAATGTAACGAATGGAAACAAATATTCTGAAGTGTGCACAAATTCAATTTAAGGAGTTTCAGGATTTTATATAAATATAGAAGTACAAAGAGGAACTGAAGTACTAAACCCATGTTACCATGGACAGTCTATCTCATATTTGGAACAGTAATTCATAGCTGCTGAATTTCCCTAAGCAGAATCCACGGACTGAGGAGGGGGAGGTTGAATCCTGACAATCAGAACTTCACTGGGGCTTACTTACCAGAACAGCACTTACTCATTTATTTTTCATCCAATATAAATCATGTTAAGAGTAAAACAGGGCATTCAGCATTTTCTGACTCTAAGAGAGGGTTCCAAAGTTAAACTGGAGAACAGGGTTTAAAAAAAAATGGCCTTTTCTTGATGCAATCATAATGTGACTGTTCATAAGACATCTCATCTGATGTACAGTGGTTGTTACCAAAAAGTTTGCACTTGTCAACAACTAGCAAAATGTAGTTATCAGACATTTATGCTATTTTTACCTTCCAAAAAGAAAGCTTTGGTATAAGATGTGTTTGCAAACTTCTTGTATTTAAGTGTGGCCATTATATAAGTACTTTAATTTACTTCATTATTATATGAATTTACTAATTTGCATGAAATCAGGGATCCTGGGAGAAGAAAGATACTTCAGAAAAAAAAATTCTCAGAGTGAAGGGAAATGCTGAATGATCCCATGACAAACACGCTTTTCTTGTACAATAAAATAACATTTTTTACCTGAAAACACAGTAAAATGGCTGATGGCTATTTGCCTATCTTCAGTGTCACAATAAAATATTTTAATCCCTTTAAAACTCACACCTGATTTTCAAGTATTTTTCAAACTCTGGTTGAGATACAGAGGAATGTAATCCTGTATGAGTGAGCACACTAAAAACTCTCCCACAGGACTGGATGTTCTTTCTGTGGATGGGGTTTCCAGTACATTCAAAAAACACACACTGTATATTTCTTATGCAAAATATTTAGGTTGAGGATAGTACAGAATTTGGAATATATTCCAGACAAGTGGCTCTTTCTTTTTCCTAAGTGTATGCATCATGTAAACCAGTCCCATTGATTTATATTCACTTGAACAGATCAACTTTAAAACTGGCAGAAAGGGTTGTTTTCAAAAGACAATTTTTTTCAATATACTAAGTAGCACTGGTTCAAAGTTCCCAATAGAACCTTTAAAAAGGAATTTTTAAAGTTTTAGGTTATATGAGGTCAGAATAGGCAATAAAAGTCACAAGATTGTGATGGCATTATTTCAAGATAATAATCTTATTTTAAGATATGAAAATACTGAAACAATCATGCCAGTATAAGAAATAATTATACCATAATTCATAAGTGCATAATTTATCAAAACAATAGAGCAGTCATGGTTAGATGCAACCTAATACTCCTGTATAAGATATAACTACATACTGTACAATTGTTCCTTTTTTATAATTATTTTTACACTTAGTCCTCATCCAAATTAAGCTGAGTACTTCTACGTATGAATGACTTTAGGAAATAAACACAACTCACAACAGGGCTTTATTACTGCTACTGCACCACCATGGCATGCAAGTAACTATGTAGTCAACTATAAACAGTAAAATGTCATCATCTTCCTGAAATAAAAAGAACATAAAAAATACAGATATAGTAGTAAACATCAATTATCTTTTATATCTTTCATATTTACCAAAAGTCTATCATTACATGAGACATTTATACCTCTGTATCACTCTCCTGTACTAGGATGGTGGCAAATTTGGAGTTAAACTATACTTTCAACAAGCTTGTACAAAACTACTAGTTTCATATTACACTCTGTCAAGTGTGTAATGTATAAATGAGAATATGACACATCTGCTACCTGCCCCTTAACATTCTCTTATTCTTTTATATGTTCATGAATTTTGAGTAAATAAAAAGACCAAGGGCCATTAAAGCTGGTTGCCAGGTTATCTGTTGTGGTTATTGAACCCCCAAAAGACTACAGTCCTTTAAAAGGAAACTTTCACCTGATTTTTGTTGTTGAGTACTGATTGTGTGAGGTTCCATACTGGTTGTTGGATTTGAGAACTAATGTTGGAACCAAGTTGGATTTCTAAATATTTATTTATTTATTTATTTACATTGGGCAATTCCTTAACAGGTGCTAAAGTGACAATGAGATGAAATTCTGCAGTTGTGAGGAAAAAAAATAACTATTCTGTATTACAAAAACAAGAGCCAAAGTGCTGACTGGGATTCATTTCTTCTGCTTGGAGGTCAGGACAATATATAGATACTAGCAAATTTCAATACTGAAATGGGAGCAGGTTGAACAACAGCATGTTCAACTCTCCTTAGATTTGCAGTCTTGGAGACTCTCTTGGAAAAAAAGATTGTAAAAGCAGCTTTTCCATGCTCAGTTAATTTTTCTGATCATTTAGCTGGCATGGAGGATCCTCTTTGTAAAATATATCATCCCTAATTCTGGACAAACTCTGAGGTACAGAAACGAAAGCCCACCCATCACTCTTCTGCAGCCCAAAATATGTTTATGAGGTTTTTTTCAATGCAAAGAAAAAATAATCATGAAATGCTCAAATCATAGTATTTAATAGAATTATCTTTCAAATATTACATGTGGTGTTCTTGGGATACACCTTTGCTGAATTCAAAGGCTGCCTACCTCTTCTGGGCAATGATAAAAGAACACCTAAATCCAAATAGTTCTCTTTAGTTCCTATTTGCTGGAAAGAAAGCTTAGTGCCAATTACAAGGAAAGAACTGTACAATTCCTATTACATTAAGCTACACAAAAATTTCCTTTACTTTCTTGGAACTTGCTCCATTTTCAATTATACAATTTGCTTCTACATTACAAAAAAAAAGTGTTGTTTGTTTGTCCTAGTTCCGTTCAAGGATTTTCCCTGCTCTGATATGGTCAGGATTAAGAATACTAGGTATTTTATTTCGTATTTTGTTGATACCAGGATCCACTCTTTTTATTAAAGCTCATCAAGCATACTCATACCAACCACAAGTTTGTTCTGCTTTGGGGGATAGCAGGCTGTGTGACTAGAACAGAGCACAGTACCTCATGTGTTCATTCATAGATTTGCCTCCATAAAAACTGAGGCTGTAGTATAGCTTTCAATGGAAGCCATTTAAAAAGAAAACATTACAGAATATACAATTGCAGTTTTTGAATCTCAGACACAAGTTCCTTGACGCGTTGAAAGGTGATGTTTTCGATTTCTGACTCCTGAACTCTTATCTTTACAGTCCGCAGGCTTCTGTTGTGAAATGTCTATCAGAGCACTTGCAATTGCAAGACCTGTAAGATAAATAAAGGAAAAACAAAATTTAATGTGCAGCTTTCCTGAGAAGAATTCCAGAGCAGCGTGATGGTTTCTTTCAAGCAAAGTTTTTATCGTTTCCCAGAAGTGATCAGTTTGATTTCGAAGTTAGATAACAAGTTCTCACTTTCTTAAATGCTACCTGGTAACAGTGAAGAAACAGTGGAAGGAAAAAGTGCAGTTAAGACACCAGACTGGAAATAAGGAGAACTGAGTTCCATTTGTGACTCCTACTTATTTGCTGTGTGATCTTAGCATGACCTCTCTTTATCACCATTTTCTTGGTTATGTGGGCCAGAAGCTTTCTGACATGAATTTTCTCATATTAAATGTTTGTGCATTGCATTTAGAAATTGATAAAACTATCAAATAAGAAAATAAGAGAGAAACAGAAACTGCAGTTAGGATAACATTGTACCCATGAATATTTGCCTTTGATACATATATATATATAATTTATGTGTATATATATGCCTCTCTGATTAGGGAATATTCAGAGGTTAGTATTTACCACAGAAAGATATGAAAGTACCTTTATCTTTCTAGAAAGCACAGATCTGTAAACAAGCAGTGAGCCGTGATGGTCTGGACAAATTCTAAATGTTGTCAACTTACCGAAACTCTTCTTTTTTGGATTCTGGTTAATTTGTTGATATTTCATGACCTGTTGTAATCTTCACAGGGTACTACCAAGGGCAAGGACGGGCAGCTTAGGAATCATAGAATCATAGGACATCCTGAGTTCAAAGGGATCCACAAGGATCATCAAGTCCAGTTTCTGGCCCTGAACAGGACAGTTCCAAGAATCCCACCATGTCCATTGTCCAGATGCTTCTTGAACTCTTTTAGTGCTGTGACCACTTCCTTGGGGAGCCTGTTCCAGTGCCAACTACCCTCTGGATGAAGAATTTTTTTCTAATATCCAACCTGAACCTCTCCTGACACAACTTCAGGTTGTTCCCTTGGGTCCTGTCACTGGTCACCACAGGGCAGAGATCAGTGTCTGACCCTGCTCTTCCCCTCATGAGGAAGTTGTAACTACAATGAGGTCTCCCCTCAGTCTCTTCCAGGCTGAACAGACCAAGTGACCTCAGCCACTCCTCATTTGGATTCCCTTCTAGACCTAAGAATTTAATAGTCTAAGAATTTACTCTTCCATTTGCTTGCTACTGCATACTTTCTAGAAATTAGTGACTTCTGAAATGCTGTGATTAACAACACACTTAATACATGGCAGTTCACACAGGTGATACTGCAATCCAATGGATTAGGAGTATTCACACCATTCACATGTCCTACTGCAAAAAAACCACAAAAAACCACATCTACATATACCCAAAATGTAAGTAAGGATAGTTCTCCATGCTGCCCAAAACATCCCATTCTCCACCCAATAACATCACCACTCTCCAAAGAAACCTTTGAAGATACTTTTCACCATGTCTAACAGGCAGTCTCTATTTCTTATCTCAGATCTATATCAAACTCAATTTATCTATTACACCAAATCCAATTTTGCAATACTTTTCATGCAATCCCTCAGCACTTATCTACAAAGAAACTGTGCAAAAATTTTTTTTCCACTAACAAGTGCTGCTACAGTCTTCTTTCATAATATAAGACACATGGTCAGATTCGGTTCAGGTTTCCAGTATCCTAAAAAAAAACTATGCTATTGCACACTGGTAACACTACCTTTCTTAACTCACAAAAAGTTGCAAGAATTAATTAATGTGCATCCAGCCTTTTAAATATGCATAATACTGTAAAACGCTACGTACAATTATCATTGATACATTTCAGGATATGTAAGAGCCAAGATTAATCAAGTTGTTTTTTCTCACATACACAGATATTTCCTGGCATGAGCCAGTGATGCCTTAAATTGGACTTTGACAAATTAAATTGTTGAAATCCTTGAGGCACCTTTAAGCAGTATCTGGTATTAGCAAATTCAGGGATAAAACCTAAATAACATTTTGATGATTGCTTACATGTGTTCCTATCTTCAACAGCTAGGCTTAGGGACTATGCTAAACAGAAGGGGTATTACTAGTGAACAGATTTTGCAATTTCATAGCTATTTTAAAATATATTTGGATGTATTATGCTAACCTCACTTGATATAGCAATTAACAAAAAGGAATCCTTACGTCTAACACTGCATACTGGGATGTACTGGCATGTTGATAGAATTCCATTTAAATCACCTCACTACAGAAGATCATTTTTCAAAACGTCACACAAATCATCTGATGAAATTCATTTATGATGTTCTCTATGCCCAGTGTAGTTCCTTGTTATCAAAGCAATACAATTAACTGGGGGAACAATTCATTATTGCAGACTGGCAGTCTAAAGGAATTTCATTTACCAAGTCAAGCTTGTGCACAGACACTTTGAGCAAGGAGAATTTACATCAAAATAAAACAGAAAAAAATGCTGTCGCTTAAATATTCATTAAAAAAACCCCAAACAATCCAAAACATTCCCTTGATTTTACGGGTTTTTTTATCTAAATAACAAATGTGAATACATTTACAGTCATTGAAGTTGGAATTGTAAATTGTACAGTGCTCTAGATGCGTTACCTCAACTCCTAAGTTATTACATTTACCCGCCTTCTCTGAATGCTGCTGTTTAAATATCCTACCTAACATCCAAACTGGTATTTTCCAAACCAGTACATGGTCTCTGGTTGCTTCTGACCCTTGAGTAATGTGGCAGAAAGGAACAGTGGAATCAGTAAGGATTCCACACGGAGGCTCAATGGGTCACTTCTAATTTCTGGAAATTCAAGCTTAGTTGCAGAACCAGCCCCATTTTTAAATTTAGTTTATTTTTCTACTAAATGCTATAGAAATAACCTGACCTAGTTCTATGCAACTCAAACAACCTCTAGCTTGTTTTAAGGATACGTATGCATAGGTCATTAAGAAGTGAGCCCAGTCAAATCATAAGTGGAAAGTATATTTTTGTAAGAGATAATTGCATCCACAATGAGGAAAACACCAGAGAAAGCAATATGAACTTGGTTATCTTTAGCAGAACTATTGTCTTTCCTAATGGAAGTTAAATAGTAACAGTTTATTTTCAGGAAGTGTCTAATCATAAAATTACTGGGGTGTGAATTTTTTCCTTTTTTTTTTTTTTACAAGAGTGCAAAACTATTAATAACTAGAGGAATAAAATACAGCAAATCAAATGAGATTACCTTGAAAAGCGCATTCCCCATTTATATACAAACAGCCTTTTAATCCTGCATC
Organism: Corvus hawaiiensis; assembly: GCF_020740725.1. Lineage (NCBI taxonomy): Eukaryota > Metazoa > Chordata > Aves > Passeriformes > Corvidae > Corvus > Corvus hawaiiensis. The sequence continues at coordinate 7,557,500 of NC_063220.1, forward strand.
TGAAAAAGTCATTCATTCTGAGATGCTCTCCTCCCAGTCTCTGTAAAAACAGGCAGTACTATATATTTTAATTTTGCAGCAAAACAGCTTCATTAGGCGTGAAAGGTTAATTGCAGGTTTAAGTGCAGTTCGGGGAACAGTGCACGGGTCTGTGGTGAATAGCACAGTCTGCTACAGGAAGGCTGAGTGCTATAAACTGTTTGCCCTGCTGAAATGTTTTACTACCTCATTTACTAACTGTCTTCTTTTACTGCTTGTATTTGTAGTTCTTCTAAACCTTTAATAGCTACAGTTTTATTTCACTGTAATCAGATTTAAATGGAAATACCCATGCTGGGATGTTTAAACATTTTTCCTCTGATTGTATACAACTACATTTGAACTGATGTAAGGCTACACTATCCCTAATAGTAGAAAAAACCTCTACGTTGAAAAATTAGTCTTACCTGCTGGTGTGCATATTTAAAGCCTTTTTTTCCTCCTCTATTGTTCATTTTAATGAGAAATGCATCGAGTTCCTACTATCTCCTTTGTTAAAAGTAAGGGAACAAAGAATGACCTCAGATTTGTGGTTAGGCAGGTAACTGGAAATGTTTCCTTTCAATTTGAATATGCATTATTCAGACATAACATTTGGATAGATGTCTTCACTTGATTAAATTTCTACACGTCATTGTTATGCAGAATCAGAACATTCAGAAACCTGAAGACAATAAAATAACTACGAGTCAGGCAGATCAATTAGATTTCTTTGACATTTTTACCAAAATTATAGTCATTGTTTAAGGTGACTTTAAGCAATGAAAATAAAATGCCAGCTGCCATACAGAGAGACTTAAACAGCAAAGACTGGGTAAACACTATATTATTAAAGTCACAGCTTCACCCTTCAGTGCCCACAAGTCTTTATGTTCCTTCCATCTGTCGATTCTTTAAAGCCTGGCATTACTGTACATGCTCACCTCATAGTGGACAGAGTCCTTTTATCATAAAGGACCTGTTACTCGAAATTTTTCCACTGTAGATTTATTGAACATGGAAATCTGTAGAAATGGATCTGAGCTGTTTGAAGATACCTTAAATGATGAGAATAATAGAGTGTGGTGCCTCATGAAGGTGATCATAGCACACAGTGAAGCCAATGAAGATAATTTCTTATTCATCAATAAAACTACCAGTAAGAATGTAGGGAATTTTAATGAGTTATGCCATTTATCAATATTTCAAGTCTATAAAAATAGTGTTTGATAAATACACAGTGTAGATCATGTGTGCATAACTGGTATATACATATACATATATATATATATATGCAAAAATTATGTAATAATGTAACATAAACATGCCATTATGTAACCATATATATATATATACACATACACAGAACTTATATACAACCCCCAGTTAATAATGAAGTTTTATATTACCTGTTTCTTAATTTGAAGAAATAGATCACATTCACCATAACGTTTATGGATTGCACACATTTATTCTTCAGAGAAAAAAAAAAGTGTTTGTTATAATGTCTGTAATAGTGGGGGAACATAACATTCTAGAAGGAACATAACATTCTAGAAGATTGTTACTAGGCAGTGTTTCTGAGTACCCACAGAAAAAATTCTCTTACTTTTATGAGACATTGTGCTAGAAGTAGTCATACTCTGTTTAGTTGTTTGGTAATAGTTTCACAATTTTCTGGTTGTTCCTGTGTTCTCCACCAAACTGCCTCCAAATAGAACAACTCATGCTTAATTTTCATGGCTGAAAAGGCCAGCCTGTTCTTTGTGCTGCATACTCCTCTGCTATGGATCAAGTCATGTTGGGAGATATCCAAAAGGCACATAAAATGGAACCAGAACAAAATTTGGTATTTAAAAATGTGATGCACAGAGCCCCCTCCTAAGCACATGCAAACCTGATTCTCGAGTCTCTACTTTCCAGGAGAAAAATTAAGAGTCATCTGAAGTTCAAGACTGTGCATAGCTAGAAGAACACCACAGATCTAAGTTCATTTCAAAGTCAGAAAATAGTCAAATCCTTCATGTGTATCTGGGTTTCCTGATCTGGCAGGTGTGCCTAGACAGTATCCAGAGATCGCAGACTTAGTCACAGAGAAAAATAATCATAAGCATCTGCCAAGAAGAGTAAATGTCTTCATAGCCTGTCATATTGAATGTTTTTTTTATTTGAATTAGATTATTTTTAAAAGGACAAACTGACAGCATCTCAAATTCACAGTCTTTTTATGGGCTTCTCTTCCTGTTTGGTGCATGAATGTGTATTTTAAGTTGACACTGCTCTTACTTTCAGAAAGATGTATTAAACAAACTAAGCTAACTAGGAAATTACTTTGGGCAAGTAACCCCATCATTTTTTTTCAGTGATAATTTTTGCTAGATGGGAAGACAGCCAAGAGGCCAGGAGGTATGTTTTCCTTTTCTTTTGCATATAACTTAATTAAATAAGTAAAATACGAGACAGAGCTTAAACCATAACAATAATGAACTAAATAATGATTGTGTGGAATTAAATAGCCACACACTAGTAGGGAGAAGATGTCATGCTCTTCTTTATTACACCTTTGCTATTTAGTAATAAGAGCTATCTATAAGTGACTAAGAAATCCTTGTTCCCAGAATAGACTTATAAATTACCTGCTGTCAGTTTGTGGGAAATGCAGACTATACAATAAAGGCTCTTTGAAGAAATGTTCAGCCTTTCCCAAATTTTCTCATTTTGAAAAGGAAATGGCCCTACATATATGTGTGAAATATTTGTGTTCCATGAGGCCAGTGGTGATTTTTTTTTTCTTTTTTTTTTAATGCAGTCAGGCAGATTTCCTTCCCTTTCAGAGTGAGATATCCATAGTTTAGTCTGAAATCCAGGTCTGTACAACATCTGGTGCCTTTAAACTGTCCAGCCTGCCAGTGACTATGAGACAGCATGGCTTGTTTGGCCTCTCTGGATATGGACAAGGGGAAGTTGACAATGCTCTCTGGGATGCCTCAGTGTCCTGTTGAAGTGGACCTGGTGGGGAGTTAGAGACACTACAGTAGCGGGACTGGGGCAGCCTAACATTGGTTAACTGAAGTTTTATTCTCCCGCCCTCTTTTCTCAACTCCAGCCTTCCTGGAACACAAGAACCATGGAATCATCAAATTGTTTAGGTTGGAAAAGACCCTTAGGATCATGGGGTCCAACCATTAAGTTAACACTGCAAAGCCCACCAATAACATGTCCCTGAGTGCCACACACACATCTTTTAAATACCTCCAGCAATGGTGCTTTCACCACTTCCCTGGGCAGCCTGTTCCTGTGCCTGACAACCCTTCTGGTGAAGAAGTTTTTCCTAATAGCCAATATAAACCTCCCCCAGTGCAACTTGAGGTCGAGTCTTCTTGTCATATTTTTTTTAACTGAATGATATTAAAAACACCTAAAAAGGAATAATCTCTACTTAGAATATGTGCAAATCTCATGCAGATTAATTCCTTGCTGCTCTGCCACTGTGTATTACACATCATGTGTTAAAATGCAAGTAATTACACATTTTTCCTACAATGGACAGTAATATTTTAAACATTTGGATTACATTTTCTGTTTGATTACATCTCACTTCCATTGAATAATTTATCCATATGTTATGAAAAGCATCTCTATTCTTGTGATGTTGTGCAGCCGTTTAATTTGTTTTCAAGAAAATCACTATAAACTAATTTGCTACTCTGCAAGAATTTGGTGAGATGCATTAATCACACCAGAATCTAATTTGGTCTTGTAAACCTATTTCTGTAGAAGAGAAAAAAGTACTCAGAGTACTGAAGAAGCTCTATTTTCACTTACTTTTAGCAATACCTGGTTTAATATAAACAAAATCATCATTGGTTTTGTTTAGAAGTCAGTATCACAGTTATGGCCCACGTGGGGTTAGTTTATGAACCCCTCTACAGTAATTAGACATGTCTGGATTGCAAAAGTCTCCTCCAGCCTGGCTCACTCGAGGTTGCCTGTACAGCATTATTTTACTCTGCCTCTATCTTCAGCAAACTCTTTTTATTTGGATCACAGATGCCAATCAGAGCAAAATGAAGGTATGAAAGCTGTAAAAAATTGTGAACTTGAGTTAAAATATTTTAAAGCTTTTTACCTAAACCCATTCATGCAATTGGATGCTTTAACCACGCGATGAAAGTTAGAGCCTTACTATACATCATGAGTGGGATGAACACCTGTGGGACAGAGATCTCTCATCCATATAAACAGAGTGTGACTGGCCATTATTACAGGGCTGAACTATATTTCATGCAGTTCAGTAATCAGAATATCTGCGTGTGTGTGAATATCCATGTGTGAGCATCTGGGAAAACAGAGCAGGTTGGAACAAAACTGAGCAATCAGGAGAACACTCCGAAGGAGAAAAGGCAGCAGTAGTCACTGGGGTTTGCTTCCCTCCAGAGGGGCCTTTCTTGCACGGGGTGATTTAAAGCAGATCTCTTTCTGTCTGTAGAGGAAATCTGGGGTGATAAACCTCTCCAGGTGAAATTCAGTTTTTATGAATACCTCCCTAATGTTCCATCTGGGTGATAACATATACTGTCAGATTTGCAGCTTTACTACTCTCCTCTTCAAGACAAAACACACCACCTTAAAGACAATAGGTTTAAGGGCCCAAGAGGGGCTAATTCTACCCACACTGGAGATAAAACAATACTACTTACATTACCATTTACTTTTAAGGAAGAAGATTAGAAAAATAATCCTCAAAGATCCTTTTTCTCTCTCTTGCCCCCTTTATATTGCAGGTGCCAGCTTTTTTTTCCCTTGTCAAAAGTTTTATTTAAACCAGAAAGTACTGAATACGTTCATGAAAATAAATTATTGTAGTTCACCAGAAATTCAACAGGATTGCAGCTTAATCAGCAGTAGGCATGATATCTACAGTGCTTTTCCATACAGAATTCTCATTTAAAAGTTCTGCTTTTGAAGGTTTATGAGGTACTGGACTTGTTTTCCATATTCCAACATATGTTTTCCATATTCCAACATATATCATCACTCTAACCACTGTTTTGATACTAATTTGGTTCTGGCCAAATGGCAATGCCAGTTTTTCAGTATTCTGCTGATTTCCACAATTATATATTCAGACCTTCCCCTGCTACGTAGCCAGGAGTCATTCTGACAAAACAAACAATCTTGGGAGGATAACACAGAATTAAGTCAACAGGACAGAAAGCACGCTGAGAATTTTGAACCATATTTTGAAATATCACTAAAGTGACAACTTCAGGGTCCTCAGGATCTCTAGCAAGGGTATTTGTAGGTTCAGTGCTATTAATGCCCAAGAACAGTGAAAAAGAAAAGAAAAAAAAGTCACAAATGCCCTGCTGTCAGTATTAAGGTGGCTCTGTCAGCAAATCTAGCATCAGCTTATAAAGAAAATTGATTTTTATTAATTTCAATAGAAAAGCTTGGTAAAAGGCCAAAAAGTTCACACCACAAAAAAAATCCCAACATTTTAACCCCCAAAGATTTTATACAAATAGCCCTACCACAATTATGGTCTGCACTGAAAGAAAATAATAAATCTGAATGGGACTCCAGTATAAAGAGGTAAGCTACACAGCTACTCATTTATTCTTTACTGAATCTTCTATTTTACATTGAAAACACCATGTTATGACTATAACAGGCAAAATTACACACTTAGACCTGTCAAACTTTATGGAAATAGGTTTCCATTTTAAACACTTCATTACATACACTTACTTGGTACTGAGCAGTCAATACAGATAAATATCAGTAAAATGGTAGTAGAAGAGCACTGTTTCTGCTTGTGTGACACATGCAGGTACAGCAAATGCCTGAAACTGAGAGATAGTAATACAATGGCTGCAAATCACTGTAAATATATTATATGCCCTAGACATGTGTCCTTATTTGGAGAGGAAGAACTGGAAGACTGATAGTCCATAGTCACAGCTTGCCATCTACCTCTATGTGTACTCACAATGCAACAAGTAGCACTCATTGTCTCATCCACCCATTAAATCAATAAAATTTTTGAAAACAAACAGCCCACAACAACAAAACCCCAACTATTCTTGTAAAAAAGGATTACCAAACTATAACTATTGCCATTTAAAACATTTCTCTAAATGCTTGCAAAAAAAAATGAGAAAGATTCTCCTGGCACACCAAATTCAGGTTCCACATTCTTCCTTTTAGGATTAACATACACCAGAGATACAGAAGCTGTGAAATACTCCCCTCAGGATCTGATCTGGCATAAATCTCAGCCTGATTACCACACCCCCTTTTAATACAACTCATGGCCTGTTGAAGAGGACTCACACTACTAAATGGATGTGCAAAAAAAGGCAGAAACCAAGTGAAAGATACAGTCCAGAAAACTTCACAAAGCCCATCTCCCAACAATGTCAGCTCCCTGAAGATGCACTCAAGGAAAATACACTTTCTGACACTAAAGAATTACTACAGCAGCCCATTCTCATCACAGTTCATGTGAGTAAGAAATGGCAGAAATGAAACCAGGGACAAGAAGATGGGGTAAGAGATACACAATGCTTCAAGTTTTCCAGCATCAGGATGGTTCTTTTAGACAACAGGCAAAATTCAGAGCAATTCTGTGCATTGTTCCAAATATTTTCATCAAAACCTGTGTGTGCTGTACAAAGCGTCATGCTGTCCTTGTATTTCCAAGATGTGATAAGGAGCTAGTTTTCATTTAAGCATTTTCAAAAAAGCTCTTACTGTGTGATGAAGGAGAAACAAACCTTCTGCAGGACATTAGAACTCCCTCACTGCAATTGTGCTAAATCTCCCATCTGTTTTTTTAAAAGCAGAAATTGCACTGAGGCTTCTATTTGCTATTTAACTGCTGACCTTTTTCCCCCTCTATTTTTTCTCATATGCTTTTTGATCACATGTGAAAAACTTAGCTTTGGTTCCCTTTTTTCCTGATATTCTGTATTTCAACTAGACTTTAATGGCTTTATATACAATGATAATGATCCAAGAGTGCTTCAAATGAAATCTGTTTTGTACTTCCCAGCTTCTGAGAACTGCTACAATTTGAGAAACTTTTGTCTGAACCCCTGAAGTGTCTTCTATAATATAATAATATAATAAACCATGAATCTGCTCTCCCTTTGCTGTGCAATACACCATTCTGTTTCCTACAGTCTGCTGCATTACGATTTGCAACTATAAATAATTATCCTAAATTATAATGATGTAATATAAAACTATAAAGCCATACCATTAGACACCATACACTCGAGATTCTGAAGCAGCCATAAGACATTGATTTTCATAAAGAATAGGAAAAAAGGTGACAATGAAAATCATGGTTCGTGCTTAGGATTGGTTCATTAAAAGCTTGCTGCAATTTTGGTTGCAAAGAATGAAAGTAGCAGGTAATCAGTGGCAAACCATCTTTTTTTCTAAAAGGTCGAACACCAAATTTTATGACATCTATCTTAAAAGGTGGGAGGAGAACAAAAGGTGTGGTGGGAATGGGACTTTACAACATGTGAAGTTCAGAATTATAAGGTATTATCCCCCATAAGGGGAAGAGCCAGACACAAGAGGGATTCATAAACCTCTGTAAGGTTTGTGTCCAGATGTGTGACCCTGTGAGTTGGTTTTTCATTTGTTCTGTCTGGTTTGGACAATATAACAAGAGGAACGTATAGGATTTCTGGCTTTTTCCTACACTACTTTCCAATGCCTTCCTTCCAAATAGCCCTTCATTTTCCATTCTTAATTTTGATGCTTCTTTTTCTGTTGAGCTTCAGTCAGCACAACATTCAATTGCCTTTACAAAATACTTCCAATAATCAGGAATTCTCTTTGTGAATCTGAAGTTATCTACTAAGACTACTCTAATTCCTTTTCACTTCCTTTCATCTCTTTGCATTGTACTAGTGTAAGAAGGTGGTATGGTAGTTTTAAAAGTTGCAGACATCCTAAATATCGCTTATATCATTTGCCTTTTTCATGACTTCTCATTTTAGTGGGCAATTCTTTTCCAAGAAAAATACACACATTCAATATTTGCAAAGAAATATAAAAATAACTGTTCATTTTTGAACTATGACCAAATTATTTAAGAGCAATGAAGTAGATTGTGAACAATCTAAATGCAGCCAGCCTTATTTCACTGAGTCCCACATGTGCTTTAAGAACAGTATTTACATTCAAGATTTTAAAAACTGTATTCTAACTAGTGCACATTTCTCATGCAACTTCTTCTCTTTGATGAGTTTAATGGTGCATTCTTTAGTCATGCTGCAAAAGGGACAAAAATGTGTTTTCCTCGCCGGGGTGGCCTCAAGGATACAGCTATCCTTTGTGCCAGTGTATGGAGCTGCTAAATATCCACAGAGGCTGAGGCACTGGGGTTTATGTTCTCTCCAGATCCACTGGGATGGGTTTCAAGGTGAGGGAAGTAAGGCCAGGAGGCTCTCGCAGGAACAAACAGCCTCCAGAGTGAGGTAGGTCGTTTCTGAGACTGTTAAGAGATCTAAAGCTTGGTAGGAGAAATCTGAGCCCTAAAAACAAGTTTAATTTTCACACTTTTTTTCCTCCCTCCAAACATTAGCTCTTTCAAGTCCTATTTTAGAGCTTTCATTTACAAGATCAATGTTTAGTGACCTTTTCATAGTGGTTTAAAAATGAAGACAAGAGATGTGTCCAGGGAAGAGAAACTGTATTAAAATATTGAGCTTGTTATCTCCAAAGTGCTGTACACAAATTAACTAATACATACTAATACAGTGATTAGACAGTTTGCCTAGGTTTAGTTCAATGACTGTGCTTCCTAAGGCCGCCACTGAATGAGAGATGGGGTGGCATCACACCACAGCCAACAGCTCTCCTTAAAACATAATGTGCTTAACCGTTGTGTATTCTCCTCTGAAAATAATCTAAGTCTATTTAGAGTACTGACATGATTTGCAATAAACACATTTTGAAATCAAGGTATGTTTTGACTTATTGAAATACTGCAATACTAGACAAAACCAGAATGGGTTGTTGTTGGCTGGCTGGGGTGAGGATGGAGCTACAGACATTTCACCTGGAATAACTCCTGTGTTCTGCATAAACTCACAGGTGATGACTCCTCACAGCATCTTCTCAGGAGCAAATAGCACAGAAAGTACTTGAAAACGTTAGAGGAAAGTTCCATCCCCTCCACAGGGCTGTCCATAGGCTCCCTCCTCCTTTGTGGAAAACCATAACAGACCAAACAGACTTTGCCTGTGGCTTCCCAGAGGATCACACTCCATGGACACTTGATTTGCATGCCCAGGCTAGATTAGGTACGTGTTTGTACACCTCTCAATGTAATGAAGTCCCACACACAGTGAGGACTTCAAAACCTTGAGAATAGAAATAGTAAAAAAACCCATCAACAGAAATCAAAGTGGTAGCATCACAGGTACCTGTGGAGCTTTGAAATAAACACAAGAAAGCTGGCACAGTATCACTGGCATGATGTATTCTGAACCAGATTGGAAAAAGCAACCTGGAAAAAACCCAGTATGATTATAATGAATGAGCCTTTATTCCACATATGAAAGTGCTTCTGATACTGACAAAAGGAGGAACAATATTTATCATTCTAGGATCTAAGGGGACAAAACAACAATATTAAATCATGAAAGGTTTTGTTTGTGAATTGGCATTGTTTTCTGTCCCTTGTGTTACCAGAATGATAAATGCTTTCCTTTGTATAGGAAAGAAAAGACACTGGATGTTTATTATACATATACTTACACCATAAATTTTTGAGATGGTTGGTTGGATTCTCATTAATAAAAATATTTATATTAAAGGTGCTAATAAACATTTGGGGGGTGAGGGTGGTTTCCTATTCCACGGTTTTATTTGAGACTCTCCTTCATGATAGATATTGTAGTTTCTAGGACAGATGAAACAAGATTCAGTTATCACAGTTCTTAGGATAACTGGTGGGAATATTCCAGAAGCACAATGTGATCAAAGTGGATGGAAAAGCAATACCCAAATGACTAAAGGCAAAACTGTGCCAGTCACAGAATTACAGAAAGAGCTGATATGTATGAGACATACTAAGCACTTGCATTTGAATTTTTAATATAGAAAATAAATGTCACAGCATTTTCATGAAGAATCTATTAGTCTTGAATGCAGCTCATCTGCTACTCATTGCTATGGTTTATACCTTATACTTTTTATCCATCTTTAATTCCTGCTGAACACTTGAGCAACTGCAACGTCTGAGAGGAGGTTATGGATTTTTTCATATTATCATACTTTTCTTACATTTTATGTTTTCAAAGGCTCGCACAGAGCACTCCAGTGATCCCATGTGAATTAACACACTTTGTTGCCAATATTTTCAAATGCAACCAATATCTCCTGGTTTGCACAGTTCAGGATGAATATGGTGCATCACTGTGCCATCTAATGTGACTCAGCTCTGAGAGCTTCAGGGCTTGGCTCTGCCTGAGAACACAAGGCTGAATTTTTTACTGAACATGTAAATAAATATATAACTGGTAATCTGGTCTCCAAAGATATATATGAGCATGACTCCAAGAAAGGATTACTTTTAAATGGTATAATTCCGTGCATGCTCTGAGTGCTGGGCAAAAGTTCCTAGAGCACAGCCAATTTTCCTGCACAGATTTCAATTGCTAGGTTAGATGTACTTCAGAGTAATATTTAAAATTGCACAGAATGCTCTATGTGTGTTAGATATTACAGCACGCATGGATAGAATGGCTCTTCAGAAGAGCGTGACGGTTTTCATTTTATTTTTGGGTGCAATTGCTGTTCCTGTTACTCAGCCATCTCCCTGTAACTTCCATCAGGGATACAGCTCCACTGCCTTGTGTGCAATATGCGAGCACTGCACCACAGAGCTTGCAGCACAAACACCTTTGCACTGCACTTAAACGTTCATGGGAATAGAAACTTACTCTCAGACATCCTTAACCCACAGACTTTTAAATTCAGGCTGAACATGAAAATTTAGCTGGACTTTTATGCAACAATGGACTAAGCAATAAAAGTTCTGCAAATCCCTACCAGCTCTCAGTTACACTGTGTAGTTCAGATGCTTCAGGTGATATTTCTGACATCCTGTTCCACAGCTATCACCAAGAAGCCCTTTGTGAATGACTACATTAATGCTGTGTAAGAAAGAACACCATCTACCTCACTCCTGCCCATCCACATTGGCCGCGCAGTTCTAACACAAGTAAAAAAGATACTGTTTGATACTAAAAACTGTCAATATAAATGCTTCATAGATCTATGGAGCAATAAAACTGCATTATTCAACTGGTTTGGATTGTTTGGGGCGTTTTTTTGACAGAAAGAACTGGGCTAAATTATTTTGCAAACTAATACATGAGTAAGCCACAAAATTCAGTTACTTGAATTAGCACAAAATTTCCAGGAAACTTTTAGCACATGTGCAAACAAAGTTTTGTGTAGCAAATAACATATACAGACATCACAATGAAAAGTCAGGAAGTTTCCAGATTTTGATAGATTTCAGGTTGGATGTGTCAAAAGATAAGCCCTGATGCTGGCAGGCAGTCTCCCTTGAAAATTTAGATTTCATGTACAGAGATCTTCAAGTAAACCGATTTTTACTTTCACCTCTGCCTACAAGTGCTGGTCTCAAAGGACTTCATTTCAGCCAAGACCTGTCAAACCCCCAAATGCTTTTCATTACTGAATTCCTTCTGCATGTTCTGTCAGCTGTGTTAAAATAATAAATTCACAAGCAATTGATTTTTGAAAAGGGAGAGAACCACTTGAACTCATCTCCTGATTTTGTTATTTCAGCATGTAAATTTTTTATTTACATATTTAAAATTGTAGTTTGAAGTCTTTTTTTTCTATGCCCTTTATGGGGTTTAAAGTAGCAACAGGTTCAGAGAACTCGTAATAAAAAAAACCTTCTCAACAGAATGACTCTGAGACATCAGGGGTGTACTCCAGTGAGTGCATATTCTCTCAAATCATTAATTATAATTCACTCACAAACATCCAGCACATACTAGGTGCCCTGGTGATCTTAATTGGCACTATGAAAAAAGTAAATGATTTCTTACATTTTGATGTATGTGGGGAGAAGTTCAGGACATTTCTAAAATCCCTCGGGGAGGTGATTTTGTACAGTTTTTGTCATTATCAAGGGAGGATACTACACAAAAGCCATAGTGATGGATTAAGAAAGTAACAATGGTTATTTCACCTAAAAAGTAGAAAAGAGTCTTTTCAAATTGTGTGTGCGTGGAAAAGGAGCTTAGTTTGGACAAAGCAGTTGCAAGAACACCTTAATGGGGGACAAGAAAGCAATTAACAATGAAAAGTCACTGATGCAAAAGATAGTCCTGGAGATTAAAATCTTATTGAAACAAATGCTTCTCCATTTGATCATAATGAATTGAGCTGAAAGATCTGCAAAACCAGTTCACTGAACACGAGAAGAAAATAATAATTTGTTACCCAATTATACTACAAAGCTTTCTGCCCAACATACTGCTCTACAGCATTAGTTAAATAGAAATAAACTGAACAACACCATAGTAGAGTTAGGCATAATATTATTTGAAACCGCAGTGTGATAATTAAGAAAAAAATATATACAGCCATATCAATTTTTACAGCACTCTAAAAACACAAGAATATGCTTTATCCTGGTGGAAAAACAAAATATTCAAGAGAACAAGAGGTGAAATGGGCATAGCAGGGACAGATGAAGCAAACAGTACAGGGAAGAAAGAGGCAGTGGTGGAGGTAAGCTGAGCATGGGGCAACAGGGGAATAGTCTGAGATGAGATAAATTGGAGAGATAGAAGTGGGAACAATAGGGAGTGAACATTAAGAAGTGAAGACTGAGAGAAGTACATTACAGTGCAGGAACAGATTGCTTAAATTCAAGAAGTACATCAGATCAGGGTAGATTGGGTTTTTAGGATGGGAACGGAGATCTCAAATTCATCCCATCTGACTTTGGGCACTTAGCTGAGACATCCAAATCTGGAAGGGTTCCCGTCAAAATTTGAAAAATCAGTGGAGAGGCCCATCCAAAGAGGAATCAAGGCTCCAAGTGGGCTCAACTGCCCTTTGACAGAAGTGTTAGGAAAGCGTAGGAGCAATCACATTGATAACAAATCCAAAATAATATGCACAGATTATGTGAGATCTTTGGATTAGATGGGACTACTATAAAAGAGATTAAAGCAGGACAAAATAAACATAAATATCTGAAAAAACAGCTGTCACAGGAATTGTTATTGAATAGGTTTTTTACAGTGTCCCGCTAACAGGTCCCATATTTTTTCATCTTGACATTTATGGGAAAATGTGGCAGTGACAGGGGTAGGCACAACAGAAAAGTCAGCAGTGGTGAGGATGGCATCCATAGAAAAAAAAAAAAAATCTCTTAAATTTTCATTTTCTTACCAGTTGCTTTGCCACTGGAACAAAATATGAAGTTACATGTCTGGGACAAAAATGTGAGATATACCAAAATCAAATCAATGGCTTCAGAAAGGCTCTCCACTTTATACTCAGGGAAGAGGAAGGGATTTGACTGCATTTTGGAAGTTCTGAGGAAGTAAGACCATGTACTAAAAAGGCTCTTTCATGCTTTCAGCAAGACATATTTAACACACGTGTCTAAAGCCTAAACTCAGGAAACCTAAAGGATAGGAGCTTAAAGGAACTTTGATAAACAAATGATCAGAGCAGGTAAGTTAACAATTTGCATCTTAAACTCTGTGAAAATAAGGAATCAAGCAGACAGCCTGGAAAGACAACAGAGTTGGAGTCAGTCCATCTGAGAAACCAACATGACAGAAAGGCACTGGAAGGAACACACATAGGTGTGAGCAATTACAAAAACAAATTATCTGAAAATATGGATTTCTTCACTGTCTAGTAAATAAAACCATTTTAGCAAATGAAACAAAGACACTTCTAGACTAGAAAAACAACATTGAAATAATCAAACCATCCATGTATTTTGGGTTTGCAGGTCTGTAAACAACCAACACGAATCCCATCTGAAATTAAGCTGTAAATATCATATTTTTTCAGATCATCTACTTGAATTTCAGTAAGGAAAACTTTGAAGAAAGTCAGTTGCTTGTTCCCACTGCCACAACATTTTCTAATACTCCTAGTGATGTGCTGAAAGCTGAAAGTGTGTAATTAGGCCTGATGAACCATGTCCCTTAAGAGGGACAAACCCCATGTTTGAAACTTAAGTATGAACAAAAGACTTATGGGCAAAAGGAAGCAGAAAATGTATTGCCTACAGAAAGGTCTTCCTAGATTTGAAACGACAGACAAAAGCTTAAGTACATCAAAAGATGTAAAAAAAAAGTTGTAATCCTTGTTTAAAAGAAAAAAAAACCATAGGAGTGCAGCCCTTCTGAGATCCCTTACCTTACTGAGTGTTCTGCTGTGAAAAAAACCCTCTTCTCATGCCAGGAGTGTACAAACCCTGTACAGGAACCAGACAGTGAACATCTAGTCGGACACTGTGGTTCTTACTGCCATAATGAAATTATGCTTTAGACATTTTCTGCATGACTAATCTCTCTTGATTGCATTTTGAAGCTTTGCAGCAAATGGTGAATTACGGATGCTCAAGGCCTCCTCTTCATGATTCTGCTGTCTCTGGTACGGAAGGATCACTAGACTTTGGTGCACAACTTCTGCTGTCTCCACTCATCACTGTTAGATCATTCCTAGTCTTCCCTGGGAAGGATATGATAGATCCAGAGAACCTCCACACTGGGCTCAGTGCCCTGTGGAGGCCTCACCAGGTAAGCTCCATTTCCACCCTAGAACAGGGAGCTTTGAGGGGAACTGGTGCAGTCCTAGGATAACACCATCCCCAACCTGCCAGACCAAATATTGAAGAGAATTGGGTTTTCAGCACTGAAGGAAAGGACAGATCTCTGTAGATTTCCTCTCTCTCAGACTTTTCCCTCTTGATTTCCAAAATATTCCTCATATTGCTAAGCTTTCCCTGAAGGTATCCACACACATGCCTACCCTCATGTCAATGCACCCACTGCACACCTCAATTTCTACTCGGATGTCCAGACTAGAACCTTACAGAGACCCACCCTGTCAGCTCTCAGGAGCTTATGATTTTTCCCTTCCCCACAGTCGTCTTCCACACAAATATTTGTGGAAAGAAAAGTTGTGGCCAGTTGCAGGACACTTAACACCAGAGCTGCAGAAAGGCTCTCAAACAGAGCAGGTACTGCTTCAAACCAATTTTCCATCGACCTTAATGCAACTGTGCACACAAAACATTCTCTTTGCAAATCTCTTTCACAATCTGAGGCTAATACCTGCAGCATCTAGACCAGAGATGCGCAACAAGGATGTGAAGCTCTTTATCAAATCTGACTGACGGGAAATCAATATTACAAACAAACCCATAACAAGGGATCCATTACTGCTACAATGCATAAACCAACTCTGTGCTATTCAGCAAACACTTGCAAAGTATGTGTCAGCAGTGGGAAATCCTCTTTTCAACTCTATGGGAATATACAGTGACACAATATCCCTGAAACTGGGATATATTGTAAACAAACCCATATGCTCATACCCTTAAACAGAGTTATCCACCACAGTATATTCTCCTGTGCTTTGGTCCCATTATGGCAAGGTTTACTTTCGTCTTTTAATCTGATCATGCATAACCCTAATTGTTTAAACTATAATTATAGATGGAAAGTTGTTTTGCCTTCTACAAAAAATGTGCTTTGGAGAGAGCAAAACAGAAATTAAATGCATGGAAAATAATAGAACTATTTCAATAGCACTAATTGCAAAGCAGTTTAAGAAAGCATCTTTAGATGAAATAATTGTTTTAATTATACAGTATGCTTAGGTTTACCAACTATAAACACTTCAGCTCTTAGCATCAGGATAATTTAATGTATGCTGTTTTGCCACACTTTATTTCAGAGCACAAATAAACTAGAAATAGAAATCACGGTAAAAGGACATGCAAACAGAAGGAAAAAGGGTGATTTCTCTACAAATAACAGAAGTCTATCACAGCACATTGTTAAAGGATGTAGCTAAATGCAAATCATCAATTCATGAATTGCCTAGGAGAGACCTTTATATTGGGGCAGCAGCAGGAGAGACCAAACCTTTGGTCATTCAGAAATGGTCTCTGTCCATGGAGGGCTCTGAGCAGAGCTCAGCAATGTCCCTCTCACTGTAGGACTGCACCAAGGCAGCTCTTCTGGCAGGGCATTTTCCAAGTGGAAGTCTTTGCAAAGGACAAGGTCCCCATGGCTGCCTGTCTTAAACTCATAGATTCATAGATGGTTCCTTTCAAAACCAAAATGAGATGCTTCTTGACTGCACACTGTGGCAGACCATAAATTCACCATGGTACATTATCCACCATCTCAAGAAAAAAATAAATTCCATAATTCTTATCCGCATGGCAGCAATTTTCCACTGGGTTGGTAGTAAAGCTTTCTTTGAGAGCAAGACATCTAGAAAAGGCTTTAAAAATCAAATGCTGTTGTAGGGAAAATTTATTCAAAAACATTACTGTTAAAGGTAATTAAATTACATCCCCAGACAAAACCCTCAAATTTGCTATTGTTTTTATTGTCAAGGGGATAAAGACAGAGTAAATGTATTCTGAAATTTGGTAGGAAGGGGAGAAAAGATATTTGTGATACAGAATGGATGTGGAAAGGAGATGTTAGTGAGGCATTGCACATGTAGACATGCTCTGGCAGAATTGCAAAGATTTTTACAGCTATAAAACACTCAAATCTCTCCTCAGTTTAAAAATATGCCTGTAAACAAGTAATTTATATCATTCTGTAAAACAATGACAGTAACAACTGCTTGTACTCTGCCTGCAAAACCTAGCAGTGAAGGGGCTGCTGCTTCAGTAAAAATCACAGCATTACCCTTACGAAATTTCAGAATTACTGGTCCTTCGCAAGACAAAGAAAAATCCTTGCGTGCGCTGACTGCGGGATCAGTGTAAATAGAACAAACCCAGCAGAACTGCTTGGCAGGAGTTTAAGTAGTCTCTTATCTCGACACTGCAGTTCTGCTTGTACTGCACCTCAGTACATGCACAAGACTTTTGTGTTGGTCTTGCTCTCACCTTGTAATCCACCAATCAAACTGGTTGAAGGCTGCCAGAAACTTAACATATCTGTCTAAACTTTTCCACCTGGTAATTGCAATTCAATTTTTTTCTAGCTTAAAAATCCATCTCCTTGATGCTATTTTAAATAGCATTACTGATGAATTAATATTTTCAACTCAATGGATTTCCACACTGCCCTCCAAATTTGTTCCATTATGAAGAAATACATTTTATTTTGAAAGATAATGTTGAAGTCTTCAGAAGAGCTGTGTGTCATATCTTCAGCTGGTATTAATGAATAGTCTCTTCCACATGCAATGGGTTAATCAAAAATTTGGCTGTCTGGGGTTCTGGTTCTCTTTCTGCCTGGCTAGCAAATTAATTATATCTTAATTGATGTTACTTACAGTATGTCAGTATTAGAACTATATATACACATATATATGGACTAAACTTTGATAAGAAAATGTATCATTGCTGTCTTTTACCTGTTTTCTTTAAGGATTATAATCCCTGAGAACTCGTGCCCCACAGCTTTTTGACCTTTCCACTGTTTGCGAAACATTCCTTTTCTAGAATTATGTAACACCAGTCAAAACCATGCAACAAAAGAGTTTGAAAATAAAAAATGTCATAAGGCTGATACAATGTCTTTGCATAAGACAAAGGCATCTGATCATTATGGGGCACATTTTCCCCACTAACAGAAGTTTATTGGCTGTATCTTTAAAACTGACAGTGTCTTTCAAGATCTATCAAATGTATCATAACATAAGCTATCAAAATAAATAAAATATAAAGTGCATACTTCTTAGGGACATAATTTCCAAGTACATAAACTTTTATCTTACTTTTGAAAAAATGTCAAATCACTCGGAGCAGCACTTTAAAAAATATGATTTATGGAAAAGGTTTCTTTTACAGGCTCTGAGAACTCTATAAAAGTCTTTCAAACAGCAGGGCTACCAGAACTTTTAACAGAGAAAGTTATAAAGCAGATTATGGATGAGAGCAGGTGAGACAGAATCATGGTTGCTGCACTCAATCAAATGTATCTGCATCTGGCAAGCAGCTCTAAAAATTAAGTATGTTGCAGCTGAAGAAAGACTCTTGCAAGTTCTCAATCTGCATTCCCCAGATCCGATCTCTGCAGCACAACAGATTCTGCCACGCTGCAGAGTCAGCCATAACCCCAAGCACAGAAGATGCTTTGGGTACTCAGGTGAGGACCTCAAGGCTGAAACAAAGAGGTTGATGTTGATATGAGAACAGTCCAGGCGTGCAAAAAAAATACTGCTCTTTTAAGTAAAGCCTCTTCTTTATGTCAGAATCACAGCGTGTGAGACTATTAATTATTTACACAGCACTCAATATGTGACACTGGGGTTACCTCACACCAAACGTTAGAGCTTCTCAAGGTGATTTCCTGTTACAACTTGTGGTCACTGCTAACCTGGACAGCCTTGGAACTGTGAACCTGCCAGGTTGCTAGCTGATGCAACTATTCTGTCCTGGCTCTGTACAGACTCTCTTTTCATTTTCCCCAAGCTTGCTGGGCAGAGATATGTCTGTGAACTGCAGCACTGTGCTACATTTGACAGCCTGAAATAAAAGGTGGTTCAGCTCAGTTTCAAAGGTTGTTTTTAATCTCCTCCAACTCCAGCTGCCTACAGTGAGGTGAGGAGACTAAGCTAATCATCTAGGCTCCCTCTGTCGAAGAGGAACAGAGATACCTCAAGAGTGAGATTTAAAAGATAACTTTATTTCGAACTCACGTAATAGAACAGGACAAGATGTCCTGGCCAAGTGCTTCATTCTTTCTGTTGACTCTCAAGGAAACTTAGATTAATTTAGATTAGAAACCTAACTTCTGGATGAATGTGAGACTGCTCCTGGTTATTTTGATATAGAATTGCTTAAGAACAGCTATGGGAGCAGCCTTATACAGACAGCATTATGGATAATTCTTGCTTCTGGCAATTCACAAATTAAGCAAAACTAAAATCCTATTTCGGCTATAAAACTATTTTAAAAGATGCTTTTTGGGTTCATATTATACATCTTAATGGGAGAAGGGTGCCATATGGAGGGATTTCATTTTGTTAAGAGATACTCAGTGCTCTTATCTCCTTTATGTACTGCACAGAAATTGAAAGCAAACAATGCTTATATATTTTTGCAAGCAATTTTCATTTTAAATACAGAAAACTTTATTAATAAAGCCATGGGATACTGAAATACTAAAATGAGAGATCTGAGAGTAAAGGCTCTTTTAACTCAGTTAACACCATCTAGCTGTATGTAGTTATCTCACATTTATTCATTTGCATATATGGACCATGGCACTTTAAAACGTCATGTATTATTTTCCAAGGATCATTTTCAAAGGGAAATTGTAATTTGCCAAATACAACTGCCATATAAAATAATAACTAATGTAACCATAAGATGAAACTGCTGTCAAGTTGTTTACCAACTGTCCAGTACAATCAAACATGGTCTTGTGATTACTTTTCTGTTCTGTTTGAGAAAAAAAATGTATTTGACTTCCAAATCCAGGCTTTCGTTTCAGTAGTCTTTGAATTCTGTGAGTTCAGAAATGTTTTGTAGCCTGCATGCCCAAACAAACTATTTTATGTGCTCAAAAATTGAATCTTATCAAATTCTCCATGGCCAAGAAGTGTCTGCTGATACAGTGGGGAAGAAATCCTTCAGTGAGGATGAGAGGAAGGAGCATTCTTCACATTCTTCCTCACTTACAAAGTAGGTCAAAGGCACGCAGCTTTAGCTCACTTCTACCTATGAAGAATGCTCCTGCAAAAAACCCCGTGAACATATCTAAAATTTTTGGTGATATCTGAGCGTTTTCTGCTTTATTTCCTACTCTCTATGCCCTAAACAAGAAAATGCTTGTCTTTACTTCCAAAGCTCTTCCCCAACAAACTGCCTCATTCATAGAAGGAGTTCCCTACAGCCATCTGCAAAGCTGTCTTAATTATCTCATTTCAGATCCTTTCATATGCCGCTTATAGAAAACTCAGAGCTGGCCTGCTGCTTTCCCTTGAACACTGACTTTTTGGCTGCCCAGTACTGTCACATTGTTTCCTTATGCTCCCCCGTCTGTCTAGACCCATCTGTTGTCTCTTGTTTTGTACTTAGATTATAAACTCTATGGCAGCGGAACTGCATCTTTGTTCTGAGTTCATTTAGTGTCTAAAACAATTCAGGCTTGACCCATGATTAAGGCTTCCCTGCACTAGAAAAAAACCCCCACAAAATAGCAAACATTCTAACAAATAACGCAGCTGGAGTGCCGGAAACAGACACAGCCTCCCAGACATCACAACATGAAGGAATCAAATTCCACCAAAACTAAATTACTCAGCAATACTGGTCCATTCGATTATCACTGAAAAATAGCCTTCATGTTTCTCTTGCTTTTCAATCTCGCTCACAGTTGTGGCTTTTAGCTAAATAATGTCTTCTCTGAATAAAATTTGTCAAACTATTGCATAGTGCACCCTCGATACCTGGGCTCTGCTTACTTTGTCTTGGCTCCTCTAAAGGAAGCAGGCTCAGAACCTCCCTTTCTCTCTTTACCAGAAAAAGCTGGCGTTTGAAACCAGTTTCCTTGAAGCCAACTTGGGTGCAAGGAGATGTTCACTCACAGTTTCCCTGGTTTAAAGCATCATAGGCTTCTGGTGTGTTTTACCACACTGAGATCCACAGAGTTGGAAGGGACCCACAAGGACCATTGAGTCCAACTCCTTGCTCTGCACACGCCCAAGAGTCACACCATGCTCCCAAACGCTCTTTGAGCTCTGTCAGGTTTGGTTCTGTGGCCACTTCCCTTGGGACACTGTTCCAGTGCGCGACTACCGTCTGGGATAAGAACCTCTGTGGATACAAAATTGCTGCTAGCAAGGATTTTCTTGCTATTTTCTGTGAGAGACTTTTTCTCTCTCACAGAGATAGTAGCAGAGTTCTGTAAACAATGAAACACCTGCAGCCTTGAAAAATCTTGTTTATAGTATAGTAGAAAAATATTTTGACAATGAGTGTTTTGGGATTTTAGCCAATCACCCCCAAGGTGTGGCTGATCCTTTGTCCAATTAGACTATGAAGAGAAAAGTCTATAAAAGAGTTTGTAAAATAATTAAATAAATCACTCTTGCTGCACAATTCCTGCCTGCTGGATCTTCTCTCCTCCTCCCTACAGCTGCAGGATACAGTAATATACCCTAGGGCACTTTTTTTTTTTATTTTTTAATAAACCTCCTTAGGAAGGAACAGTCTCAGCCTTGCCTGGGGTCCTGCTCTCTCTGCTGCTCCTCTCACCAGCTCATACACTGGTTTCTGTCCACCTCTGGCCAGCTTGGATTCCAAGCCTAGCTCCTCAGGCTCCTCTGTCTAGGTCCCCACACCAGTGGAAAGAATGCTCATGATCACCCAGCCAGCTCTGTGCTATGTGAGAGGGGACATAAGGATTAAGAAACCAATGTGGGCAGATCCCAGAGGAAAACAAAACACCACACACGTCTCTGGATACAGCAAATGATGAATCCTACAACATCTCCAAAACTCCACAGATGCAGAATCTGAATCCACTGGGACTGACCAACACAACAGGGGAAGGTCACAATGCTCACAGCACCCTCACAGGTCCCCGCAGATTCCGGCAAGGGACACAGCTTGGTTATGTCCTCATTCCCATTTCAAGGCTGTCTGTATACAGAATTTGGGACAGGATTTCTCTTGTGGTTCTTGAAGTGCTGATCAGTTTAATTAACTTTTTCATGAAAGTAAAATAGGGCATAAATTTTAGCTGTATTCCTTTGAGATTACCAACAGACTTCTTAAGCACCTTTTTTTCATATTGTCAGGATTTTTGCTGATTTGATTACATAGAAGATGTGGCAGCATGATGACTACTAATTAGAACTCTCAACTTATTATCAGTCCACATTTTTATAGGTTTCATATTAGCATATCAATACAAAAACATAATGTGTGTATAGCCGTATTTACCTCTAAAACTGAAATCACTCTAGTTCATACATGTCACCTTTAAAATATTTTAGCCTGAAGAATTGCTATGTAAAAAAAGAAAAAGGAATACAAGAAAATCCAAAACTTCAGCTCGAAAGGGAGGTTTTACTACAAATAAAGTTTTATAACTCTAGTGATCAGGAATATCCTTGAGCTGGGAATTTTTGATGATATCATTAACAAGCAGTGGCATTAGTTCTATGCAGGCATCAGCTATAAATTATGCTTTACATACAGTCACTGCATATTTCTCAGGGAGTCAGGGCCTCATCCAGCAGGTTCTGGAGACACTCAGCACCAATGGACTTCAGTATGAGCTGAGGATACTCAGCAGTCTGCACTGCTATGACCACAAACCATAACTGTGCAGAGCATGCTGAAATAATCATGAGGTAAGTACCTGGTAATTTCTCTTTTCTAGCCAAAGTGCACATTACACATTAACTACAGTTAAGCCACCTAAGCATAATTGTCAAGTATTCTACAGAAACGTGCAATTTCTATGCAGATTGCATTTGGCTGAAAACTCCATGAATCTACTGTGTTATTCTATCTTGCCATGTATATGTGGACAGTACAAACCAAGCTATTAACAAACCAAATAACCCTGAAAGAACATTTAATTTTTATTGCTGCCACAGACTCACCTTCTAAGAATGCCAAAGTAGCTTAAAGTATGGAAAAGAGTGGGATATGGAGGACATAAGGGTACATTTCCTTATCTGACAAGCACAATGCTTAAAGAAGCCAACTCCAATACTCTGTTTTCCCATCAGTTGCTTCTGAACTTTACAATAAAATGGTAATGATATGTCCAGGTGGCAAAAATTCTGTTTTAACAGCTGCATCAACTGTACAAAACTCAAAAGCAGCATCTTAACAGATTAACAGCTCTCCATAATATTATCTTTGTATCATGCAATTTGTTCCCAGTGATAATTAGGTATTTAGAGACACAACTAATTAGAGAGAAATGACTGGATGATTTTTCATTTGCTGAGAAATCTATTGTCAGAAATGGAGATCCACTATGGGGACTAATGTAATTCTGGTGCTAGAATTAGCATCAGAAAGATACATGGAAATAAATGTGGTTTAAACGATAATAATATATAAAAATAATGTACCTACACAGACCTCCACACTGTTAATATGTGCATTAACACACTCTTCTCCAAATGGAACAATTCTATTCCTAATATGCAATTCATAAGTGTGGGTGCTGAGGAGGGGAATATACAAGATCTAGTAAAAGATGAAGTAGAATCATTTTTTTCCATTAAATATATCTTTCCCAGTCTAATTTGGGATAACAGATAAAAGATTCAAGGGACCATTAGTTCTTGAAGGCATTTGTTTCCTCTTATTTTCACGTATTAACTGCAGGGCTCTATCTCTGTTTGCCTTTGCTGCTGCATTGCCTGTCACTAAAATACATCTTTAACTGTGTATCATTTTTCCTCTGGATTTTATTTACCATGTCACTCACCAGCTAGCTTCATATAAGTACACCTCAAGCTACTGGAAAAGAGCATTCTCCACATTCACTACTAATATCATTCCATAGATTGAGTGGAGTGCTTTATGAGAGATGCTGCTCTCATCCAAAGACAAATCATGTCTATGACATATTCAGCCAGCTTTTACCCAGGGCTTAAAGTCATACATCTACAGCACTAAAATGCTTAAACTGGCCCTACAGCATCCTTCTTCCGGGAAATTGATAGTTCTTTTTGCGCAGCAACAGAAAGCTCCTCATTTCCTCAATTCCAGGTGTATTTGCACACACACACACATATCCCCCCCCCCCCCACCCTTAAATGTTTATCCAACAGCATCCACATTCAGAAGAAAACTTTAAGATACATATGAGTGGCAAGAGTAAACATTCAAACATTGCAGCTGGTTGTACAAACATAATTTTGTCCTTACTTATGGTCCAGCCTGTGCAATGAGCATTGCAGGTGCTCCGCAGAAACACACAATATCACACTATTGAAGGCTGTATCACAATGCACTCACCCAGGGGAAGGGAGTAAGGGCTGCACAGACAAAACTGGCAAATCATTACTTCCAAAAATTTGATATTGGACAAATCAAATGCATCACATAACTCTTCAACTTTACATTCAGGATCAAATATATGAATTGTCAACAATAATCCCATGGGTGTAAATTATCTTTTCTATGGCCTCCTAGATATGGCAAAGTGATAATGCTCTGTGGCAGGTCTGGAGGGTGTGGCTGAGGAGCAGAACCTTGGCTGTTCCTCCTCTTTCTCCACTGCTCCAGAACTTCACAGTGCAGCTGCTCTGGTTAGCAACCTGGACCTAAATCCTTAAAACTGTTTGAGTTCAGCTATTATTTTGGCCTGATGCCAATCTTTCCTATGAAATGCAGCTAAAAGAAAGAAAATTGTAATGTTCTTCATTTTATGAGTCCACCAAACTGGACTGAATTCAGGGAACAAAGAAATGGCACCTCTTTAGTTCATGGTTTTGTTGGGGTTTTTTTTTAACTTGATCAGATTTAAAGCTGTGCTATAAACAACAGAAGTGTTAGAAATTGTCTTTGAATGTAAACATATTTTTCTGCAAAAACTTTCATTCCACTGTGCTGGGAAACTTAGCGGATATTCCTAAGTTTGTCTGAATACGTTTCATATCTAACTACAGAAACACTTCAAAAACAAGCTTATAAATAGGACAAAATGGGCACCCATATGACAGCATCTAAACTTGTTAATTGCTTGAAATAGCTGCAGATACAGACAACTTTATGTTTAGTTACTAATGCCTGATACACAGCCTGACTGAATCATTAATAATATTAGAAAATTAACATCTCCTTGGTATCTAAGCAACCAGAATTTAAGCGTAAATAAACTAGATCTTATATTTTAAATATCAGGGATAATTCCCACAGCAGGTTCAGCTCAGCGAATTTTACAGCCAAGGTGCTTCTGACCACTTATTCTGAGCAGCTCTCTCAAGTCTGTAAATTCTACTGTTGCATATCTCCAACTTCATTTCCACCTAACTCCTATTTAAAAGACCAGCACCACCAAGCATTTCTGTTCTTTCTTTACACTGTGGAAACTTATTGGCCAAGTTTCATGAGTCTTTATGTACAGTGAACAGAACTAAATCCTGCAGCACTTACATAATCAATGTTCAGTATTTAATGATGCATCACAGTGATACATCATTGAATGACACTGGGGTAGGATTTGTATAGAGAGATGGTATTGACCAGTTGGTAAAGTTGAAAAAACACAGATTTTCTTAAACAGCACCATTTCTATAGATTTGAGCTTTCTAAAGAGAGGGCTCCCAAGCATGTTACATTCAGCTGACAAAAACCCATGAAATTTTATGCTCACGCATGCACATCGAAACAGATTTAAAATACACTTAAAGGTCTCAACATTTCTAAAACATTACAAGTTATTTTGGGGTTAGCAAAAAGCGTAGAAGGACTGGAACAATAATGTAGAAATAATTCCTAAAGCATCTGCTTAAGAGTTCTTAGAACTTTATAACTCCTTTATTAGGGACATATTTTCTATCATGTTTTCAAAAAAATGAATATGTAGGTATATGCAAAAGAAAGTTGAATGTGTGGAAAGAAGAGCTTACTTGCTAATACCAAATAATACTGTAAGAGCCTTGTCTTTCCATTTAACTAATAAAAATAACTGCTTCCACAAGCAAAAAGTAATAAATTACATCTTCCTGTGTGTTTACATGCAGCAATGTCTACTTCCTCAGAGAAGCAGTCATTTTCTTGTCATTTTCAAGTAATATGTCACACAGAACTTGCTCTATCTTGAATGTTACTTTCCATAATCACACCTTGAAGTGTCCTAAAAGTCTGGGAGAAGTCAGAATATTCTGTGCTGTCATATCATCACACCACTCTATATGCAGACAATGGACAATTAAATTTGCTCATGAAGGAATGGCACATATTTTTAAGGTTGACTTCATTTTCCATTTATGCTTCTGGTTTTGTTGTTAAGAAATAGGAGAGGCATTAGCTTGAAAAATATTTGTGAGTGTAGGACAGCATCAAAAGTTTCTCTCCTATTAAATATTTCTTAATACAACCATCACAATAAATATGAAAAAAACCATAATAACCTACTACTTTTTAATGCATTGCTACACTTACGGGCAACCTCACAGTTAAAAAAGCTGTCTGCTCTAACAATTTGATCACAGCATCTCAGCTTATAAATGGGGTATTTGTCTTTCCAGCCTCATCTAACAACTCCTTCTCATTGAATCAAGGAGAGATCCAGGAAATCAAACTGTAGCATATCTGTCTTTTTTTGTGGAGTTGGTGTATGTGAGACTGGAGGCTTTTTTATTCTTGACTAATAGGAAATAAAATTGGCTCCAACTGTATCTAGAATGAAACAAGCTACAAGCAGACCTGCAACTTCAATCAGGTTCATTTCTTTCCATTTCAACCTCACCAGTCTGGAACAAGAGAACGTTATTACAGCATGCTCAGAGTTTACAAGAAAGGCACATAACTGTGGAGACAGAATCAGCCAGCTCTTTCATTCATGGCTGGTCAGGTCATAATGAGCACAATTCACAGCCTTGCTTCCAAAACAAAGAACATGCTAAAGTAAGATTCCAGATAATGAGTAGTCTGCTCTTATTTCTTTAAATAGAGATCTATTCCTCTACATAAATTGTTTGGCTTTGAATGCTGAAAATGTTCGAACAGGAAAAAATGCTTCCTTTTCAAGCTCTGGTAAAACAGCACTCCAGTTTGTAGGAATATGGTGTAAGTGGCATCCAAGAGCCAAGATCAGAATGCACTTCATGAAGCATTGCCAATGAAGTAACAGCCCCCACCTTTGTAAAGTTGTTTCATTTCCTAATAGTTGATTTCTTGATAAATCAATACTCCCTTCTCTTCCCTATACTTTGGAGAGTGCTTACAAACACTGATTTGAAGTTGAGGCTTATATTCATTACTGATTTTTCAATGAGCCCTTTGTATTGCAACCCAAAAGAGATAAATAATACCAAAAGGAAAACAAAGCCAACCACCAGTTAAGAGCTCATAACTTGAAGTTGTGCTCAGTTCAATCTCACAAGTACAAAGCACATTACGTGCTTGGACATGGATCTCCTCTTCATCTACAGATCATTACCATCTGATTATTAGCTGGTGCTCTCTGATATGAATGTGGCATTTTTTCATTTCATTCTAATAGAAGAAATATTACAAGAACCAAAATAGCCCTTACGAACTCCCATATTTGCTGGCAATTTCTCTAGGAGCATTAAGGAATAAGTGAAAACAGCTCCCTTCAAAGTAAGGCAGCAGACACTTCAGTGAGCCCTGCTGGGAAAACTGCACCAGTCCTGCCAGTGTTCAGCTGAGTAAACAAAAGTTTCAGCTCCCAGAGCAAGAAATGCAGCATTAAAATTCAAGCATGCAATTTGATATCAAAAGGAAAATAATATGGGGAAGAAAACTGTCTCAACTTTTTCTTTTCAAAATGCAAAAGAAAACGCATACAGTAGCTACTGAGATCAGGTAGGGAAATTCGAAGAGAAGGTAACAACTACTTTTATCAAAAGTACCCAAGCAACACAGCACAAGGAAAGAAGATCAGCCAGGCATTGGGATAAAATGGATGTATTGAAAACATGGAACAAACACCAGGAGAAACAGACAGAAATAATTTGTTTTATGAAGTTTCTTGAGACTTTTCTAAGACCTTTCTGTCTTAATGGCACTTGTGTCATTGTAGTGATACAATTGCCTGGGGTCTGGAGGTGTATTCATAGATATAAGTGAGGCCATAGCACAATACCTTACTTCTGAAAAAGAAAGCCAATAATTTCTATCAGCATATGGGGCATTTCCACAATTTAACTGTCCATACAGCCTGCACTGCAATGGGCGAGCAAAGATCTTTTGACTGGAATTAATATTTTCACTCATAATTGCTTTGTTAATTTATTGACAGTGTCCACAATAAGCTTCCCTTTATGTTACTTTTGTACCATTGGTGAGTGTGAAAATGAACAAAAATTTTCTTGCAATTATAACTATATTCCATCTCTTAGTCAACTACAAGAGTTATGACTGAAGTGACACCAGCTTTCACTAGAACACCTGAAATAGGCTAGAAAAAACCTCACAAGTACATCCATAAAATATGTTTAGAAGATGAGTTCGGGAACTAATTTCATAATTTTCAGGGGTCTAGACATCTTTCATCTACTGAAAGCATTGTTTTGATTTGGGAACTACCCTTTTCATTTGGATAAACTCCCATTAACTTAATTCAGGACCGAGAACTAGAATTTTGTAATATATAGGATTTTATGGGTAGCTGGGAATTTCTGTCCTTTGTGGATTGTAAGTTCACTCTGCTGCACTGCAGTGTTCAAGCTGCACCTTTATGCATCTATACAAATAAATGCACTTGGAACATTCGAGGATATAAAAACACAGATTACATGGAATGTGATGACACGGAGCAGGGCACTTGCTAAAGTGAAATATTTCATGTTGACTGTACCTCCAAGAATTTATTGTCCGTGTATCAGTTTCCAGCTTGATGGCTAAGTGACAGCTACAGGCTTTGTGCAGCAACCAGTCACACACTCCAGATTAGCATTTCCATGCTTCCAAACCAGCATTTGCTAGCATGTCCACATTTGAACAGCTTGGGTAGGATCTAATGCGGGAATTGCTGCCCAGCACCCCTCAGAGCTGTTGAGTAGGATTTGACAGTGTAATTGCTCTGATACAAAGGATGATGCTGCCTCTTCCTTGAGCTTTGTGTCAGGATGTCCTGTGCTATCAGCTGATGTAAACTCTCCCTGGGAGCTGAGCTACACATTCTGAGTGGGACAGGCTGCGATCGTGGCTGCGGTTGTTGATTATTACAACCTTCACACTCTAATCCTGCTGTAGCAATTTGTCTCATTTGGGATATAAAATCCTGCAAGTCTTGAATTTTTCATAGGGTCTGTCACAGGCCAGAAGTGCAAAGTGGCGTCTCAGAAGTGTTTAAAAACTACCTATGCTGAAGAGGGAAAAAAATTCTGTATCTAATGAAAAAAACTGAGTCTTAAATGCTTGACATGGTTTCTGATTGTTTATTTGACCATCTGGAATATTTTCATGTACCTACCAACAAAGAAAAAAACATTAGTATATGATGAGAAGATGCAGGAGAATGGTGATTTCTAAAAATCTGTTTTCATATCACTATTGATCAATGGAGAAAAATCAGAGAAAGCATCACTGAAAGCATCAGGGAAAGAGCATTTGAATAGAGCTCTAGTTGCCCTGTAAGAAATAGTGCAAGTTTATTACAGAATTTCTTAGTATTATCCTGATGGAATAAATTATCAGATTATAAAGTTATATGAGCTTCTTAGGGGACAATATTTATCCCACAGGTAAGGATTACTTGAATAATTTACAAATTCCCTCGTGAATGAATTATGCATCCTTGTAAGCAAAATGTACATCACAGATCCTAAATTGCCATGCACCACTTCTGCTGGGATGCAAGCCATGCTTGCTTCCTAAGACAAATTTCTCTTCATTAAAAGGAATTTTCATTGCACCTTGCTACAAAGTGCCCCAACCCTACAGGAAGAAATAACTGATCCCTGCTGGCTGAGCGTACCAGACGTGAATCATTGACTCCACCGTGTATGGAAGGAGATGGGCATGTGTGTGGGAAGAAGGAATTAAAGCTCAGGGCCAAGATCTCTGCAGGAAATCCTAAAAATAGCCAAACTTAGGAAGAAGCATGGAGTAAGCTTTCTGGTTTCAGTGCCAAGTCACTTAGTAAAATTAAGATTTGGGAAGGAGAAAGTCTGAATCAACCACAGCTCTGATTTTCCTGTTACTCTACAGATCCTGCATATTGTCCAAGTTCAGAATTAGTGTCACCTCTCATTTTAGCTAGTCTTTGACTACAGCAGACAGCAGTAATTAACAGTGTAGGAAGGATGGATATTGTGCATATATAAAGGGCAAACTGAAGAATAGGCTGAAAGATAAGGGAAAAAAAAGCTGCTGAATGATTGGTATAATTTCAGTAACATTTTCTTGTAAAATACTGAGTTTCCCCCTCCATCCCTCAATATTATACCCTCCTGCTGTAACTGTCTTTGCACAGGCATAATATAGGGGACAAATACAAAACAATCAGGTGTAAAAAAGATGACCTTGACCGGTTTGGAGGAAGTGGGATTATTTTGATATAGAGAAAGGTGATAGAGTGTAAACAGAAAAATATAAATGTCTGCAGAGAAAAGGAAGGAAGGAAATAATCTTTTTTCCATGCTCATTTTGGGCATGATAAAAAGTAATGGGCTTAAACTAAAGCAGAGGAAATTTAGGTTAACCACTAGGAAAGACTTTCTAACATCAATGCATGTGGGAAAAAAAAATTCCTAGGTAAGAAGCAGAAAGTCCATTTTTGTACTCTTTTATGAACAGGTTAGACAAATGTCTGCCAGAAATAGTTTACATGCAGCTGATACTGCCTTGAACAGGGGAGATGGGAGTAAATGATCTCTAAAAGTCCTTTCCAGCCTTATTTTTTTATGATTCTGTAATCAACTTTGAAAGGAGCTTGGCATCACTCCTGTTGAAAATAATGGGAGCTTGCAGAGTGTTCTGTAATGGCATTCCAGATTTCCTCCAGTACAAACCAAGGTGGAACTGTGTCCATTTCAGTGGAGGGAAGTGGGACCTCGAGCTCCAGTAGCTGCAAGAAGGGTGGTAATTTATACCTAACTGCATTTGTCACACTCAGTATCTTGCATTGCCAAGGTCTTTAAAAAGCAGAAGAAATTTGATGCCTCTTATAGGCCATTTTTCAGATTTTATTCTGAATTGAAGCTGATGGGTAGCTGATAATGTTTCTTAGGTGGATGAGTAACTGCTTTTAATGCACTGTTTCACATAAATTAGAGCTTTCTCTACTCTAAATATTATTCCGAGCATATATTCTTAAATCATCAGAAAACAGTAAATTAAATGATAGATTTTAATTTTAATCTAAGGCACCATTTAAAGCTACACGTAACTCTTCTTCCATATCAGTCAGAACAACGTTCTGACACAGCTCAGGATGTGGCTCCCTGTGCTGCCAGCCATGGTTTGCTGCTTTCTGAAAAACAACTCCCCATTATTTTCATCCTCTACATATACAAATGCAAATAGAATTTATTCAAAGGTTATTTCTTCAAATAATTCAAATTAGAAATTTAGTAATTACAGTCTCCAGAAATTGTAAAGAAAATTTCATCTGAAGCTCACATTTATACTTAGATGATTTTTTACTTTATGACCAGCATTCTTTCACTGCTTCCCCAGGAAAAGATGCAGCCTATTCTTGAATTTAATGTATCATGCTCTAATAGTTTGTAGTGAAACTTTTTATGCCTTTTGCATATTGATACATTTTTAGGTAACCAAAATATCTCTACAAAAACTTCTTTGTGTACTACCAGCTGCAATGTGCTAACGAAGATTCTTTATCATGATGACTCATCAGTATTTCTCTATTGTGGACAAAGATTCCTGCATGAGTATATTTGACAGGAATCATTTATCTGCAGAAAAAATAACAGATTAATCTGCTCTTCCCTGGGGAAAACAAAACAAAACAACAGGGTATCTTATATATAGAGATACTGATCTGAAATTTCAACAACAAATAGTGAAGAGTTTTTACCCTTGACTCAAACCTTTCTGCTGAGGCAATGCAGGGATCTGGAAATTAATGAATGGTATTATGCACTAAACCATGCTATGAACTATTGTTTGGATTTTTTTCTATTACACTTACTTCAATGAATCTGAGAACAACTCAAACATTGCTCATTTATTCCCACAACATCCTCACGAAGTAGCATTCCCATTTTACAGAGAGCATAGAGAAAGACGATATATCCACAAGCACACGGGGATCTGGCTTGCAGAGCAAGGGCTAAAATCTACTTCAGGTGCACATTCCAGTAGGTGCAAGTCCCCACAAGAATTTTCTCACTTTTTGATATGATTAACTACAATCAGCCACCTAAAACTTTCACCTCTAGTCTGTGAAACTGTTTCACTACAGAGCAAGTTCTGCTGAGCCTGCTGTTGTGTGCATTTGAGCCTAAGGAGTGAGAGGCAGATACAGCTGCAAACACTGAGGAAGGGGAAGGGTTGTGGGGGAACGGATGCCACAAGCCTGATGCAGTTTTGTACCTGGAAAAGTGCCCTGAATGATGCTCCCAGGGACAAGCATGGAAGCCTTGAACTGCAGCTATGGGTTTCATGCTGGTACATCACTGTCAGAGGGCGAGGATAAGGAAGGCTACCCTTTGATCACTGCAATCCAACTATACTGCCTTCCAGGGTTTGCCCTGTGGCAAGGCACCAGATATTTTACGTCCCACTTACAGTCGGATGCACTCAAAAGAAGCTGAGGACACTGAGTACTTGATAAAAGACACTTTAGACCGTGTACCATTGAATCGTGAATTACAGGTAATAAATACATATATAAATAGTACAAATTAAGCACAGGATGGGTGAAAAAGGTAGAATCATTGTCATTCTAAATTTTCCTTGATCATTTCATGTTGAGTCACTCTCAACCCTAAATATAGTTTGCCATTGTAATTCTCTTTTTAATTTTTCCCTTACACCCTAGCACGTTTTGAGCACTCAAGTCAACTCTCTTGAAATGAAAGACTTAAAGTGACAAGAGCCTTTTTCAGCTGCTGTTCAGATCCATACTTCCTGCTTAGCAATTTGGAGGATTCACTTAATACTAACATTTTTCAGACCCAAACATTTTAGAAAGAGTAGGTTTGTAAAGAGGGATTCTTTCAGAAGTGATTCCCATACAGGTGCTAGTTTAAAATGTCCCTCTTTTGGATGGATTGTTTAGTCTGGCATTTTTCCAGACTAACTAGCTATCATCAGTCAAGCTCATTTTCTCCAGTATGAAAAATACATGCAGTTTAGTGTATAACTTACTTGCCAGGTCCAGTAACATTCAGAGAAGCCTAGTTTCATCTTATTTCATATTTTACTTATTTTCATTTTTTTAATAGATTTAACTGATTCTTGGATTTTTAGTTTGGAATTATTTTTAAATAATTCTTTTCAACAGCCTGGTTTCATTTTATGAACCTGTTAATTCTGCAAGCCTAAACTTATTTCTTCTCATTGTTTTCTGCAGCCCTTAATATTTACTGTATTTTGTAAGAAAGAGCAGAAAAATCAACTTCCAACTTTTTTTTTTTTTTTCTTTTTTTTTTTTTTTGGTATTATTATTATTTTTTTAACCTATGCAATTGCAGACAGGATATGAGAGAAACCCACCCATGTAGTACTGGTACAGAGTAGTGCATCCTGCAGAAATCCTTGAGCAGCTCTGCAGTCAGGCATGATTCACCAGGCTGTACAAGTTCTGACAGCCTTGCTAGGCTCCAAATCATTCCAGAAACAGCATTTGGTGGTTTCTACACTGTTCCCCATTTCATGTCCCACAAAGACTTAGTCATCTGGATGCACCATTTAGCTGGTGCTGTATGTAGGCACAGTGCCATACTTAGATGCTAAAGGATAGTGCAGGGAGATGCAGAACTCAACCCTGGTCTTGTACAGGCAGCACTGAGCTGGATCTGCTGTATCCATACAGGAAAGGAGCTGACATGGGGATCCCTCTGGACTATATTCCCTGTACCTCTCAGTTCCAAAATTATGAAGCAGAACTATGCAAGGCATACAAATAAGAGAAGTTGAGAATTTATCACAGTGAGAGATTTGTCGTAACAAGCAACAACCCTTCTCTAACAATCATGACCCAATTAACACAGAGCCAGGGTTCCCAGCTACCTGTGGGTGCTCTGACTTAATATCTTTGCTGGGTTCAGACTAGTTCCTTCAGAAGGACATTTCCAGTGATTTCATTGTTATGGAGCAGTTCATCCACAAACAGAAAGATGTGGGCAATAATTGAGTTCACTGTTGCACACTCACTCTTGCTACAGGAACTGAAGTATCCCTTTACGATGTATTTCCTCAGTTTGCTACTCAGTTTTCCTAACAGAAAGATTTGAACTTTAAACCTTACTTCTTTTTGTTTGTACTCACAATAGTAATTGAATACATAGAGCACCATCCCTCATCTTGAAAGTGTTTTATACTTACTAATAATATTAGTTTATTTGTGCCCATAAGCTTTAAACCTAGCCTTCTACAATAGCTGTGCAATATTGATTGAAAGGGGCTAGATCAAATTATGCTAGAAATTGAGCAACTCCAAACTTTTAAGAGTTACTTTTAAGAAAGAACTCTCCCTATCATGCTTTTAAACTGCTAACAACAGAAAGCCCTGACATTCTTCTGTCAACATTTTCCTGAACCACAAATTGCTCCTGCATTAGAAAATCACTTGAAATGGCATAAAAAGGCTGTGAAGTAAATGTATTCCTGAAGCCTGGGTCTGCAAGCCAGTATAATTTCAGAAAACACCATACAGGCTGGAAAGACAGCAGATGCAAGGACTGAATTTAACTACATATGATAACTCAATTTATTTTCTCTGTAGTCTAGTAACTCAATAAGTCTTTAGCAGTTTTGTAAATAAACAGATGGATGCCATCAAACGCCAAAGCATGATAAATCTGATTGGTCTCTGTATAATTTTGGACAGCTTTATCCCAAAAATAGGCAGTAGAAGCATCTTACTCCAAGAGTGTTATAAAATAAACATGGGAAGGTAGATTATGGGCAATTGCATTGTCCCAGTAATGAACGAAACTTTCCATGATGCCAGGACTAAGAATCAGGACAGATCTCAATGCAACTCTTTTTAGTTGAAGATTGACGTCTGTTGATTAAAGAAAAAAAAGCTGCTTTTCAAGGAATTCAAAGTTAGAGTAAGGAGAAATAGGTGATGGGACCCCTGCTGAAAGACTTAATTCATATGTAACTTTAACTTTGAAAGGTTTATGGTTCTAATTTAGCTGTAAGCCATCTGCTCCACACAGTATGTGTTGACTGAATATAAAACCAGACCACCAATTTCACATAGGAAGGACACTTATCATCCAGTACATC
This sequence comes from Corvus hawaiiensis, assembly GCF_020740725.1. Taxonomy (NCBI): domain Eukaryota; kingdom Metazoa; phylum Chordata; class Aves; order Passeriformes; family Corvidae; genus Corvus; species Corvus hawaiiensis. The sequence continues at coordinate 7,592,865 of NC_063220.1, forward strand.
ACTTGAACAGGGATTTGTTCACTTTACCTAATTTTGCACTTCTGACTAGACATCTGTTGAATCCTCAGTTTAACAGCACAAAATTTTAAAAAGGTGCTCTGTGAGGCTGAGGTGTACATTCACATGGGCCTGCTGCCTATTTTCCATGTGAGAAACACTTTGTGCTAAGAGAAGAAGAACAAAATGCTGCTTTACAACATTATCTGATCATCAATGTTTCCACTTGTGTAAAATAAATCACACTATTGAAAGATGTTTTTCCCATGAGATTTCCATTAAAACCCACATAAGTATTGTATAACCCCTCTCAGCAAAATTGTCAAGTGAGAACTTCCCATATTTGTTAGTTGCCTTTATAATGTTTTTATTTCTTTTCCTTTCCTTTGTCGACATCTGTAGCATTCATGTCAAAAGAAGAAAAGCACACTATGATTTCTTTCAACTAGGGAAAGCTTAGCCTTGCAGGGGCCTAAGACTCTGCCTGGGAGACAATCAAATTTGAAGACCTAAGTTTACAGCTTTTTAAATTTAGAAAGCCTATGAAAATGGCTAAAAAGCATCAAGCAACAAAGTAGGCTGTCTTTTACAGGCAAAGACAGGTAAGAGCCAAATAAGAATTGTCTAAAGTCAAGATGAGTTTGACCTTGCAAAGGTTTAGTAAAACAAACATCTAAAGGTTTTCACTGTATGTAACTAAGAGACCAAGCAGGACAGAGCCATTATGTAGAAAAAAAATGAAGCAGAGATCAGGTATTTTCTAGATGTCCCAGGAGTGAATTTGATGGTTTTCAAGGAGGGAGATAATGTTTATCAAAGACAGCGCCATCAATATGAATAATGGAATGAGGATATGGAAACAGAAGAAACAGAAGTTTTATGAAATGACATTAGGGTAATCAGAACACTAATTCTGTAAAAATACCAGAAAACAAAGGCTGGTAACAGGGAAATTTAATAATCTGTCATGTCAGATGCACACAAATTGAGAACAGTAACTGCTGTTTCTTTCAAACTAAATATTCTCTAGATTCAAGGAAAAATATATTGTTATTTACTGATCTATTAATCAGACTCAGCTATGAGGTACTTTGCAAGAAGGAATAATTAAAGGCAGGTAAATGGAAGACAGGTCAAAATGCAACATTCCATCAAAGATTGTGCCAGAACACCCTGATAGTTTTCTACAATAAGTTAAATGACTTTCTGGGTAAGAATATGCAGAATATTTTCTAGATTTATGAAATCTAATACTGTGAGAATTTATCAACAGATAAACTATAAAAAGAGAAGGTAGAGGAGTTATGGAAAGTGAATAATGTCATGAAGGAGAGAAAACAAAGAATAGTTTTGAGGAGAAAGAAGGCTGATGAATGTATAACATGGAAACAAGAGTCAATCTTTTTACTGTTCATTTTTGTTTTCATTAAAGAGCTTGGAATTACAGTAATTAAATTCAATCATAACAACCATCACTATGTATCATCAATACAGAGAAGGCATAGAAGATAATCCAGAAAGAGATGCATGACTCCAAGAACTTGAGGAATATACATGTAATCAGATTGAACAGCAAAATTCAAAGCCATGTATTTTGAAAACAAGCAGAAAGTTATACTCTAAAAGTTTACAGTTTAAGGAAAAAAATAAGTTGTCTGGGGAAAAAATAGTTTTAAAAAAGTAAATGTTAAAAGGAACACAGCAACAAAATGTTAATGCCATCGGGCAATACCAGATGGGACTTCACATGGCACTCTGAGTACAACCTGGTCATGCAAGGTAAAATGAGATCAACTGAAGTTGAAACTGGGACAAAGTGCTACAAAGGTGTTCAGAAGACTGAGGAACAGGTTTCAAGCAGACCTCGTTTGCCTTGGCAAAATGAAGGTGGAGACAAGATACGATTGCTGTGCTAAAACATTGTGGGTGACGGATGCAAATAGCAGAACCCCAAGTACTGCAGCTGACGGTGAGCAGGCAGGTATGGCTGAGAGATGGTGTTTCTTTCCAGGGTAGAGCCTTTGATTTGAAGGTTTGGATTCTAGTGCTTCTGTTTGGATCATGAGCATTCATCATTGCTTCTCTATTCCCATGACAATAGGGGAGAGGAAACCACCAAATTGTCACCTGGATGCAACCTGACAATAGCTCAGACAACATCCCCAGACCTTCTCAACCAGGGGAAGAGATGGACATGGCTGCACTTACACTTCACAGTGTTCAGAATTTTACACCCTCTTCAGACATTCTTTCAGTTCCCTTTAAGCAAATAAAGCTGCAAAAAACTCCAAAAAAAAAAAGAAAAAAGTATTTCTAACACTCTGGAGAAACAGTGACAGTTTTGGATTGAACAATGAATGACTAGTTGTCAAAGAAATGTTCACAGTACTTAACAGTTTTTATTAATAGGTCTCATTTTATTGAGTCCCTCTAGGGCAGGAAATCCAGTGATAAAGTTGTAAAATAACCATCTCCACCTCCTCTATTCTCCTGCTCTTTTTTTTCCTTTTCACTCTTTTTCAGCTGATGGCTCCGCAGCATGCAGGTTTTACTGTCCGATCAATAAGTTACTTTTGCCAAGACGTGGGGAAGACACATTGCTAACATTATACTGCATGTTCTTCATATCAAAATGTTTATGTCCTTTTCAAGTATGTTCTTCAGAATTTAAAGGAATCAAGTTTCTATGGCTAGAATGATGTAAAAACTAATTCATTACAGAACCACCTAAAATTCCGTAAAGGACCAGACAAAATCAATACCTCATTCTTCATCACTTAGAAAGCTTTCTGTGCTAAGAACTTCTGTACTTTTCAAGTAGACTTTATCCTGCACATTTCAGAAGTAATTGCTTTGGGTTTGGGCTGGAGTAGGGGTGGTGGTTGCTAGCAACTCTTATTATCTACTTTGTTTTTGCTATTGCCATAAATATTTTTTAAGTAATCATCGGCACCATCTGCCACTTACCACTGTGTTCTTTTCACAGTGTCAATACCATAAACACAGTCTGCTCCCTCATTTGATGCAGTGCAGAAGGACAGAATTAAGCAGAAAATAGTCACTCCAAAAATAGGCCTTACTGCTCAAAAGGAAGCAACTCCTTCAGTAAAATGATCTTGGGAATAGATGATTTTAGTTTACACCAAGTCTTAGAGCTATTTTGTTAAGCATCTCCAGTTAACTGAAAAGAACCCCAGATTTTACAGTCTCTCAGTGTCAGTAAGTTGAAGTTCCTGCTTAATATACTAATTAGGAGTTTAGTTTTAGTTGCAGTCATTAAAACTTTTACAAAGACCATTTTGATTTTCTCCCACAATGTTAATGTTTTCTATTTTTTTTTTTTTTTTGAGCATTTAACTGGCATCATGTTGGTAACTAATATGGAGTACCCCTCAACACAATTACTAAAATTACATTTCTATAAAAAATGCTATAGTCATGCCTTAGGTTAGAGAGAAAGATTAAACCCAGTATTCACACAGTCTAAACAGTAAAAGGAAACTTGAACATTTCTGTTCCTCACTGAGTCTTTCATAATATTCCAGCTCATCTGTAGAGCTTCTGGTCAAATGAACATGACTGTGCAACTTTGAATAAATAAAATGTTTGACTCACCCCTGTATTTTAATACAAGTTCTAGACATCTGCACTGTTTTTTTGTGTAAATTTTGTGTAATACGTAGTTTCACTTATTTCTAGTTGCATGTTGGGACTTCAGAGGAAATAAGAGAATTAAGATGATTTTTTTTTGATATTTCATTATTTGAAAAATCTTGCTATTCATGATGGGGGAAGTGTCTTTTTTAGGGGTGTTGTATAATAAGTTTTTCTGGTTTTTTGTAATGTTTTCTCTGTTTCCATGCCACTTTATCCTACCTAAACAGTACTGTTAGATTACAAACATAAAATATACTTTGGTGAATCAATGTCAATAAAACAGAAAATAACAAAAATAAGCCAATATTCTGTCTACAAAATTACAAAGGAGATACAACATTCAATCTAGAGAAGCTGATTGCTACAGAACAAAGAACAGGACGATGCACAGAAATACGCTTGCTTAAATAAAAAGTAGCATGTTACTTTGTAGGGCCTGATAAGCCAGCTGGGAAAAACAGAATGCAGAGCTATGTTTGTCCTTATCTAGACATCTATCATTTTTCAGAGTTCCTTTCTCCTTTTGCAATATCAATTTGAGGTTTCTTTTTTAGAAGTTTAGGAATTTAAATAACCTGTTGTGAATATCCTCCCGTTTCTATGTCTACCCTCACTCTTCTTCTCCCCACTTTCAGTATTCATAGTTTTTCTTCACTAAGGCAGAGATTCAACCCTCCTCTGTGTGTCTTAATTAGTGTATTTTCTGCTACATCTTTTACTGATATTTTTCTACAGGAAAATCTATACTCATCCTTGTAGCACTACTGACTTTATTGGGTTATTTTGCAAGTATGAAAGGACTGAGCAAAGGAATGTGTTTGTAGCAGGTAGAAATTCATGGGACTTACATGCCCAGGTATGTCTGCAACCAGTTCTGCATACTGAGATAGGTACACATATGAAGCCATTCTACAAATGAAAAGCCATAAGCTATGGTTTTGTTTCCAAGGATCAGGAAAAGTAAGCAATATAATTAAGTATAATACTCTATAAAAACTATTAGTTAATTCATATTTATGTTAATGTGCCTCTTATGATATGCACTAGATTTTTTGTATTTTAATCAGAGAAAATTATAAATATAATCAAGAAAGCCTTGTTACTGTTTTCAACCAGAGCTAATTGTCTTGTAGAGCACTTAATGAGTCATTATTCATTATGATGGTGAGGACAGGGAAGGCAGATGGCATGGTAGCTTTATTGATTCTGTGATCCTACTGTAGCTTGCTGATTAAGTAGGATTGAATGCCACAGTTAGCACGGCCAGAATTACACAAAATTCTGTTTTGACTCAAGGATATCAGACAGGAACTTTCAGATAGGACTGTTCAGGGGCCTGCCACCCTAATTTATACTTATAACAATGGAATACTGCACACAGTCTTTCATTTCAATTTCCATTTAATTTCCAAGTGTTATTTTATGGATTAAGTTAGATTCACCTCACCCAGTCATCACCACTGAGGTGTTAGAGATCCACTAAGGTTTAATAGAGGGACTTGTTTGTGCACACCTGCAGAGACCATTCAGCTCACTGCCTCAATAGGGAAGCTCCTCAGCTGGGTGCTCTATCACTTTTGCCCTCTTGGTAGATGAGAAAATGCTGCTGTATGGAAGTAAAATAATCTGTAAATAATTCAGAAGTTACACCCATTGATTCTGAATTCTTTTGAAATGGTTTAATATTCTCATTTCTCTTTGTGCTTTATAGCACAAAGTGGCCTTTTCCAAGAATGATGCAAACATTGTTTTATAAACTTACTGTACAGTAACTCAATACCTCAAAGCATGGGATTAGCTGGCTTTAGTAGTAATGATGACATGGCCACAGTTCTTTTAACAAAATTTATCACATTACCAAGCCATTCTTTCTGTATTGCTCAATATATCACCAGAGCTGTATGAAGACCTTGAAGGAGTTATTCTTGGGCCTTCCACTGCTGATAATTCATAGGCACTTTTTCTGCATTAAGTTATATATTATCCTCTTTTTTTGGTCTAACTTGTTCTGTTCAATCCCCTTTGTGATGCACAATTTAGTTCTTTCTAGAGATCTGGTTGCAGCTGCTCTCATTATTAGATCTGCTTTGATATTAAGAAGAGTTTAAGCTATTTAAAGCATGGGGTCAGACACTACAGCAGTAAAAGATGATCTCTAGCTTCCAGTGTATCATAAAACTTGTAAGTCACATATGCACTGCACTGATGCATTTGTATTGATATACATGAGAATCCTACAGACAATTGCTACTTTTCTGAACCCTCTAATTTTGGTCTGATTACACAGGTACAATGCAGTGAATGAGACAGTCGAAGAATGAAGGAAAGCACACATTCTATCAGTCAATCCAAACTGAGAAATTTAACTTAATGTTTTTAATTGATCATTCTAATTTATACTTTGGTTCTAATTTCTTTCATTTAAAAACAGTGGTTACTTTGGAAAAGTGTAGCTGAATTGTTTGCTTACACCCAAAAGGAAATGGAAGGTCTGCTGTGAAACACCTAACCATGTTACCATGATGGCAACATTTTGTGACTTTCCAGATTTGCAGGATATTTAATTCTACAAATAGCTGCTTCATTGAAAAATCCCTTTTAAAAACATGAATCACAATGACTAGTGCTTCTTTTTTTTTTTTCAATAAATTCATTTTTATCAATATTTTGACTGAATCTATGTAATCAATCTGTATAAAATCTATCTTAAATCACAGATTAAGTGGTTTATCTGTTTAATTTATCCAATTAGCACTTAGAGCAATACTGTAAATAAATAAACAGTACTGTTGAAAGTCTGTAAAGTTACGAGTATTTTCTACAGGAAGCAGAGCACACGCAGACCTCCACTGGGACATATGGTCTCTCCTAGAGAAGTTTTTTCCATGCATAGCCTTTGGCCAAAGCCCACCATCTGTAGCTTCAGCTTTTCTTCCAGCTGCTGATAAAGCTGAAGTATAGAACATATGCTGCACAAAGAGTAACCTTTACATTAGGGTTTAGTTTATTCATTTGTTTGTTGGTTTTTTGGGTTTTTTAATATTCAGAGATCTTTTTCAACAAAATATTTGTTAATGTAAAACTCAGAAAAGTAAAACTCAAACTCAGAGCTTAAAAAATTAGGGATACAACTAAGAACTTCAGCGGAGCATAAATTAGTTATTTATGTAAAGAATTTGCTTCCTCAGTTTTGGAGAAAATGTTATGCAGGGCAATAGAAATACAGGCATTCCCTTCTTATATTTGGGACGTATGTATAGAAGGAATGAAACCCACACTCTCCCATTGTGAACTGGGAAAGAGTATCATTGACATATCATTTAAACAAAGAGTTTGACACACTGTCAGTTTTATCCTAGAATGATCCCAACAAGCTGGAAAATGGCTGTGTGCAAGTAATAGAGGATTCTAATATTACTTTGCAAGATATAATTACCGAGCACATGATTTCCATCCACCTCAGTATCACTGGTTTTGTCTAACTTCGGTCATAAGGGGAACCAACTGCATAAAGGACGTGTGTGCTGCTCAAAGTTTGCATATCATTTCCAAAAAGCATGGCAGTGTTCACAGCACCTGCTCCCAGGCCGCCCAGGGAAGAAGCAGCAGGTAGTGCTGCAGGACAGGAATGGAGTGAATTAGTAGAGCTACAGGTATGCCAAAAAACTTGCATAATAGCTCCTGCCTAGCCTAGGCATGGTTACATACAGCAATCCACAAGTGCCAAAACTCATTATGCGCAAGAAAAAAATTATTATAGCCACATAATCTAATATACTCTAGTGGATAACCCAGCATGGTGGAACATCTCAAGCATTTCTATTTGCTTTTGACCCTGAAAGAAGTGAAAGTTGTAGAACTAAAACATTTATATATTTTTGAACACAAGTGGCTGACAGATACCATTATAACAAATGGAGGAATGGTAGTTCAAATAAAGCTGATGGAAGCTGATGGAGAAGACAGAACATAACATGTTTAAAAAGGAGGTGTATTCTTTCACAGGCTGAGAAACAAGCTGAGTGACACATCTGACATGTTGTTGAACCCAAGTCCTGTTTCAAGAAAACCTATCCCTTCCATGCTTTGCACACAGCAAATATCAGCAATTACTTTTCAAAGACTCCTTTATATGGCAAATAGAAGCTGATTATGAAGAAACTAAATGAATACATTTTTACTGTCAAGACGCACATCATAGGTAAATTTGAAAACAACAAAAAATCTCCCTCCAAAAACATCTTAAGCCTCAATTTCAACAATTACTTTTAATTTCCTTTCATAATGTTTTCTTGTTGCATGACTATAAACACCTTCATTTCTTTTTCATTTCCTTAAAACATGAACAGGGAATAAGCTAAACATCCTTCCTCTCTCATTGCTCTCTTCAGAGCACTTACATTTATGTATTTCTTCCAGGAAATGTATTTGACAAAGCATCAGTAACACTTTTATTTTCATAGCACTTCCAAAAATGATATTCCAAGCCATAAACAGCATTTTAAGAACGAAGTCCTCATCTCAGAACTCAGAGGGAAGAAAATTTAACACCCCTCGCCCTCAAAAAAGGAACTAAAACTCCCAAATAAATAACAGATAGTGATCAGGCCAAAAGAAGAACACCCGGCTGAGCTTATTTCCAGCATAAGTCAACTGAGTTTACCCTCATCATTACTCAATACTTTTTAATCTCTTAAATGGGTTTTTGAAGGTTAAAAGGATATCTTTTTTGGCTCTTAATAATAAAAGCTAGCCTGAAAGCATATTTTCTGGTTTATTCCTGCTTTTTGGGCACATACCATGCAATCTACTATTCCTTACAAAGGTGTTCAATTTGGCTCCAGCTGCAGTGAATTCTGAATGAGTAAACTGGTCACATGTGCAGTGTCACATTCTGTCTTCACTTTCTTGTCATGGCTCTGTTACATTACATCATTGTGGGCAGTTACTTAAAGGATTTTAAAGGTGTAGGTAGGTACCTCCTGTTTAGGAAGTATTTTATGAGAATGTTTTTGTACAATGATCTAGCATAGAAGGTGGATCACCACAAGAAGTCCTTCCAGATAATGCAAGTGCTACTTTAAAATGAGCTGGGATCATTTCCAAAGTGAACACCTCCCTATGGAAGCCATTCACTCACACAATTCCAGGTTTTATCTGACAGGCATTCTGGGAAATACTAGTATTTTAATTGAGTCCTGGCCAGCAGTGTTGGGATTTATGGTGCAAACTAGACTGCACTAAATTTTAGCCTGAAGTGAAAATACTCATTCGTATTCCCTGTACAGCCTCTTTTACAGAAGCTTGAACTGAAACCATGGAAGTGGCTGTATATGAATTTATTTCCCTGAGAGATAATGTTGGAGCATATTGACATGCACAGGTAATGCTTCAGGAAGTCCTAATGAAATGTGGCTGGCTTAACCACTGGGCTTTTTATTTGGACATGGCACCAAATTCCCAGGAAAAATTAAACGTTGGGGCTAAACTTAACATCAGCTTGACTGGGCAGCTCCTCGTATCCATCTGCTGTGCTATTATTTTGGATCTGTGAGGGTGATTTTGCTCAGGCAGAGTGTGTAGAAGGAGACAGACACAACACCCACCACAGCAGCCTTACCTGACTGCCCGGGTGGTGGAACTCCCGATGGTCCCCTGGGCAGACACAAAAACACCGTCAGGACGGCGGCTCTGTTTCCTGAGCATGGCTCAATGGCAATCGGCTTAGGAGCACCCTGGAAAAGGAAGACACCTTTGAGATTCCCATTCCATTTTTACCTGTGCATCTTTTATTTTAAGGCACACTGTAATAGCAGGAAGATATTTTTTCCTAATTGGTTCTTTCCATTCAAACAGATTGTCCGAACCATGTTAATCGACTTAAAAATGGGTTCTGACAGCCCATGCTGCAGATCTAACAAAAAACCAAAAAAATAAACTAAAATATCATAAAGACAACAAAATTTTACTGAATTTTATAGCTTACTAAATGTAGTAATATCAAATTAAAGCTTAGAAAACAGCAAAACCTTTTGATATACACACTGGTATCTGAGAGTAGCTAACTTCCCCATCTCTATTAAGAAGTATCCAGGTGAAAGAATTGTGTTTCAACAGCATCCATTACCTAGCCTGCCTAATGCCAAAACTATAAAATGAGAGCAAATCTATTATATACCAACAGCTAAAGATAGTCAAACCCTCTTGAAGTCCCCAGACCAGGAATTCTGCCTTCTCCCTATCTGTCCTGGTAAGCAAAGGATTTCTTCAAGGCAGAACCTTCCTGATTCTTCTTGCATATGCAAAAAAAAATAGCTGCAGTGCCACTATATTTACATATACTTAGAAACTCTCTGAAAATGTTGCCTGTGTGATTATTACCTTGTTTCATCTTATATAAAGCTATGATAGCAGTGGCTTTGATGGCAGGGGGTCTGTGCTGTTACCAAACTCTCATTACCTGTATAGATAATTTAATTTGCAGTTAGTTTTCAACTAAATGGTTGCTGCCATACTGTTCTCGATTTACCAGGGACAGGAGGAGCTGGGAAAAAAAGCAAAGCCGTCTATGAAGCCAGAGAATAATAATTTTCTAAGATGAAAATTTACAATGTTTTTGCATTTCCATGTTTCCAAGTTTTGTGCTCACTCAGAGATAGGCATTTCACTTTTGAGAGCTTAAACACTTAGTCAAGCACTAAAGACATTTCTAAAAACATTAGGTCAAAATCAGCATAAGCATTTATTTCTTTTTCTGTTTGTAAATTTTCTAAATGTCTGTCATGTTCCAAGGCAAAATATGAGTTCAACATTTTGATTCAAAATTCAAAGACAGAAAACTTTCTATTTACATACAAAATGCAATGTATACATAAATGTCAACTGATTCAAGTATTCTAAGAAAAAATGATAGTTTAGCCAAGTTAAATACACTGCAAAGTACTTGATATAAGGAAAACAAAGGCACTTCCGTCATGTAAAGCAATTATCATTTTCTATTTTTCTACCTCCAAGTAACCAACATTTATTACTGCTCAGTGAAGATAAGGAAACAGAATATAGCAATAAATTGAAAAATAGATAAATAAACTTTTTTTTTTAATTTCATGGTCATATTTAAAAGGCATTTCTGTAGATTCTTTTAAAGTGACAGCATTAAAGAACTTGGGTGCAGAATGACATCTAATTTAAAATTGCCATGACATAGCAAAGGACAACTTACATTCACCAAAAACCTTACCAAATGATGAAATAGGACACTAAAGCCCCAAAAGCTTCAGCTGGTGTTACTAATGCAAGCAATAGAGCTTTTAAGTCATCTTTCCTGACTTGTCACAACAGCAAATCAAACAACTATTTGAAAACACAGAGAAAATGAAATCCTAATTTTTAAATGTAATTCAGAACAGTTCATGCAAACACACAACTGGAAGGAACAAATTTACCACTATGAATTTTAATTTGGGGATTACTTTATTATAAGTCCAAATGTTGATATTTTCTTTTGTTGTGTAATATAAACCCTTTGATCAACAGGCCCCATCCTTTTCTGTCTGAAGTTTATACTAATGCTCTTCAAAACACAATTGGAGGAAATGATTTCTGAAAAAATATTTTTTCAAAGGACTTCATCCAAAAGTAAAATACAGTAAGAATTTTGTGCTTATTTATTCTTTATAAAAAAATCATGACTGCAAAAGCAGATGTCTTATCTGACCTCACATCCTTCAGGTTCCCTAGCAAAATAACACAGTAGCATATAGCAAATGATAATAATTTAGATACCCTAAGGTTTGTCAGTTGTTTAAAGATAAATACATAATCATGAATCAAAGTTATTTCACAGTGACATAACATGTTCTCTGAAATGTGCCATTTATCATGCATTTTCCACGGGTTTTTTGGAAGAGATAAGGCACAAGTTTGTTTGCCCAGAGCAGTAAGCTACCATGATTTACTTTCTAGAATTACTCTTTTTTTCCCCCACAAGAGAAAGTGACTTACATTTTTTGCCAAAACCTCAAATGACAATCACAGATTAATAAAACTTTATCAGTAGAAGACATAAAAAACAAACACTTCTTTGATAAACTTTTACTCCTATATTCCCTTTTTTACACACACTATGACGGAAAGTGTGTCAGCTGGGAAGGTGAAAAAGAATGTGGCAGAAAACTATGAAGGAATAAAAGGGTCAAAGAACACATATTATTACTGATAGCGAGAATAGAAGAGCAACCCAGAGTATATAGAAAGAAGAAATAAGTGGAGAGGATAGGGATTAAATCAGGCAATAAAAACCAAATAGATAAAGTTTTATCCACAATTTAAGTGTGTAGTCATGCATTTATTCACAGAAAATAAGTATCAGGAGTCATCTTCATGGGTTCCTAGATTTTTATTAAAGGTTCTACATTCTCACAATCTTTTTCTGAAAGTCCTATAAAGATATAGCTGAAGTTCAGCTACCTGGGTGAGCTTATGAGGAAATACCAAGCTTTGGGAAGATTCTTCTGGATCTGTTTCTGTAAGAAATAAGTTTGGGCTAGCTTTCTTTTTCCTACACAAAGAACAGATGACAGTATTACCATTGTTGGCAGAAAAACATATGCCAGTGTGTGCCATATTCATGCTTTATAAAAGAAAGCAGCAAAACAGGTGGGAGTATTTATTTAAGTATCAAAAAGCCATGCAAATCTTGCATTACTGTATTTGTCTGTTTGGGAAAAAGAGAGCTGATCAGCTTTAAGAGTGCAGACCAAGAAGAAGCCGGGAAGTGGATTCTGTCCCCCTTGGTGGGTGTGATGGGCAGCAGAGAGCAGTGGCCTGAAGAGGTGAGAAGAGCAGGACCACGATGACTCAGGGGATGTTCATGGAGCTGCTCTTAAGTGTTCAGCATCTCCTTGGCCAAAATGCACTGAAACTTCACCATCAATTTGTATCTATGAAAATATTTAATACTGTGAATACGGGAAGATGAAAAGTATAAAGTGTTTTGGTTCTATCTGTATTCCAAGAAGTGGTGCCTCTCAGAAGTGCTATAAAACTTTTGATTTTCAGTACTAAGTAATATCCTCTATATATTTTCTTCAACATTCTAAGTTAGGTGCATCCAATTTTTAAAAGTGCATTATTATACCATAAGAAAAATAGTTCACGTAAGACTAAATGGCTCCAAACTCATGCCAAAAAAGCAATTAGAAAATTGAATCAAGGAATTAAGGATTAATGTGAGCATGTTACACCTGTCAGAAGCAATAAGTATTTTGACAAGAACAGAATAAAGTTTGACAGTGTGCACAAATACAGATCTGATATATAAATCAAGTATTAAAATGCAAATAGCTATGTATTAATCACTGTAATGTTTCCAAACTAAAATGGTCTTACTTGTACTTACAAGAATTCGTTATAAATAAAACTTCAGTTCTTCTTCACAAACAGCTCAAATTACTCTTTTTTGTTGTATTAATTAATTATGTCAATTTAAACTTTGTTTTTAGTCATATTATTAAAACAGCATTAATCTGGTGAATTCCGCATAAACTAAGCTAGACGAATTGGCAAATAAACAATCAAATCTGTTGTTGCAACAGGATTAGGACCAGACTCAGAATGTAAACAGCCGCTTTTCTGGATTTTTAATGTGCAAGACTTCAGAGGAGAGGAGGAAAAAAAAAAAAAAAAAGACTGTCCTCTGAAGAGGTAAGAGATACAGAAAAGGAGAAAACATAAAATTCATACTGTTATACTACAAGTATTCACATCTTCATTTGCTCTCAGCTTCAGGTGCTTTTCCTAAATTCTTTGGTTATTTTCTGAGTTATTTGATTTATTAACAATACACAAGTCTCAGATTCCAAAATGCCCTTGAGTACCCAGGCTGGATTTTGGTCAAATTCAGATGCCTACACACAAATTCAAAAGCCTGTTAATCTTACTATCAGTATTAAAAATTTCTCAAGAGCTGAAAGTCACCTCTCCCTGTCAGGCACATTTTGGGCTTTTCTATGCCCACTCAGCTGCCCTGGATGTAGAGCTTGATCGAGGTAGCTGTTCCCAAAACATCCTTATCAAATTAGGTTTCTACAACGCACTTGTGGCTACTTTCTTTTAAATCACAGTTGAAAGCAAAGATTAACTCTGCTTTTATAGTAAGGGGATGAATCTGAGTTACCCTATTTTGCTTTTACTAAATGCATGTTTGAGGTGAAATACTGTGACCTGTAATTAAAGATGAAGGGTCAAATGCTGTGATTGTTCTGACCATTCTCAGGGCAGTAAAGGCAGACTTCTCAGCAGGGCTAAGGAACAAAAGAAAATTCGCCCTCTCAAAATCAGAATTCCACTGATATCTTTTGGTTGGGGCTTTTCTGGCCATTTTCCTGAAGAAACTCCAACTGTCCCTTGTGCAGCTATCCTGCCAGCAGAAGGAGATGGCAGACTCCCACCTGTAGACAACCTCCATCCCATCTCCACCTGATTCTTTCCATGGTCATTTACCAAGAGAATCAAACCTAGCAGTAATGTCAGAGGAAAGAAGTGCCATCTGCTCCTCCCAGGAAAATTCCACCACTTTCACAACACCTGCTGCTGCCCTAAGGAGAACCTGACACTTCCAGAGCACTGGAGCTAAGGCAAGGCCTTAGCCAGAAACAAAGCCTGCCAGCAGCCCTGCTGGCTCTGTAGACTATCAGTGCTACACCACATTCCTGTTCTAAGTGTTGGGTGAACTCATGAACTAACGCTCATTAACATACTTTTGAATATGAGCTTCCCACCCACCTGCAAGTTTTGACAATTTTCTCCAGGTTTTTTCAATGAGTAATGAGCCTTAATGATAATGTAACACACACACACACACACGCACACACAAAAAAAAAAAAAAAAAAAAGCTTTCACCAAACATCATTTGTGTGAGGGAGAAATAGACTTCAGGAAACACTGAGACAGAATAAACAAGGGTGGGGTACTGAACACTGCTTGTGGCTGGCAGAGGAAACATCAGTTCTTCATTTGACTCCAGGGTTTTACAGAAATTCTGAGCATCTACTGAAGATTTTCATTTAATACATCACATAAATTTCCTCTCCTGCAATTAGTGAGTGGAAAGCTTCACCTCATTTAAACCTGCAAGAATGGCCCAGAGCCTGAGTGTCCTCAGCACTCTGAGTTTCTACACTGCACCTTCTTTTGCCTGAGGATTTCTAAGTGATTTCTAGTTATGGCTAATGAGCTCCCACTAACCTATGGGAGGTACATAACCACATTACCTACAGCAGCAAAAGTTGGTGCACATTTTGGTTTATCTCATAATTCTTCTATCTATACTGGAAGAGACTTGAGGTAACTGCCCTGCTTCTGTGACCAAGTCATCCAGCTGCACCAACTTACTGGAGGACTCTACCAACTCCACTAGACCTTCAAAATGAAGAAGTTTTCCCTGAAAACTTCTATCATGTCTAATAAAGCTGAGATCAACGGGTTTATTGATAATTAAATGCATCCCAACCAAAATTACACTAACATTTCTCATTACTTTTTTAACAGCAAATTATCTTTCCATTGTCATTCTGCCCCACTGTTTTTCCAGAACACAAATCATTAATTTCCTTGTTTTAAAATAGAAATGGAAATCTCAGACAGCACTGGAACATTATTTTCCATAAGAAAAACAGTGGAAATGAACAATAAATAGAATGCATTATGATTACCAAGCTGTGATTATGGCCCCAGTGCACAAACTGCATTGTTATCTTTCAATTTATTGTCTTGCTTGTCTATCTCAGCTCTAACAATGATAGACTGCATTCTTTCATGCAGTCTTTTCTGATTAGAATATGGTTGTTCTGTACTGATCTTAAATTTATATATTACTCAAACTGTTTATGCTCAGAAGAGTCATTTTTATTATAAGAACTATGTTTATTTGCAACAAAGTTACTCTCAGTTAATCTAGTAAGGGACTTCATTTGATAACCTAATACAAGAAGTGCACTATGTAGCATTTCATTAGCAAGAGAGTTATGAATTGACATTCTGATTAAAACTGATTTATTAAGACAAAGCTACAAGAAACACCTGCAGATGCATTTATTTTCAGTGGGGTTTCCAGAAAGAACTCCTTGTCAGGTTTGCTATTCACCTTTTATCCTACAGCCTAGAGGTTGCTTTTCCTGAACTGTGACATCAGTGTGCACCATCCTGGAACTTTCTTGATTTTCACAAGTGGCTGAACAGAGCACAAGACATTGAAGCTAAGTTAAAACATGAGGTGGCTGCAAGGAAAATTGCATTTCTTTATCCGTGTGCCCACGTATGCAGTTCCCTGTGCCTTCACACTGTTAAATAAACTTGGTCTTACTTTACTGTTACATCTTGCCCATTAATGAGGGTAATTTCAGGTTAATATGGAAAATATTGAACATAACTTAGAGCGGATGGTGTGTGTAGTAGTTGTACTGGATTACTGCCAGAGATATCCCCTTGAGCTTCCAGAATATTCTCCTATTAAGCCATATGAGTCTGATTAAGGGCTGGCAGTGCCAGCATCCAGTTCATGAAAGGAAATTTATCTTGGCAGCATCCAGGTAGATCCTGTTGGGAAAAGCACCTGAGACTCTGTGTCTGTGGCATATACTAGGAATCATATATCCCCAGGTACCTTCCTGTAAATTCTTCTGACTGCCAACCTCTAAGTCAAAGTGGTGCTGTGCAGTGAAGTGATGCTAATGGGCATTTGTTTCCCAGATGGGCATATCTGCTGGATCTCCAGGGGTTAGAAATGAGAAGTAGAGAATTCTATTATTCCTTTACAATTCAGCCTTAAAGACTCATCTATGAAAACTCTCATTTCACTGGGGACGAATGACTGACAGTCCATCACTGTTTGAGCTCGGGCTGAGCACTTAAGAGCAGAGAGTCACTCCCATATATCACAATGGGTTAACTTTACCCTAGACTGCCTGCAGAAGAGGACATGGTCCCCTCAGAGCCACTAATATTCCAGGGTTGGGAAAAATACAGTACAAGGCACAGTTTAAATTCTGCCTCACTTGCAGGCTGACAGTGTGGCTGTGGTAATAGGCAGGGCTAAGTACAAGCACAGTATAGCTGCTTTCATTGGTAACAAGCAAACTGAGTCAGGACTTTTGAAATGTCCATGAGGAGCCCAGAAGGGCTGTCCTTTGCCCGGGGAGGATCATAAAGTTTGAATCTGTCATTGTGAGAATGAAACTCAGACAGAAGGCAGAAGTTCTGACAGTTACCTTTTGCGACCGCAGAGCTGTAGTTCTGCAGCACCCTAGAGTCATAAAAGATAAGGTTGGATCATCATTTAGGAGATCTATGCCAGATGTGAGGATTAGGAAAGGCAAGTGTCCTGAAAGGATTATGCTGTATTTTGCATTTCTTGCAAAATTGGAAAGAAAATATAGTAGTACCCTGTATGTCATCCAAAATACAGTGTTAGTGAACTTTTCCTCAGCAATGCCTTTCCAAGTTCTTTTTTAACCTCCTGGCCACATGCAGGATGCCTAGTGAATGATAAATTAAAACATTTCTACCTGGAATTATAATAATAAAAAAGAGAACTAAATCAAGACATTGTGAAAACTAGCTGTCAGCAGAAGGGATTAAAGTGCAAACTTGGCAATATTCTTAATGCAGGAAAAAAATATTAATGGCACCAGAATCACAAATTCCTTTCTATCATGACAACTTACACAGATCAAGACTATGGAATGTAGGGAGGACACAAACGAACGTCTGAAAGCATGACACAGCTTTTATTTTCATCGTCCTTGCCATGGCCCAAGGACAGCTGTAAAGTGTGCACACCAGAGCCAAAACCATTCTGAAACAAATGATCCCTATTTAAGATTTGCAAGTTTATAGAAGTTCACATCCCAGTGGCTGCATGTGGACATTGTGGATCCAATCATAGCTGCTCTAGCAGCGGGAAGAGGAACGATAAATAAAGGATTTCTGTTATCCCAGGAAAAGGTATGAGATGGCAGCAAAAGGGAGGCTGGTGTTGCTGTGTTATTTGGTGGTAGCAGCAGCACGTGTTAAACTGCTTTGGCAGTGGTTGCTGCCAGCCAGGGAAAAAGGGAGAGGACAGGTTGGCAGGAGTGTGAAAGCACAAACCAGACCTTGTCTAAAGTGTTGCAAGATATGTGTCTTGCTTTCCTCTCTTGAGGACCTCCATCACCTACTCTGCCCATTCACCAATTTGAAAGCATAATTGAGTAGTTTTTTTCACTTGACTCTTATGAACTAATTCAAATCCTAAATATCAGCAGCTTAAATCAGCATGGCACTTGAGTAGCAGCAGAACTATTTTGATTTACACCAGCTGCAAATCTGACACTATGTTATTCATTTCTTAATAGTGTCCTTGAAAAATCCTGCAAATAAGCTCAAGTATTATCACTTAATGTTGCTTTCTAAGATGCTCCCCATCAAGATTGTTAGTACTTACTGTGCTCAAATTCAGAACATGCACAAAAAAAATGGAAGTTACAGGATCTAATCTGACAAATAATTAGACACATGAGACTTAGTGCTTGGAGAAACTTTGCATTAAAGCAAACACGATTACTTGCATGAATGAAACTATTTATTCTTGTTACTTATGTTAGCTTGACATAGCTGATGGAATACATTTTTTTAAAGAGACAGATTTTTTACTATTAAAAAAAAAAGAAAAAAGACTGCTCCTTTAAAATATTACACAATCTGTTTAATTTTTACTAAGCCAGGATAGATCTACAATATAAAGTATTTGCTGAATCTCACTTACATGGAAAAAAAGTGGGTTTTTTTTTTCCCCTTGGTACCATATTCCAAGCTTGCTTAGGCTCTTAAGCATTACTAATTAAAAATGAGTGCTATGGAAATATAGCCCAGCTCAACTCACACTTCTGTTCCACACATATTTCCTATGGCACAGCAGAACTTCTAATTACGTCATATCTTTATTATTCTCTTCATTAAGGTGGTACTCAGTGACCACCAACAAAAATCATGATTGCCATTGAATTCTATAGTCCTAATCCTTATTGCATGAAAGCACTTGCTTTTTTGCTTCAAAAAATGTTCTCATTTTAAATTTTACATGGGAAAACTTAGCAGCAGTGATGATGATTTTAACATCTTTTCTTCAAAAGAAATACCATTTTCACAGCAGATTGACCACCTTTTTGAAAGAGTTTCCTTGAAAATTCACAGATTTGTGAACTTTTCATTGGAGTTTCCTTCAGAGCCTTGTATTCTCTGAAGATTTGTACTCTGTCCATATCTAACCAAATGATTTCCCTTCCCCTAAGCTTATGCATAAAGTTTAAATCACTGACAAGACTAAAGCAGAGTAATGTTTGTCCTGTACATCAGTCAACAGAATGGTGAAACACATTTACTTTTGATCTCTGTGTAAACCCTGATTTATTTTAGCAGTGACTAAAGGGTAAAGTGGCAAATAACATATTTTACCCTTGTTTTCTGATTCCTCTTGCCTTTTCCCACCCCTTCCCAATGGAAATAAATGCCCTGTATCAAATGCCACTGGCTAGCAATAAGCAGAAGGAGCAGGATCTTACTCACTTCAACAAGAGTTGAGATTTGAGATCAGTCACCAGGCAGATGTTATTTCTGAAGCTGAAAGTATTCATGATTGTTACTATAGAAACCAAGCTTTGTAAAATATTCCAAACAAACACTTCTTTATTACCCTGGGCTGTAACTACAGTGCTCTGCACCAAGGCGTAAGCATGCCATGGTAAGTTTTCAACATGTACATTTTCTTTGTGGTTATTTGCTTTCAGTAGTAACCACAAGACAGGGTTTCTATAGGTCTTAGAAGAGACTGTACCACAGTACCAGCCATCCATAAAATGACACACACTGTACTCGTTCAGCACTAAACTCCTATCTCATTTCCCCCCTCCTGTGGGCAGCCATTCAAATCAGTGTTTCCCTGTTCAGCAACAGTGAAAAACAGGAACCCACTGCTAATTCCTGTGGTTTGATCAGCAGCACAAAACCAGCAGTGGTTACTAAATGCCAGCCCCAGCCTCTTTAGCAATTAAACCATTCTTCATTCTTAGTAGACTTTGTGAAGCCCGTGCGTCACCCAGAAAGTATCTCTCAGTGGCCTGTCATGTCATAACCACAAGTTTCAGACTTGCTGCTCTCTTTGTTAATCGTACCAAGAGTGAAAACTTGGATCCCAGTTCCATTGTGGACAGTGGGGCTTCAGGAGTGCAGGATCCCTGGCCCTGAGTGCATCCCCAGCGAGGGGGCACAGATGTCACTGCTGGGTGACCTGCAAGCACCATGGCCTGTGCCAGTGGGAAGGGGCAGGTGAAGTCCTGTAGCCCAACCTGTGCCTGGTATTTTAACCACCTCTCCCCCTTGCTACAATTCAATTCCCATAGACAGGCAACAGGGCAAATTTCAAACAGAGGTTGAGAAGTGGCAGCTGGCTTCTTATAACACACAGAAAGGAGAACTGTACTTAAGGCTATGCAAGGAAACGAGAAGGAATTTTATTACAGAATGAATGTACCATGTGGACACTGAATATTCTTAGTCTGAGGCCTTTCTGTTTCCTTTTACAGAGAAGTCCTCATAAAGGATAAAAATGATACTACTATTTAAAAATATGCTCAAGAAAGGTATGGTCACAACTTCTAATTATTACCATCAAAATTCCAAAGCCATTTTCGTTCTCAACTTACTGTCACGTGCTATAGTCTCCTTTAACTTTTTATGCTGTTCTTCTGTTCAAATAGTACAATTTTGCCCCAGTCTTTCAGAAACTTCTCAGTTATCTTTGAGATGTGTGACAATTACATTTTTTCCCTAATACCAGCTCCATCCAGATTTTTAATTTAAAACTTGGCCCTGACTCAGGTAACATTAAGGATTCCTGCCTTTCATTACTGTAAAACAAATCTGTTTTAAAATTCAGCGATGCAATCAGAGCACAATTAGATTTCCATAAGAATATACAGAAGTATGGGACTCCGTGTGCCACTGGTATCTTTTATAACACACAATACCACCAGAGCAGGAAAGCATTAAGCAAAAAAGCACAGCTAAAGAGCCAGTTAAAGAGTTTTGGTTGTGGTGATTTGTTCTCTTGCAACGGCATGCTGAAGACAATAATAAAATTATTTATAAAATATTTTAAGTATGAGAAATGTGTAGCATAAGATATTCAGGGGAAAGGTCGCAGACAAAGCAGGCATGTTTTATGGAGATGGAGCTACAGTCTGGAAGTGATTGTGTGGGACTGAATACAGAGAAAGCAGTGAAGTCATGGCACATGTCCTGGTGGACCAATGTCCAGAGAGGGAAGTACTGGAGTTAAATATTGTGGTTACAGGAAGGTTAAGGGTGCAGAGAATGTACAAGCTGTCTTTTTACTGGCAGCTATCTATGGATACCCAGAACATCTTAAAGGATTTTGTGTCTGTGATGTAGGTTGTGCTTTCTCCATGAAGAAGTAGTCATGGATGGCTGGGCCTAATGTGGCCAAAGAAAAATCCTCTGGGTAGGGGCACTCAAGGGATCACAAGAGCCATGCAAGAAAATCCAACTGCCTCCTACTTCCCAGCTTGACTAAGTTCCATTTAAGGCCACAATGACTTAAGCTGACTTTCCCCAAACATATGGAATTGTACATATATGCAGGTAGGCTACATACACAAAAAACATATCATTGTTTCATCTTGTGCTATCAGAAATCTCTGGAATATGTTAGAGGAAAAATTTAAGCATAATAAAAGCTATGTCAAAGACCTCGAAAGAAAAATCTTCTTGAAAACCTCCTCAGTCCCAGACAGAGCAATTTCTCATAATTCCCCAAATGTCTATTGAAATGAATTGCACTAAAAGGTTCTAGAGCCATCAATATATTAAGAATTTAATAGATGTCTTTTAGCTCTCTTTGATCATAAATTGCCAGAATGGTTTCTACTCTCTCCAGTTTCCTTGTCCCTGATTTTTGCTGTGACATTTCTGGATGACTTCCAGTTCTGATTGTTGTAAAGTCCTTGTTTTTGCAGAATCACCTAGTGTAGAAATTTGCAATTCCAAACACTATCTTTTTTGGTCTGTTTATCAGCTAACACTCTTCACTCAAGCAATCTTTGCCCTTCACATTCCCATTGGTTTTGTCCTTATTCAAACTTCTATGAATGTACCATAAGCAATGTAATTTAAAACATAGATTAATAATTTTCTTCATTTAAGAAAAAAAATTATCTTTGGGCAATCTTCAGTTATGAGAAGTATCTGATGATATACATAATGACAGACTTAATTTGCATCATTAACATTTCACCCATTCAATCTTTATAATACTGAGGTTTATTTTTATATTTTAAACATTTCTTTATGTTCACATGAAAGGCCTCTTTGTGTAGTTATAATTTTCCTCCAGTTTGCCTGGTTTTGTTCATTAGAGTTTCCTAATTTTCTGTGAACTGCTGAGCAAGCTGAAGATTTTAATTGGATATATCACTTTATTTTTTCCTGTACGAGCATCTTATTAAAGGCTACTCATGTAGATGATAAAGATGTTAATCAACTTGCATCTGTCCTTCTAAAAGATTCAGTTAGGTCCCTAATTAACCATCTGTAAACAAACCCCTGCTCAATAACAGGGCTCAAGCATTTGTTGTGAGGTAGCAAAGGCTGGTTAGGGCCTCCTGCTACCTTCAGCTCTGCAGTAAATATTTGACTTCTCTCGGTATACAGAAAGTAATTGGAAAAAGACAAGTGACTCACAGTCGATTGCAGATCACTGGATGCTCTCTAATTGAGTCATTGTTATTATGAGAAAGGTTTAAAAATTGCAGGTGCCTGTTGCTCCCAGGAGGTGTCAGGTGCTTTAGCAGCACTAAGAATTGTGTATTCCAGAGCTGTAAGAAGTGAGGATAGAGAAGACCATACATTTCCTGTGATGAAAGTCATGTGAGCCAGTCTTTGAAAATAAAATTACTTCCTCAAATAAAAAATAGGGGTTTCCCCCTGCCCCAGAAAGAAAGGCACATTATTCTGTGCATTTGCCAAGATCCTGGTCTTCCAGAATACCAATGGTCACTAGAAAATTCTTTCCTATTTTTGAGTTTTTAATCCATAAGTATATTGGTCAGTCTCCTTTAAGATTGTTTTCAAAGCTCACATCTCCCTGATTTTATACTATAGCACTTTGTACACTCTGCAGTGATAACAAGAGTTTCTCAGCAGCTTCAGGAAGGGTAACTACCCTCCCCAATAAATCTAGTCTCTCACAACCTCCCAGGGAGCACATGGATACTTCATGTGCCAATGCAATAAGGGTAGCCTTTTTTCTTATAATATATTTGGCATTATATACTTAAAGCACACTATATTTATATCCATCCTGTTCCCAGCATGCTGTTATGGACCACATATGCTCACAAAGACTTGATGCACACCCTGCAGCTCTTTTCTTATGGGCTGCTCACAGCCATGACAGAGACAGACACTGTTATTGTCCATGCTTAGGAGCAATTTCTAGCACAAAAGGAAACCATCTTCTCTGTTCTTACAAGCAGATAACTCACTGACGTGTGTCAGGCGGTATTATTCATTTTTACCACACAGAAGCCCATCAAGGGTGCCACTCAATCACATGGAAGGGATTACAGCTACTCTGAGGCACTTCCAGTCCTGCCATCATATCTATTTCTCATCCTTCCCTCTTCTGTTCAGTACCTTACTATAAATTACAGGTATTACCTGCATTCCTGTTAATCCCCACCTAAAAAGATTTTGTGTGGTGACCACAAATACTGGACCATCTGCACAAAACACATGGAAGTGACTGCTTTTCCACACCATGTCCTGTGAGCAGGAAGCATGACAGAATCCACATAACTTGGCACACATGACTTTAGAGGCAGATACTCATTTGGATTTAGTACTAACATTTCAGTGGTACTGTTTTATGCTTTCCACTAATATTTCAGCAAGTGATCATTGTGACTCATGTTCAAAACACTTTATTTTGTCTTTAATTCTCCAATTGATAGAACTGTTTTCTGCACAGCACTTGCATGTAATTAGGTGCAAGAAGGATCATTAGGAGTTGAAAAGAAAATAAAGACACGAAATGAACTTACTAATCACCAAAGGTTGAAAACAAAAATGTATGAAGGAAAAAAGCAGAGCCACAAATCACAGATCTAACCTTTTTCAGCAGTTCTGCATTTCTCTGACTCAGTGCTCTCCCTCAAGATTCAGATTTGTTATAGCACATCCATTTCATATTGATTGCAACAGATTGTGTAACACGAGGCATCTTGTCTTTGCAATTTTCCAGATTCTTCTGAAAGTAAACTCATCAAATCATCTAAAAACATGTTACCAGAGCTCTTCAATATTGCATCTATCACGTCTTTCTTTCCCATTACCATGTACATGCAGACGATTAAATTAACGCTCCCCCGTATCCCACACAGACCATCACCACAGCTGTTGTGTCAGATGTAATCCATTGCACCTCTGTTCACCTGTTCCACACTTAGAGGACAAAAAAACCTCCTCTTTGGCAGATGCAGACTGATTTTAAAAACACCTAAATATGTTTTGTAACAGTTTTTCCCAGCTCTAAATGTCAAGGCACTTTTCAGTTCTTAAGATCTGGAATTTATCTAAAAGTTCATGATATATACAACTCAGTATTTCACTTAGCACCAGTGAGCACTTTTGGGCCTGCTACCTAATGGTTCTAGGAGCTGGAAATTAAAAAGTTGGATAACTTTAATTGGGAGATTCACAGCGTTCCACTAAGACACACAACACCTCTTAAGGGTTTTCATATTTAGACTGATACAAAGGAAGGAATTAACTTTATAATCTAAGAATATGAGAAGTAAACCCGTACCACAGTCTCTAATTTCCATTTTTTTCTGCTGTGAAACATGTAGCATATGCATAATGTATGGCAGTGTGATCTACAGAGCTTTTATTGATGATCGTTTGGTGTGATCTATAACTCATATATTGCTCATTTCTTGTGAGTAATGCAGTCCTCCCAAACTCTTGCTCACACACATATAAAAGATGAAAACATTCAATGAATATCACTTTAGGAAGGCCACATAATTTCTGAATGTCACAGCCTATGCAAGTCTTGCTGAAGAAAGCATAGAACTAACTGACATTACAAAATTTCCCACTCTAAATGCATTATACATTTAAGAAAAAGAAGTCATTTAGAAATGTGATTTTTTTTCCCCTCAGAAAAGTTTGTTGGTTTTTTTTTTAAATCTTTGAACCTAAAGCGACTTTCTGTTAATTCAACTGCATAATCACAGAATGGGCTAGATTGGAAGGGACCACAGTGGGATCCTGCTCAAGCAGGGTCATCCCAGAGCACATGGCACAGGATTAAGCTGAAAAATAGAAAACTGTAAAATTCTCAGAGTTTATAACTTAATTTATAATTTTCACAAAAAATTCACCATTTTTCCTGTCTGGGTTTCCTTTGATAAGTAAGAGAGTCTTTTTATAGCATGTATTTCTAATTCCCTTTTTTTCGGTGGTACCAAGGCTCTCTAACTTCCAGTGCATTCACCATCAATATCTCTGCAGCACATAATGATCGGGGACAGATTTTTACATGCTTAAATTTTTTTTTTTAAATTTGAAGAATTAAGGCTAAGAGAGATATTTTTTTTGTTGGTTTTTTTTTGGTCTACATTTGGTCACTACGATTTCCCTAAAAATTCCAAATATCCAACATTTTAAGGAGCTGCATCACACGGCCCAAAAATCTGGGAGGAAGGGGTGCTCTTCCATTAGCCCATAATAAAAGCAGAACACAGAAATACGACATAAAAGAAAATAGATGTAATTATCTATTACAACAAGAATAGATGTTAAAAAAATAAAGTTAGCTCTTCCGAATTAAGGACAATTAAATTTAAACCAACACTATCATACTGTATTCTTGACAAACACCCAAATGATGGAATATAACCTTTTTTCCAATGCCTACGCTCAGCATGAAATAAAGATAGCACTTTAATATAATTTACAAATATATGTTAGCTATTACAACATCATTTGTTTCAGTCACTCATTACTAATACCTAAACACAAAGTAAAAGTTCAACAGCTCTGTTGACAGCATGATAAATTACAAGAAACCAAATGAGTAAAACATACTACACTTGCCATCACACAACCAGGGAGATTGTAAAAATAACAGAAATCTTTAATTAACTCAGGAAATTAAAAGGTGAGTTTAATAAAGAACCTTAATAACGAGACACACTCAGATGAACTCACGAGCGCATGTTAATCAAGAACAAGGAATAATTTCAGGTACATGACTAGATACTTACACACAGCTTAAATTAAACAAAAGATAACATTTATCTTTAATTTAAGCTGTGTATAAGTGGTACCCACATACTGATGAACCCAGGATGCCAAAAAATACAAACACAGGCACTGACCATAGGTGTCTAATAACAAAAAATGGGAGCAGGGATGATTCCTCAATGAGCATAAGCTGAAGGACAAACTACACTGAGACTCTGTGGTTTACACCACAGAAGATTCTTATTGCCTTGTATTTACACGTAGATAATAAAAACTTTTATTTTGTAGGTGGGGGTTTTCAGAACAGAACTGTACTAGCATTCAATTCACCACTGCAGCAAACGTGAGATTAATACAGTCCTAGGTTTGATTTCTGATAGTGCCTAACTGTAATTCCTTTGGTTTCAACAACTATATTTACTGAAGGTGCACTATAAAAACAGACAATAAGTAGCACTTGTGGAAAACTCACAGTACACATTCAATAGGGGTTTATATAGGAACAGAAGTATGGTTCCGTTCTATTCAGATATACTGAAAATTACCAATATTAGGAAGAAAAATATGTTCCTGCAATATTTAATTGGAAAAAAACCCAGAAAATTTTACAGTGTTTGAGGTGTTCAAACACATAACATTGCTGCTTCAGTGATATTCTTAATGGATAACAATTGAAAACAAGATATTTCAATTAAGAGTCCCTACAATCAATTGACTGACTTAACTACAAAACCTCCCTATAAATAAGTTATAGCCTCCAGAAACTAGAGCATTTATAACACAGAATGAAAGCATCAGTATCCTGAATTTAATGGGTAAAATTATCACTAAGTTATTCATTAAATAGCACCAAGTATTAAGTATTGTACTTCTTCAGCCATGTGGAAAATGTTTGGAAAGGTTCAGTCCCTCCAGATCTAACACAACTTTCAGGAAATAGCCACAGGCTTCAGCAGTTTTACACTTCCCCGGTAGATTTTTGGTTCCAAACAAAGGTAACTCTTGTCTAGCCCAAGCCTTACAAAATTGTTATCAGCTGGAGCATTCCAGATGCTGCTTTCAGCGACAAAACGCAAATTCAATGAAAATGATGGAGTTTACATTGAAAAAAACTGAGCTGTATTTGAAACGTGTCTCAACATTGTATGCACGTGTGGCTTTGATAGTGATAAACTACCAAGTGAATTTTAATATGGGAATACTCTCCTTAATACCTAATTATTACTAAAATATACTCTAAAAATACTAAAAATACTCTCCTTATTAATACCTAATAAAGGTTCATTAACCTTTACAAATGCTCTTTTGGCTTTTCTAATCTCAGTCCTTACTCATCTTCAAAATTCCGTTTTTGTTCTTCGTACAAAATGTGTTCCATGAGCTACAAAATTGAACTTTCTCAACTTATAACCCGTGGTTTTTAACTCTTTCAAATGAATTTGGCAATGTACGGTGGTGCCACATTTATTCTCGGCAGCCATGCCTCTCCCCTCCCCCACGCCCCCCAGTTCATTCATTTCCTAGAGGAAATTGCAAGTTAATAGAAAAAGCAGCACTGGAACTGCCTCACATCCTATAGTTATTAATTAAGTAAAGTCTGGTTCAGTAACTCTGGATACTAAAAATACAGAGTTAAACAAAGCCTAGTGCTTTTCAAAATGAAGTTTCGACTTCATCAGTAATTCTACAAAATTTATGCATTAACATCTTTCCTTTAAGAAAATTTTCACAAAATCTCAGATGGAAAAAAACCCCAAACAGCTCTTGACCATTTCTTTTGAAGGACTGAACTACCAAAGTTATGTTACTTTTGTGTAAGGGCCACTGGCTGTGTAATTCACCTATTCTCCTATATGCAGATTTTTTCCCTGCAATTAATAAAACAAGAAGGTGCACTACTGATTTTGTTGACAATGTACAGTAGTTAGTAAAGCTTAAAATTCACTAGTGTGAGGAACTTTTAAGTGTTCCTGATATCTGAAGATCTTACAGGATAATTATAGTTGCAGTTGGTATTGAATGTTAAGTCAGTAGGTAGCATGCTGGGGAAAATGCACATAAACTTAGGTTATAACAACCCTATTCCTTTAAAGTGAACCTTTTCTTAAAAGTGAACAGGCTATTATTAAAGTTATTTTTTTGGAAATGAGGACAATAATGAGTTCAATAGCTATGTCAAATATTTTTAAAATTCTGAACGGAATTAAATATATAAAAAGCTTATGGCAAATTTAAATGCTGGGAACAACTGAAGTTACAAATCCAAGATAAAGTAAGAAATATTGATGAATTTCATCTGTGAATATGTACATTACAGAGATTACTTGAAAACATATCAGTTTGTATCCTATGGAGGAACTGAGTCCCCTCGTCCCTCAGGCAAACTAATGGATGGGAGCCTCTAACTGAAAAGCAATGCCAAGGAGAGAAATGCCATAGAAGACAGGATTTTATGATAGATTAAATGAAATTTTTTATTATCGATGGACTAGCATTCACCTTTGATTAAGCAGTAAATATTTAGGTTGTTTTGCTCTCATATCTGCTTTTATACTCCACACAAGACACTTGTGCCACAAGAGGAGTTTGCAGTGTTAGTTCAAAGTTACACAGCTGTGACCTGCCTTCAGAGGCTGAGCCGTGCCCTCAGTGTCACAGATGAGGAAGGGGAAAAGTGAGGTGCTGCAGAGAAAGCATTCCTCATGGGAACAAAGAGGAACAAAATTACTGGCAAGGGGACTGCAAGGCAGTTGTGAGGCCAACCCCCTGCACTTGTCACCGAAGCCACAGAAGCAGCACTGGCATTTCTCCTGCTCAAGAAGAGCTGCCAGCTTGTGCTCCTCTTCTTCAGCTGCAGGGGCTTGAGGGCTTTTTGTCCTAAGGAAGCAGGAGCCTGTCCACAGCCCTGTCTCTGGCTATTGGCACCTCCATCTGCTGACTGCTGCAATGACAAAAGGGTCTGTGCTGCACTCCTGTAGAAACACAGGCTGGGTGGCTGCCAGCCTCCCAGGCAGCCACACACACCCCACTGAGCACATCACCCCAGAGCAGGGTTTACAGCAACAAGGAAAAAACAGGGGGGATTAAAGATCACTCATAACAATAAAGCACAAAGGTTAGGGTTAGCCAGCATCCAAGTTTTGTTAACTACTACCTTAAACTGAAAAACCAGAAAACCCACAAACGCAAACAACCTCTAAACCACTGAATATAAACCCAAAGCAACAAATAGAATTGTATTATTAACAAGTCTTCTTGTAGAGGTTTAAAATCTATTCCATCAACTTGGCTAAAATATGAGTGAGTTTATGAAAAGGAATGAGTGCTGAAGGACTGCTTTCCAGATTTGCTGTTGCTTTCCATGTATTAGGACAATTAACCCCCTTCTCTTTTCTTCCCCTCAAGTGAATGCAAACAATCATGTTGTGCATCAGAAAATATTCTCATAATTTATATTGCCTTTTAGCTTATTTTCTTCAATGAAAAAGCTCTTATACTGAGCAGTAGATACACTGAATACTTAAAATAGTATGGAAGAAAGGCCATTAACTCAAATTATTTCAAATTTTTCATTCCTAACAGACACTTTTGCTCTATTGGACCTGATCTTCAGTTCCCTTCTACCCTGCCCAACATATTCAGGCTCTAAGGGCCTTTGGATACTTTTGAAGATCTGTTTTAATGACAGTGTTGAATTCTGGTTTGGAGGCTAAAGGATGTATCCCTTTCTGCAGCATGTCCTATGGCACCCCATTTCTGCTGGTGGTCCTTTAGTGTAAAAATTACTGTAAATTATTTCATATAGAAGAAAAGATGGAGTTAAAATATGAGTTTTAGAACACAGCATCTCCTTCAAAATTGCCTGTGCACTGACTGCTCAGCTCTTGGGCTGGGGATTGGTGGTACCTTTGTCATCTCTGCACCACAGCACACTGCCCTGCTAGATATCCCAGCACAACTATTCACCCTTAAAGCTGCACTACTGCAATGATCTGCCTTAAAAACAACCCAGAAAAAAAAAGAGAAAAAAGCAAATTGAGGTATTTTTTAGAGTATAATACTTCCTCAATTTATTTCACAGAGTTATTGTTCAAGCAGTTGGGGGGCACCAGTAAAAGTGCACAGGTAAAAGGTGTAAATGATAAAGCCTGATGCACATGACTGAAAGTATTAAGAGACAGTGGTGCTGCTAACCAGCCAAGAACACCAAACTGCACGTTCCTTACCTAGTCTGCATTTTTGCTCACAGGAGCTAATTTCACCAAAACATTTATGTTATATTAATCAAACTTGGTTATGGCCTGCATCTAATCAGAAGACTGTAATTTCTTATTTCAGACTTTGAGAGGTCTTGTTTCCCTGAAAGCTGGCCTGGCTTTTTATTTCAGAAATACATTAGTTAGTTTAATAAAATATATGGCTTTTCTGGGAAATCTTTCTTTTCCTACAGAGTATGTGATTAACAGGCTGGCGAGTTAAATTTTATGTAAGCAGGATATATATATCTCCAGCCTCTTAAGCATCTTGTCTCAGTTTTCTCTGGAAGACTAGGTCTGTTGCAGGAAAAATGACTGCTACTTCCCTCCCAGGGAGAGGCTTTTTAATACATCAGCTCTTTATCCTCCACGATCTAAAAAACCCCTCAACTTTACCAATGAAGAAAACCAAGAGGCCAAAGTAACTCCTCTCACTACTTGCTCACAGCAAGGGAAAAGCACCATGTGCCTCCAGAGCTCCATGGCATTGCTCACTTTTCTGTAATTAAAACCAGGTTCCCAGGTTTTGGCAGAGATTGCATAATGCTGACACGTTTAAGTAGGGAAATAAATTAGGCACAACCTGCCACAATAACCTTCAGTTATGAGTGACTCAAAAACTGGAAGGTTTTGTTGTCCTGGGACATGCTAGAACAGAAAATGGAGAAATGAAAAGAGATCTCTCTCCAAAATCATAAAATTTTCCTCTCAGTAAGTGTGTTAGAGAAAAAGGAAGTTGTAACAATAAATTAATTCACCTGGATATGATACACAATTACTTGAAACAGCTGCTTATGTACTTGAGTTACTGACTTGCTGTGCTAAAAGACTAATTAAAAGTAGACTGAGAGAAGATAGCACTGACATTTGCATTTCCTGCAAGGTCACTTCTAAAAATTATTACTGTAATCCAGGTAAGATGCACTGCTTAACACTTTTTTTGGACAGTTTGTTCACATTTTCTTATTTAATGACAATGCTCAGCCCAGTACTCTTTAACTCTTTCCTTCAGACATTATATAGTATGCCATCAAAAAATATTACCATAAATTTCACTTGTAAGAGGATTAAAACCAAAGTAGTTCTATCCAAATTAATTTAGGTAAGTACACTAGATAAATAAATCAGCACCCTTCAGCTCTGTGAAAGCACTTCAAGCAATTTCAAGTCATTAAAAATACTTTTAGTTCCAACATTTTGGCTCTTAGAACAGTTTTAATGGTTATATGACAGTATGTTCTACTACTGGCAGTATGGCTTTTATTGCATGCCCTGATCTATTTGATGATCATGGCAGCTTTTTAGAGAACTACAAAGAAAAGCTGAAATAATGAATTATTTTTCAGACAAGACTAATAAAAGTGTTAATCAGAAATACCATAAATGTCAGAAGCTCTCATAAATTCTACTTTTTATATAGTCCTCCTTCTAAACATTCAACCAGTAGAAGAAAAATCCTAAAAGGGGGATTAAAAAAAAAGGAGAGGGTGCAAGCCAAAAAAGAGCACAGTACACTCCATGAGCACTTACAAAACTCTCAGTACTTTATTTAACTGATCTCATTTACTGATTTATGAAGTAGTATTCTCCTATGACTTAATTTCTGACAGTTTATAAACATCTCATATAGATTAATATGATTATGTTTGATTTCTGGTTAGATTATAAGGTATTCCCATATGAGAAGATACAGTCAATTATTTCCCCCTTATGCCACTATTATGAAATATTAGTGTGTTTTAATATACTTCTATCCGAGTTAGAACCACTCCCCAACACATTTTCCAGTGACTTTGCACATCACTGATCTTGAGACACCAAGTAAGAATTTCAAAGTACAGCTTCAAATGTATCTATCCAATTTATAATGACAATTTTCCTATTTTTTTGGTGACATTTATCATGACTAAATGATATTTGACCCTCTTTACATCTACTTTTATATCGTCGTTGAAAGGGAATTCTCACTGGCAATTGAGGAGAATATAACTACATATAGCATTGTGGATTTGTTAGCAAGAATTCATTTTGAATTTTTATGAGGTTCCAAGAACATTATGTTGGAAAGTAAAATTATAGAGCTGTCAGTTACGTCTGCTGGATGGCGCACTTATGTTAGTGTGGTGCTGGGAAGTTTCAGTAATTTTTTGAGGGGTTTCTATAGAGCTGTGCAGATGCTTTGTTCTACCTACGGTGCAAATACCTGATAATTTGCTTTGCTTTCTAACCAAAAGCATGGAATTAAAAAAAAAGAATAAGTAACACTTAAGACATATAATGAGCAGGCAAAAAGATGGAGCTTTGTAAGAGAAACGAAAGAGGCTTTCAGATCCCTTGATAACAGTGGTGCAGTAGATGGCCACTTTCAGTCACAATATATATTTTCCTTTACCATCCAAACACACACATAAACATCTTTGGCAACAGCTATAAAAATAAGTTGCCGTTGACTTGAGCATGCCTTAGCTACTCTTTCTCTCACAGTGCAGTCTCATGCGAACGCAGACCATATATATATATATTTTTTTTTTTTTTTAAAATATCTTACAGCAATTACACAGAATTGTTCCATAACCTCCATGCCCAGAGGAGAGTCCACTTATTTAAAATATGTGATTCTTGGTGTGAGAAGTGAAATCTATACAAAAAGTTCCATGGAGTACTTTTGAGAGTACTAGAGTGACCCTTGTGAGAGTGCTGTTCTAATGCAGGATACATCAAAAGATATACACAGTCCCTCTGTTTGAAAACAGTGATAACAGATGCTGCTCTGCAGTTCCCTGCTTTATAAAGTAACCAGTGGCAGAAATTGTCACCATATGCTTGATGTTTCATCAAACATCCAACCTGGCTCATTTTATATATTTGTACATTTTTTCAAAACATGTACATTTCTCTAATTTTGTTTCCCTATATATCGCATACCATTAATATTATCAACCAAATAAATTTTACTGGTAAATCATGCAAGAACACTGAAAAAATAACATTGACTTTTTTTCCCCAAGTCTTTTTTATCAGAATAAGCTTAATCTTTTAACAAGTGATTCTGATGAGGGCAATTTTTAGTCTTTGGAAAGAAACATAACACCTATTGACCTTTTCCCCTCATTTTTTCAAAAACATTATTTTGGGAGAACAGGGTGTGAGAATTCAGGGAATAGTGCATTTCAATGTTGCATTACTTTCTTAAGTAGGAGAAATCTGTACTCCTCACCTGATTAGTTGCATCCATACTTTATTAAGGTCTGATGGATTTAGAGCGACCAGACCATTATGTTCAGAGAAATCCATACATGAAGGGGCAATTCCAAACAAAACTTTCTGTACTAAGTCACTACAGTTTTAAGCATGTTTTTTTTCTCCAGTGTATGAAGAGCTATGACTAACCAGAAAAGCAGCTTGGCTTTGTAGATTGAAGCCTGGGCTGCTGTCAGCTGGGAGATGAAATGTTGTGCTTTAGGTTGGCACAACCCACGTTTGCAGGGACTTTTCAACCCAAGCTTCACCTGCTGTATCTGCCACAACAGCAGCTCCAGTGGAATACGATCCTTTCAAGCTGAGATTTATTTCACTTCATTTTAATTAACCTGATTACTATCTAGCCATACACATCTGTTAACATGAGACACCAAAAAACCCACACGTTTCTATCGTCATCTGCAGCAAATGCCATGACACTGTCTAAACATAGCACACTGCCAGGGATTTGAAATGTCAGAGGAAGAGAGTGAATCAGACTATCTGATTAAAAGAGAGTGACATGAGTTAGGAAAAGGAGATTACTGAACAGCGCAGGGTTACTGAGTTCTGCTTAGATTATTGGAGAGAACCTGGCATTTAAGTTTGAATAATACAGTACAAATAGATAATGGACAAGTTCACACATGTTGATTGCAGCATTAGCCCGAAGAACAAATCACACACTTTAACACAGAGGTCATTAACAAGATACAATATTGACCAAAGTACTTGCTATCAAAATTCAGGTTCAACTTCCAATGAAATACACAAACTAAGTGGATTTTTTTCTTAGTCTATGTGTCAAACTTGGGGAAGGACCACACAAAGTGTATTATAATATTACTAGTAATTTGGTATAACCTTTGCCAAAAGCCTGGGAGGAAAGAACAGGGTAGGCTTTTATACCAATTTCAGTGATTTTAGAAGAAAACTAAGGTGGCAGTGGTATCATAAGGCTATTACTAATTACTTCAAATCTCAAGAGGTCCCAGTCAAGAATTGGAAGTGACCTATCATAATCACTTAGGAGCTTTAAATATGATTGGAACAATTTTATATCTGGAAGCAATATGTGACTCTTACAAAGAAAAAGAAAAATGGAGGAACAGAGAAACCGAGAGAGGGAATTCACTATTATTTACTTAATCTCAGTCAGTGTTTTGCTCTGAGCAAGCTTGTTTTGTTTTATCAGATCTCTACCTAAAAGCAGACGGAGAGATCCCAGCCTGCTGAGTTCAACCTCACCTGACTGGATCATCTCAGGAAATCTCACTGGGAAAAATCTCTGCTCTGCCACTTAATTGTTCTGCTAAGCAGCATCACCTCTGTGTGTTTCCACTTCCTGCCCACTTCTGTTCAACTACAAAATAAACATGTCAGGGTAAGGATTCTTACCACACGCTTGCACTTGTCCCTTGGGAATTCTGATTTCACTTGGAATTGCAATTGTATAACAATCCAAATTGAGCATAACAGTTTATCAAATTATGTAAAGACAAAGATATGAAAGCCCAGCAAGAGGGGAAAAAAAAAAAATTATCTGATTTTTAAAGTCCCAATGAGAAGATTTAGATAGTGCTGTGAGTAGTGCTGAATAAAGGCACTTAGCTGAAAACCCTATTTGTTATTTGATTATTATAAGCAGACACACCAGTTCCTAATGAATGGCTCCTTCCACAATGACACAGGAAAAACTAGATTTTTTTTTTTTCTTTTATTTTTATCCTAGTGACATTAGCCTCACCAGTATCTGTCCCAGATGGAGGTCTGGTAGCAGATGTCTGCCTGTATGCAGAGATCATTGACCTCTGAAATTTGAGCTCCATATTAAAGACTTTAAGAATTAATCTTTCTTTTAAAGGAGAAAATAACCTCTTTTTTTCTGAAAGAGGAAGAAAAAAACCCACAACACCACAAACTCTATTTTATTATGACCCTAAATCCTTATAAGAATTTACTTCCACTGACTTCCCTTTGATAATAAAGTTTCATTGTTACTCTACAGAGAATCCAGGTCAATGAGTGCAAATTTGTACCTGAAAATTTAGTTAAGTTTTATTTAAAATTTCTATTTTCCCAAACCTAGATCCCCAGCAAGATCAGAATTACAGTATTCTGTCTCAGACCTCTTGTGATTAAGAAAATCTAAAAGGTCTACTGTTTTAACCAGCAACTTTTCTAACTCATCATCCGTTGTTTGGCTCATCCTTGTCTTTCAATCTGACAGTGATCAGGCTGCTGTGAAGGGGCTGCCATGAGATCATGCAAAAAGCACCAGTGGAGCTTAATGTGTGCAACAACAGAGGTACAGGAAATAACTAATTTCTCATTTTCTGCCTCTTCCTCTCTTTCCTGTCAAAATTCTAATTACATTAAAAAAAAATGCATTTTACTGACATTGTGTTAAGTAGTCATAACTATTACCCAATATAAGTGTTTGACTCTGGTTCCCAAATAATAATGTTAATGAGATAACACAGAGCAGAGGGAGTGTGGGCTGCCAAGCCTGTGCAGCAAGCTACAGAACACTTCAAATGCAAATTGTTTCCTCCTGGACACAACTGCACTTGATTTGAAGATTTCTAAGTGTATTCATTTTCAGGGTATATCATCCAACACGCTGCTTATATCATCATCACTTTGCACAATCTTGCTTTCTGCCAAAAAGAAGTTTTAAAAATAACATGAAGTCATGGTAGAAATCAGACCATATCGACAGGCCACTTTAATGTTCTTTCAACACTGCCTTGCTCCAGATTGCATATTTTCAACCATAATTTTCAACCTACATCGTTCACCTCTCTCCTACAGCAGTACTTACATTAATTGTCTTGGGAAGTTATTCTAATATATTGCACCATCATATCCAATGTGCATTTTACCTCCTTAAAAAAAGTGGGATTTGCCCTTTTAATGTCTTTGGATTTAATTGTAGCACCATCCTCTGCTCTTTCACGAAAGAAAAGAACTAAAGTAGATCTTACTGGAAAAAAGCAATCTCTCATCAGACCTCTCTTTCGGAAACCAGAAAAAAATAATTGTACTGCCTCCCATTCTACTTTAATTATGTCCACACCAAATGTCTTCAAGTTAACCAGTTTAAGAAAAAAGGCTTTGTAGTAATTGCACACTCAGCTGGGCTCTTTGTAATTCTGCCTCTAATGGCACTTGGAGGTCCCTTGACTCCTAGAATTCTGTACAGGCATCAGGGATTGGATAAAAGGGATGCAATCCTGTTGGTGAAAATGCTAAACTGAACAGAATCAGTTCCTTGCCATCCTTTTTCAGAGGCTTTATATGCACAGGGTCAAAAGAACAAACTACAAGTTGCACACTATTTGCATTCCTTAATGAACAGCTGGAGGCAATTGGGACATTGTAATAATGAAAACAACCTAAACAGAACACAATTTAAAAAACCCCTTTTTTGTGTGTGTTTTTTAATACTGCAGTTAACACTAGAGACACAGAAAACATGCCTTTCTATTTTGAAAGTGCTTTTACAGAGACCTTTTCATCAAAGATGCATTCTGTATGCCAGGCAACCTAGGTAAGGATCTAAGTTCTCACTTCTGATTTAAAATTAATTTATTTTCAGCTAGGATAATATATTTATTACAGGCCTTATGATGTTCTATACCCTCTTCTCCCTCTTGCTACCTGCTCCATTTCAACATTCAGCAACCACAGGGATTTTGCAACCACCCTTCCCAGAGATTCTTCTGTCAAACTTTTCATTACAGAGGCAGGAACTGTACACCTGCAGTTAGGGTAAAAGTCAGCACTAAAAGCAGAAATTACATTTCTTTCTTCTATATGAATAATAAATAGAATAAATACATGATTAATGTCACAGTTGCTTTCCCTACTACTATGTCTGAATTTCCCTAGAGGTAAAATGAAATGTGATTTTTTTTACTTTAAAAAAACAAGCCAAACAACACGTCTCCCCTGAAAAAAAAAAAAACAAAAAAAAAAAACAGAACAAAACACAAAACCCCCACCAAAAATACCCTAAAAAAAATTTAAAAAACTAACCACAAAAACCACATTAAAAAACCACGGAAATGAAGATTTTTTTTTTTTAACTAGTTAAATCCCAGAGAAGTGGTCACAGCATCAGGACTGACAGAGTTCAAGAAAATAAAACAAATCTCTTCCCACCACCCCCCTATACAATTTAAAATCTTCCAGTCTTGTGCTTCTTTCTCTTTTGAATAATGTTCTCTGAAAGTAACAGTGGTTTCCCCACAGAAATTTTTACAACTGATTTTTTTTTCCTTCCTTCCTTCAGTATTGCCAAATAGAACTGTTCTGTTCCAAAATACACAGGAGGAACCACTCTGGATACTCATCTCTCACTGCTCCTCCTGGAACTGAAACAAGGTGCTGACTGCAAGGGGCCATTTAGAGAAAGACTTTCATCTCTCCTCCAGTTCTCCCTGAAGCTGTTTCTCCCTCTGCTCAAAGCACAGGAGACCACCAGCAAGAGGCAATCCAAGAAAAATCAAAGGTGATGGCCTTGCTAAAGGAGGACAATTCCTCATCAGCTTTTCAGACAGGCAAGATTTTTATATTTTAGCCTTTCTTGACATATTTCTGACTCCTCTGTTAGGAATGACATGGCTGCTGCGCACAGGTATCATTCCTGATGTGCCTATCAAGAACCTGACAACAGAAGGAATTAAAATACAGGATTGTGTAGGACATAACTGAACTGGTAAAAAAGGGCATATCAGATTAGAAATATTCTGCAAGGCACTAGGAAAATAAATCAAAATTTTACATGTAGCTATAACTTCTTTTTTGGTGATAAGAATTTAATACAAAAACCATGAAACTATCCACCCTCTGACCGAAGTTATTAACAACAATTATCTATCAGCTTTCATTTTTAGCAAAGATGACCTCAGAAAAATCTTCATAATTTTTTTTTTTCCTGCAGCTCTAGAGTGTAAGCCAAGACAATTGAACCATTTTAGTAGCAATGCCGGGTGCTCAGAGAGGAACTCTCAAGTACTATTATCCCTGATAGCATCAAACACTATAGTTTATGCTGTGTGGAGCAGTTTTGAAATGTGTCACGGAGATGGAGTGATTCATACTTTGTATTTTTCTTGACAATAGATGTTAATATTTTCTGGTATTTAGAGTGTCGGCTTTTTGACAACTTATATTGCATTTTGGGCTTGTCTGGGGTTTTTCTTGTGCTATCTGAAAACTAAATTGTGTATGACTTGGTACAAAATGAAGCCAATCACTTGACTACCACTTCTAGCCTCTCTTCTTGTGGATATTTTCACAAAGTAAATATATTTGTGAGAAGGCAATGAAATCTTGGGGGGTGAGGTGGGGTGAAGGGATGAAGGAGAAAAATGGGAAAAAATAAGGATCACAAATTTTTGCATCTCAGTCTGAACAATGAATTTTGAAGATGGTTTTCTTGAGGAGAGAAAAGAAACATCTGCTAAGTCATGGTCATTAAAGCACTTCACATCTTGTTTTGATACTCATATCTATAAAAATCCTGCTATGCAAAAACTGATATAAGTTAAGACATAAAATAACACAAGGTCTTCCTCTGACATCTCACTTCAGGATATTCAAAAGCAATGCTTAAATTGCTAGAGTGATCCCTGAAAATTGGTTTCCATGGAAGAACTTCCATGGAAAAGTGGGGATAGAATATGTGGACACATGCTTTCCCCAAATTTGCATGCTAACTTCAGAGTGCCCTCCAAGACCCCATGCAAAGCTTCCAGGTAACACTAACTGTACCTGGGAAGTAAAATAAAAATCACAATATCCAATTCTGAGTTCCACTCTTTTAAAATCTACATTTTACCCTTCTTGCTTGGAAGCAGCAGCATGTAATAAGTCAGCTGTAAGGCTCTGACGCACATACCTATTTTACCATAGCTAAGAACTTGTCATAGGATGTTAAGGGCTTGGTAGGAACCTTAAAGATTTTTGAAGCATTGTTGAAGAGCAACAGAACATGAAAGTTCACACAAAGAAGTGTCAAAAAGTGCCATGTCTATAACGAGGAGGACGCACGGCTCGTTACGAAGCTCAGCACACAAAGGAGAAGAATTACCGACCAATTCCAGAACTGCAGCCTGGTCTCATACACCCTAAAAGGCTTTGCCTTCAAAGCTGGCTGTGACATGCCAGGAGCACATGGGACAATAGAAGAAAGGGACAATGAGACTGGCAGAGCAGCTGTGCTTGGTCCTGGTGTCAAGAGCCTTTCACAGTTCATGCTTTGCCTGCAGAAACTCTCCAGGAGCAACTTGCCTCTTTCAGGCTCTCAAAACACACCTGTTAATGTGATGAAGGAAAATCTTTCCCTAACTCCCAAAGGAAAATCATCCCCTGCAGATCCTTTTGCTCTCTCTCCCTCTCTCCCCTTCCTCCCACTTCAGATAGCAATAGCAGCTTATGGAAGAGTGGCTGCTCCTGTCAGAAGGAGGAGTATTGGACATTTATCAATGAAAGTTAATAATGTGACCACATTTACAGTAACAGACTTCCACAATAAAAATACACAGAGTAAAAACACGTTCTAGCTTTCCCAGGAAGGAAAAGAGATCTAGTAGGACAAGAAATTATTACAGACTAAGTTATAACCTGGTAATTTCTCTGATATCTCTTATCTAAAAACTGAGGCTGTAAGAGTAAAGAGATGAGGGGTAAGTAACAGCACTGTTTAAAATATCAACTCAAAGATATTCATTACCTCATTCATGACGTCAAAATCATGCTATAGGGCTAAGGGAAAGGCCTATAACATACTAACTTCATCTCTGAAACCTAAAAAGGCTTTGTCTTCCAGAAGGAAAAAATTGGGTTGATCACTGCAGAACTCTTCCAGTTTCATTTTTCTCTGCACAGGTCAGACGCACAAAAACGCAGAAGGAAAAAAAAAGGGCTGGATTAGTAAGATCTTGGAGACCATCAAGTACCTCCCAGAATAAAAAATAATTACTACTCAGAGCAGAAAAACACCTCTAGATTATCTCTGAAATTGTGGAAAACAACTGGAAATTATATGAAGATACTTATAAAAACCAGCAATTTGAAAATAGCCTAATTTATGAGACAGGCTCTGTAGTACTAAAAGATTCTCATTAACTTTGTCCAGTAACAAGAACTATGAAGAATAAGATGCTACAATGGGAAGACTATGATTGCACATAAACATTCATAAGACATCTCAGTTTGCAAGAGCGATTCTGTAATTTGGCTAATTTAAAACCATAATTTCCAAAGGGAGTTGATCTGTCCAGCATTAAGCTCATGCAGGGTCCAGGGCTATAACATGTTTATAATCCAGCAGTGTTGGAGATGATGCTGTGACTAAATACTGCAACAGGCATCATGTGGTAGCAGAGTTCTACTTAGTGGGAACATATCCAGTTGAAATCCAGGCAATTTAGCCTTGTTTTTGGAGCATGGGTGCCACAGCTGCAGGCCTCAGCTGTCACTTCAGAAGAAGCACAGCCCAAGCCTGGGGAGCAACTTCCCCCCTACCAAATAATAAAACAAAAGAAAAACCAACAAAAAAACCCCACCCAAAAATAACCACCCCCCCAAAAAAAAAAAGAAATAGCCCCAGAAGCAAAATCTCTTACTCTCTGCTTGCCAACAGAGGTTGGTGCCCTAATTTCCTGTCTGCCAGGATGTTCTCTCCTGTGCTTCTGACCACTGGCAACTGCAGTGCCCCAGCCCCAAGTAAGGGACCGTGTCATACTCACAACGTAAATATTATCATGATAGCTGTGTCTCTCTTCCGACATTTAGGGATAAACCCTTCAGCTAGGAAAGGACCTAGAGTCCCCAAGTCTTTCTGGGTAACTGTTTCAGCCATCAAAGAAGTTCCGCAGTAACATCACCCCCATGAACATATAGTTCTGACCTGTGAAGACAAAAGCTGTTGCGAATTTTTTTCCAAGTCTTCTGCCTACGCGAAGGCATCCGTCTGCCCCGTCAGACATTACTGAGATCTCACAGACCTTTACAGGTTACCTTTAACAAAATTAACTCCACCATTTGTCATGCACATCCTCTGATGTGAGCAGCACGAGGTGCAGTTGCTTTAGGCTCTATTTTAATAATTTTTTCCAGGTGTCACTCAGTAGAAAAAGTCTAATCTTACCTTTATACAATAACTACTACTATTTGTGGTATTATGGCACCCATATCTGACTCATCCTGCATAAAGAAAAGGGCAACCCTCCCTCATTCAATAATTTTTGCATCAGGCTTAGCTGCTTGCTCTTGAGGCAGCTCCTCTTTTAGAAAGATATGCAGTTTTGATCAAAGACTTCCACTAATGGAAAATCTATCATATTCCCTGAATGATGCATTCCAATAATAAAATACTTTGGCTTCTGAAAATGTGCTTCATCTTTCCTGATCAAATTCTCTGACTTTCAGGCTCAGCCTCAGGATCTTGTTATGTTGTGTCCTCATGATAAATGAATCCCCAATACCAAGCATCCACTCTGTGTGGAGTAGATATGTCACCCCTTATGCTTTTCTTTGAGAAACAAAAGCAAACAGAAGAAAACAAGAGAGAAAAAAAAAATGCTCCATATAAATTTGTTTAAGGTTGGCTCAGTGTTTTTAGACAAAAGATGAGTAAGCCTCATCTTGCATCACCTCCTAACCAAGAGTTCAAGCACAGGAGTTCAGATTTAAAGGAAGTTAAAAGAGAGATTCATTACATACCCCTTCCCAAAAAAAAAAAAAAAGAAAGAAAAAGAAAAAAAAAGAAAAAAAAAAAAAGAAAAGGATCAAAGAGAAGACTTTTTTCCCTATGTCCTTCCTTTAGACCGATCGGAGCAGATTGAAGCAAAGAACTTCTAAGCACCTCCATGAAATGGGAATATACAAGGTGAGATCCTCACATGCAAGATTATCAAGGAATTCTCTTTCTAATGTTCCTTCAGAATTGTATAATGGATTTACAGTACTCTTAGTTATGTGGAGTAGTAAATAAGCATGGGAATTTCTATCCAAGTGAGACAACGCTACAGAAGCGACCAAGGAGATGAACACAAAGCCCAATTTTGCCAACACAACAGTACTACTGATGCTTAAAACAAGGTGGAAAAAAGTGGATATGAGGAATATCTGGAAAACACGTGAAAAAAGGAAACATCTTGTAGTCTAATTCTGACTGTTATTCACCTCTTGGGAGCAGCAACAGATTTTTAACAGAGCATGGTAGCTCCAGGATCAGAAGAGTAAAGCACTAAGCTGGACTGAAAGCCACATACCTGACCAGCAAACTTCTCTGCTTTATAAACACTTCAGCAAAGTGTTTACTATAACTACATGGAAAATAACTCTGTAAAAAGAGCAAATACTCCCCTGCTGACCCAGAAAGAGAAGAAGCCCCAATCTTAGGAAAAGCTGCACAGTCACATAAAAATATTATCTGACACAGAAGAAATTTTCAAAATCAGAAATGCTGCTCAATTTTAATGGTGGGCAATGGAGAGGAGAATTTAAGTTACATAGATAATTCAAGTTAAGCCATGACTAACTTTATCTGATTTTGGGCATGATCACTGTAAAAACACATTGCTTTGGTCAAGCCAGACATATCTTCTGGTATTTTTTCTCCTATTTGAGAAATACCCGGGGCCTCTTTGCCATACACACTACTCAATAGCAAAGCATTGGTAAGGGTTT
This sequence comes from Corvus hawaiiensis, assembly GCF_020740725.1. NCBI lineage: Eukaryota > Metazoa > Chordata > Aves > Passeriformes > Corvidae > Corvus > Corvus hawaiiensis. The sequence continues at coordinate 7,636,085 of NC_063220.1, forward strand.
CTTTTATTAGATCAGTAACAAAACAGCATCAGTACATTAATAACCAATGATAAACAATGGAGTTTAACTGTCCAGCACCTAGATATCCTATGTTCTAGTTTTCTTTATGTATGCACACATTCCAATAGTCTCAATGCATTTTTACAAGTTGGTAGCAGTTTATGTTAATAATTTGCAAACAAATACACACATATAAACCTCAGCAGGAATCATTTTGTATTAATCAGCCCAGCAAAGAGAACTTGCGCTAACTGGAATCTCCAGTAGCCATGCACAATTTGTATGAACAGTGAAGACCAGATAAGAGTGGAGAGGAGGAGACACAGGGAGACACAAGGAGAAAAGCAAGCAAAGCCACCAGTTGCAGACAGGCTGTTGTCTCCCAGTTCTTCAGGTAAAAAGCTAAGGGTTGTTAAGAAGCAGCTGTCCATATCATCACATGGAAGTCTGCTTGGCTAAAACCAGCTTTTAGAATTGCATTTGTAAAGCTGGGAGGGGAAAGAAAAAAAAAACTGATTAAGAAAGACCCTAAGTTGCAGAGCATGTTTAGGAGAATTAATATATCCTCATCGGGGAAGTTTAGGTGCACCTAAGCTACCCTGCAGGAGGATGCATTTTTTTTTAATGAAAGAGTTTCTGTTCAGGTCTGTCGTTTGAGAAGCATGGTGACTACATGGGCTTGGGGTCACATTTAGAACACAGATACTGTAAATTCTTGCAGACCTACTAAGCAAGCCAAGTTGGCACAAAAGGTACTATGATGAGGGTGTTGGTATGAAAACAGGAGAACTACATAACTCTACCCAGGACAGGGACAATCACTAAACCTCTCTTCATGTGGATTGATACAAGGAGAGACAAAGGCAAAAGTGAGTCCTTTAACTTTGGTAAAGTATTTATCTGTATGCAGTAATTGCCTTTTTACACATTAGCAGAATTACTCAGGTAACCAATGTGGTCAGGCAACGTGTCTTTATGCAGACACACTTTGAAGGTCAACCTTAGCAAACACCGTGATTCAAGTCATTCTGAGATATTAAACATAACTGGTCTAGCAGAGCTGCAATTTGTTATAAAGTGAAAATAAGGACACTTCAAGAGGTGAAATAATTAAATGTTTCAAGTATTGAATATTTAGTCGGGAAATGTACAAAGATATCCTCCTATTGACTTAACACAGAGGTTCAAGGAAGAAATCTGTTTGAATGCCCAGGCAGCCGTGGCTGACCATATTGTGAATGCCAGCTCATTGACTCAGGTAGTGAACTCTTGCCATTTTAAACTTTGGCAAGTCATTAACCATGAAGAAAAGCTAAGATTATTAGTTAACTGCCTGTCCAGGTGCAGGTACAAGCATGGTATAATCTGATGAAACAAGCATAAATAAGTATTTTCTGCGTTTTAGAGCTACAAATGACATACAGAAACCCCAGAGGTGCTAACATCATTGCAGAAACTATGTAATTAAAATTTGCTAATATAATTTGCAAATAGAAAGCAGAAAAATATAAAAATGTGTGTGAGGCTTTTGGGGAGTCCCAGGAGACTGCTAAGGGGTACAAGCACGTGACATTCCACAGTACTGAGGCAGGCTGGCTGCGTGCCAGTGTCAGCCACTTAACTGCACCCTGCAAGAATTCAGCTGCAAATCTTTGCTTCCTTTATGTCTTTCATATCTTTGCAATTCTCAAGGCAAAAGGCAAAGTCTTTCAGCTGGAGTTCTTTCATCCAAGAACATTCTTCATCCAAGGCCAAAGGTTCACCATATCATAAAAGGCCTTTGGATCTGCATGTTCAGTCATCTTCATCCAAACGTATTTCTTTGGGAGCATTATTCAGTCCTTGTGGCCGATCCTAAAAGAACACCAATAAAAACTATCTTCATTCCTTCAAATACAATCTTCAATGGCTTTATCTCTAGGACCACTGTATGAGAGCATTGAGTCAAAGGAGCAAAATCGATTCTGAGGTATTTCAATTAAAACCACAGCACATTGAAACATTTTTCTATGGTTTTTGGAGTTTAAGTTTTGGTCAACTCTCTAGCTAAAGGTTTCCAAGGTGAAATAGGCTTTCTGGAAAACCACACACATAAACACAGTATTTTTCCCCTGTGCTGACAGCTGGTTAAAAACATTACCCATTAGCTTTCCTAGGACAATATTTCTAAGGGGATAAACATTGTGATACAAGATATATCTATATATTACACAAGTACAAAGTATTTTGAATATAAAACTCAAGAATATGAGGAGGTTCTGTATCCACTTAAATCGCTTTACTGGAGAAGGGAGAAGCAAAGTTTCCTCTGAGAGGAAACAAGACAGCTATTTAATGGGGCATGATAATGCCATAGAACACAAAGCAAAAATCCCTGCAATTGTAACTTGTGATTGTCTAAAATAGAAAAGGTGTCAGCTAATCTTGGTTTCAAACAAATACCATTTTTTAACTTGTCCATTATTATTCCACATCATCTAGCTCACATTTCCTCCAACTTCTTTTCTTATATGTATGAAGTTTCTCAATCCTTTCTGTCCTTTTTAAAAAATATTTTCCCAGAGTCATCTATTCACCTCTTCCTTTCTTCCTTCTGTCCAAGTATCTTCTGTTGTTTTTCTCTTCAGGTAGCTGCTCCCTACTACTCTTCTTTTCAATTCCATCAGCCCCTTTAAGATTTTAATCTTTGCCTTCCTCTCTGCATCATTCACAACTCTGTTTTGGTCTCCAGAGTCTCTCTGCCCGTTCTGGATCTCCTGATCCTTTTCAGCCTAATTCCCCACAGTCACTTCCATTTCTTTGCTTTATTATTTTTTATTCACCACTTCTCTTCCTATCCCTCTTTCACCCAAAGCCATTGTAACTTCAGTTTTATTTCTTCTTTTTTGGATATTACCAAGCTTCTGCTATTGCACCCCCCTGCCAGACTTGGTCACAAACTGTTTCTGAAGGGTCAATCATGCTTTGTTCCAACAGTATGAAAAGACTTAACTAGAGGAGAGTCAATCTTCAGCATAATTTAAAAAACCAAAAAAACAACAAAACACCACAAAACTTTCTCCTTAAAAGCAGTGCTGTCAGTTTTTTATTAGGAGACTTGAAATAATTAGTTTTATTACTACTGTATCTACAGCTTCTGAAGGACTTCCATAAAAAAAACTCCTCACTCCAAAGCAAATTTCAAGTTTTGATGGTTACAGGAAAGGCATGAAACATGATCCTGTCTTAGCTAAGTGAATCACAAGTGAGAAAAAGTATAATTCAACCCTAATATTTTAAAGTCTTCAATTTTTAAGGCAGCTGTATAACTATTAGCATTCTGACTCACAGGGGCAGACACAAACCTGATCTGAATAGAAGAGCAGACTGTGTAAAAGCTTAAATCTATACCTGATTTTGAGCTATTCTGAGTTAACACTGTTTGGTCAGAATATTAAAGGAAGGGAAGCAAAAAAAGGAAAGCTGGTCTCAAGCAGTGACCACATGGATGCCATTGAAATGCCACTCATACACTGAAGATGTAAAGGCAGGCAGGAAGGTTGTCTCAGTAACTTTCAGACAATTTTGGATGGAAATGACCAGCAGTGACAAGTGTTTGGTACTTTGCAGGTTTCAAATCAGTAGGAAATTGAGAAAAAGCACAAATTTCTGCATCAGTTTGTGATATTTGTTCCTATCAAAAGTCATTTCTTGATCTCAAATTAGAAGCCATTTCCCCTGCAATGGGAAATAAACAGATCAGATAAAGGATATTTATGAGGATTACTTTTTCTTTAAATGGAATGTAATCAATAGTCCTCATTATGTTAAAGCAAGATGATGGGGAGGAAAAAGGTGCTGAGGTGAATTTAAAGGCACTGAAGGGTTCAGAAATCAAATCTTTTCTAGCATTAACTTTTTGAAAGATGTTAACAAGTCATATTAGCTCAAACAGAAGCTTCCTATTGACTCTCTATTCTGCCTTCAAGGCCCAACCAAAGCAGATATCAGATTTTAAATCTGATAAAACTCAAATGGGATTTGGTTTGCAAAAACAACTCTTTGTTTAAAGTTTCTTAATTCTTCAGTGTCCTTTGTTCTTTAGCTTTTAATGTGTAAACTAGATATCTGTGCACCAGAGTCAATAAAAAACTTTTAGCTAAAAGGGGATAGTGATATAAGGTACCATGTATCTTCTTGTAAAACCAAAAATCATAAGCTTGCTTTAACATCAAGATAAATGTAAAAAGAGAAATTAAAGCAACAGGCTGAAGGAAGACTGAAGGCAAAATGAGAGGGTGTGCTATAAATTTTTTCCCAACAAATTTCAGGCCTATCAAATCTTGGACCTAGTATATTATACAATTAAGAAATTTTTTTTTGGATGCTGAGGCCTTCCTAAATTTATTCATAACCAGATCTAAGCTATTGCTTTCTGTCCTGGCACTGGCATTAAATAGTCCTTAGTTTTCCCCAGCTGACTCCTGAAAAACAATAAAATCAAAAAGTGCCAACAGCAAGCTTGGTGCTGGGTCAATGTTCTCTCTGCAGTGTGAAAACAAACCATGAAATACCATGAAGTACTTGGAAGCATTCATAAACAATTTTCTCAGTGCTCCCCCCGCAGCACTGGGGATGGCTGTGGGTCGAGCCAGTGCTAAGAGAAATCTGAGTTTTACAGCTGTTGAAACACTTAAACCACACAGGATTTTAAAGTTATGCCATGGCAGTGCAGTTATTACTCGCCTGCCACAGGATCTGGTGATGGCAGTTGAAGTTCTTATTCATCAAGGCGCCCAAATAACTGAAGCAATCCATCTGCTCTAGGCACTCCCCCTCTGCCTATCCTGAGAGTACTTATTGCCATGTGATATTTGCCAGTGATGTCATACAGCCTGTTAGATCTCCTCAGAACTGTGCAGTGATGGAGCAGAGGGAACTAAAATACTTCACCTGTTCCAGGCTTTCCCTTTGCAAAAACCTGATGGGACATGATATTTGGCAGCGACTGTCATAACTGATCAAGCAGTTGCCAGACTCTTGCATATTTCCTGAAGGCTGCTGCTGTTTTTCATCATGAATTCCAGATAATTGAAATAATTGACCTGCTCTAAGGCCTTGCTTTGACTCCAGCGTTTTCAGCATTGGGACATTTGCCTGTTGTCATATTTGGTTAAGAGCAGCAGAGGCTTTGATTACTCTTTCACAAGATGTCACAGCACCACAAATAAGTGACCTTATTTGCACAGTTCATGTTACTGAACTGCCAGACACCCCTCTGCCCTCTGCTCTCACCCCATGGCTCACAAGTGCAACATCCATCCAAGTGTTAGACAGGTATAGGAAGAGGAAGTGAAGGAGAGCACGCAAGCGGTTTTGCAAGCAGGCTGATAATGGGAGTCCTCTTACTGCTCCCATGTGATGAGTAATTTAAACACCCCAGTTCTCTGTTGCTTAAATGAACTTCCATTAAGGTTTTTTTCAGTAGTTAAGGAACCTACAAATGTTTTACACAGGATCAGATACCCAAACTTATGCTTTTCACCACTTATATAGTTAAAGGACAACTTGCCTGTAGATTGAGATACAGATTTTTAGAATAGTCCAATTAACTGTACTACCCATAAAAAGCTTTGATGTGTTCTTCTGCTGAGGGGTATAGATCTTACTTGTAGTCAGATTATATTGCTCACTTTTATTTAAAATGAACAAAAGTACCACAATTCCCTCACTAGGTCACATCCCACTCCTGAATTTACTGTATTCATTTCAAGGATGGATGATCAATTGTGATCTTTGCTCTGCTTAGAATCTGAGCAGGTCACAGACTGACTGACAGTGACTGTAGAAGTCTTCCCAACACTTTCATTAAGATCTAACATTTCTGCAGCTGTACTTTAAGGCATTCTATATTTTGCCCTGCACAAAATACAGATACAGAATTATTTTTAAAAGACCACTTCTAGCATATCATCCACTTCACTAATAATGCTCAGCTTTTCTAAAGTCCAAGGTTTTCTTTATCTGTAGCTTTTTCTTTTCAGCTCTTTATCTTCAAACAGATAACACTGAAACAAATAAAGAGAAATGCTGTTTTTAAAGGGAAAGAACTGCCAAATCTTATACAGATGTACATCTAGGAATGATATCAACAGCATTAGAGTTACAATTATCTACCCACTTAAGTAACTTTTTTTAAAATTTGAATGTAAATGAAAGCAACTCAAAATCAAGATGATCTGTTAAGAATAGCAGTTTATGAGTAAACTATGTAATAGAAGGAATACATTTTCCTTATCTTGCATCAAGCTTTTTGGGCTAGGAAGTGCTCACTGTTTCTTGAGTAAAAAGGCTTGATATGCACTAGTTTAAAGATAAAGTCAAATTCTAACATCCAGAAGAAATTTAGGTTTCCATCAAAAATGAGAGTCAGTACTTGCAGAGAGGGACAAAAAGTTCACTGCAGTCCCAGAGAGCAGCTGGGATTGCTCCTGACCTTCAGGGAGTCCCTTCTAACCTTCAAGTTCTCATAGCAACACAGGACATTTTTCCCACTGAGAAATACCTTCATTAAAAGAAGAAACTCACCTAGTGGTAGTTTCAAATTTCAAACTTTTAGAGAAAAGTTTTTCTAGGAAGACTCAGAACCCTACTCGAGTGAGTCTTTGTCAATCATCACTTCCTTGAGGTAAAAAAAGATGACAGAAAGGACACTGCTGTATTTATGTACACAACTGTGGGGTGAGAGAAATCCACCTTTTGATGAAATAGCTTTTTTTTTTTTACATACACTGGTGATGATTGATTGTAGAAAATTCAAAAGGGTGACTTTACAGATAATTGGCCCTGACTAACAAAAGCAAACAACATTGCAGCTTTTTGTCAGCCGTGGGATGCAATTATGCACCATTAATTAAACTGGCATGCCAACGAAAGGTCAGATAACACAACATAAAGGAAGAAGAAAGTAGTTCTATACTTTGAGAATGCTCTTGCTTGAAAATGTTTGTGCTTATATAGCACTGTTGGAGTGGGAGGAAATCATTCTTCATTTAAATCAGGTGAAAATTTGGAGTCAGATTCTGATCTGGCTTAAATACAAGAACATGAAATAAAACAAGGAACTAAGGAAGGTGTTGCACACTTTAAGGTACCCACCTATCCTTTCATCCTGAACAGACAGGTCTGCTCAGGAATGGGCACATAACACAAGGCAGAACATTTTCACTTAGCAGGGGGTCAGTGACCTTGCAAGCACTAACTTAATTCAAAGCAGAAGACCTAACTTTACTTATGAAAGCATATGCTTTTATTAAGATAATCTACTGCTCTCAATGCTATTTTTATTCAATGCCTTCCCCCAGTCACCAGTCTGATGGCTCCCAGTGCCAACATTTTAGGTGGTAGATTTGCCATTTGTGATGCTGTGCATCACAAAACTTGAGCCACAATTAAGAAAAAGAACCAAAAAATCATCTTTGTTAGCAGTAAATAATTTTTTCCCCAAGTCACTTTTAGCTGGATTCTTCCCTGTCCATCAAATTGCTTTCCCCCAGTTACTTTATTTGCACAGACTAATTTGCCAGTGAATGATAAATGGCAGCAAGCTTTGTGTCTTTGTACATGTATTTCAAATACTCTAGTAAATAAAAGGCACAATAACTTATGATATCATCTCTGCATGCAATATATATGACTTTTCCTGTTTCTTTCATTTTTTCTTAATTGATTAGAAATAAATATGCAACCTTGAAGGCCAAAAGCTTCTGAAGTAAAAAGCACACAGTGTTCTAATGTTTATCACTAATGGAGTCAACTGTGTCTCTTTGCCAGGATGAAAGAGATTCGCAAAGATATTCCAGTACTGCTGCTTCCTCTCCCAAAGCGGAATTGAGATTTGGCAACAGGTAAAGATGGGCAAAATTGTGCCAAAGAACATCTCAGGGACATGCCTTCTCCTTGGCAGGCTGGAGTTGGGTTAGACCATCTACTGGAAAAGCAACAGAAGTTGACAGCATTTGCTTTCTCAAGTTCAGGCTAGAAAGTTTGGGGTGGCGTTCTTTAAAAACAACAACAAAAAGCAAAACAAAGCAAAAACCCCAGCCAGTTTACCCCTATCTACCCATATTCAGATACATTCCCCCTCCCTTCCAAAAAGAACACCAGATTCAGTTAAATATTGAAGTGATTAGATTGTTGACAAAGAACAGAAATTGACTGAATTTAAAATATTTTCATTTTTTTTTCCCAGTTTAGTAGAGAAATCTTGTTTTCAGCACTTCCATTTCGTACACAAACCTCCTTTGACATACTAAAGAACCTGAATGCCTCCTTTCCTCATGTTATTTTAAATTTTCACATAATTACAGAGAAATTGCTAATGGTCACACTGGGCACTTAAATCTAATTTATCAATAAGGCAAGTCAAACTTCCACAGGAAGTTATGCAGGATAAATATTTCAATACAGCACTGTACCATCACACTTGGTAACTTAAAGGCAAGCATTTAATTCCATGAAAAATTTTGAGAGAAGGTGAGGGAATCAGTGTTATGAGATTGTCTTAGAACAAACTTCATGGAATAAGCACTGATAAAAATATCAAAGAATTGATGTTGAAAGTGAAATTAAGTCAGAATAAGGTAAGTCCCAATTCCTGGAGTTTAACTTGATGCAGAATCTAAGCAAAAGGGAACTTGAAAACTAGGCTAACCTCCTTCCTTTTGTATTTCTTTCTACATTGAAGTTGGGAGTTATTTTAAACCTGTGATTTTGTCTAACTGCACATCTCCTCAAATGGCAAATATCTCTTCCTTTTCAAGTCTCTCCAAGTTGCTAGAGAACACTTTTCATACTATTCACTGTATCCAGCCTTGTGCTTAGGCAGCGACTGCTCCTCTTAGGTAAGGGTTATCTTGAATAGCTGTAGCATCATTAACTTGTCTCAAATGCCCCATTTTTAGAGATTGGCCTTGTTAGGAACAATTTTGAAAGAGTACAGAAGAGCTGAAAAGGACTGAGTATTTTAGATTAGGCTATTATAGTAAAATTGAGTATCCCAATCAAATTCTCTGGTATCTAAACTGATTTATCACATCCTACTCCTCCTGTGTTAAAAGAGGTCTGAAAAAAGTATGCACGAGAAATTTTGTAACATTTCATGTTAGGCTTCATCCATCCCCACAGGTCAGATTCCCATTTAGAATAAATTATCTACTAGAAAATAAAAAATCCTCTACCTTAATATTATATTAGTATATCATTAGTATATTATATTAGTATATCAAAGAGATGTGTCCGACATCTCTCAGGCTCAATCTAGTAGACAGTAATTAGGAGACAATGGAAGTGATTTTTGAGAGAATCCCTGATTGTTTCTAAGGAAAGGAAGCAACAGAGAAAAAGACACTTGGGGTATTCCTTCCAAGGCAGCTCAACTACCACAGCACCTCTTGCTCACATACACAGCCCAGGTTTCCTTCCAGCTTCTCCTCCAGCCAGTTCTACAAAAAGCAAGCAGGCATTTGGATGACTTCTGTGTGCCTTCTACCTCCCTGAAACCATGGCTCATAAGATGAAAATTGTCTTATTTCACTGATAAAATTCTTGTACTATATTCAGTTATTCAGTGCCCAAGTAAAGAGGTACCTTCCCCACATCATACATCATTAGAATATTTGAAAAAAGCTTCCAAAACCAGGACACTCAGTACAAACTGCTGAAGAAAACCAGAGGTAAACAGAATTGTACCCAAATGTTATTAATGGACCTAAATAAAACACATAGTGCTCCTGACTGCCACCTAGACAAGAGTAATATTAGTTTTTAAACTTCTCTCAGAAGCTGCAAGTTCTCATTCTTTCCACGAAAAAAGGCCATTATTCATATAAAGGTGGTCAGGGCCATTCTCCTAATTTGCAAGAGGAATGCTGTGTTTACATGGGCACAGTAGGGCTCTGGGCCAGGACTCATGTTTAAGAAGACAAGAGTTCATCTAATGGAATTTAAGGGTTTAATAGCATGTAATTAACTTTTTGTCAATGCAAATCAAAATAGTTAATGTAGGCTCTGATACTGCAGTCAGAGGCACGTGAGCAGACTCTCACTCTCCAGGGAAGCCCTTCTGACCCCAAGGGTGCTCCAAGCTGATGAATTCTGGCATTCTCTGCACTGCCACTACAGCCACATTCTTAGACCATCTGTCCACAATGATCGGGCAGTGGGATGGATTTGCTCCTTTGCAGTTTTGAATTCTAAGAAAGGCTTATTTAAATGTGAGGGAAGATGCAAACAGTTATTAGATACCCTTAGAAGAACATGATCTGATGCTGCTTTTCATCATAATACTGTTGATGATTACTCCCTCAAGTCTCTTCAGAAGAGGATAGGACTTTGCAAGTGCACCCAAGCAGCATTCAAGAGGAAATGCAAGACTAGACATTCTGTTTTGAAATCCTGCATAATGATATGCATTATAGAATCCGTTTTTGTTGTATGTTTTTCAATTTAGCATGCATAATTTTCAGTTTTGCTAGTAATTCAGAAAGCTTTAATGCTTACTTAATTAGTCTAAGCTTGGTAATTCAGCCAATGAAAACTAAAGTGTTTAAGTTATATTAATTGTAAACAATGTTAACAGTTAATTTTCTGAATGATGGAGCAACCTAAAAGCAAACTTGAGTAACACTAGGATTAATTAATTGATTAGCTAGTTTCTGTTGAGAATTATATTCAATAAGAGTCTGTCAATACAAATTGCTATCAATTGCAACTTCATGAAGTGCCAAGAATAATGGGTTCAGGTGCATACTAGAACTAGTTGTCATGAATGCCAATTTACCGCAGAGAAATGGATTGTTTATCACCTAATTTAATTCCAGACAGCTAACTCACTTGTAATAACTCATTTTAGCATTGGATTTTCAAGAACTTGAGGGTTGTTAAAAGCAGCAGCTTGCTGTAATAAGTTTGCAAATTTAAATTCTTCTGTAAATAATTTAAAGCAGACTGTAACTCAATTTTGCCATTGACTACTTGGAAAATATTTAGCAATTTTATTCACCACCAGACACCCTATTCTTCCCACTGGAAGCAGGTTTCATTACAAATGCCTTCCTACTGCTGCAGTATTAGACCTGATTCTGTGCTTTTAATAACACTGGGATGGATGCAGTGTCCTCTGTTGCTTCTGGCTGACTCAGCCAAAACACTCTGTGGAAGTACTTTAATACGCTTCAGCACATCTGGACAGTTTGATGTCCAGATGCTGAAGAGGAAAACATAGAGAAGGTTCACAGCAGACTGAAAGGACACAAAAGTCCTCTGGCTTGGGCCAAGGGAGGGGTTTAGTTCATCCTGTTCTCACTGAAGTCTTCTAGGTTATTTGCTGGCAACTGGGAATAAGGAAAGTTGAGCAAAAAGCAGCCTACTTGGAGCCTTTGAAAAATTATGCAAAATATCAATTTCTTAAAGGCTCTGAGGAAGCTGTCAGCTAGAAACAATTTAATAATCTTATGGAAAGACCTTCCCCTTCCAGATTTTTGACAGTCGCTGAACTTCAGTTACAATACCTGGGTAAAAACATACAGTTACATTAAAATGAAAAAGTGAGATGGGGTAATAATGTAAGAGTTTATTATTCTGCAAAAAGCTTTACACATGCAGGACCCATGTCAGTCCATACCTACCACCGTAGATGTACATTCCTGCAGATCTAGATACTATCAGCCGCGTTTTCTTTACTTTGCAAACAAGGATTGGAACAAATCAATGTTCCAGCACACCTGCAATAGGTATCTGGCAGAACCCACCACCTTGCACTCACAGCTGTCAAACACTACTGAGTGTAAAGGTTCCTGCCAGTTTCATGCACTTACTGCAGGAACCTCACGCTAATTTGCAGTGTGCTCATTAGTCAAGGCAGATCACTTCATATTTCAAAATAACTATGTATTAACACTCTCCTATAATCTGTGACTTCAAGGAAAATCAACCACACTTGCAAACAAGCAGCAATAAACCAAAATATTTAGAAAGCCTTTCCAACTTTCCTTTAGTAACAAGAACTTTTTTAATAAAATAAAAAGGCCAACAGCAAAAGCTTTGAAACGCCATATCGAAAATAGGTCAGACTCTTACTTCCTATCTTCTCTCTTACAGCATGAAAAGCTGTCTGTGCTTTTCCTCATGACTTTTCTCCTTATGGGAGCTTCCATAAATCATTTCTGTTAGCAAAAAGTAATCCATGGACTAAGCCTGTCCTAGAGATACAGACTGAGCTTCCACTAGGAAGAGGCTGCAGGCTGAACACAGCTGTTGACCAACCTAGTTAAAAATTGAACAGCACATAACCAGCACTACAGCAGCACCACTGTTTATTAGATATCACTCAAAACCTCTTCATAAGTGAGAAAGCATTTTAACTTTAGCTTCAAGTCAGACTAATAATGTGACATTTTACTTCAACTCAAAACTCTTCTATATGTCTGATATTTCCCTTCTCAAGAACAGTAAATGGATTTTCTGGATTCACAGCTACACTGACACAAATGAGGAGGTAATCAGAAATTTAATTTAGTATCATTGCCCAAGCTAACACCTCACAAATCTGTGCTGACATGAATCAAATGGTTATTCCCACCTGTCAGCAAGAGTTTGATAGCTGAAAGGCAGGGGGAAATATGGTATTTGACATTTTCCTTCTAGCAAGAGGCTCAGTTAAGAGCTTATAAATTTATAAACACACAAAAGAAGTTAAAAGAAAATTATCTATATTCAGTAAACCAAGATAATAGTTTGATAGATTTAAAATGTACTGCCGACCCCCTCAGTATGTTGGGAACTTAGTAAAAACTATGTAATGCCTCAGCTTTGAAATGGTTTTGAAGAAATTTTCTGTAAAGAAATATGGCCATACTTCATTAGTTAAACTCCTACAAAATTAGAACTACAAAAGTTTTCCATTAGAACAAAAAAGGTTGTATTTCAAGGTTGCAAGGAACTAGCACATGACTGAAAACCTACGAGTGGATCTTACTTTCAGTTCAGCACCAAATTGACTGATCCAAGTAGGAGTATACATCAAAATACAGGCAGGATGTAAAAAATTGTATTTATGATGAAGTATCAGCTACTATTTCTATTGCCATCCTATAAAAACTGATACTTGAGCCCATACAACCCATTACTTTAATCATTACGTGGGAACAAAGTCTTTCTAACAAAGCTTTCAGATTATAAACGACATTGATCTGTATGGAATTGTTATTTACCATTGATGGACACTATGTACAAGACAATGTTAAGGAAAATTTATGCACCACAAGACACCTGAATGCAAGGTCCTACCTAAACACAAAATCCATTCATTCTTAAGGGGAAACTGGAAAACAGTAGGAGACAAGTGCAGGGATGCTTTTACACAGCATTTTTAAGATTATGTTCATTTTTAACCAGAACCTTACCAAGAATGAAGCATTAGAAAAACCACCCCAGTTTATGATCAACTCTCAGATTCATCCTTTGGTACCAGTCCTGGATCACAAAAGGGAGACAAGAAATGGAGAACTGCAGTGCATTCAGAGAAGAACTCCACAATAAACTGGGGTCTGGAAATATGCTTTGAAGTGTCAAGAACTCTATTTGCTTTACTGAAAAACTTATAAGAGACTATTAAATCAAAATCTACAAGTACCAATAAAAGCACAAGACTCTGATACCACTTTAATGGATGAAGGCAAGACAACTTTAAGTGGCTCTTAAATTTGTCATAGCTCAAGTTAAGGCATGATTTTAAACACATTAACCATGGGAAGACTGTAGATCCACATCCAGAAGGGTCAATCTGACTGAAGATGTGTAGAACTGAGATAATTCTGGTGCCCGTTCCTCCACTCTTCTTCCCCTCCCCCCCAAAAAACCTGACAAAAACACACAAACAAAAAAGCCCCAACAACAACAACAACAAAAAAAAAAAAAAAAACCAAAAGCAAACAACTGTTATTTTACTGATATCTAAGTCCAAAACCAAATAAAGTCCTGTTGGTACACAAAGAAACTTTCATATATTCAGAATTTACTGCAGTCTAAACAGAGTTAATGACTTCAGTGTTTATCTCCTACAGAAGTACATGCAGGACAACGAAAGTAAACATTCTTCTGCTGAAGTTTCCTATGGAACAATGAAAAATTCAGGATTAATTAGGCCTGGCCAAAGTACAGTTTTGTAACCTATTTTTATGATATTTCTAGAGAGAGACAAAGTTTTTGATTCTGGGTTGAAGGGCAATTCATGAACTACACATGACTTCAGTACAACTGGATTAAAGGCTTAGACATCACTCAGTGCAGAGATTATAAAAGCCATCCCCAACTTCTGTCTCCCAGGACAGCACCTGAGGTCACAGGTCATTTTTCCACCAAATTTGTTGAGTTCAAGAACCCTTTTCTCCACAACAGCAGAGTCACAGTTACGGCAGCAAATGACAAGAGCACCCTACAGCCTCACATTCAGGTCACAGAAATGATTCTCTCACTGCTGGCTGCTGAGGGCCTGGAACACCCATCTCCTCTATTTTCAGTGACTGTCTGAGGCACTGAACTACTGCACAAAGTACAAATGCAGCAGCCCTCTGTTATTTGAGAGCAGAAGCACGAGCACAACTCCAGGAGATCATTTTTAGATGTAAATCCTGACTTGACAGAATCAGCTTTCTGCGGTGTTTGAGGTACTTTTGAAGAGCCATCCCTTTTCAGTATTCCCTGTTGGCTCTGCTCCACACATGCCTCTGGATTCAGTTCTGAGTCAGGCATCTAAAAATGGATTAGTACAGCAATAGGCATTACAATAGCAAAATCTTCTGGGAGAAATTTATCCCAACACTTCATTTTGTGTTTTGAAGTTGACAACGTATTTCTGAATGAGCTCTAGTTAAGCCTTGTATTTTTAGGAAAAGCTGTGGTAATTACTGGGTTATATTTTATTGCCTCTCTTATGCTGAAAGCTATATCTAGATTGAAGATGGAAAGGACCAATATAAATACTGTCACTTATGAGTTGGTCACTGGATAAGGAGCAAAAAAACCTGGGCTTGCTTCCAATTTTTCTCTGTCAGTTTTTCTGTGTGTAAAAGGGGGATGGATATCTACTAATACATAAGAAGCATTTCTAAACCTAAATATGAAATAAACATCATTTACTATGGACTGTTTTCAATAGCTACAAGGCTACTGAAATACTAAATTTGCTTTCCCTCAAAGGTTCTCATCTTCATTGTACAGATTTTAAGACTTAAATTATGCAAAACTATAAATCAGCAAAAGCACATTCACACTTCAGAGAGCCTGACTCCATACCCCACAGACACTTTTCAATTTATAAAAATTACTCTCAGATAATGCTGGAATAACCTCACTTTGTTCATTATGACACTTTAGACAATCTGGAGCGATGCAAGAATTTCAAACACTTTTGGAGCCACACCCTTAGAACAGTGATAACTCAGCTTCATATTATAAGGAAGGAAACATGAAGTATAACAGTGTTCATTTTCTCTGAACATGGAAACACATCAATGGGATGCTTCAGATAGTGTTCATACAGCAGGAATATTTGTTCCACTCCACAGAATATCTTTTATTCCTTTGAAATTGCTGCTTTGAATCTGAATGTGTCACGTGTAAAAATACCTATGACTCCATTTCAAGTACTGCTGATTAAAAGCTACGTCTTTTCAAATACGTCTGTTTAAACAGCATTGCAATTTATGAGGAAATTAGTAAATTTCATGCATTAATTTTTATAAGAAACCTTTATTTCTAGAGAAGACTCTACAGATAATCTTCATGCAAACAGATTGAAAAATACTTCAAAAAAAAGTTGAGTTTTCTCCTCAGAGTCAGTAACAAAGTCTTACGAACATCAAGAGATTTCAGAATACTAGAAGTATTGATATTCTTCCCCCTTTATTCTACTTAAGTGTGAGATTCCTAGCAAACAATTGTTAAAGCACTACATGCAAAAATCATAGGCATGACTGTTTTCAGTAAGATGCTATTGAACATAGGCAGGTATGCACTAATTCTGCCTTTTAGTTGAGAGTTTGAACACAAAATCATAAACTGAGCGTTACATTTTCACATGAGAAATTAAACAGGGTCACACTTTGGTTTTCCTATGAACAAGTCTACATTGTGTCTTTCCTCCCTCCTGCACAAAGCAGCACAACCTGGTTTGCGTCCACCTTTTTCAAGCTGACAGCCCTTTGCAGCTGTAGACTTCATCCACAGTACGCCTCACCCGTGTGCAGGTTCCCAGCACTGTAACAAAAGCTGCTCCACAGCCTTCTTAGGCTCCATCCCCTCCAACAGGCACCACCTTTCTCACTCCCCCATCTTACACACGTTTTGTGGTCACACGGGAACACTTTGCATAAAGGGTGGGTACTTTGAGGTTCCTCTTCCTGCTGCTTTGCAGTAGTTTCCTCTATATGTTACTGCAGCTCCTGCAATGGGCAGGATTTGGATTAAGTCACAGATTTTACCCACTCCATCACTCACCATTTCACAACTTTCCACCCTTTTCTTTATGGTGGGTAAATTGAAACATTTTTATTTACCCGATACACCCAGTTTTAGAGACTGGGATGATTTAACTTCTGGTATCAATCAGCTACATCCTACTGGAACCTCAGACCACTGTAACATGGAAGGGAAAGATCTGGATCTCCACTCAATGTGGGAAGCCTCATCCCCATTGCACAGATCATTTCTGAGGCCCCCATATCACAGGGTCAGTGATGCATGTTAGGTTTTATAAGCAGCAAAGGACTTTTACATACCTGAGAACAATTGTTTTATTTTTAGCCTTTTTAAAAAGATAAAGCTGATGCTGTTTGAGTTACTGTGGAAATGACCAGAGGTGAACCAAACTGCCTTTCTTTAATTCCCATGAGTATTCCATTAGTCCTTGTAATAATAAATACTACTGTTGACTAAAGCCATCAATTTTCAAAAGTTTTCTCCATCTTAAAACTTACTTTAGAACCATCATTTTAATATTATATTCTGTGACAGAAGAGCTCGTATAGGAGTGTAACATAAGAGTTCATTTGGCCCTACATCTCTGATAATGGACACTTTATGAAATATGAACTTCCTTATCTGTGATATATTATCTTTTCCTTGAAATATGGCTAATTACTGTCATTCATTAGAGATGAGACATTTGAGTATAATTTCTTGTGTCACATTGACTTCAAGTTGCTTATGATTGCATTAAATTAGTGACAGGGAATTTCTGAATACAGATTTTGGAAGAGTCACTATGTATCTCATAATTATTAATGCGCTGTCTCAACTGACACTTCCAGTTGAGGAACAGGGTACCAATACTAATGCTTAATAACTTCATTGTCACATTCATTGTGGATTAAAATGTCTACAGAAGTAGATCAGTATCTGCACTAGTAACATCAGGTCACAAACAGAGGACAGTTTCTCAGTTTGTAGGTTCAAGTATTTCTATACAACACTGGGGATTCACTTTCCAAGATAGCCACTTCTCCAATTTCAAAAGCCATTTTACATCACATATTCAAGGGTTTTCTTCCAAAAAACAGATACAACAATCACACAGGTAGTTCTGTTTGTAAATTCCATCATAGTACAACCAACTATAAAATTGTTCTGAATTTTACTCCAAAGGACAGGACTGCATGTGAACATGCTTGAAAGATTGGGACATGCATTACATTATTTACAACTACAAGTTAATATATTGCAAAGGTTTTCATTGAATATGGCTTATCTGTTGGAAGAGTTGAAATGAAGAGATGTTGATTAGAAGGATACTGCTAAACCAGAGCTCAGACTCCATAACCACATCTGTTGTGAAAGCAAATAAAGCATATTTTTATCACACTGACTCTTCTGTTCATATGCTTTAGTGATCTAACATGCTTAGGAGAAAGGCTTTTTGGGATCATTCACTCTACAATACCTGGGAGTTCACAATTCCATCATCTCCGGTAGACAACCAGAGCCATTACTAAGATACAGCTCATGTTATTCAGGTGTGTATATGTATCAATTATATTTGTTAGCACACCTGTTCACTTAAAATACACAGTCTATAGAATCTCATGGACTGTCAATAAATCACTGAAAGAAGACAATGCCTTTATGATGGGGTTGAGACTTTTTAATTAGTCAAATGAATGCAACTATTCCAAAAAGGAGGTACCATCTATTTAAATAAAATTTTATTACAATTAAGAAGAGTGGAAAGGCTATTTCAGAGAAGGTACTAGCAAAGAAATACTGGCGTGCCCTAAAAATAGATGATTTTTAACACTGGGCTCTCTTAAAACGCAGCCGTCAAATACAAATAAGATTATAATTGACATGTTACCAAGAAAGAAGAAAAAAGGAAGAAACAATACAACAAAATCCGAGGTAGGAAAAAAAATATTGTCATTTACTTTTTGAAATAGGCATCTAAATTCTACCTTGTCTTTTGTTTCTTCTTTGAAGAACTAAAATAGCATTGACAATTTGTACAGTATAGAAAGCAGCTTAAATGTAGTTCCCCTTATCTTTAAACTGAACTCCAGCCAAGGCACCCTGCTTTAAAAAAAAAAAAAAAAAATCCCAGGTCCAGGATGCTTTCCATAGTCAACTATTGCTCTTCACACAAAGTTCTTGTGCAAATTTGATGTTTATTGTGGTCTAAGCTTCAGTAAACTTTTCTGGGTTAGTGCTATTTTGAACTGTGCCTAATTTACCACAAAGCTTATAAAACAAAAACAAAACAAAACAAAAAACAAACAAACACATAAAAAAACCCCACCCCAAACTTTTGTATTTCTCTCACCATACAAATAACTCATAATTCCCAACTGTGTTTTGTTACTGCTGATGCACTGCCAAAATTTAAACACATTTTTTAAAAACCACTGTGTATAACATATGAAGGTACACATTTCAACTACTAAAACATAAAGGCCAGGAAAAAATGAAAGGAATTTAGGGGCTGGCATAAGAGAAAGACTTGGGAAATATTTCTTACCAGTATCAGCAGAAAAACAGACACTGAGCACTCTTATATGATGCTACTGAAGGAAGTACCTTTACAGCAGTTCTTTGATTAAATTAACATCAAAACTTCTCCAGTTCTTGCAAGAACTTTATATCCAACATTTTCCACACACACAAAAAACCTAAAATCCTGAGCAACATAGATTTTGGGGCTTGCTCATGTTTTACATTTGGTTGAGTCAGTAGAGAAATAATGAGTTGGGGAACCACTTAAATTGGATATAGATGACTCCCCAGGAACAGATGGGATACTGGGAACTGAGCAATGTCATTGAGAAAATGCTGACATCTTTGACTGGTTGTGGCAATTAAGGGAAATTCCTGATCTCTATAAAAAGAAAAGGGTTACACGCATCTTTAAGAAAGGCAAGAAGGAAGACCTGGGAAAACTCAGACTGCTTAACCTAACCTGCTCCCCACCATCCCTGAGAAGACTATGAAGGAAATCCCCCTAAAAGCCCTGTCCAGGCATGTGAAGGACAAAACTTTGACTAGGAATAAGCCAGCACAGATTTATGAAAGAAAATGTTTGCCTCACCAACCTGGTTAATTTTGGTAATGGTATGACAGACTCAGAGGAAGACATGGCTGGATGGTGTTAACCTTGAATTGAGCAAGACTCTCAGAAAAATCTTCCATTATATCTTTGCAAACAAAACAGTGAGATAGAGGTGGCTTAGGCATTAGAAGAAAAGTCTGACAGTAAAGGATTTGTTCAGTCTTAAAAGGACAAACCTAAGCTGGGACCTTTTGCTGACTCTGATAATTCCATCCTTTTCTCACAAGGATAAGAAAGTGGGCAGTAGAAAGCAATTCAAGGAAGGGAGATTCTCTGATGAGATATTAGGAAAGGCTTTTCACAGTGAGAGAAGTCAAACATTTGACCAGGACCCAGTGAGTTTGCAGAATCAGCTTCCTTACTAATATTCAAAACACCATCAAACAGGCCCCTAAAGAAACTCACCAAAGGTGGCTTGATTCTGCTCAAGGGTTTGGTTTATCCCCACTCTCTTTGACTGATGTAGGACTACAGAAGGTTCCTTCTAACCTAAATTATCTAGGATTCTATTGCTCATGATGGATGCTATGTTCTAAAGATTAGATTTAGTGCCTAATTCAAATTCAGTAAGTGAAAATACTGAATGTCAGCTTAACATGAGCTCTCCTAACAAGGATCAGCTCCTTGGTCCTATTAATGTAAAGTCTCTAAAACAGCTGATGAGAAGATGATCTCTAGTGCTGCAAATAACTCAGCTAACAAATAGCTGTGTTTGTCTGTCAGAAGTGCTCACCTTGTAACAAACTTAATGATCATAATGTTAGAACAGAATGGTGTTTGGAGAAGATCTGCCTGCTAGAGAAAAGCTGGTTAGTTAAAAAGGGACAAGCCAGGTGAGCATGGGGAAGCACGTGGAAGACCCTACAATTACACAGATGTACCAAGCAATGATCAATTATAACCCATTGTAGAGAAGAGCTTTTGAATTTCTCCTTCAGTCCCAGCTCTCATTAACCACTTCTGAATAATGCTTTCTGACTTTCTCAGCTGATTTAAAATTGTTGTCCCACGTAATGAGTTGATTGCACTACTTTCACCTCTTAAGGGCGGCTTTGGTTCTATGATACACTTGGACATTTTAAGCCCTTTGAAAAAGTGTCTGAAACAGTAATAGAGCACACCCCAGCAGCAATGGCTATTATAGAGATTGCTGCAAAAACATCGGCTCTACCCTTTGCTTTCTGTGCTGGCTTTCTAAAGAATATAAATCCAAGGTTTTAGACCTTATCCTCAAGATACTCAGGCTAAGATGGCACATCTAAAACACTGCCTAAAGTCTGTAATCAAACCTTTTTCTAGTTTTTTTTTTTTCCTCATCTTGCACAGTAGTGGAACAAACCTAATTCCAAGTATTACAAGATATATAAGTTTTTTTGGATTAGGTCAATAATGTTACTGAAATACTAGCTGGTCTGCAGACTTTCACACCCCCCCGGTCCCCCCCCGCCCCATCCTTTATCCCAAATCCTAGACAAGTTTCTCTGACTTTGCCCTCTCACATAAATTCAAGCCCAAATGTAAAAGAAAAACCCCAAAGCATGACATCACACACTAAATGCACTGGATTTCTGACATTCCCAGTTGTGGATGTTGGTGGCTATATGTAGTGCATGCGTACCTACACTGTTTGAGTATCCTTTCAGTTCTCTTACTTCCTTTTCACCTTGAACTATTACATCTTCACAAAATTAAAAGTCACTAATGAGACAGACACCTGGGTTAGTTTATTTAAATACTTCTTTAGCTATTCATTTTGCAGAGTAGTTGCAAACTGGTTATAAACTGTTGTTAGATCAAAACACGCTGCACATTGCTCTTATTTCAATGAATATTGTCCATGAAAATGTTCTAATAGGATAGAAGGAGATGCTGTAACTACTTTGGAGAAAAAGAAAATTAAATATTCAGATTGTAGCACTTCTACCATGTAATTACACCAGGAAATGAGATAATGAAAACATTTTTTAAATTTTAAAGAAGTCTATTTCTGCATTACTCTGTATTTAACCATACATACAAATCCACTATTCTTCAATAAATCCATCAGAGTAAGTAGAGTTTTTCAATACCTTCCTTTTAATGGTACACTGGTAGATCTATATTGTGCTGCATTTGGATCTGGTGCAACTCCATCTTGAGTTCAACAAGTGAGTGATGAGAGAATGTTATTTGAATTACATTCGTGATCAATGCCTGAAGGTACAGAGAAGTACATGACAGTTGGCTTTGGAGATTATTTTATGTTTGTCTCAATTTATAAGAAAATGGTAATATTTTTTTAATTATAATTTCAAGGTTTCCTGAGTGAAAAATAAATGAAGAAAGACACACTTTACAGCATCCATATGCCCAGAGGGAAATGATGTCACTGGATCTCATTGCCAAAGTCATGTTAGTGACTCTTGATATATTTAGTGGTGGTCTTAAAGATCATCCTGCACTTGTGTGCTTGGTGTTGCAAAACATAAATTTTGTTTATGAGTCATTGAATAATGCTCTTTTCTGCACATAAAATGACATTTAAACATGTTCAGAAGGGTATATTTTATTCCTTCTGATTCCTACAACTTGAAAATTTTCTCAATATAAAATAAATTGCTTGCCTACTTTTCCAACAGCCCAGTGACTTTTCCTTTAATAACCATTGTTTGTAGAAAAGAATAACTATTTATTAAATCCAGTTGGTTCAATATCTATACATCATTTTAAAGGCCTAAACAGTTGAGACAAGAAGATGACAACAAGTACCTCTATAAACTTTCCAGTTTCTTACTGAAAGCTGGATAATAAAGATAAGAAAAGGTCATTTTGCCAAGGATATAGTACAAGGAATGGCACTCGGAAAGGCAAAATTCTACTTTAAGTAAAATTCTAATAAGATGAATGTATACCAAAGATGAAAAAAAGGGAAAGTTTTATTCCTTACATATCTGTTAAAAACTTTACTGCTTCACACTAATGAGCAATAATGTTTTACAGTCTTTGTTATAGGAAGCTCTAATAGATTTGTAAAGCACTCTACATTTATATCTGGAAGTGATCACATACCACAAATACTGCTGATTTTTTAGAGATAGCCCTGATACAAACTTACTGTTCTTCCCAGTTTCACTGCAGTCTAACTGCCTTTTTAACTTCTACTTTACTGCACTGTTTAGTTTATGGCAGTGTACCATTCATAATTTTGTGATTTCCAAAAGAAATTGTCCAAGGAGAAGGTTCTTTCAGTACCATTAAAGAATCACACCATTGGGCTGTAAACCCTGACTGAGCTCACTCATTTTTCAAGTTCCAGTATTTTGCTGTTTTTCCTGTTATGAAAAGATAATTCTTCAGATTATTACAGCAATTAACACCTTACACAACGTTTCTACCTCTGCTTTGCTAAAGCCAGTGAATGGAATCCACACCCTATAGCTTCCTAACCAGCCTCCTCATGGTTTATTTGAAAATTTGAGTTACACACACCAAAGTGATCCAGTCTGCCTGTAAGTACTCTCACACCTTCCTGAACAATTGGTGGAAAACCAGAAACTGCCTCTCACAATCTGCAGGGGGGAAAATAAGATGGCTTTTCTTCAGCACAGGAAGGACATGGACCTGTTAGAGTGGATCCAGAGGAGGGCCACAAAAATTACCAGAGAGATGGAACACCTCTCCTGTGAGGAGAGGCTGCAAGAGTTGTGGTTGTTCAGTCTGGAGAAGGGAAGGCTCTGGGGAGATGTTTTAGGGAGCTAATAAGAAACATGGGGACAAACTTCTTAACAGGGCACATAGTGATAGACATCAGAACAGTGAGGGCTCATGGTCTACCTAAAAAGGAACAAGCTTCATCCTTTTCCTTAAAATTGAGCCACCATGCAACCAGAAATTCAAGACTTACGATGTGTCCAGTGCAGAGCAGACAGAACCAAGTAGGAAAGTGCCTGCTGGGTTGAATAGTCATGGAAAACAAGCACGTTGGATGGCTCTCTGAAGTCTGGGTGAGGTTTTAGTCAACTGCTGTCCAGGGCAGGGGCAATGCTTTCTATGCAGTTAATTCATATTCACTTCAAGAACAAATTCGGTTTGATAGATGGTACAGAAGGATAAAACCTCAGTGAAAACAGGCATAATTTATACAATTGCCTAACTACATGCAGGTTGCCAAGTTTTATGAAGAAAAGCCAAGGCAGAACACTTCTGCCTTGTGTCTGCTGCAGTTTCAGTAGGTGTTGTTGGCAGGTAGAACTGAATCTCAAACACAGAGATAGAAACAGGGATGAAGGTAAAGTCCCTGAAGCAGAGCTAAGGACTTCAAGTTGCTCAATACCAAACAGCACCCTCCAGTACCCAGTTCCTCCTGGAAATGTGGGAAATGAGTGATGAAAGACTAATTTCTGTATCTGTTTCTTCTCCTCTTTCCTTTTAAAGACACAAATGTCCTACTTTAATGATGAGAAATAACTTCTGATCTAAAACCAAAAGAAATACTAAGAAAATACAAATAACTAGAAAGAGCAGCCAGTCAAAGAATGGCATGTGCAAATCAGGTGTACAGAAAGGTCCAGTAATCAGAAATATTCCCATCTATGGTTTTTTTAGTTATTCTGATAGCATAATTATTTCCATGCTTTGGTATGTTCACCTTAAATAATTCTGGAAATATCTCATTGTCATGAATTTCATATCCAAAGGCAAGATTGCCATGACCAAGCCTTGTTCAAAGAGAATCCTAGGGGTACTTATAAGTATATAAATATTGCTTTGCATTTGTTGAATTTTGTACCTGTCTACCTTATGAAAATAAGATGTGGCAAAAATTGAATTTATTAAAAGGTACAGTGTTTATAACATTTACAGACACATATAAACACTTCTGCTTGAAAACAATCAGAATAATTACTTTGATACTCTGGATTTGCAATTATGCATAATACAATGATTTAAGAGCTCTATTCACAGCACTCCAATACCACTGAAACACCTACATTTAGCTGGTAAGTTGGCAAGCCAAAATTCCTCCAATTGGGCATGAAATCTCTTTGCAATTTTGTTCAACACAAATCACATATTTCTATCCAAACAATTTCTGTAGTCATCTGATTATGCGGTACATGTGCCAAATAGATTTTGTGAAGTGGAAAGATACATTTTTATTAACAAACCTACACAAAATCAGGTTCTCAGGACTAATTGTGAGTTTACAGATCCTACAGCTCACAAGGTAACAAGCAAAGGCTTCACTCTCTTGTTAGGATGAAATATTAGGACATCAGCCTCCATCTATACAAACCTCCTATACATCACGTTTAAGGTGTTCTTACAACGTCACTTGCCCATGAGGGCAGAAATAAACAAGCAGAGAAAAGAACATAGGGATTAAAAAATATTTTATGCACATTTAGAGACTGGGTACACTTTAGAACTGGTCTAGAATTTTTTAAAACTTTACGTTAAGGACTCAAGCAAACAGGTTTTGAGGCGTTACATTTCAGGAATAAACACACACAAATATGGTCTATATTAAAAAAAAAAAATGTGGCTTACTCAGGCAGCATTTCTCAGGTTATTTTTAGATTTCCCATATGCCAGAGGAGAAAAACACTACTCAGAAATCTTAATGTATTGTTAATATAATTCTGTGCAACAAATTGAACATCTATACATTTTACACTGATTTAGTGTACACAACACACACAAAAATTACAGCTGTGACCAGTCTGCATGAGCAGCTAGGTGAGGCTATTTGTTCTGAATCATAGGCTCAGAACACTCACACGTTTCTAGACATAAATATTAAGGGAAGCAAGAAAAATCTTACCCAAATGTAAAGATATTTAACTGGGCACAGCAACACTATTGTACCTAACCACTGAATGAATAGCAAAATAGTGTGAAATCTAAACCTCTTATTTCATTAAAAACTTCATATAAGGAAGGAATTGCTGCAAACCAAACAACACTGCTGTTGGGTAAATGCTTCTCTCTAGTGGAAGAGCCACCAAATGTGAATTTTTGTGATATAACATCCCTAGCATATAATATCACAAAAAACATACACAATGTGAAGCAGTCATTTACAAAGAAGAAAAATATTGGCAAGTAGGATTTTAAATAAAGTGACTCAAGAGTTCAGGAGAAAGTTTTCTGGATGAACAGTACTGAGGGAGTAGGCGGAGAAGGCAGTGAGCCATCAAGGTCGAACTGTAGCACAAGATAATGGAGCTCTGGAGGTAGTGGACAGCAAATTTAACATGATCTTCGAGCAATACAGAAAAGCAGGAACTATGATCCAATACAGATTCTTTTTTTTCAGTGTCAGGTGTGTCATCTGACTACATTTCTCTGAGATCTAGTAGTCTAGGAGGCATGGATTTTGAAAGACTATAAAAATGGCAATGCACTTGTTAAGACAAAAAAAAAAATTACATCATTAGCACAGACTTCAAGGAGAATATTGAAGCTATTCCAGAAAGGATGGAGATCATGTTTGGCAGACCTACAGTCAGGAAGAGGCTGGGGTCAGAGATGACTTAACAGTTTCTGATCTTATGAGAAAACTGAAGATGTAAGTCAATGAATAAAACAGCAAAAGTGAAAAGAAGGGTCATAAATATTCAGCAACAGAAAACTAACAGTGCAGTGAAGGTAATTAAGGTGTTCAAACAACAGAAATGGAACATTTTCAGAGAGTCTGAAGAAGGAAGAGCTAGGGAGCAATCAGAATAATAATACAGACAGAGCTGAAAGGAGGTATCTAATGCAGCTATAGTACATGGTACCTGAGAAATGTTTGTCCATCCTGCTCTAAAAGGCTTCCAATAAAAGAAATTCCATCACCTCCCCAGGAAATTGCTTTGAGTGATTCAGCTTTATTATGAGAAGCTTTTCCTGATACCTTCCTAAACCTTTCCTGCTACAATTTAAGTCCATTACACCTTTGCCACCTGCAGTGCATGCAAGGAAGATTGTTGCCCTCCTGATTGCTACTAACCTTTTGCATATCTGCAAGTTATTATTTTGACTCCTTTCAATAGCCTACTCCAATTTCCTTGACTTTTCATTGTAGTTATATTTTCTAAGTCTCTGATTGCTCACATTGTTCTCATCTAGATTCTCTCTCCTCTGGTTCCCCTTGAGCTACAGTGAACAGCTCAAGACTATGACATGACTTTTCAGTAAGCAAGAAGTGCCAATATAATGGCCTTTGGCAGTTGCTGTTGCTAAATACATATTGCCTTTGTGGTCACTGGAAACCAGATGACCATTCTATGGAAAATTTCACCATTATCTAAAATAAGTTACTAGTTTTTCACAAGGGCAGTGAAATTATCCTCTGATACTGAGACTAATATTAGGAACTGAGCGTATCAAGAGGAAAGCTAATGATCTGTACCCAAGAGTTGGGAAGAGCCTGTTCCTGGGCATTAGACATTATGTCATCAATACAATGCAGGTGCAATGCTGATGAAATATGCAACTAGTTTAACTTTGTTCAAAATAAGGTAGGCTGCATTTTCAAAAATTACTCACTGATTTATTCAAATAATACAAGAAAATAAACCCATCTTAACCAGATTTATTTGTCAACCAAGCTAAAAAGTCTCTTTATCAGCAAGAAAAGCCAGCAGCACAACTTATTAATATATACTACAATTACTTAAATTCCACTAATCTCTACTACAGGACTTTAACATGTTTTGATAAATCACTAATTCCCAGCAGCCATTCTTTGCATAAAATGACAGCTGCTTGTGTCAGTGCACACCTTCCACTTCTTTTACTCAAATAAATGACAAATAATAGCCAATATTTGCTTCATACTTATCAAAAGTGCCTGAAATTCAAAACTTATTTAATGTATCATAAGTATTACTCACTAGAGAAAACGATTTTACTAGAGAAACAAACATAGATTTTATTTGAAATTCAAAATTCTTGACACTATCTTACTCTGTTAGAAGTAGAGAACAGTCTAATATCTACAGCAATTCTAGGAGAAATGCAGTAATTTAATGGGAAAATGAAAGATCTACTGTGTGCTTTTCTACAGAAACAATTATGAAAGAACATTGATTGCCAAAAAAAAAAAAAAAAAAAAGACATCCAAGTAATACTATAAAGATATAGATATCAAATGGATGATCATCACAGGAGTAAATCTGCACTTGGTTCTTCTGCAGGAAATAACACACCTGTCTTTACTCCAGCAGATGCAGCACAGTAGCTGCTGCTGTCCAGAGTCTTGGCATGACCAGACATGAAGAGTTTACCAGCAGTGTCTACCTTATCTCACAGGCCTAAAAAAATAATCTGTCCCCACTTCCAAAACAATTACGAAAAAACCCCAAGGGCTCTAAATGAACTGAAAAATACCAAGAAATTAGGCAAAAAGGGGGAAAAAAATTGGTTTACTTCTCAATTAATATATAGATTAACTGAAATGACTGTCAGCAGCACAGTACAAAGAACTCTCCAAAAGTGATTTACATTTTAGGGAAAAATTTTTCCCTAAAGGAGGTTTAGAATCTGAAGATAACCTAAATGATTTAGCTTTTAGTATATACTGGGAAGTAAAAAGCAACCACATCTGGAAATGGCTCAGATGTCTGGAAAAAAGAAATGAAAGGAATAAAAAACATTTTAACATTACGAGCACTGAGTGCCAAGAAGCTCAGCAATGAGTATCTATTGATCTATGGTGCTACTTTGATTTTTTTTTTTTTTTTATGATTCTGGTACTGAAAAAAATTATGGTGGTATCAAAAACCAGGAAATACTCTCAAACTCTCTGGACAGGGTGCTTCTGCTGTTTCCTGGCTCTGCCCTTAACAGCCTGTGCTATGTGCTACTGCTGACAAGGGGCCCTTGGGAATTCTCTCTCTTCTTTTGTCTTCCTTTTGGACGCCAGTGACTTCACTAGAGCTGAGCCCGACTGTTCCTCTCTTGGGACCCAGAGGGTCACTGCCTTCCAGACTTCCCTTCCCCTCCTCCATCACAGTAACTTTAGACTGCTCTTGCTCCCCCCAGGAGGGAGGAGGAAGAGTAAGGGGTGTCCTGCCTCCAGCCTCACCTTCCTTGTAAGGGCTCACCCAGACTTCATCACTTCTTAGTGCAATTGAAATCATAATGGAAGCAGATGAAGATGCAGGTTAGGACTAGCATGGGTTAAATATAATTCTGCATGAGATTGATATCATGCATATCATGACAGAACAGGAGTGGGTATTACTTGGTACATTTAGAATTAGGATATTAACATCCTACCAATATCATTAGCAAGGTAGTGGTTAGTATGATACAGGAGAGAAGGAGGCCAAGGAAAAAACTAAGTCTACTCTCTTTCATGTTAAGTTTAAACTGACAATAAAACATTTAAGAGTTGTTATAAAGCCAACGTGACAGAATGGATGACAAGATGAGACTCGTTAATGCCAGAAAGGTGGCCTGAGGAGGTAAAGCCTGGTGAATAATATTGTTTCAATGGGTAAGAACAAAGGCTATTGCCAATGCCTAAAAAACCACTCAGAAAGCAGGGAAGAGGTGGAATATAATGCAGATTAAAGTATTTGAAGGAGTTAATATTGAGATACTGTCATTCTGTTAGCAAAACATTAAGAAAGATAGACTGGTTGATAAAGACTCCAAAATAACAGAGGTTCAACTCTCCTCCGTAGTGTTTTCAGGATTTTATTTTCATCTGTTGCAAATTGCTGCTAACTGAAAATAGACCCAAATATTATCAGTTGTATTGTAAGTATCTAAACTAGGCAACCATTTTTCAGTACAGTATTTATACTCTTAGGAGATTTTTTTCTGAACTCTGGGTAAAAAGTGCCTTACTACTGCAAACTAAACCTCTACAGTGAAACAGCTGCTGTGGATATTTACAAATAAATGCAGAATATAGAGGCAAACCAAACAGCATCCTGGCATTACCATGTGCAGATATATGAACACTGCCATGTATCAGAGCATCAATATTAATGTAGAACACCAGCCACACAAAACCACCACCACCTGAGGCAGGTGACATTAATGAACAGCAGCTTTACTGTGCAGCTGAATGGGAGACTTGCAGCACTGTCTGGAAGAGTTCAGTGACATTACACAGTACCCAAAGGGCCCACGAATCAATGAGGTGTCACTGGAAGTGTCGGAGTTATTACAACGTCAATAAAAGTATAACAACAACGTCCAAAGTATCAGCGACTAACACACGACGTCGATAAAAGTGTGAGGAGAGGGAAGGCAATGCACCATCATTAAAATTGGAAGCCCTGGTATATCAGTGCAAGATCTCTGCAATGCCAGCAGAAAATTCTGAAGTTACTGTACATTCTCTTTATTTAACAAGAGATCTCTAGCTTTAGGCCTCCCAATAGGCATCAGATATGAAAAAATTATTAAAGTAGTTTAATGATTCTAAATTAATACAACAAAATTAAGTTTACAGCCACTTCATAGTATTCTATTTTTAAGCACTACATCCTGGAAATGTGTGACTTGGATTCCCCTCAGTCCAAAAGAGCAGAATATGAAGAACAGAATGGCAACTAAAACTTTTAGTGTCCTTTGACAAAGAAGCTTAATATAGCTCCTTTATTTTTACAGAATATATACCAAAGGACAATCAATACTTGAATCATATTCATTTAATCCTCAGCACAATGGCTTCTTTGAATATATATCAGTGTATTATCATTCCAATGAAATTTTGAATGGACTTCATTCTGTGTATAACTATGTATGAATTAGGAAAAAAACACTATGGATGCTGAACTCTAAACAATTGCTAGAAAATGCTTGGCTAGGAAAAAAAGAAGGTAATAAAAACTGTAAAACATCATTAAAATATTTTAGGATCTACCTCTTTTAATGCTAAATAAAAGACACAAGAAAGAAAGTGTAGCAATTAACTGGTGATGTTTACTTCTAAAGTTTAATTAAATAATCAGTATGTACAAAATTAGAGTTTGGATGCCTCATCTTCCACTCACTGCCTCCACTAGAAAAGACAACAGATAAAAATCTTCTTAAGATACCAGTGCAGAGAAAATTAAATCACATTCCAAAAAAGTTAAAAGTTAACTGCAGTGTAATGCGTCCTCAGCTCGGGGAGCTGGAGAGGTCTTCTGTTCCAAGAGAAGAGGAGACAGAAGTAAAGTAATTTCGGTGAAGGATGCAAGAGGTCTAGTATTTAGACAGAACATAACAAAGCTTCTTCAAAGAGATATGTCATTTTTATTCACCATCTATTCCAAATATTTAAATTATGATAGTAAGAACAATTGTGATTACTTCCTGTATAGTAGCAGAACAGAGCACGTCAGTTTGGTAAGTACTCAAGAGCTGAATCTTTTTCTTTCTGCTATGCATTTGCTTTTCTCATTGCTCATTCTCCATGGACTTTGGAGATCTGTTAGATTGTATTTAATCTTTCATTGAGATTGATTATTAAGAAAATTAAGAGAAGATTTGAATTTAAGAAGAACTGGTAGCAATGAAGAGTACAATCTTGAAAGATTTCAGAGCTAGCACACCTCATTCCCAGGTCTCACCATAAATAGGATTAAGTAATAACTGTAAACACAATATTGTAAATAAAGGAGTAGAGGATCATCTCTCCCAAGAGCTGAACCTGGATTAGATGTTCATTATTATCCATATACTGTAATTTTCCCTCTATTTTCAGGTTAAACTTCTAGAATCCCATTTCATGCATTATTACACCATTCCAATATCATATTGCTTTGCATGTTACTGTTTCTGTTGCAATGTACTGCAATTGCAATAAAAAAATGCAGTAACATAGCTATTTCCTACAAACAAACCCATGCAGTATAGTCTGTATGCTTCAAACCTCTGTATATAAAACAACACTGAATTTTGATTCTAAGGTGCTTTAGTTTGTTTGTTTTCTGTAAACTCTGTTAATTAAGACATATGTTAACTAGATGGAACTGTATACTTGAAGGACTGAGCATGACATTTGTTGCCTCCTTAATGCCCGAGTCCTGCATTCCTTCAGCTCACATCCATCACGATAGGACTGCCAGGTGAGCTGACTGTCACTCCAGCCCAGGCTAACAGATTCTCCAGCAGCTTTTGGTACAGTTTACATCATGAGATTAAAACTCTGTGACTTGGAAACGACATAACACACGTAGCTGAGACTTATCAGCTCCAGGTAATCAGATGCTGCTTGGTTTCAGAAGCAGATGCAGATGAGACTGGCAATATAAATACACAAATCACAATGGTCCCTTGTCAGCACCACTGTTCCTACCTCTAATGGCCCTCGTAGAAAGTCTGTTTGCTCAGCTCCTACTTCCAGTGCTACATCGACAGAAGCAAAGGGGCGGCTGGCCATCTGCTGTCGCTCCCGCATAAGTTGCTGATGAGGAAAAAATGATGTTTTAACAAAACATTAAAAAATGTACCAGATATCAGTCTGCCCTACTATACCTCCCATTAAAACATAAGAATGCAAACAGCATGCACACAGTCATATTTGTGACATCAAAGTGAGAAAGTTATACTAAATCATAAACATCTATATTTACTCGAGAAATGAGCACAGAAGGTTATGATGCCTACAAATGATTTTTTAGCTTGAACTCTGACAAAATCTCCAAATGAAAGCTTCTCTAACTGACTGTTCTCTCTAAATAACTTTGCTATTTGTGTAAGTTGCAAGAAAATACAGGAAAGAGTTGGTAAAAATAGCTGAAGTCTAATTCCACTGATAATGCATACATTAGAACACCTGCAAAAGCAAGTCCACTTGGCCTTCAAATTTTCATATTTCACAACTAAGGCAGATGGAGTTAATAGTGTCAGGACTCAGTTTTATGAAGGATCTTTTCTGCAGTTACTTTCATATGAAGAATAATGTGTCAGGATTGGGAACTCTGCACCAGTATATTGGAATACACTCAGCTACGCTCTCAGAGCTTGTATAATCCCTTCCAATCACACCAGCATGGACAGAAGTCCCAAGCAAAACCACAAAGTTAACTCATATTTCTTCCTCAGCCTGTAATTATAATGCTTATTAAACCACAATGAATAAAAATGATGACCAGCACTAGATATTACCCCACTGGTTCAGTGCAACTAATGAAAGCATTATTAAATATTTAAGGTGAATGAGTCGTGCAATTCAAGTGGTGTGTTCCTTCAGCTGAACAGGATGTTACAGCATCTTGAAGAGACAAAGTGCTTGCAAAAATGATTTATTAGAAAAGATCTGTTTCATTTTCTTAATGTTTTTCTCCCTGTTATCTCTGGAAAGCTTAAAACATTTGAAAGTGGTGCCTGAGTTTAAATGACACTAGCACTGTGACATACTGTTCGTGAAAGCCTTTGAAATAATAACAGGTATGCAAGCAAATATTTGCCAGCAGCTCACTAATAAACACTCTTTATTTAAGGTCTGTCACAAAGCAACAAACTCATTTTGTAGCGCTTCTTACGCATTTTGCCTCAACTTGCATTTTAATAATGTCTCTAGAAATTTAAAGACGCGCTTGTAACGTTCAAATGAACACGGAGCAGTTGCCTCTCAGTGCACAGCCAGTACATTCCCAAGGCCTGGATTTTACAGCCATGCAGCGTGTTTGTCAGCAAGCACCCTGCACAAATGGGCTCCCAGGATATCACACCAAGAGGGCAATCAATGTCTGGGGGCAAAACTGCATGTTTTATACTGAGAATAAATGAAAGCCAAGTATGAATATCTAGACGGTTAAGAATTATGTTTTTAACCCTTTACTTAGGCATGAAACTGGTGGTCTCTGTCTAGGATTTACATCCACGCTGATTTGCATCAATACAATTTACTAAAAGATTTTACAGCTGCAAAGAACTACTATGACCCTCCAGTCCTACTAACAACTTAGCAAAGACCACAAAAACTTAAAGCATAAAATACTGAGTCACTACATCCTGAAATTACTATATGTATCTCCTTTTCCTCCTACAATAGCAAAAATTAGAGAAAACAGCACCAGTCCTGCCACATGGAACTCATTACAGTATTCTAAGTCTGCAGAGCTATTGGCAAGTGCTTACTTTTTAATGGGAAACCAAACACTTTGTTTTAAACAAACAGAATTGCTTGAGGAAAATACTTAATGAGCAGAACAACCTATGCTCCAAATGCACATACTACTATTTAAAAGATTTATTTAATGCAGATTATAAAGAAATGTACATTTGATACGTTCTCTGGTTTTTAAGGCCAGCAGGTTTCTCCCCCTCTTCTCCCAGTCAGGCATTCAACAAAACCTTTTCATTCACAAGACAGCCACTGTAATTTTGATAGTCTGCCATTTGAAAAGAGTACTACAAAGATTCTTAATTAGCTCTGTAAACAAGAATGAAAACTTTAAAATGTTCAGCTGCCCATAAAGCGCTGCTGATTTTGGCAGCTGAGCACTTGCACATCAAAGATAAGTGCTCTACTCCGAAACACTTCTGCTTTCCCTTCACCATTTTAAAGCTCTAAGGTGCAGGACAGGAAAAACAAGATGCAATGAAGAGAAATACAGGAAGATACTGTGATGTTTAAAATCAGTTTTGTGGATAGAAAAGGTCACTGCCTCCCAGCATCTGCAACTGTCCATGTACCAATATTGGGACAAAAGTTCTAGAACTTCCAGTTGTGAGGAATTCCTGTAACTCACCCACAGGACAAGGAACATGGAAACTCTCTGAACCCGGGTTTTATGAGAAGGGTGAAAAAGCTCTTCCTTACCTTCTCAGCAGTCAAAGAGATCAAAAAACCCTCAAATCCCCCTGTCCCCCCTCTCCCCACCCCGATTTCATCACAACCAAGGAACAGGGAAAAAAACCCAAACCCATACTTCTCCAGTAATTAGAGATATTCACTTGGAGACATCAGATAAACAGATAGTATTAACATGTAATATTTGAATATTTTATCACAAATTTAATCTATAACATTGCAGGCACATCTCTAAATATTCACTAAAAAGTCTGGGAAATTAAAAACATCATTTTCTCCAGTATAAGCCTGA
The DNA here is from genome assembly GCF_020740725.1 of Corvus hawaiiensis. Classification (NCBI taxonomy): domain Eukaryota; kingdom Metazoa; phylum Chordata; class Aves; order Passeriformes; family Corvidae; genus Corvus; species Corvus hawaiiensis. The sequence goes on from NC_063220.1 coordinate 7,670,744, forward strand.
GAAATTCAATGAGCATTTATTTGACTGAGCAGACAACTAATTTCAAGTTCTACCATAATTTTAAATCTCGTTAAGTACAAGATTATTGACAAGATTAATTTTTTTTTAGGCATCATTATTTTGCAGCAATTCCAAGGTATTAATTTATATCCTATTAAAGAGTTTTTCATGTAAAGTACAGAATTATAGCTGTCTTCAGTGAAGACCAGTAAGATGCTAGGACACTATAAATTTCTCATTCAGGTCAATTTCTCATTCAACACCCATATAATTTTAAAATATTTCTTCAAAACCCAACCATTTTGGGATAATTATTTCCCCTCTCATGGCAATACACATTTCAGCTGATTCTGAATAAACATGTAGACATCTTAGCCTGTAGATTATGGTTGTTTTGATGTCCTACTCCAGTATTTTGAAATAGGACCTGCTTTCCCATCTAGAAGTTTATCTCAAGAAAGTATGTGCCTGGGAATGCAATTCAATTTTACCATTGATCAAAAAAATTCTCATGGGGGATATTACTCCCCTGATCAAAGCAGTTTGGAGTAAATTAAAACGTTCCATGGCATCTTGTATATGCTATTATATGGAAATGCGTTCGTTGCAAACTTCTTATTTAAGTAGAAATGTTCTGGTATTTTTTCTCTTGGTTGATAACATCACTTTCAAAATATTTTAATGCCTATATTCTATTCATGCACAATAAAACAGTCAATGCAAAATACATATTGCGGTGAGTTAACATTAACAGAATACAGTATTTCAGCAGACTCAGGCTGACACGTTTCAAGTCTTTTGTATTTTAGAAAATGTTACCATTTTGCTTCTTTTTCTTTTCTTTTTTTTCTTTAAGACCTGCTCTCTCATGTGGAATTAGATACTGTTCTTCTGACTAGCACTACTTTTTCTATGCTTTTCACCTTCCAGTGTAACTGCCCTGGAAAAGCCCTAATTGGAAAAAAATCTAATAAAGTGCATGAGTTGTTAGGAACTAGGACAGGTGTACTTTTTCTTTGTTATACAGCAGCAGACATTCTTGAGAGATAGATTAGGAGAGCTGAAAAGGATGAAGCCATTCTAGTGCCATAATAGGATGAACAGAGCAATCCTTTCAAAGATCTTTCTGTTGTTGTTTGGCACCTCTAATGGGCTTCTGTAGCCCATGGGCAACCAAAGGTACCTGGAGTGTGCCATGAAGTGTGCAGTGACCAGTGTGCACGCCCAAGGTCATGGGGCAGCTGGACAGCTGGGGTAGGGGCAAGAGGTGGCAAACACCAGAAAAAATGTTCAGGAGATGTCTGACTACCAAACCGAGCCAGGAAGTCTCAGTACACTGTTCCAGAGATAAGGATAGAGCAGTTGAAAAGGTGTCTATTATTTTAACAGCAACTGTCTAGATTTTCTAGCTTTTCTTCCTTCACCTCTTAGATGGCTTTGGTTTTTTTCCCAGATCACATCACTATCGACGTTGTACCAGGACATGTATGACTTGGTCAAGGTGAGTATTCAAAACCAGGAAAACGATAATTCTGCTTCTCTCTGAAAACTGCTGTCTAGTCCAGTGCTGCACGACCCTCCTGGTGACAAGGATTTTCCAAATGTCTACTTTGAAATTCCTGTTCTGTTTATTCATCCTGCAGCTCTGACTTGTCTGCAGTTACAATTTGGTCACCTCCTTTTCTGCCTCTGTACTGTCAACTGCTGATGTGAGTAACATCAAAAGGCTACAACAGAAGCGTTAATAATGCCATGCATTAAATCTGAGTTTTACAGGAAAAGTATTTGTAATGAGAAAAAAATGTCAAAACCTCATGGAGAGTTGCACGAATTTCTGATCACACAGCATTTGACAAGCTCCAAGGCTTAAAAAAATTAAGACTGTATGTAAATGGACAGCCCTGCAAAACCAGAGACTCTCTAAACAATGCAATTCACCCATTCATTGAATATTCTTGAGGATTCTTACCGCCACATCCAATCAATAGAAGTAACTTACATGGACTTACACACATCTGAGTGGTTCACAGATATTTTAGTTCGAAACACAATTTAATTCTCTTCCCAAATCTTAAGTTCTCATTTTCAAACTGAATTATACATAGTGATACTTCCATGAAGTTCTGATTATTCACTTTAATTTGCAAAGGACAAACCTTCCCTTCTCTGTAAATTTTCTCATTGTAACTCTTGGAGTTGAAAATCTCTTCAGATTAAATTGGTTATTTACATGTCTGGAAAGAAGAGCATTTTCTCATTTACATGTTGAAGAAACTATTTGACTTGGTTAATTTCCAGATCAGCTGCTTTCACTGGAAAGGCATATCATTGTCATTAAACTTCTTTGTTGGGTTTTAGGTGAAATAGGCTCACCATTCCATGACTGCATGAGGTACAGTGATTTTAAGAGATGGATAATAGCTGGCAAAGGAAACCAAGCAGCAGGAACAGCCATAGTTCTGACAGCAGTCTGACAATCTGAATTTGTTCATTCCCTCCATCATGAACTTCCTAAACAATCATTTCCCTCTGCCTCATTTCCCACCATGCTAAGTGGAAAGTGCCCTGACACAAGAGTGCATTCAGGTAGGCAATGAGATATTACAATGATAGACATAGTATAACATGCTATTTGCACTGCAAAATAGAGTCTGTGGAAACTTCCTGAGATACCAGGGCCTATTCCATGTCACTCTCTTTTAAAATTGCCTGAAGAAAAGGCGCTCTCAGGCACATACAAAGGTCTGTCATGGGGAAAAAAATGAGGAGTTATACTTTTTGTCCTAGCTTTACACTGAATAAAATGAAGGGTTATTTAAACTAGACATAGTCCAGCAAACAACAGCTAAGACGTACTTAAAATACAGTGTAAACATCCCAAAAAAATAACAGTTCCAAAAGGTCAAGTTTTTATGTATCCCTTTTGGAAACCAAATACCAGTCGTCTGCAATTTCCCTTGAACAAATCAAGAATGAGAAAAAAAAGATGAGCCCTGAAAAGGTCATTTTGTTGCTAGATCCAAGGAACAGATATTTAACGTATTGCACATTAGCAAGTAAAGAGCAAAATGTGAATATACTGTGACTTCAGGTTTTGGAACTTTTTGCTACTGGAATAGAATTCCAGTCTCTAAAACACTGGAAGTGGTGCCCTAAGTGATGTTCATTTGCCAGTAATTTATGGGGGATCATGTTACAATTAAGTTGTGTTTGATCCCTCATATTTTGTCCCTAAGGATTATTTTGGCATGGGGAGACTTTTTGGATGCTAAGAATCAATAATAAACTCAAAATTCAATTTACTGCTTTAAAATTTAAGAAGTGCTAAACAAGACCTAATCCTATTATCTCTTTCACTTGGATCACTATGAATCCATGTTGCACATTTACACAGATCTGTAACCATGAACATTATAAAGGATCCTAAAGATGTACTTAAGTCTTTCTGTAGGCCTTGCTAACCCCTCAAATTGTGCTCTTATCCCTGAGTGGGTTTAAAAAATCATTTCAGCAAACTGTTGCATATTTTGCTGTTAGCTAGCAGAGCAATTTTCAGTTGACAGAAAATTTCTAAAAATGCTTGTACTGCAAAGTAATTCTGTGTACAGAGAAAAGAGTCAGAGCACCTAATTATAGATGTTGAAATGTTTCCACAGAAAACATTCTGTATTTGCCTAAGGACAGTTATTTATAAGTGAATATATTAAAATATGTCTTAAAATTATTTCAGAATGTGAAAGAGTCAAGTATTGTATGGTGCAAACTACTCCTTGGAACTCTGTCATCTACAATCGTGCCACATAAATAATGCTTTCAAAACGTCTTCTAAAGAACTATTTAAAAATATAACTACCATTTTTATGAGTGAAATAGTCACAGTGTGAACCTTCCTTAAAATAACAATCTCAGCCCTTCCTATCACCATTGTTAAGCTACAGCTTTTTGAAATGAATATTAACCATCATTATTATAACTGTTAAAAACTATCTTTAGTTACTTATCTTAATAAACAGATGTCAAGCTGGTAATTCCCAGCTCTTCCTAAAGTAATTCCACTTGCTTTAAAGACAGTAAACATGTTCTGGTAAAGGAAACTGGGTTTAAAGGGTCATGAGATCACTTGGTCCACACCCCTGTGCCTCAGGCCTACGCAAGGGCAGTGTGATCATGATTCTTCTGGCAGATCTATGTTTTTTAAAAAGGCCACAGTGGTGGAGGTTCCACAGTCCCTCCAGAAGTCCAGAGTACCTAAATTAAATCTCCATGCTGAAATTAAAGCCAACTGCTTCTTGTACTGTCCACAGTGGAGACCATGCTCTGTCTACAAGTGAGGAGAAATCTCCCCCAAAACTCTTGTGTTTTGCAGAAGTTCTTTATAAATTTGAAGTTTCCCTTCAACCTTGTCAACTGTAAACAAATGTGGGTATGTAAATGTTTTCTTGCCATTCCTGCTCCCATTTTCAGTGCTCCCTTCTGCCTCTTAAATCAACACCAGAATCAGATCCCTGCAGAAGCCCACTTGATGCACCTTTCCCTTACTACAATGAACAGTTTGTAACCAAGAACTTCAAGAATACACTTTGACATTCACTTCCTATTTGTCTAAAAGGTCTGCTCATCTGTTGTATCAAGAAATTTGGTTTGGCTTTACACAGTTTGTGCTTGGAAAAACAGCATTAAATGCCTCTCAAATCTTTGCTTTTTTCTACATTCTATAGACCATGTAAAAATTATTTATCCCAATAGTTTCCTAAGAATTAATGATAAATTGGCTGGTGCCTAATTGCCAAGTCCTTCTTTTGCCCTCTTCTTTTCTAAGATAGGAATTACCACTTGTCATATCTGAAATCTCAGAACCCTGACAGGCTCTGGGATCACATATCTGCCTACCAATCCTCTAAATACTCTAAAATAAATTTAATCAGGTTCTGAAATCTGAAAATATTTAGCAAGTATTCTCCTACGCATATTTCTACTTTATCACTTGATACTGTACCCCATTTTCACTGTAGATACTTAAGAACTTTTTTAAAGAGGCCCTAACTAAAGCACTTTTTAAAACAGGCTCTTTCCTAGCACAGAGAAAGTCAGAAAAAAGCAGTGTACACACTATTACTTTAAAGAGAAGCTAAAGTGCAGGACAAGCATATTTTAATTTGCAAACAATGTCAATGCATTTTTTAACCTACATGACAAAAAAAGGTAGACAATGGATTTGTTTCTTACGTGAACTGATGTGAAAAGTTGCAGTCCAAATCATAATGACTGAATTGGAGCTATACCAATTTATAAAAAGCTGAAGTTTCTCAAATGTACTTGGACCCCAGGCCCCATAGTGACTTCAAGTGACCAAAATCTTCCGATTTTCTTTCCAGATGATGTTGAATTCTAGGCTTATATTTATTTTCCTTCATTTTTTAATTAAATCATAACATGTACAAAAATTATAAAATAAGAAAAATAATAGTGCTGAGCAAGAAAACTGGGCTATACTCCAACAAAGGTGAAGTTTGCCTTTATTATTACCTCTAATTCTATTAAAAAAAAAAATCTATTATTTGAGGTTACTGGTACACTGATGAAGTGATAATTAAACTTTTTAAGTGCAGCACCACTGACAATCATACAACTATTCTAAAGTGATCCCTTAGAAGCTCCTTAAAGCACAAACAGTATTACCATTAAGAAAGGTAAACTGGTGATGCACCATGACTGACTGATGCCTTTAAATTCTTTCAAGCTTTAATCCTTAGAGTATTAAGCTGAATAACCATCATTGTCAGTGCCTTGCAAAGGGGACCAAAAAGAGGTACATTTACCAGTGTTCCTGCCTGTTTCAGGATGGAAATGCCCTGGCCCATGTGAATCCCGGTGTAAGGAGCTGAATGGTCATGTTACAGTACCTGGTGCTACTGTCTAGGGTAAATAAAGGCTTTCTATACAATCCTTACAAATTTTGACCCTGTGTTACGTGGTTGTTAACTCCCTTTTCATTAAAAATGAGCCTCATTTTTAGCTCAACTGCTACATCCAATAGAAGCTTTGATACCCAGTATTTTCCACATCCAACCATTCAATTACAAATCATTAGCAAAGACAGAGTTTTAAGTTATAGCCAGGATCAGAAAAAAAAGTCTGGTCACTCTGACTGTACAGAAATTCCTTAAAACAAATCCCATCCACTTGGCATTTTCAGTGACAAGGGGTTTGGATAATCAACATAAAACTAGGATACCAATCTGAAATCTGAGGGTTAGCCAAAAATATATTCCAAACTTCACAGATTTTCTCACCATATGTAGTACATTCAGGTCAGCAAGAATTTGGCACACACTGCTGGTGGGAAAGGCATGTGGGCACAGCCAGCTCACATTGTGCAAGGGAGCAAGAGGCTCTGAAACAGATGCAGTTCTGCTGTCTGATCAGAGTAATAATGTGAATTAAAGCAGCTCTCCTGTGTTCAGGTTGGTTCTGTTTGAAACAACTGATTTAGCAGATGTGAGATGCTACACTTTTGAGAGGGGTTACTCAAGAATACCTGAGCAGTAAGTTGATGGCAAAGCTTTCCACTCCTGCTAGAGAACTAAGCCATTGAGCATCCCTTACCTATCAAAGAAACCAAGGAACCAAGACTGTTTGATTTGAGTTCAAATATCTTGAAGAGGAAAGTTTAAAAAAAAAAAAAAATCAGGAAACTGCTGATAGCAGAAAGTCTGAAACTTGTAGCATTTCTATGAGGAATTATTTTAAGAGTTGAACTGCTACCTAGCAAGCTACAGGGACAAGAACCTGCCTAATCTCCTAAAATATTTCAGCTACATCAGAATTTCAGAAATAGAGGGTTTTCAAGCATTAAATACCCTAAAAAGTTTAAAATTCAGTTCTAACATAAGAAGCAGAACTCTAATTCCAAGAGACTACCTTGGCAATATCTGTAGCAGCAGAAGTCAGGTTGCTATTCTATTAGTCTTAATAATTTTGTGCACAAAGCAGCTGCAAACAAGGAAATCTGACTTTCCCTGTACTGTTCCTACAAAGGATTGTACCAGTCTGTGTGTGTGCATACTCTACAGATTAGAAAGAAATACTGTGAAGAAGTTAATCCCTCACTGCTGCTGCACTGAGACTTTCAATATAAAAGTGACAGAGTGTAAATCAAAGTACCCTGGCATTTTGAGCTCCAGTCAGACTGTTTCAAGAGAGAGAAGTGGGACGATTTAGAGTTCATCAATTATATCACATCAAATTAGCCTCTATCACAGGCTTGGCTCGACAGCTTTCATCTATTTTAATTTACAACAGAGAGGACAGCCAAGTACAGGATTGTGGCAATGACACAGTCAGAGGGAAGCACAGCACTTCTGTGTCACAGGAATGGAAGGCTTGTCTGAACAGCCACTTCAGCTGGGTCAAACACTCCAGCCACGTTTAGTTTCTTTCATTTGCTTTGATCCAACAACCCTCATCCTCATTTAAGGAAGCAATGTGCTAAATATATTTTTAGCAGTTTTGCAGTCACTGTCTTTCCACAGACTCTGTTCTGTATACATCCACCTTACACAGTGATTTACCTTTGCAGTTAAATCCTTAAAAAAGTAGACTTAGTGGACTGCTATTGTAACTGTATGTGGTTAGGACATAGGTGAGCTATCTTAAAGTAAAATTGCTATCAGTAAATTGTTAGAATTTGCCTTCCAACTGACAGACTTTAAATTTGAATTTGCCATGCTTATTTGAAGACACTGACAGTGCAATAACTTAAATCACAGTGAAGCACAGGAAAGCATTGAAGGACCCTACACAGATATAACTTCACAAAACATTTTATGTTAAGAATTCATTCCTTTGCTATGGATGTGATCACAAGCACTGTGCATCATTTAAATTGCTGTTTAGAGGCTTACATGGATTCAAATGGAAAATGGGCCTTGTGTTAGCACTGCATAGTGGGGAATTTTCACAGCAAGGATGAAAAGCCAGCTTTACTGTTTCTGCCCACAGTAAATCCTAAGAAAGAAACAAAAAGAACAAAAGGACACTTTTCCACACAGCATTCGGTTTCCCTCTTCTCTTAAAACCCTTCCATTTTTTTTAACATGAGCAAATGAAAGCAGGAATTTTAAAATGCGTATATTGCAATGATTACTTCACCAGAATGAGCAGGGACTTCCAAAAGTGTATTTCCATACAGTCTCTCTGCACACTGGAATTACGTGCATATTGCTTTTACCTGCTTTCCTCTAATATGGCCCATTTCCAAATTAAATACTGCAAGCTTTAGGAAGTCAAGGTCATCTTTCCCATTCCTTTGCTTCCTCCCCAGGCTTAACTTTGGTGGTAGGATTTTAAGTAGTGAACTACTAATAGGATTTTTATGGCAGTCTTAAAGGGGTCTTTTTTAATAATTGTATCAGATTAAAATGCTTAGGGACAAATAAATTATCAGAATTTCTGACTGTTACTTTTTAGAAACTCTCACATGGTATTAGGAGTGATTAATTAGATCAAAAACTTAAGAGACAGTATTATGTTTTACCTGGAATCTTAATTGGCTCCTTTTTATATGCAGTCTTAGTTTGGTTAAAGAGCAAATGAATACAGCACAACGTATTCATGATGTTCCTCTAACAAAACTGAAAACAGCAGACATTTTTATATTCTGCCACAATGTGTCCCTTTTGGCACAGTTATCTTTTACCTGCATTAGAGAGAGCCCTAAATTTTTCAACAATGTGGACTTGTTTTCTGCTATTGTTTTCAGCTGTATTGGTTTAAAATGTCAGGGAACCTGCTATGTGTTAGTGGTTTTTTAATATGGGCATCTGTTAAATGCTTTTGAATCTCACACATTGTTATGGTGGTGTAGACAGCTGGAATTTCATTAATTGAAATTTATTTACCAAGAAAAAAAGCCAATAACATCCTTAACTGGGAGACAAAAGAAAACAAAGATATTATCTATGAGTCAAAGGTGCCACACATCTCAATGATTTTCCTCAACAGACCTATATTTATCACAGTTCATGCAAAGCAAGGACTTTCCCTCAGGAGCTCCATAAAAAGAGCATGACAATGATGATTTGGCTAATTAATTTTCCCTACTTATTTGGAGTTGAGGGAAATATTCTAAAATTTAATGCTCAAACCCTTCAATGTGAGTTCTGATTTTCTTACTTGAGGCTGTGGTGGTTGGTTGATTATTAACATGGAAAAAGATATTTCTTGACTACATGAACTTTGTCGTTTAAACAGATTTGTTTTAAAAACACATATGAATTCAAGATGATATTCACCTCTGCAGAGAAATATTTATATTCTCTCTCCCATCTAACTGGGGACCCAGCAAACCTTCTCTATTTTCATCTGGGTAAGGATCCCACTCAGTATTAGCTCTAGCACAGGTTCAAAATGCCAGATGACAGCAGGGAAGCCTGGGACATTGCAGAGGAGGCAGCTCCTTTCTGTGAAGCAAAGATCAGACCCCTGTCAGTGAAGGTGAGCTGAAAGACCACAAAGGTGTGAAGTACAAGAGCAGTGGTGGGATGCGATGACCTGAAAGGATTCTCTGATCCTTCCCAGCCACACAGAAATGAGGCAGGCTACAGAAGTTATTAAAGGTACTACAGGAAAAACTTCTGGATAATGCCCCCAATGCAGTTCCCCTGCTCTTGTGGAGAACTTTCTCCACCAGCGTTCAATGCTTTTGGCAGTGCCTAAGAAAAACCATTCAGATTTGGCACAGGGAATGTTGTACACTGCTAATAGAACCTAAACCCTCAGCTAGGGCCATCTGGAGAAGAGAAGGGTGTTTTCCTCACCAGGTTAGGAGGGGTTTGGAGCTTCTCATGAAGTAGGAAATCTGGCTTTGATTGCTCAGTACAACCATTCCTTATGCCCACAACTTCATCCTTGTGTGGAAAATGCAGTCTGGAATTCGAGACAAGCAGCTTGGCAGTGCTGGGATATGGGTCTGAAAGAACAGCATCAGTTGTGGTTTTTCATATGTGCAACCCTAATATTTGTATTAGGAGATAGCAACATGAAAATCCAGCAGCAAAGACAGCTTGATGATAGGCAAAAGGATACTGAACAGTCCCACTCAGTGGATTATTAAACTGAGCATTATTGAATTACAAATATATACAGTCACAGGTTACTTTAACCACATCATGTCCTTTACGTCCTATATGGCCATTTCTGAGGGTCAGTACACAGGAGCTACTTTCACCTGGGTAAGTAGCTCCCAACATGTCCTTAAAAATAATTTGGATATTTTTGGTGTTTGATTACATTAATTTTTTCAAACTTCTACCTGGTTCAAAATGCAAAGAATCATATTATTCCCACAGGTTATTTCTTCCACATTTTATGAATATTCAGAGGAAATAGGAAAAGTTTTAACATTTTTGTTTTCTGACAGTTTATACATTTAGCATGAAGTTACAACTGCCAGTAACTATGATTCAAATACAGAAATCCACTCTATATAAGAACTCCAAAGGGGCTGTTTGACATTTACTGCTTTGTCCATGCTCAAACACAAAAGGTGGGCAAACAGCACTAATAAATTTGGTTTCATACAGGGATACCTTGCATCTACAAATTATTGATTATGAGAATACAGCCTTATTAGAAAGTGAATCATTTTGAAAGAGGATTTGCATATTTGCCTTGTTTTATAATTTATCAGCATTTTGATTCCCTTCTGTTTGAATTCTGATGAATTAGTCTTATGATTTCAACAGTAAAAGTTTGCTTGCAGTTATATTTTCACTGGCCTTTACAATAATGTGCTTTCATTCCTGTCCTACAGGCAAAAGTCATTTCTGAGTTTCTCAGTCTTTGATGGAGGGAAAGTTTGACCTAATTTTCTACAACTTTAAAGGCAAAAAATGTCAATAATTCTTAAACATGTTTTTTTAAATGCAAGTGCAATAAAAGGTGCTTCAGTAAAAATCAAGAAATTAAAATTGTGGTTTATCAAATTCTTTTCTTTTCAAGTGGAACCAGTCACAACCAAAAATATTCCCTTTGGCTGCAACAACATTTTAGGTACACAATGAATATACCAATTAAAACAATTTGGGACTATTTATGTTTTTCTCCCTTGTATCAGTTGGTATCAGACTCCTCATGGGCTTTTTCTGATAAATGAAACTATCTAAAATACACACTCTAAATTGTCTTCCTGTCTGTCATATTTCTTCCTATGCTGAAAATAAAATAGGTCCCTTTTTGAAAACCCAATATTTCTGACAATCAGTTTACACATGCTCCAGCTTAGATTTAAAAATATGGTTTTATTTTAAGAACTCTGGCTTGATTACAAAAGTACAGGTTATACAGTTAAGTACTCAGAAATGAATGGTTTGTACCTGAATTAGTCCAGAGAAAAGAGAAAAAAGGCATTGGAATTCACAGATGCTGGCACACAGCTTGAGCTACTTACTCCTCTTTTCTTCATTTATATTCAATGAATCAAGGCTCACTGCAGCTGAGTTTCTCAATTATTATTATTATTATTAAGTTTTAAGTCCCTGCATTCTAAACCACTTACACACACAGCAGAGATCAGGTCCTTCCCTAATCAGGTCCTGCCCAGTTTTCAGAAAACAGGAAACCCAGCATGAACCACACTGGGAATAAGAGGTGACACTACTCAGACTGACAAGGTCCAAGTTATGCTAAGCCAGAATGACATTCCACACCTCGTCAATGAAAAATCCCCATTGTTTACTTCTCATTTAATGAGAAATTCTGATTTGTTTTTCTGATACATTTAAAGTTCTGTTTCTGAAAATAGGTTTCACTTCAGTCATGCATAGACAACACGGAGACATGCAGATTTTGCTCTACAGTTGGATTCCCTTTCTCTTGAACATTAACATAAAATATTTAACTGGTTAGAGGAATTTGCATAAAGGAACACTCTACAGTATTTAGGAGTGGATAAAACAGTTCAATCTCATGGAATAAAAGTGCTTCCTTTACATTCTCATCCACTACCTATATTGTGTATATAAATAGCTTGATTTGGAATAACTAAAATACTTTCAAAATTCTTTTTCAATCTAACATAAAATATATACTGAATACAGTTCCTTAAGTGGCCACACCAGCACATGTAATAATTATACCAGCATTTACTGCAACTACAAGCAGGAAAGGATGGCAACATACTGGCATTATTTTCTCCTGTGGTGTACACTGGGTTGCTTCAAACACTGAGCTAAGTCTAACATACAAAACATGACTATTTTTAGCAAGTAAAAGTAAGCCTTACAGAGAATGAATGCAGGCAATTTACATACATATAGGCATCTCAAATTTCGTGTATTCTATTTAATTCCAGTGCATATTAGGCTTTCCCAGCTGAGTGAACAGGACTTTTTAATACAGCTGGAATGTCTACTCAAGAATCATGTTGGCTACAGACTGCTAGACAAGCCAAGAGACCTGTAAGCCAGATTCCTCTTCTGGAAAATGTGTCAAAATACACAACTCAGAGCTACCTGGAATTACAGCAACTTCTGAACATTTCAGAGATCACTGTTCAGCTGGCCAAAACCAAAATACTTCTATTTCTCACCCACTCATTGGAAAGTTTCCCTGAAATATCTCATTTCTCATACAAAGCTGACATTCAGATAAAGTAATATTTTTGAAAATAAAAATATGCTATTTAACTTTAGTAAAAAATAATGAGAAATATTTAGTGTAGGGATCACTACCATCATTTCAAGGATTTTACTGATGCTATACATAGTCTGAAGTCATTCAGAAATGTTTCTGATCCTACTGTACATCAAAGAGTTACATCCACTGTTATGCAGAAAATAAACACAACTGAATTGTGTCAAGTAAGACATAGCCATGATGGGAGATGACACACAGTTTACTGAATTTCCTCTGGGATTTTTTTGCTAATCTTGTATTTCCAGACAATGTTTTGGCCCTTTAACACACAAACTGCAGATTGGCAGCTGTGACTCAGCTGCACAAAGCAGCTCTTTTAAATTTTCTCTCCTGGGGCACTCCTTGTCCAGAAGCAAACTCATTTCACGTCACCTCAGCTGCCACTGGCAAACTCACCAGCAGTGTAGAAGAATCAAGCTGTGATGTGTCATGAAGCAAATAAAGAGGCTGGACCTGCAGTTTACTATATGCAAAAAGGACTGCTAACATCAATTCACCTGGACATAAATTACATTCACTTTTCAAAGTGTAAACCTTTATCTACAGCCCTAATATGGGCCATCCATTTCAGCTGCATTTCTCAAAGAAAATTTATTTAAGATAAGTGTCACCAGTGATGGTACTATATATATATATATATATATATATGCGCATGGCTCAATACAGAATGCTTCTACAACATTTTCATATAACTTCTAATAAAAGGTCCAATTTTTAGCCACATTAACAAACCAACCTGCACACCAAGTTGCCAGAAACTCCTCAGACAACTGGGCATTACTTGTGGGCATATTTCTGCTAAAAAAACCCAAGGCTATGATGCAAAACTTTGCAGACATCAACCAGACTTAGGATATGTGAAAGTCTCTGCAGCAGTGGTTTTGGAGAGCTGTGCTTTAGCTTGGTACTGCTGACAATTGTACCAGTGGCTGCTGTGTTTCCTAATGCAAAATGACATGGTACATTATTTGCCACATCAGGAAAAGCAGAAACTATGCCCTAAGGCAGAACATCCTCAGTCATAATTATTCAATTACAATGTTTAAGATCATCCACTGTTGTGTGAGCACTGTGAAAACGAGGCATAATGAAGTGAGTTACACCAGGCCTGACATTTCACCCCTCTGTCTGATCATGCTCACTTTGGGACTTTGATTCAGTTCTGTGAGGCTTATTTTTATCTCCATTTTTATATTAAACTAGAAAATATTTATATGCTTATATGTTATGAAATTGTCTCATGCTATGTTAAAAAAAATATTTACAATCTATCCAAAAGAACTCACTTAAAATATTTCAAATCCAGGGAGCTAGAGAAATAGAAGAATTATTAATTCATTATTATTATAATCATTGAAAACTGCACATAGTGATCTGTACAATATTGTGCATTTTTATTACAATGCACCACTGTGAATACAATCATTGGGGAATGCTATGAAGAGAAATTATAGAAAAATTAATAAAAAAACCCCAACACAACAAGAAAGATTATAACCACAAGAATGTTTCTGCAAAAACAAAGCAATAACAAATAAAAATGAATGGAAAATGTTTACAAGGTTATTTCTCAGCTGCCCAGAACTATAAGAGAAGACTTAAAACATATTTAATATTGTTTGTTACAGAATCCATAGGTAGCAAGACCTCAGCTAACACCCCTTATGGAGCAGACTGCAGGAAGGAACCCAAGTACAGCCCTGCAGCCACAGGGAGCTTGGGGGAAAGGAACCCTTCCCTCTGTCCCTTGAGCTGCTCCTCCTGCCCTCCCTTCCATGCAGATAATACAGGAACTTGGGCTTCTGCCATGATGGCTCCTCCTCCCTCTCTCTTCTCCCTTCTCAGAAGGGGCAGATTTGGGGTGGTTTTCCTCTTTTCTTCAGAAATGGTGTAGGAACACCTCTTTCTACACTCCTTCACACTTCCACCTCCTGACAGTGCCCTCACAGCCACAGTTCTGAGGCAGCAGGGGTAGAACCATGGAATCCCAAAATATCCCAAGGTGGAAGAGACAAACAAGGATCATCAACTCCAGCTCCTGACCCTGCACAGGACAGCCCCAAGAATCCCTCCATGCGCCTGTTTTACAAACTCCCCTCAAACTCTGGCAGCCCTGGGGCTGTGACCACTGCCCTGGGGAGGTGTTCCAGTGCTCAGCCACACTCTGGGTGATGAACCTTTTCCTGATATTCAACCTAAACATTCCCTGAGACAGCTTCAGGCCTTTATGGATGGTACAAGGAGTCCAAGCTGGGCACTCAGTCATGGTACACTATTTGGGTTGGTTCAGCAAATATTCCCTCAGTTTACGAGTAGAGATAACAAGAAGAACATCCTTTGTTTGATCCCACTTGAGAGCTGCCTGTTGGACCATGCTGGTGGTGTACTCAGAACAAAAAAGTAGGAGATTTAGCCACCTTCACAAAAATTGCTTGATAAGCAAAAATAGAAAAGCTAAAATTTCCCATTCTTCTCCCACAACTACTGTGAGAAAATACTTATGTATTAAAAAAAAAAATCATAAAAATATTTTCTTCTTCATGGATAATGATCAAATAGGAAATAAAAACACTGAAAATATACAAAGGATTTCTGGAATGACAAAGTTTTTTCCAGGATCCATATGCACACCATACCAAAGCAGTAAATATTACTCAATGCATACAGATACACACACAGAGCACTAACTCTCCAAAGAAAATAAAATTTTGGGAAACTTAATCTGGTTTCTTCCTAGGTGGGGCAAAAACTATGTGGATTTAAATAGAATGCTGATAAATTAAGACTAAATATATGTACAGGTAGATGTCTCCATATTAAAGTAGCACATAAAGTGTAAAGCCAAAAAAGGGGCTAAAAAGTAGCTGAAGAACAAGGATCTCAGGTATTAATTTACTGCCAGAGAAATGAACTTACAACTAGCACAAGCACAGAAGAATTCCTAGGCAAATAGGGAAGACAAGCTAGTCCTACTTTCCCTGCATACGTTCAATAAAAGGCAAACATAATATCATGGGATGAGTAAAAATCTCCTCACCGATTTTTATAGCAAATGCTTTAAAAAACTACAAGCATTTAAAATCCAGCACTCACAGTACAGAAAAGCCAACTGGGACATGTTCTTAAACGTGATACGATCCTTGCCTCTGACATTATCCTGTGAAACATTTATTCAGGGTCCGTGGCTTTTGATAACAGCTCAGCATACTAGTGCTGTTCTCCAATTTATTCTGCAAGTTTTTGATCTGCCTGCTGATTATCTCTGAGCCAGTGGTTCAGAATCTGAGTTTTTCCATCCTGTGTATTACCACCAGCAAATTCCTAACGGAGAGAGGTCTCAGCAGATGATCCTACCTTCTAACATGTTTCTAGCAAGACCAAGGCTACCACAGCAACACAACAAATAAAGGCTTATATGTCAGAATTTGCTGCTTGCAGGGATGGAAAAATGACACTGTTTTTACATGCAACCAAGAAATAAGAATCTTCTGATACCCAATATTGCTTTTAGACACTGAATCAAGCACAGTGCACATGTGCTTATCAAGGGATGTGCTATGCCAAGCATTAGTAGGCAAAAGAGATGAAATCAAATCGAAGGCCTCCTTATTTTAGGACATGTTACACAAAAGCAGGGGACTGGTTCAAACTAATTCTGAGAAAAAGATTAATTTGCATCTGCCTTCACTTTGGGAATGGGTGTGAACTCTGCCATGAAGAAGGTGCAGATGCCCCCACGTTATTGAGGAACAAGTTGAATTACATTCACATTATGGTGCTGTGTGAAGAACTTTAGTAACAGTAACATGGACGGTGGGCCCTTGTACCATCCATTTTGTGGGACAATCAGTATTTATAGAGACAAACTCTAGAGTAATTTGTGTGAAACATAGTGATTCAAAAGAAATCAGAGGAGGAAAGGACAATTACAACCCACAGAGGCATTCCTCACCCACATATTTGTAAGCTAAAAAAAAAAAGTGAATATTTATAAAAGTAGTATAAAAATCAGCATCAGAGCCTCCTACTTTTCAAAAACTAGAGTACTAATACAAAGGCAGGCATCAGAAAAAGGAATAGACTAGGGCTCCAATAATAGCTGAGTAGTTTTTACTTTGGCAAAGCCAAATGTTTCCAATTCCTGCTGATCTCCACTATACATTATCGTTTGTTCTTTTTCATTAGCTTTGCCTCAACAGCAGTAGCAGAATGGAAAGCCATGTGTGAAGGCAAGAGACACACAGTTCTAATAAAATGAAAGTAACTTCCATTTCACCTAACATGTCTGTTAATAAAGCCCCTCCTCACGGACGTTGACTGCACATCATCTACTCACTTTAAAGTTGAATTTAATTATATTATTATTTTTATAAACACTTTATTGCCTAAAAGCCATGAGCCAGGAGTTCTCTGCATTAGCTGTTGTGCAAACAGAGGAAGGAGGGGTTTATGGTCCAGAGAGTTTATATTATAATTCTTAATTTTTCATGAAGAGTAAAGATAATCTGAATGAGGCATTCAGAAAAAAAAAAAAAAAAAAAAAAAAAAAGGCAGCATTTAGCTATATAACGCAGCTCCTATAACAATTCTCAGTCTGCCTTCAGAAAACACCATTACCAGATACACTGAACATTTCTATAAAGTGAAAGTAAAGAGGATGAAAATCTCTTTACATATAAATGCCTGAACTATTACTAACCTCAATGGAATGACGCCTCTCTATAAGAGAATTCCAATTCACTATCAAAAAAAGGTGGTATCAGGATTAAAAAAAAAAAATGCAGCCAAACAAAACCCACACATACAGACAACAGACTGTAAATTACTAACATCCATTAAAAGAAACGTTTTCTCCTATAACTGCAAAACTAATTTTACTTCAAACTACAACAGAAGTAGTAATTACCATTACTGCTCAACTGCTATTTTCTGGACCCAAAGTCTCCCTGTAGGTTCTGGATTGGTAAAAAAGAAATATGGTGTTGTCTCTGTGCTTTTCCAGAAGTAGAAATATTGAATCATTTCCCTTTGCCTTCCCAAGATCTTTATTTGCTGCCTTTAAAGGACATCTCTGGATTCAAAACACAACGAGCTATCCCTGGATCAGCAATTTCCTAAATTACTAAGAACATACTCAGGTAAAATACATCATCACAAGTTCTACATACTGACACACTACATTTATGTAATTTCTTGAAAACATTGAAAACATAAGGTAGATGCTATTTTATATTAAGGTGTGATGGTAGCCATTACCCAAATGTATTTATTGCACTGATAGAGCTAAACAAGTATTCATCAATATTGTATTTTAAAATATAACACTGAACTTGGACTCTACTATAAGCCAATAATGAGATTCTCAAAAGAATAACTACTGCAGGAAGAAAAATGCAACTACAGAAACCCTGTGATTCATGAGACTGAATTTTAAAAGTATTTCATCAGAATTAGAAATTTTGACAGATTCTGTTTTAAAAATAGCTCTACTCTTAAATGAAAACATTACTGGTCTGCTTCTACTCCCTCATGATGGATATCAACATTTCTTTAAACTCATTAAAATACATCCTCAGGATGATTTATAACTTGCTTACATGGTCACTATTCCCATTAAGTAATCCTTTGAACAAAAGGGGGAAAACAGAAATTCAGGAATTAAAAAGTAATAACAACTACTAAAACTATGGAAGATAGAATTGGATCTAGTACAAAAATATTTTAATAACCAACCATTTTTTCAGCATGAGCATACACTAGTTTTGAGACTCATCTTTAAAAGTACTTTAAGATTTAATAATTATATGCAAGTGAAAATGAACATGCAGAGTCCTAACACCGCCACTGGGTGATATCATCTGAGTCTATTATTCAGCAGAGCAGAAATATCAGGAAATAATTGTCCTGAAAACTCCCATTTTACTTGCTCTGCACAGCCCTGGAAACTGAGTTTGATGCCTCTAATATTAAAGAAACGCATCCAGTTCTGAAAATGAAGCAAAATGGATCAGGCTGATCATGAAGAAATTATAAGCACTGAGTCAGGGTATGCTAAACCAACTTCAAAACAAATGGGAACAATTTTACTCTGTCCAGTGACAACAAAAGAAACACATCACATGTTTAGCAGTAAAAGAATATTATGCTCGGGAGCAAGATACAGGGAAGTTGTTCAAGGTTGGAATTCAAGGCTGGAGTAGAACAGGACACCCATGAGACCTGAGGGAGGCATCAGGTGCTGAGGAATACCAGAACACACTGATGGCTTTTAGTTTATACAGAAAAGGGTCAGTATTCTGCCACTTTCTAATCACAGGTTTGATTATAGATAACATTGGGCTGCCATACACAGACTCATCTTTTCTGGTATCCCCTTCTTTGGCACATTTTCTCCATTTCCCATCAACTTTCCACCTTGTAGAACCAGCTCCAGTCAAAAGATGTAAAGTCAATTTACATACACACGGGCTTTGTGTTTTTAAAAACATCCTGTGAACTTTCCAAAGTTTTGCTTTAAATGTCCCCTTATTCCATTATAAAATAAAAATTATTATAAAATAATAATTTGATTATTATAAAATAATAAAAAAAAAAAAAATTATAGACTCCATTACTCCCCACCTCCCCACAACCAGATTGATTTAAAACCACACCACAACCTCTCTTCAGAGTGCTCAGGTTTTAAACTCGTTTGTATTGGTTCTATCAAACATCTCATGACATGTCTAGTCTGTGATTTAAAAAGTATTTAGCCAATTTTCAGAAACTTAGCATCTCTGTGGTAATAAACAGTTGTTTAGGTCAATCAGTGCTGATATGGAGCCCGAGCATCAAAGATAACCTCAGGAGTAACTCTTGTCTCTTTGTTATAATTACCAGATGTGCCTAGAGACATACGTTTATTTCATTATATGTTGTTTGTCATGGCAGAATACAAGTACTGGCTGCAGAACAGTAAACCTGAGCCTGGGTGATTAATAAATGTGCTTTAAGTTTCACTGCATGAAAAGTATTGTTGCAATTATTTTTTTCACCTGAGTGGCTGTTGCATAAAAGCCTGTTTTGTGTGTCTAAAACCACTCATACAAAACGCATTCTTAACTATTATAGTTTCATAAAGGGAGAGAGGGAGAAAAAATAAAAGATACATTATGCAAAAAAACTTGAGATGTCCTTTTTTAAATACAGAAGACACCACCCTTTCTTTTCCTATTCACTAGATTTTACAGCATGGCATAAAGTTGATTTAAGAAATTCAATTTTAGACTGGAAATAATTTTAGATTCTAGACGAGGGACAGGTCTTTTTTTTTTTTTTTTTTTTTTTTTTTTTTTTAAGGTATTTTTTAAGCCCACTGGATAAAATGCACTGGGTTTGGTGCCTTGAAAAAAAAAAAAAAAAAAAGGCCAGGAAAAAATCCTGCCAGGATGAACATATTACATTGGCATGAGAAAAGGACAGAACAATGCAGTTGACACCAGTTTAGCATCTGGGGTTAACTGCCAAAAACAATGCATTGCTCATTAGGATCTGACTGAAAAGCTGATCCTCTGTCCTGGGCCACATTATTCATTTACTTAAGCCAAACAGGCTCTTCATCAGCTGTCTTGCCTTATGTTCTAATTTCCCTGGAAATGTATGGTAATGAAAGTCCTTCTAACAGATGTTTCTTTAGACTCATTAACTTCTGAATCTTCTTGCTCATTTTTTTCACTAAAAGTTAGTTTATTAGAACAAACAATTAGGGGAAAATAGAAAAACACAAAGAGCTTTCATCATGATACTTAACTCCAGATACTGATCCAGAGTGAATACATGCAGATGCTAATAAAGTATGACACTTAGAAATTGTCTTAAGTGATGAGGGAGCTCCCCACATCTCAAGAGACAAAGATACCCTGTGTGGCTTCCAGCAAAACATCATAAATCATCCCTTACCAAAGACTCCAGCAGCAACTGTCCTGGTTACTGGCAGTAACTAAAGGCACAAAGCCCTTTGATCATACTTGCCTGAGGGAAAGTTATTTAGTGAGCTAAAATTACACTACAGGACTATACAAACAGTGCTACAGCAACCAGCTTTGAGGAAAACATTAAAGTCTTGATGAATTCATGAATAATGACTGAAATAAAACAATCAGAAGAATGAAACACAGCTATGCAAAGTATTTACTTTATGATACATAGACCATCATAAGTGGCAGACATTATTATTGATATATATATAAATATATGTGTATATATATATACTCTCAGGCACATGGTGACTCTTGGGATGGTGCTGTGCAAGGCCAGGAGTTGGACTCAATGATCTTTGTGGGTCCCTGCCAACTCAACTTATTTAGATTTATCTGTTGAATTACTTCCTGAAATTGTGATACTAAGGGATGGTACAATTTATTACCAAAAAAAAAAAAAAAAAAAAAAAAAAAAAAATCAAAACATCCCTGCAAAGGTATGTCATGACTCTTCATTACCATGTGCCAACTCTGAACAGTTCCACATTGATAAAAACTGAGGGTTTTCTAATATTTTAATATAACAAGCGAGTTTAAACAAAATGTAAAATGTCTCACCTAGCATGAAGCTTTCTAAAATCACATTTGTACCCCTATAAACCCCCAATTAAAAAAAACATACATTATTTTATTTGAAGACAGTAATATGAAGCCATAAGCTACATTTAAAAAAAGTATCTTTTCCAACTAAGCTATGTAGTAGATTTAAAAAATTAATTATTTCAAAAGAACCCCAGCTTTAAAATGTAACATGCCAAGAGGTGAAATGCAGCTACAAAAGCAGTATTTGTAACTTGCTTCAGATCTTCCAATTAAAGCCAACACTAGTCACGGTTTTAAAATTCCAGTTCTAAAATAATGAATGTACTGTCAACAAGTACTTCTTGCCATCCTGCTAAATAAGAGATATTTATGAGATGAGAACAGTATAAGGATATATCAGCAGAGGTAACCTATGACCTCTGGTGAAAATATTCCATGGGCTTTTGAATTGATTGTCAGTCAGGTTTTTCACCTGGAAACAAAAAGTGAAAGAAAAGTCTTTCCAACAAATATTAACTCCCTTTTCCAGCACGTGTTTTGGTTTTGTTTACCATCTGGAATATCATCCAATTGTATGTACCTGACAGTTTTCCAATATTTTATTATAATAAACTACTTCTAAGGAAAACCATCCTCTGGTTCGGAAGCAGTTATAAGATTCACTTCCAGCAGCCTATTACATTTTTTTTACAAAGAAAATTGAAGTCTTTTGAAAGCAAGAAACAGTTTTGCATATATTTGATAATCATAAGTAAAGGTGACAAATACCATGTGGGTGAATGTCTGTGATGCATTTCAGAGTCACATAACAATTCCTGCATGTTAAAGTCTTGCTAAACAATCAGTGTCTGGTTTGTTTTATGCATTTACATGGGCTAAGTGTTCCCACCCTGAACAAGGCAGCATTGTGTTATCCTCAGTTACTAAGAATCACATGCAGTAGCATTTCTTACTTGAATGAGCTAGCAGGAGATGGTGGGCCACATGTTCTGGTCTGAAATACACACACTGATCACACAAAATTCCAAAATCTTTTTACTGTCTCGGTTGATCATCAGCTCACTGGTCAGATCACTGGGTAAATTTAAGACAAGGAACAAATGAATTCTGTGTTCTAGGGCTTACTCTCACTCTTAAGACATTGAGTTCATGGAATTACAGCAATGTTATGCCTCCCAATGACGCTGCCGCATGTGAGTAGTGCTAAGAAGAACGACTGAAATAGCCCATTCTTTCACAACTCCTGCAAAACATCTGAGGTTGTGTTCACTACACAAATCTGTATCTGGTTATATACAGCTGTCAAACATCTTTGCAGGGACAGATGACTTATTTCAAGTAGTTTTTCCCACCTTCTTTTCAATTAAAATAGAAAAAGGCATTCACATTTCATAGTCAAGAACAAAATTTCCATTTAAAAAAAAAAAAAAAAAATCAAGCAGACCTCATTTTAAGAGCAATTATTACAAAACTATGACTGTCTGATTAGCAACCCAAGATTTTATGAGTGAAAAAACCAGAAACACCAGTTGAAGTGCAACTTTGAATATCAAATGTGCACAAACTAAAACATGCCTAGTGAGGCACAGCAATGTAATGGCAGCACCCAGGTAATGGTAGCACCTTTAATTACCATTTAAAAGGTCCAATTTCATTTCCTCAGCACCAAGTGCCTTATAGACACAGAAGTAAAAAACAAGTCCTGCCTCAAAGAGCTCCCAACATAGGCATAAATCAAGACAAACAGGTGAATATCAAGCATCACTGTTGGTAAATGGACAATAGGTTGGCAGAGTTACCAGAAGTGAGTCATGAAAGCATCGAAGTAGCTAAAAAGGTATATTTAACAGAGAATGTGCCTGAGGACTGTTCAGAAGAAGCTCCTTCTGCTTTTTCTTACAGTAGGATAATTGCAGAGACCATGAAAACATAATAAATGTACATATATAGGGAATTCTTATTCCACTCCAAATTTCCTCTCTTTGCTTGAATGTAAGTCCCCAGACCCACACATACACAGAATAACAATTTAAACCAGCAAGCCTCACTACCACTTAGCATGTGCATGGCTATACACAACAGAGAAGAAAAACATCTGTCTGCATTTTTTCTTTTTATGCTGTGTTTTGTATTAGGCAAATGTTGTGCGTTAAATTTCATTTTCACAGATAAATGTGTCATATCAGCCATTAGGCTCTTAGCTACACTGCCTTACCAAAAAGTCCCTCACTGAAGGGCAAAACAATAATGTAGGATTTTGTTTAAAATCAGTCTGTGAGAACTGACAGAAACTTCCCTTTCAGCACACTTTGTATCAGTAGCTACTGTGCTTGCAAATATTCCAGAAACTTATCCCATCTCCATAATTTCCTAGTTACAGAGGGACTAAATAAAAATGTACATTCCAGCTTCCAAAGTAAACAGCCTGATATTTTCTCAGCTATTTCATTAAGCTAGAAACCTTGTAGAGGCATTTCTCAAAGGCATGGTTTAAATGGAAGTCATTTTAATGACAAAAGAAACTTTACAGATCAGATATTTTAAGGACTAATTTTAAACTATTCCTGGTATTTGTAGAAAACCACAAAGACTTCTGTAACTAACAACTACTAGGCCAAGGGAGGAATTATTTCAGATCATAGTAATTCTGTTTATTAAACAAATTATTAGTATAGTATTTAAAAATATTTTTACTGTAGCTTGCACTTTCTAACTCTTGTAAAGTCAGCTGGTAAACAGGTGTGGCAGTAATAGGATTAAACTCTGCACAGCATTTCCTTTTGGCTATCTCTAATCACAGTTAAACCTTACTCCCCCCCCCACTCATTATGAGGGCACACATTCATCTCTCAGATTAGCTGCATGAGGAGTTTTGGTGCCTAACTTCAAAAATTAGGATCATGTAGAGGTTGGTATATTTTCTGTGATGCTACATTGCCTGATTTAGTCAGAAGCCAAGGTTCTACAGGGCTGGCCTTGAGCTAATTGCAATCAAAACTAAAAATTCTAGGAATCCAACAGGAAAAAAAATTGTCATTAACACAAATACAAGTGAAAACTTCTTTCTAGAAGTATATTATCTCACAGAGTGCCAGATCAGTGAGTAGTAGCACAAACAGTGATGTTTTGTATTGAAATTAGGTGCTAGCAGGTATTTTTACCAAATTGTAGTGTTAAATATTTACAAATTAATTACTAAACCAATTTTAATGTTAAAATAAACATTAAAATAATATTTGAAAATAAGGTTTAGTAATTTTATAAAGTAAATATTTTGTAAATATTTGATAAAATTAATTGTTGAGTAATTAATTCTAAAGAAAATATTGATACCTTGCAAACCAGGCAGCTGAACAGCAAGACCAGCACAGAAATGCAGGTTATTTAAAATTAAATATTTTAATACAAAAGTATACATGAAGAAAATTCCACTAGCATCAAAGAAATAATCTGTGATGTACTTTGCTGCCTCACCTGATAAATCTATGCTGTGTCAGTTTTCATTCCACAGTTAATATTTGACTACACTAAATTAAATTACAGAATGATAGTTCACTCACATATCCTCTTACCCTTATTTCTGTCTATCTTAAAGCTCTCTCATAGTGCAAGAAGACAATTGTTTTTCTACAGATCAATCTATTTTGTATACATTCCTGATAGCACCTATCCCTTCCAAAACACACGGATTGGAACAAAACAAATCTCCCCCTTTTCTGATAAATTCCAGTAGCTGAAGATTCTACGACCTTAAAATAAAACACAAGATACTTGTACTTCCAATATTTCTTCAAATATCTAAATATTATAAGAAGCAGGTAGGAATTGAGAGGTAGCTGCTGAAATAAGTGGGACACCTATTATCATCTTCCTTTCTATTTGCCCCGTATGTGCATGATGCAACCACAGGTTTGCAGGAACTGGGAATGCAAACTGTTATCCTCACAGTAACTCCTTTCCATGCTGCAGAGCACATCCCTCAGTGCAGTAAAGAATCTGTATTGAAGTCTTTAAGTCCATGCAAATTTAAATTATATGCGTTGTAAGCCTGAAACTTAATCTTCTGTGCTTGATAACATCTTCATCTTGAGCTGTGATCTGTATTTTAGAAGTAAAATACAAAAATCTAAAGAAAAGTCTATTCTTAATAGGAGCAACAGCTACCTGCAGCCCAGGTGGATTATGGAAAGGGAGGCCCCAAGACACTACATGGAAGAAAAAAAAAATATATATATATAATATGACCCAGTAATTTGCTCTCATGGCTGATTTAGTTAAGGGCAAATTACTCATCTCATTTTACAATGTGAGCAGATTTGGGCCTCGTGCTACTGCAACTGAAGTGTACATGTGGAGATATTCTGCTCATCCAAGTAGAATTTGTTCTAGAGGAGAAAAAGGTTGTGATGTCCAGTTAGGAAGTGTTGATTTCATGTCACTTCAGAACATCACTAAAAATCATAGCACAGATAACCTGTAGAGTTTTGCATGCTTTTTACTTTCTATGAGGTTAGAACTATAGGATGTAAATCTGGATGCCTCCCAGATATTCTGCTGACAAAGCAAAGCAAGTAAAAGGTACCTTAAAATTGTATTAAAAATTGTTGTAGAAAAATATGAGACAAAGATCTTTTAGAAAACAAAACAAAAACCCTACAACATCCAGGTCTACTACAAACTGTTTTCCTGAGGGAAATACACCCACTATTGAAGAAAGAACAGCCTTTTATGTCAGAGTTAAAGGGAAAGAGCAGCCTTATCTGAAAAAGAGGGGAGACAGATTATTATTTATGTCTTAGAAGATCATCACTCTTCCACTGAGAACATTCCCTTGCCACAACAAAGACATTTAAAGTAGAGCCTAGAGGATCAACAGGCTATGAAAAGATCTGTGTAGATAACAGGACCAAAATCGTGTAAGACTTAAGGATCCACTGCAGACCCTGTACTTCTACAAAAAAACCTGAAAAGCCCAGAGGCTGCACGAAGACTCAGTGTCAAACACCACCTTAACCTGTGTGACAGCCACATGGTTGCACTCTGCCTGTGCAGCAATAACTGAGTGATCCCTCTGGCTCCAGGGAAAACAACCAGTAAGGTCCCTGCAGTAAACAATGAGCAGATACACAAACTTGTGTTAGAGTGGCAAAGTACAAATTCCAGTAAAAAAGCTTTAGAAAACCACCCAAAAGCATGTCAAAACTCCATTCTTGCCCACCAAGCCTATCTAATCAGTGAACAAACTGAATCTTTCATGAAGCTCCTTACAGATAAGAATGGATCAAGAACTGATCTCAAGTTCCCAAACAAGCAATCCCTGCCTTTCCTAGACAGAGCATTAACCAGCTCATTGTCACCCAAATCCAATTTCACAGACACTCTGGGAAGGCAGAGACAAAGGAGACTTTTTACTGATTAAGTTTAATGAAAATAAATCCCAGAGCCCCAGGTCATCAGCACACTGATGACAGCAGAGTCTACACTGTATGCTCTCTTTACTGGTGACATCATATTTTATATATGATATAAAATCATTCCAGATTATATATATGATATAAAATCATTCCATCGTTCAACCAGACCCTTGTGGGGGGAGGAAGGAGGAGAAAATCCTTTCAAAATTACCCTTCAAATCTCAAAGAGAAACTAAGGATGTTCATTTAAAGAAAACAGTGTAACCCAGTCTGGACCATGCCTAGATAACAGGAAGAACAAATACTATGGTTATGTCTCCCAAATCGGTCACTGCTTAAGAACAGCAAGATATGGATTCATGACCCTGTTTTTTAAGGACATCGACACACAGTCACAGATTATAAAAAACACTGTGGAAGATATTTCATGTAATATTGTTCTCCGGTTTCCCTAAAACCAGATTGCATTTGGAATTTCAAGGCTCAAAAGTTAACATAGAAGTCTCTTGAAACATGGCTCAAATCAAGCAGAATGGAAAAAGTACTTTAACCCTTTTACAGGTCTTATTTGTCAATACAGATCGTGCTTGCTGCATCCCCCCATCTTAACTTTTGAATCATAATCAGTTTGGTATTCACTACACTTCAACATCAATACATATTTCTCCAATTTTCCAAGACTATGATCCTCTTTGGCAACGTAGCTGCTGCCTCCTCCAGCTTTCTTTGACAGTTTCCTGAAGAGAATACATTCCATTTCTACTTCTTCCATATCCACAATACCTGTTTACTTGTTACAGAAGATGAAAAGTTTAATCTGATTGCTGGTGCAGTAGGAGATACCTCCCTCCTCTAGAAGGGTGCAAGTAGCTGAACATTTTTAAGGACATCAGTCTTTCCAGGTCTCAGAAAAATCCATGATAAGGCTGGCTCACAACACAACGGTATAAATGTCTTGCTTTAGGAAGAGAATGTTTGGGGTATCTAGTACCTAAGGCTACAGCTGAAAAAGCTTCAGATAAGGATCATATGACTCAATTATCAACTCTCTTATTCATTAATTACTCTATGTGATATGCAAAAGATTGAGAAAAAAGTGTGTACCTTTAAATGTTTAATTACAATACTTAAAGGAATTTTATGTGTACTTATATAAAGTGGTTATTCATTATTACAGTCATCGTCATAAATTTCCTCATAAGTCTTAAAGCAAATAAAAGTAACATTGAAATGCACATAATTCATTTTCAAATTGAGAAGAAAACTCTTTTTTTATTCATTGCAAATATAATTGTATCATTTCTCATTCTGGTTTAAGTGGAAAACTTATACTGTTCTCTTATAAAGGAAATTATTTTTACAAGTATAATTAATGCATACTGCCAAACCTTTGAAATAATCATGCAGAAGTATTTTATATATGACATGACATTACTTTAAGGAAGTGAAAGCATTTCCATTGGTATTTAAGATTAATCAGAAACCCCTCATAACTGAAGACTAACAAAGATTTGGAAACTGAATTTACATTGCTTTAATACTTCTTTATTTTCTCCATCAGATCTCAGGTTTAAGGTAACATTAGATCAGTGTAATGGTCAAAGTTCACATCAATATTACAGATATTGACATAAACCAGTTTGATTTACCTTATACACTATTTAGAAAAAACAACCCACAGGTGAACTCATCACAGCTTTCCCACAGAGAAAACCTGAAGGCCTTATTCAATTTGATTCATCCTTATTCTTGCACATCTCCCAGTGAAGCCCAACTGCAGTCTCAGGGGTTTGGTCCCTATTTGAACACAAACAGCTACTATAAAAGAATTTATGGGTTTTTTATAACCCACATGATCTGCCACTAAAGGGGGAGAAAAGACAGAACAACTATCGGGAGAGGTATTGACTAAGCAACCAAAAACTGAGCATTTGGGAGTTTTTGGTATCATGCTTCACTATTTGAATTGAATATGACTTCATTTTTCCTAAATCATCACTATTCAGTCTTGATAGCATTCACATCAACAAATTTCCTGTAGATACTAGGAAATATTTAAAGTTCTAGTGTAGCTGAGACAGAAAAACGTGCAGAGTCTGCAGCAGGAGGATGGGGAAAGGTTGTGCTGTTCCATACATTGCTTACTTAAACTAAATAAGGTCAAAGCACCACACTCATATGACAGAAATGATACAGGCCAGAGGGAACAAGGGCTGTCTGCAAATAATCATCTTCATGTGACAACTGGAAACTAGACATTGAGCCAAAATGCCACATGACATACTGTCATGTTCAAAAGTAACTCAAGTTCTTCCATTTCTGTTTAATTGAATTTTCCTCATATATGGAAACTAACTACAGCAGACTCATTCATGTTCATGAACTTGGCCATAAAACCGTCTTTAAAAAACATTTATTTCCTTCGTATTTTACATTAAAGGGCAAATTTCTCTACAGGGCAAGTCAAAACACCAGAATCCAGCTCCTGTTCTATGTGAACTTCTAGAGGAGCCTCTCAGTCATCACCAATTTTAAGTTTAAAAACACAGCAAAATATAAAGAAACCTGCTAATACAATCATCCCATAATTTTCCCAGTTATTTTTTGATTTTTTTTTTTTTCTTTACATTTGGGTTAACTTGAGATTTTGCTCTCTCTCATCTTTAAGCCAATCTAATTTGTATCTATAATTAAATTATTCTTTGGCACAAAAAACAAAAAAAAAGGAACTTTGCATCACTGCCTGCTGCTGAGGGCAGTAGTCATCATTTGCTGCTATTTGATCCAGATAATATTTACCCCTAGTGAGAACCAGGCAGGCTCAGAGGGTGTGATGGTCCAGAAAGTACTAACTTAGCAGTCAGGGCATGCTGCTCCAGATAAGACAAAGGAATAATTCCAGCTGTGGTTTTCTATCTTACTCATGCATCAGTGTCTTAAAAATTGAAAAAGGCACACGACTTAATAAAAACTCCTCTTCTAGACAGTGAATTGCATTGAAGTGTAAGATTCTAATTTTTCATTTTCAAGTTCTCTGCTTTTATTAAAAATACATGTCATGTTAAACTTGGTATTTAATTTCCCATGATAGTTTATTAAAGTAAGAATCCACAAGAAAAAGAAAAAAACACTTGGGCTGACCCAAGTAAATTTCTTCTCTATTGCTAGGAGTGTGAATCAACAACAAAATTGACAATTTCAGTATTTCACAGAACAGTAATTAAAAAGGACTGGAACGATTAGTTGAGCTGAGTTCTAGCTTTGCAAATACCAACAACACAGATTAAAACCCAACCACAGAACTGTGTGAGCATATTTAAGAGCTCTCACAATTCTGTTTCCCACTAATCAGTGGTCAGTAGCTCAACCACTGCAGCTCTCTCACCCGCCTTAAATGCAGTGCTGGCCCACTTACATCTATTCATGGCATTTCTACAGAGATCATTTTCTTGTCATCACTTTGATCATATCATCTTTTACTTAACATCCTTTCCCTGGTTCCTTGGTTTCCCCACTGTATCAAACACCTTTTAGCTGCCTTCAATTTCAAAACCCCTTGAAATTTATTCCCTCCTATCTAGCATTTCTCATATGCTATCATTATGGGTACTGGATCATTAATGCTGCTTTCTGAAATTAGAAGACCATTTGCACCTTCCCCTACACTATCCCTTAGGCTACCCAAAAAACTTCAGCCACTGAAACTATCCCATTAATCCTTAAAATACACCTCTCACACTTCAACTCCAGAAAACTCGGCTAAATGAGGTCACCGGTACGCTGCGCTGAATGCGTAGTGTGAATTCCCACACCATCACAATCCTATCACACAATCATCAAGGCTGGACAAGATCTTCAAGATCATTTAGTCCAAACATCAACCCAGCACTGCCATAATTATCCCTAAACCATATGCCCAAGTGCCACATCCGGACACCTCTTGAACACTTCCAGAGACAGTGACTACACCCCCACCCTGGGCAACTTATCCCAATGTCTGACTTCACATTCTGGGGAAAAAACCTTCATAATACCTAACCTGAACTTTCTCTGGTGCAACTCAAGACCATTTTTTCTCATCCCTTTGCTTGAGACATGGCAGAAGAGACCAATCCCAAAACCTCACTCCACCCTCCTGTCAGATAGCTGTAGAAAGCAATGAGGTCCTCCCTGAATATCCTGTTCTCCAGCCTAAACACCCCCAGCGCCGCTAGCTAGCTAGCACTCAGACTTGTGGTCCAGACCCTTCCCCAGCTCTGTTGCCCCTCTCTGGACACATTCCAGCACCTCAATGTGTTTTTAGAAATGCGGGGCCCAAAACTGAACACAGCACTCAAGGTGAGGCCTTACCCCACAGAATACCTTCCCTCTTAGTATTTCAAATACTATCCAGCTTAAAAGCTCTGTTGGACACAAACAGAGTTGATGCTTCATAGTAGATTCATATTTAAAAAACCAAAATGCTGTGAATAGTGACCACTTGAGAATCCCAGATATTGAGACTTCATTGTCTGAAGAAAGTCCCAGCCTTTAAACTCCTTTAGTACCTCGTATTTTTTACCATGACTCAGGAATTAGCACAAAATATGTGAAGGTACAGCAAATCAAAAAAATTCAAAATTAGAACAGGTTGTTCACACAGAGATTGTTTTGAATTTTGTGTGATGTCTATACCTTAGCTCTAATGAATTTACTGCATGACACCATGAAGAATAAATTATTTTATGCAACAACAGCAGACAAGAATACAGACAGGCTGAAACACTTATAAAACAAAAGCACCTGTTTCCTAGTACCTGTAGTAGCAGAGGGCAGGACTTCCAGTCCACTATGAGACATTCATTTAAACGCTCTGCAGCCTCAAGTTCCCATGACAGATCCTACCCTTTAATAAAATCAAGTTATTCCTTTTAAATGTTATTGGCATTTTATGGGCTGTTAAAAGGAACAGAGCTCAGAATGTTTATATTGCTGAGTCTCCCTGATTGTGTCCCATTCTGATAACCACCTGCCTGATGAAGCTTTGATTGGGGATGCATCTTCTGCAAATAATTCAATAGGAAACAAACATGTTACTGTTGTATTAAAAGCAGAATGTGTACTGGGACCTAAGATTATTGGTCAGTGCAGGAATTTCCAGGCATCTGGTCTGTAGCTCATATTGCACACAGTGAATTATATCCCAGTAATTGAGAATGATGAATGATTTGACCCTCTTAAATATATAATGAGGGAAAAAACAGCACAGTTAGAGCCAAGATTTAGGCAATTTTAGCCTCCAGGAAAAAAAGAGTTGTAACCCAACACCACCTACAAATCTCAGTGGGTACTTTGGTGAGGTAGTATGTCATGTACCTTGAGTAATACATCTTGCATTGTGGGCAAGAAGAAACAATAATATTGATCTTATACACCACGAAAAACCATATGTAATGTTAAAGAATTTAGAGGTTTACACAATAAGGTTAAAAAACCCACTTAATCTACTGCTTGGGGACTTTTCTTTTTTCTGCACAGCATTTTTATAAATTCCTATAAAAGGCAGAGATATTAAAAGAAGTGTTACAAAAGACTGCTAAATTAGTCTGATACAATTTAATATCACAATGGCAAGATATTGCCTTTTCCTGCAAATATCTCTGTAGTCCTATGGTGACTTTACAAAAATATACAGTCAGCAGCATATCCTGACGTTAAAAAGCAGGATAATTAGTAATTTCATGCTGGCATTTCACACTG
This sequence comes from Corvus hawaiiensis, assembly GCF_020740725.1. Lineage (NCBI taxonomy): Eukaryota > Metazoa > Chordata > Aves > Passeriformes > Corvidae > Corvus > Corvus hawaiiensis. The sequence continues at coordinate 7,703,154 of NC_063220.1, forward strand.
AGATATCATGCTGTTGTAAGAGACCGTCTGAGACCAACCTCCCATTCACAAAGATCCCGGAGTCAGAGGTCAGCTCACTTCTGTTGTGGTTTGTCTTTCTTCCCAGCTGGCCACCCTCCGTCCTGCTGCACCGAGTGGAAACAGCAAAATGCAGAACCTCGTGGGAGACTTTGTGAAAAACTGTTTATAAAGCAGCAGAGTTCAGCACATGGATGACAAGGCAGCTTGTAGAACTTGGGGGCATTGGCCTTGGTTTATTTTTTTGCAACACCAGATAAAAAGAGGGAAGAGGAGTGAAAAGTTCATATACAGTCCTAAAATTTTTATTTAAAAATACCATGCAATATTGTTCGGGTAATTTGGTTTGTATGGCAAGGGAATGAAGTGGAAAGCAGAGAAATGGTGAACTGATAAAAAGAAGACAGCTAAAAGTGAAAAGATTTTTAAGATTATTAAGGTGAAATCCCCCTGGTACTCTTGCTTCTTTTACCTATTTTGCTTATTTTGGGTAACCAGTGTCTAAAAGCAGTTTCTGGTGAGTTTAACTAGTCATTACAGAAATTCACATGTCTCTTTTGTTGGTGGCTCAGAGATGTGCATGCTTAGCACTGAAGAAGACGAGCATGTGAACAGTCTGCCTCTCTGTTCTGGCACAAGGACTGGATTTAAATATGAATGGGCAGATCTCCTGCAGCTGACAGAAGTGCCCACTCACTCCACTGCCGCGGAGATGTTACCACCAGCTCCAGGGTCCCATTTTTCAGAGCAGCAATTCAGAAAATGCATATTTATAACATTTTAACAGCCGAACGAGTTAAAGCACAAAACGCTTGAATTACAGAGGAAGCAGCAGACATCAGTGGGCAGCGCCTTAATTTGATGCATCTGTATTGTGTTTTGGGCTCCATTGTCGGGCTCCATCCTGCTCCATGGCAGATGCAGTGTGCTCTGAAATCCCTATATTTGTGCTCTGAAAGGCAGCAGCTGCTTCCCATCTTCCCCAGCATCCGAAGAGAGTTTTACGTTCCGAGCACTCAGAAGCCAAGAACACACATCTCTGATAGTGGCTGAGGGGGAGAGGATTTCTCTGCTGCTCAGCTAAACTGCTCCTCAAATGACTTGTGAGGATTTGCTAAGGAGATACACTATGCTGCTAAACACATACTCCAACAGCAAGAGGCAGCACAAAAATTTAGCAATATTTCTAAAGGCTGTGCTAGATTGGAGAAATATGGTATAGCACATCCATATTTTCAGCACTGGGAGCTAATTTCCACAACCAGAATGACTTATCTTCTGGAGCATTTTCTGTTATGCTAGTAAATACAAAACAAAACAACAGAAAAAAAGCCATCTTCTCTAACCTGTTCTTACTCAACAAGCTCTTGTCCATTGTTATGGTGAGCTTTTTCTTGTAATTTCTGATTTGTAGTTGATTTACCTTTTTTTCATAGAACATTTTACCCAAGTCTTTTGAAAGACACAGCTATGAATGGAACAAAGATACATCTCACTTTTCACTTTCTAGATGAGGCAATTTTTCCTTCTGATCTTGAACCTTTGTGTCAATACGTTTCTTATTTATCCATTAATCAATTTCCCACACAAATACCTGAGTTCTTTCTTCCCAGCTACCCCTGACACACATCTGTAAAACATATTGAGTATCTTCTGTAAACTCATCTCCATTTCCCAAAACTGCTCCTTGCAATGATTATAGAAAAATGGGGAAAACCATGGCTTGAAAAGAGAGAGGAAAAATGAAACAAGTATTTGGAACAAAGGTATGCATTTATGTACTAGAATGCACCATTTTTCCTTTTGTTTCCTCTGCTTTTTTAGAACATGCATGTTTATTTGTTGCTATACAGAACCTGGTACCATGGGACTTTCAAAGAACAAGTGTGATACTTGTCTACGAGCACAAGGCAAACAATGTTGATGACTGATTAAAACAAAACCGTTTACTGTAAATGCTGCATTTACATTCCTGGTCCCAAATCTGACATCTGCCAGTGTTGAACTTAACCCTCTTAGAAACCAGCTCTCCTAAAATGTTATTTACCAAAGTTAACGTAATATCCAAATATTATGACTATTACTATGCTTTCATCACATTATTTTGTCTTTTATAAAAACACCCTGATATAAACACAAAAGCAATATTGTCTAGATGTGAGAAAAGGAAGTCAGATGCCAACAAACACCACCAAACAAAAGCCTAAACAAAACCAACCACCTGGTAATTTACCCATTTGTGCATTTTACCCAGAAGATTTTGTAATTCATAAATGAATGAGAAGCTACCAGAGTTCTATTTCTAAAGGCTTTTATGCTAATTGAGTTTGCTCTAAACATTTTCATATATCACATCAAGTATTCAATGAGGTGCCAAAGCACTTTGTTAACAAACTTATTTCCCAGATGTGGCTAAAGCAGGGACAGAAGGCTTGGATGTTCTAACATACCTAACAATTCAATTACAGTTATCTTATGGTGCCATCACATATTTTTCTTCAACAATCAAACAACCTCAGTTGGAAACTCCAAGCAATAACACAAATAAAGGACCATCTGGCAAGAATAATTAAGGAAGGCTGGAAATAAAACATTAATTAGTTGTGTAGTCCAAATGACCTTCAAAGGCCTTATTATGAAATTATACCCAAAACAGATAATCATTTATTTCATGTTACAGTTATATTTAACTAAGCATGAATAAATAATAATATCATTTTAGGATGCTATTACTCTGTTATTGACTCAAACTGATTTTGAAATTGTCTTATTTTTCTATAACAATAAAATCAGAATGGAAAACAACCTACATCAGTTTAGAAGAGCAGCCTTGGTTTTCCCCATTTCATATCAATGAGACGGATAAATCACATCTGCCTCAAAATTTACATAGGAAAGGGATAGAATGGTTTGCCAGAAAAATATGCAGGAAGCTAATGGCTTTTAAATAATTTACTTTTTTTTTTCCCCCCTCAATTTTGGAATGAAAAGAATGGAAGTTTACAACTACTTTCTTTTTGATCTATGAAATTAAATGAAATGCAAAATACTGAGGCTTCTTAAAATCTTCTCTGGACAGAAAGATACATAGCTATCACAAACTCAGGGAAGATACCTTCTCATAGCCTTCAAAATCTTTGCTACTTTTACTGATAAGTTAGTTGCAACTAAAAGAAATCAGCATTTTTCAATGTAATCTGCAGATAGGTAATGGTGGTCTTCACGATCCTCAAAGCAATACAGTGTGGAAAAGAATCTTTGAAAAAAAATAACCAAGTTGTTGGGGAAAAAAAAAAAAGAAATAAGTGCTCAGTACTTCCTCTAGTTTTGTACCTTATCCAAACTGCACTTAAAATGTGTGTATGAATTATTAACAAAGTTGCATCTGTATATTTTCTGGGTTTGTTCTTTTAGTTGCAAATTATTGGAAAAATATGCTAAGGCAATGGATTTTAAAGAGGACTATAATTAAGATACATTAATTACTTTATTTTATTATTGTACAGGATTGCCATCCAGCCAATAAGAATAGAGTCTTCATTATTTGGTGGAGTCACCTTCTCCCTATCCCCAGGCTACAGGGCACCAAGCAACTGAATGGATTATCTTGGAGCACAGCCAAGAGCACGTCCTTTAGTTACAAGCCAGACAATGACAAAGCTCCTGAAAAGTCTCAGGCATCATCTGGATAAGCAGGCACAGGAGACAAAATCATCCTTTGGGAATCTGAAGACCAGATTCTGAAGACCCATTACTGACAAAAAAACTACGGGAGTCCCCAGTGCCACCCAAGGCCAAGGAAAGCCGGATGAATTTTCATTGTTACATTGCTGTTTCCACTACTGAGCTGTGCCTAACACAGCACGTTGTTCACTACACCACTTGGTACACAGAGTTAAAGTGCCCTTCTCATGCTGGTATTCAACATCTTCAGTTTGATCAGAAAGAACTTTAACATCTTTAAGTAGCCTAGAAGTACATTCTTTTACCCTAAAATGTCTTTCTCTGCTGTCACCACTACGTAAGGAATGCAAAGGGAACGTAGTGGTCAAACATGATACCAATAAAATTAAAACATACTTAAGTTTTTATGCAAAAGATAATGGTTCAGCAAAATGCTAAATATTTCACAACTGCCACTCAGTTCTGTCAGAACAATATGAACTAGCAAACCAAAGCTTGATGACTGGATCTAAAAATATGATATGGCTAAGGATTCCTCAGCATGGGGCAGTAACTCCATTGGGTTTAAGGGTACTCAATTGTAAGATTTTCTACATACTATTTTCTTACTAATCAGTGGTCAATTAAATTCACTGTTCCAGGATGATTTCTAGGAGCTCTAAATGACTAAGCTTAACTTCTAGGACAGTGGAAGCCAATCTAAATCCAAACACATGTATTGCTAAGCCTTTGAACCATCTTGTTAATAGGTCACTGCTTAATATAGTGGATTAAACATATGCACTGCTATAGGAGCTAAAAAACTGCTTTTGTGCTGCATGAAATGGAAAAATCTGTCTAGGTGAAGTCCTCAGAGCACAGCAATGATCATTTGCCAAAAATAATAAAAATTGATGGTAATTACAGCATACCACGCATCAAAAAATTGGAATTGTTAAATATGCTTTAATAGCTGAATTGTTCCAATAAAAAGTACAAAGGGGTTTTACGTATAACTTTTCCCCGACAAAACAGCTATTAAGCATTTTTCACACCCTCACTTCACATCTACATTTCAGGTGTCATTAACAGTGACCTAGTAACAGGAAAACACTAAATGGCATTTTTCAGAGCTGACAGTACAGTGGAAATGAGAGAAGCAGAGTTTTCCCCCTCTCTCTGCCCAGATTGAACCTGTGAACTGCAGTGTGGTATGAACAGCCCAGACCTTCTTTTCTCCAGCTCTAACTGGAATGTTAGCTCTCATTTTTGTGTAGTAGTTTGAGATATTTGATTGAAAAGTGACGCATACAAAATTCTTATTTTTTCTTAATCTCGATATGATCTTGTAACTCTCTTGGGAAAAAAAAAATCCTCTTTTGTATGACAACTATATACACATAGATGCAGATCTAGGCACACAGTACACTGATATTACAATTATGTATGGTACAAGATCAGGTGTTTTATGTCAATTTTCTGTCAAGAGAATTTCTGTCAACTTACATCACCAATGCTCCCTTTTTAAGCATATCTCTCCTTTTCTTCTTACCCATGAAGAATGAGAGGAAATCCAAAATGAAACCAAAAAGTATTGGAAATTGTCCCTCTATTTACTAATAATATTAAAGACACGGATTTTTCTTAAAATTCTGGAATTAAAATTCTGCAAATATTTCCATAGTACTTTGATTTTGAGAGACTGATGTCCAGAAAAATTTCTCAAGTGGCAGCTATTTCAATGTTCTTAAATATTTTAATATTCTAAAATGGGATTTCTGCATCTCTTCTTCAGTAAGAACACAAATGGAGGTATCAGTAAAGTAACTCACAGAATAACATTAGGCAAATATATCAAGCTAGTCCCAAAATAGGCCTATAAAATACTGTAATTGAACTGGAATGGTTGTATTTTAAATTAACAAAATTAATATTATTTCCTACTACTCCAACATAATATTTATAGCTCATACTGTCACAGAATTTCTCACTTTTCTAATTTTTTATGTTAGAAAGTCACAGAGGTGAAAATGGGACTCTTTCACTCACATCCTAAAGGTTTTAAATTTTCTTTAGAAATAGAAATTTGAAGAATTAGAAAAAAAAGAGAAAGATATTCTCATAATGGAAAATACTATAATTCTATATTATATCCACCCAGAAAAATCAAGACTTTTATAGTTTGAAACCATCATGCATCCATAATGGTATCAAAATATCCAAGAGGAATTAAATATGCAGACCACAGCTAGAACATACTGAGAAATTTTAAAAAATTAACTCATGGGCAGATGCTTAAACAGAACACAGTCCAAAAACAAATCGTTTGGGCCAGGTCCCTGTTAACTGTAAGTATTCTAATTACTGAGACAGATGATGTTTCAAATGAATGTAAGCCACTTTGGCTGAGGTACAATTCCTAAATGTTGCAAAATTTTATTTTTGCTTTTTACATTTACAACAAACAGTCACCACTAAAGAAAATTCTACCAGAAGCAAAATATTAAGTAAAGGATTCCTACTGGAGGAAGAATAGCACATGCTTTGTGGTTCTGTACCTGGAGCATTGGTCTCCAGTTTGGGACCAAAAAGCAAGGTTGTTCTTAGTATCCCATCACTTTTTTCTGTCTCTCTCTCAGTTTTTTGGTTTGGTTTTTATTTTCTGGCCAAATAATTTACCATAGCAAGGAACCACAAGAGCTACGTTGCTGTCGACAAGTAAATAGCACAGCCAAATCCAGAGGGTCAGCTGGGATTCCAGGTGGGCCCTCATACAGCCCTACAGTCCAGAACAACTGGTTTTGATCCCAGAGGGAAGAACCTGCTGCTACTCATGGCCTTGTGTTTTCACAAAAGCTGCAGGGTTCTTCTTCCTCGCCAGAATCGCTCTGGTTCTCTATTCCAGTAAGGCAGTAAAACATTCCTCACCCACAGACACTGTATTAATTTAGCTGCTTAGACAATCAACAGGAACAGACCCTCTGGGCACCAGGGAAATGTATTCTTCTGCTACAGGTGGGCAGACAACACAGACTTCACTTTAAAATGAATATGTAATCTGGGAAATACTGGCCACAACAGAAGTGCTGGCATAGTAACTACACATACACACATTTTACACATGGTCACTAATTTTGTCTTTTCCCACTGAGACCAAACTGCAGATATATATAGGTGTCAACAGTAGCAAGAGAAACAAACCACTGTCGTGGCTATTATGAGAAGATGCCATGATCCCCCTCTGGAATGTCATCTGTCAGTCCACTAACTTCATTGAAATCCATTCTTGATGAAGTTACAGTTTCCTGCAATCTTGGGTATCAGGTTTAGCCCTCTTTTAACTTTTGAGTCCTAACACAATGCTTGTGTTCAAACAAAACTTCTTAAAATGCTCTATAAGCCTTTTAGAAGTAGTTTAAATAATAGTATTTTATATGGGGGTGAAAATCAAGGAAAGAAAATTACTATTCAGCAAGAAAAATTAATAGCTGGCACATTACCAGAAAGCCCACTGCAGGGTCTGTGCAAGGTGATTTGGCAAGATTATTCCCTCTGGCTGGAAGAGTTGATGGCCTTTCTCTCATTAATGAAGGCACACGGATGGTGTGACACCTTTCAAAGAATTCTGTACTGAGAGAAATCTGCATGTCAATAAACCACCCCAAAATTTCACTCTTCAGTCTTCATATTGTCCCCTCTGTGGGATTTTATAGAGCAGAGTAGCAGCCAAGTTCTTCTCTACTTCATCTCATTTCCTATTGGGATTAAATAATTTACTCTAATGCTTTATTTTGATTTTCAAGTGTCAGCCTGAAATGGGCTCAGCCCTCTAAAACTAGATGAGTCCACAAGCAATAAAATAGATCAATCATATCACAACCTGCAAATGTCATTCAGCTTTCTACATTATTTGTCTGCATCAGAATTTGATACTTTCTACTCTCATAACACAAGCAGCAATTGCTTCATAAACTGGAAATACAAGATATTTTGCTAATTTTGCAAAAAAATTATCAAAGCTGATATGTGTACTTGATTGAAGTGATGGATAGTCATTGTATGCAAAGATAATTCTGCTACTCTGCAAATACATTTAGTTAATTGTGGCATTTTTGGTAAGTTACTTTCACAAATGAAAGTTTAAAAAATTACATTAAAAAGTAAGCACTCAACTATTTTCCTGCATAATGTAGAGATCTCATACAGTCTGAATTGCCAGTCTCTAACTACTTTTCCCAATGTAAAATGGTGTATGATCACTTGATTTTTCTTATTGCAAGGAAATATACTTATTTTTATTCCCCATAATCTTACCAAATGTTAATTGTTATGTTGAAAATTTTCCACATTTAACATTTAAAAAAGATTTTTTTTTTCCAAGAGTGCATACACTTCAGATAAAATATATTCTTTTTTCCAAAGAATTATAAATACACATTTTACCCTCACTTTAGAAACAATCTATTTTTTATAGTCAAAAAGGATCCTGTACTTAAATACTTTAAACTAGAAATTTGGCAAGGACGATATTATGACTTTTGCTTTTTCCTGAGAAAAAAGGCAAAATCTGTGATCAGGTTATAAAAGACTATCTTAACACAAATACAAAGGACCTGAGTTATGCAGGAGCTTGAGCAACCTACATTCAATACTTAGCTTTGGAACAAGGTTCCTTGAGTCTTTTGAGGTCTTACAACATACAGGTCTACATTAAACTCTCTCTTTAGCACCTGTGCTCAGCAGTACAACAGTGGCAGAGTGCCACGAGTCTTTCATGCTGTGATGACTCCTCTCTAATTGTAGATTATTTCACAAAACAAAATGGTGGCTACTTCACTTGTCTGTTATAAATCCTACTTTCTTTTCTCTTTCACACAACTTTCTTTCCAGGCAGGTGTGCCAAGAGACTCTCAAAACTCTATCCAGGAGATAATACATAATCTTACAGAAATCTTAATACATATCCCTCTTGCCTTTCTTACTGCATTGCTGTAATATTCCTTTACTAAGAGATTCTGATTTTCTTTGCTTCTATTAAAACTACACATCGCTAGGCAGACTGAAATTTGCACTTTTGGAGTGCACAATACTTGAGGAAGATCAAGACCAGGGTAGCAGACATTTCCCTCAGATAAGATCAATATCAAGAACCCTCTGGAGCCCTGGCAGCATTCTAAAGTGTGTCTGTTAATGGTTGCCAAGAAAAGTATGAGGGGAGCATTCTCTTGGAGAATAAATTCAGTGCAGCTTATGACTCACTCTCCTGGTATATAAGCGTATTTTGCCCTCTCTCAGCCAGAGCCAAAATCAACACCAACAAAAAGGTAGGGAAAAACTGAGAATGTGTGATAAGTGTCTAAGGGTGGAAAGCAGGGGAAAAATCTGTCCTGTAAAATACTCTTCCCAAATACCACATTTTATTATGAATGTAATTACTTATACTCTATAATACCTTTCTGTCAGAAAAATTACATCAACATTTTAGAATTCACAGTTTTACCTGATTTATGCAAATACATATGCCTGATTTTGATAACTTAATGAACTCATTCTAACAGCTGAAGAGCTGCTGTCATTTCATCTGAACTTACTGAATTTTAAATAATTATTTTTAATGCAATGAATTTTATTTTATAGCTTTGCAATGTAATTCAATTCAAACATATCCTGAGGTTTCAGAGTGATTACAGCACAACCCATCATATCCAACAGTCCCAAAGAGGGCAGAGAGAACAAACTCCTCCTAGTAAAATGTTTCCCCAGCATCCCATATTTTGTCAAAGTAAACTCACATGATTAATCTGACTAGTGCAGAACAGATATTTAAATCCAACTCATTCTGAGTTTTCATTCCCACAAACAGCAGTGCCAACACATCCAGTGCTCTCTCTTAGCTCTAAGAACCTATTTATCTTTTACAGTGCAGTGGTAAAATGCTAATGATAATGAGTCAGATCCTCCTTGGTGTAAACCATAGATGTCTTTCTGTTAACTTAGAATCCTGCAGAGTTTCTACTTGGAAAGCATTTTCATTGCTTGTTAATGCTGGCAGAATTCAAAATGTGGTGATTTGATGAAACAGCTGTTTTCATGATTAACAGAAATTAAATTACTTATAGTGTATGTTAGCCTACAAAGGGACACTTGTGAAGAAATTTGAGTGGTAATTCACATGAAGTAAGTCACTCTTACAGCAGACATCCCACGTCAATTATCATAAATTCAAAATACTGTGTAGCTTCTCAAGGTATCACACCCAGCTCACCATGAAACAGTGAAGCAGAGAACATTTCCTCAAATCAGCTGTTTAGAAATGTGTTTCTAAAATTTAGTTAAAATTGGTCCCAGGGGAGCACTTTCTGGATACTCAGGTGATATTCAGCTGAAGTTCATTATCTTTCATGTTAGCTTCCCTTCACTATTAATTGAAGGGCCAACCATTACAAAAATGCTTGCTAGTGAACTACTTTTTAGCCGCTTTTCTCACAACCACCCAACAGTTTGCCCCTAATATAGCCTAAATTACAAAACACAAAATTCACAAAGTTACATAGACTTCCTAGGAAAAAAGGGTCTTAAAGAAAATGTTGACTGCAGAAAGCACAGAAGTTGCCTTGGAAGTAAGATAAATTAAATACCTTCATTTCCATCTCCCCACCTCATGTCATTTACATGTAAACAGACGGCAGCAAGCCAAGAACAATTTTTTTTCCCCCACTTACTGTACAGTCTTGCAGATGAACAACAATCACCACTATCCCCGCCACCTTCACAGACCACACATATACCATTGCACAAACACTTCATGGAACACCCTTGCAGCTGTCGAGCTTCTCATGGGGATATGTGAGGTTGGTCAGTACCACCACAGTTTAAAGAAGTCTCCCCTCAGCACAACAACCAGCTGCTATCCAGGGTCATCTTGAGGATTTACTAAGTTGGGTGGAATAAAAAAATAGTGACAAAATGAAAACCAGTAACCACTTACTTTTTCCAGACGTGGTGAAAGCCAACTCAGCCAACTGACCCCTTTTTGCCAAAGACAGTTAACCCTAGTTTAGCCTCACTTATTTAATAAGTGCTTTTTTGCAAGCCTAGGTGATTCTGATTGAAATGGGCTAAGTGTGCCCTGGCAACCCATTCAGCACAGCTGGGAGCAGGATAACCCCCAGCAGATGGCAATGAGGAGCAGCTGGACTTTGAAACAGGATTATAACCTTTCCACCGGCACAGCTGAACAAGAAAGAACAGATACATTTCCATCCAAAAGACAGACCATCATCCTTAAATAAAGAATCAGTACTGTGTGCATTCCTGATGTGGACATCTGATTCTCACTCAGCCACTCAGTCCGATTTTCTAAAATAAGATCAAAAATTCAACCTAAACTTCTGTCTATTACACCTTCCAGGCATACCTATAATGTCAACCAAGTAATATTTTAATTGTTCCATGTCTTAAAATTCAAGCACATATTGTATGTACCTGAGTGAAATTTAAAGTATTGACAAATAACATTTATTTTGCTTCCTTCACCACAGATGTGAACTGGAAGCTTTCAAGCATACAGCATTGAGTGTAGAACACTATAATTAAGAACTATATATTAGAAACAATTTTTTTTGTGATCTCATATTAGTTCTCTTTCTTGTGTTACTCAGTTTGTATTAGTCTGCTTATTTAACAAGTCAATCTCATGGACAATTAAACAATACTCACAGAGGTATACGAATGTCCAACCCAATCAGTTCCACCTTATTAAACTCTTCTTTCATTGTTTTGTTGCATCCTGAATTACACAGTCAATACGGTCTCCTCAATAGGGCTACACTTCTGAACACATTTTAGAAATACAATCTCAAATTTGATAGATTTTGCTATCAGAATAAACTGCAGCTGCTCTTTTAAGTGTAAAACAAGATTTTTAGTTGGTTTTTTTTTTCCAAGAATTTCCACCGTCTTAGCTTATTTCATTTCTGCAGTGATTTAAAAATTGCAGCAATAGAGATCTTGAAATCATTGCTGTCACTTCAGAGTTATCGGAGTTTATGGTAAAATACAAACTCACAGTCTTTGTAGCATCAGCTACTATGGCAAAGTTATTTACTGCACTATATGGAGGCACTAATCTTGTTTTCCATATTCCTATTGAAAGCTGGTGACATTCACTGTCTTCCCAATCACCATGGCATGACATGCAAGTCAGTCTGAAAACCATGTCACAACACCTCAACAGCAACATAAACATTGATTCTTTCCAAAGGTAACAGCAGACAGAGACTAGAGAAGAAAACTTTTACTTTCCTTAGAAAAGCCATAATTTCTTTTAGTTACTGTCATTTCTATGGCAGAGACAGACACTCTCTTATTATATATTTATTTTGGCATACAACATTTCTTTTCTGAATTATGAATCTCAGAATGAACTACATATATCTGGGAATATGGCCATCACAACTGAATAGGTTAAAACCCAAGGACCTACAAAGCTACTTTCTCTTTATGGGTGAAGGGTTGTTTTTCTAAATTAAAATGAAACCTATACCTAATCTTCTGATGTTCCTTATTTTGGGGAAAATCACCTGAATTTCTAGAATAAGAAACACACAGCACAAAACCAAATTAAATTCTTTATAACCTATTCTACATTCCTCTCATTTTGTGCAGTAGATGAGTGATCTGAAATTTGTCAAAGGAAAGGGATAACTCTCATATTTTGTTATAGCAGCATACATCAGTGACAGGTCATGCGTTTTTGCAGTGAAGACCTTTAAGTGATACTAAATGAAACTATTATATACATACCATATTTCAAGTGACTGCCAACATTAATGCATTGTTTCAGTAATAACCATGAATCTACAGTGACATATTTGGGCTATTTCTGTGTGCGGTTATAATAAACTTTTGTCCAAGAGCATTTAAGTCTGTAGTTCTCATTATCATTGTTGTGTGACCTAGAAGGGTCCTTGGCAATCAAAATTCTGACATAGAAGTTCACAGTTCAAATCTGCCTTTCAAGTTGTCCCTTGAGACTCCTTGTACTGATCCCAAGCCTTTTCTGACGGCTGTGTTGAGGTTCCCTGATTATAAATTCCTATCTTCTAATCTTTTCATAGAAAAGGGCAGCTGCAAGTAATGGCAAGTTAATTGCAGCATATGACACAAATTCAAATAAATGCTTTACAAGATTTGCAATCTATGCTTAAAAAAACCAACTCAGTGGCAATAATTTCAGTGTAACTCTCCAAGTGCTGAAGGGGTCTAAGTGTTTATAAACACTGCAGAAGGAGAAAAAATTAAAATACATTTTATGGGATATAGGTCTCAGTAACTGTCATTGCATGATGGGGTTTATGCTACAGCAGTGAAAATTGTTCCACGCACAACCTGGCAGCCAATACATAGTTCACTCATGGAAGGAGACCAACTCAAGCTAATGACAACCTACTGCTAATATATTCCAAAATTTTCCTTAGCCATGGGACTGAAAAGGTTTGTGATGTTTGAAGCAAAATAGGTTATAGTGTGCTACAATAAGGCAGAAAAACAGAAAAATACCTGCCTGTATTTATTAGAAACATAAGAGAAGATATACAAACTGACTGTAGTTATTTGCACTTGCAATTATTTTCAAGTAAGCTATGACAACTGTGATAGAGACCTGTCAGCTGCTGTCCCACCTCATGGTCAGACACTTCAGATCTCATAAACTATGAAAATGCAAGAAAAGATCCGTGTGTGCAGAAAAGAAGAACGATGCACACTTTCGGAGGAGGTGACATTTCAACGCCTGTAGAAGGACCAAACCAATGGCCCACCAAGGAGCCATTAGGATGATCCAGTCTGACTTGATCCGTAACTTACCTTAAAGAATTGCCCCCAGTAGTTTATGCATCAACCACACAACATTTATTTAGTGATAGAGAATCCCTGAAACCTTTGAGAAATTCCATTTCTCTTTATAGGATCTTGCTATACCATTTCCTGCTACATTAAAGAACTCAGAGCTAGCAATTTTCTCCCTAAAGATCAGATAAACTTTAACCAGCTCACCTTAACCTTCATTCTGCCAACTACATTGAGATCTTCAGCCTCTGTATAAGCACTTTTTTAAACCTCAGACAAATTTGTCTCTCTTCTGTTGATCCCTTTACAATTATCCAGCCAGAGATATTTCAGATAAATATTTAAGGAAAGGAGCAGACATGATAAATTGATTAATGGATTGGAACTAAAGTAATTTTTAAGAACATATCCTATGGATGCATTCTCTCAATTATTGCAAGCTTTACGGTAGGACTTTAAGTTTCAGGCCTAATATTACACACCTTCAGTTCATACCTTTATAGCTCTTTATGTTTTTCTGTCTTAATGTTAAAAAGCAAAATGAATAATGGACATTGGGCTGCTTTTCAATAAACAAGACAAATGCTGAGGATAAGGGTTAAGTTTTAAGGGCTTAAAGCAGTTTAGTTCTTCGTCAAAATGTACACCTGCAACCAATTTTTGTAATCTCTGTAGCATATTTTAAGTTATTCACAAACTTCTGATAGCAATATCAATTGGTGTGTAGGTGAACTAACCTGCATTACAGCCAAAAGCAAAAGAACACCAAAATCACCCTGTCTTACGACCTTTTCATAAGGCCTTTCAACGGCATCCAGGCTTCTGTCTGTTACATAAGAAAGAAATAGATACTATTTTTTCACTCAAATCTGTGAAGGGAGCCTTTGCTGAGAGCTGAAGTTCTGGTCTCCTACACATCATTGCCCTGGAGGTTAAAGTGATATAAGAGGAGTCAAAACCTGTAGTGAGTAAGGGCACATTTCCCTTCTCCTGTCCTGTGTGAGTGCCCAGAAAGCAAACTGACCAAACTGGCTGCTGGCTTTATGAGTCTCAGATAAGCTCTTTTTAAACTAGCAAATGTAGTAGACTATACAGCATGTTTCAGTTTGGCCTTACTTCTCTTTTATACTCAGTACAGTTAAAAAAACAAAAACCCAAACAGGCAACAACAACAACTAAGAAAGAAGCAAAAACCCACAAACAAACTAATCCCAAAACCACACAGACAAAAAACCCTCAAACAAACAAAAAACCCAAACCAAACAAGTAAACCCTACCCCAAAATACAACAGGAAAATATCATGATGTTTTCCTCTAAAATCTTGCAATATAAGACAGGAGGAGAGAGTTGATGACTAAAACCATCAGGAGGGTCACACCTCCTCACTGCCCCAGAAGTGCCATGAATTTTAACACTTGGCAGTGAGTAGGATGCACAATAGCAGACAGTCTACTCAGAGGATCTCAGCCACCTCAGCACCATTGCACCAGGGCATCTGCTACACTGATTCGTTTGCAGGTTTGGAGACATGTTACCCAGGAGCTTGATGAAGAGCTTGTCAAAGATGTGTACTCTTCAGAAAATGCATAAAACTTTTTCACTCTTATCATCATTTAAATGTATTTTTTTCATAACAACTTTCAGATTTTCAAAACTCCCTTCTACTCAGAACTGTTCCGTGTGAAGGAATTTTTCTATTGTGTGATTTACACAGCATTTTTTATAAAAGAAAATGTTGCTCAACTTCGCTGAGTTGTAGATCTTTAGCAGAAAATTGAGATATTTTTATGTATTTGTTTGGATGAAAGAAATAACTAAAGAGAAGCCCTTTGAAGGATCTGAACACCTCAATATGCCACTAGTAATGCAATTAGTCATACCTCCTTTATGGCCCTATGATTTCAAGGGAACAGTGTAGGAGAAAGAAAGGTTCAGGACAATAGTGCAGCAACAGAACATCTGTAAATTAGCAAGTATTTTTATTAGATAATTAGCAACTGGAAAAGTAGCACATGCAAATATTCTAATGGAATAACTCCCACTAGCATGCATTTAAATGGCATTCACAAAATAAGCCAAGAGCACCTGAGGTGTTAAAGCCTTAAAACTGCATATTTTAGCGAAATGGAAGAATAAAGCTAATGAGTTAGGTGTATGTTATTCTTATATGCTTATAATAATCCCTTAGCTAGCAAGTTTTAATTTTTTTTCAAAGTGTTATAAAAATTACCATAGTAAGTATTAGTCAGAGGTACCCTTTCAGTTATATCTTCAAATACCAGCAGGACTAATCCTCAGGTAAAATAGCAAAAGCTTATTGCTATCGTATTTCATTTCAAAGGATTTGAGCAAGGAAATAATTTCAGATGATTAAATCAGTTCATTTTGAAAGAAAGTGCATGGAAAAATTGCACTTGTTACAAAAGTTTGTTGCATTTCTCATAAAGACCCGGGAATCTTTCCATAAAATTATAGGCATGTTAAAGAAATTGGCCTTGAGTTCTAGAACTCAGCAATTAATAAGTGAGTTGTTGAGCACCACAGATCAGTTTCTTTGTACTGACCTTGAGCAAGGAGTCATTGTGAAGTATCATCACTGCATTTATACCGTGAGTAGTGTAGGAAGACTGTGTCCCTCACACTTCATCATGCATCACTGAACTGTAACAAACTCTGACAGGTAGAGAGTGTATCTCTAAATATTGTGACACTCTGCTAGTGACAGCTGGAAAAGAAAAGCTGGACACAATCACAGTTCTCACATTTACTGGAAAAGATGAGCTGCCATCCATGGCAAACACATTTCAGGAAATGCTAACGAATAAATTTTTAAAAAAAATTTAAATGTCTCATTTCCTGACATTTTAAAATGCAGAAAAGCACCAGTTACAATTGCAGATGCTTTTACTGTCAGCAATTAGTCTTCATGTCTTATGTGTAACATCGTCATAGAAACCACTGCTAAAAAACCAACAAACCCCTAAAAATCTAGGCAATTCAATAACCTTGCTCAATTACAAAACAACTCATGGTAAAGGTCACTTGCCAAAGCAATAATGTTTGCATAATACTTGCATATGAGGATTCAAGCTTGGAATGTCACAGAAATATTCCGAGAGTACACTTCTGGCAAATTGAGTTTGCTCATTAACTATAAGTATTTCTAAAGTAATTTAATTAAATATTCATTTCAAAATGAGAAAATTACATTCAAGTACTGCATCTCATATAGATGACAAGTACACAAAGGAGAACTGCATCTTCCCACCAGTGCTCACTTCAGCTTGCAATTCCTCTTTAATTATTTTGATGAGTGTGCATTTAATTCAAAGCATACAGTGCTGTAAGTTCAATCACTCTGTTCAAATATAAATGCTCTGAGATGTACAGACACCTACTCTTCTGTAGTTCAACAGAAGGACATTTCAGCCATGGTACCCAAAGAAATATTCCAAAATAACTTTAAAATCTTAGACATTATAATTTTACTCACAGCCAACCAGATATGTGCTACACACATCTGTTGAACTCAGTGCTCTCTTAAAAGCTGCTGCTTTACTTGCACGATGAAATATAGAGATTTTTCTTCATAAATAAGAATATTTATTTCTAGAAAGTATTACTAAACCACAGTTTAATTCAGGAAACATAAGTTTTTAATGCAGCTATGTAATAAACCAGCACGCTGGAACAACCCAAATTTTTAATCATTACAAAGTGAGAAATGAGCACTCAAAAGGCTTCTATTTATGCTTTTTAATTATTTTTTTCTAAATACATTTTTGTTTGTATGGAGATACAGTTACAAACAAATTATTCAGAAGTTATAGCAATTATGGGTATGTCTCTGCTGTAGCTGATTTTTGCAGAATCAGAAACAGCTTGGTTTAATAGTATCAGTCAATTCTATTATATTATTAGATTTATTGCTGTTAAATATTTTGATAAAAAAGTTTAATCCCAGGGACTATGACTATGTATATGACCACAAATATTTCTTTTCCATCCTACCTAAAATGTTTTCCCATAATTTATATTATACTAAACATTCTGCCAAAACATTTTATTTGATGCTTCATTCAATTTATTTTACTCAGAACTTTCTCAAAAAATATTCTTCTGGGATACCTTTCCTTATATTTGATGAGATATGTGGGGGGGGAAAAAAAAAAGAAAAATAACTCAACTTTTCAGGTTGTTCCTTTGTTTATTAGGTATTTAAAAGGAGATCCATTTCCTGAAAGTTCCAATTCTGCTTTTTGGTTCTGTACTCAGAGAAGCTGAAGCTAAACTCTTGCAACTCCAATCTGATATACTGATCTTGCCAAGAATGTCAAAACATCACACCTTTGAAGCAAATCAGTTCAATTTTATTAACTTATGAACATTTCCAGCCAGCAGACCAGAATATGTTGACAGCACATTTCATACTATTTGGGGCATGAGGTATTTTTACTTATAGCTATTTAAAATTCTGATCTGGATGCAGGGAAAAGAAATGGGATGCTTCATTTAATGTCTTCAGCAAAAGCAATGTCTAAAGAGATATTTATTAGGAATGCTTCATCTCAAGTTCCCTGCACATCCATAGAATTTCATGGTTTTTTCCTTCCTTTTCCCATTTTTCACTAAACCTTCCATATTCCTTAGAAAATTGAGTTGGGAGAGAATTAGTAATAAAGTAACAGAGAGATAAATAAATCAAGTGTACATTAGAGGTAGCTGACAAAGTCAGTCCTGAACCTTTTCCAAGATCTTTCCTTAAGTTCTTAATGCTAAACTTAAAATTCCTAACACAGCCTTTTCAAAAGTGTTCAGGATCCAACAAGTTGAACAAACAGGGGTAGTTTGAATCGGAAAGAACTGAAGAGTAGAACAGTAAAAGAGTGGGGGAGGATAGGAGGTAAAAATGTGTGTACAGAGACAAGAAGACAAGGAGATAACAATTGGATCTTCACACAATTTACTGTGTCTGTTTTTTCATCTATGATTTATCACTGCCACACCTCTGTCTTCATCTGTAAAGAAAATATGATACCTACCTATTGCTTAAAGAGCTTTCAGATTTTTATGGTTTAAAAGTTCCTGAAGAAAAGTTAACCCCTGAATCGACAATAGACAATTAACTATATGCCACTGTTAAACCCTCTGATTTTCCATTGCTTATTCACCTTCTCTATATGAATTAAGCCCCAAATGAGGCACTTACAAATCACTTTTTGGGGGAATTCATACGAATTCAACAAACAGCAGTAAAACATCAAGAGAGCTGTTTTTTTTCAGATTCTATATGATAAATCTACATGCTTGGCTGCTTGGTGTGTAACAACTTTCTTGGCAATTAGCCACATTCTCCTTAAGCAGATGGAACAGAGGTTAATGACACTTGAAACTGCCATATTAAAGGCATTTTTATGGTGACCACTTGTTTTATTCACTTCAGTGCAGTGGAAAATGGAGTTTGACAGAGATGACAGGTGACCTGAGGTTCACTGGAAAGCTGCAGTTAGTATTGTGTGGTTTTGGTTTTCGTTTCTGAGTGCTTCTTCCACTCAAGAGGTCTTCAGAGAGCATTATGGATCCTAAGTGAATTTAGCTCTCTTTTATGGCAAAAATAAGGTTCTTCTGCTGAGATTTCTCAAAAATTCAACATCCTAATTTAAATACTTAACAGTAGCTTTCTGAGAATTTCTTCACTTCAATTTTTAGCTTTTACATTGAATAAAGATGTAATGCTAATTTTCAAGGTCTATTTCTTGAATTTTGGGGTTGTATTTCACTCCAAGTAGGGGTAAAAAAAAACCAACAAGATTTTTCTTTTGTTTAAGTCTGACCATATATGTGCTACAAACACTTGACTACCACACTTAAAATTCCTATCACTGTGCACTGAAACTTTCTAAAAGGCGAGATCTCTATGGCATTAAAGCTATGCTTGATACTACCCCTATACTTAATGGTCTGTTAGATACCTTTTTATTTCCCTGTTTCAGAGGATTTATAACTTCAGGACACATTCTTTGCTATCTGAAGCTAAGCATATAGGATAGCAATCCAGGAAGAATTTTATTAGGCATATGCTCCAACCTCCCATAAAACAGATTTTAAATAAAGATCTCTTTTTGTGCTTTTATCTAAAAGGAAAGATTAAAAAGAAATTTGTTGGCACCTATCTATAACAATTGTTTTTCACAGTAAAATGATTTTTAATATGAAAAATGACACTGTAGAATACAAAAGAAACAACGTTTTTGTTACAAAGAACTTGGCATGTATTGATCTTTCTTATTACCATTTAATTAAATGTTACAGCCGTGGTGAAAACCACAAAACAGAAATGAAGTTTATCTCATAAATAATTTCTAGATCAAAAGAGGCACAGATATCAAACCAAAGACTTCTCATTGTAGGTGTAATTGTGAATAAATACTTTAGATGGAAGTGTTGCACAAATTTCTATAGGAGCTGAGCAGAAAGGAGTTAGCAAAGCAGAAAGAAGGGGACCCATAAAGTTCCATTTGCATTTTGGCCAAGCACAGTAGCCTAGTTTTGAGGCTCATCCCCTGTAGTCCCCTCCTTCTGTCTTTGACTACAGAAAAGTTTCGGTGCACTGAATTATGTTTGGAGGAAACCACACCAGAAGTCTGTTTCCTGTGTGCAGCTACAATCCCAGTCTCAAGTGTGCAGGTGTCCTGAGCCACCTGAGACTGGTCTTTTGAAAAAACTGAGCTGCGCACAGAAGGAACGCACAGCATGGGAAAGTGGAATAAATCAGCATTTCTAGTTCTTGCTAAAAGAAAAAAATATGTTAATATTCCCAAACAAATATTTAAAAATCCCTTAATTTTATCACCACCATTGGCACAATATATAAACCATTTCTGGGAATGCTGATTTTACCCCACAGATGTAAATTTTTCAAAAGCATTTTAACTTCCTGCAAAGTGAAACCAGGCATCGTTATATAATAGGTAATTTGACTCAAATTACTGTAAACCTCTTTATTATGATGGAAAGAGTAATATTTTTAATGTGTCTGAATAAGAAATATTTATGAAACATCCTGATCTTTCGAGTCACATAATGCAAGTGTGCACATTAATGAAATTCACAGAATTCAACTTATGTAACCAGCTAATTAATGTATCCATGATTATCATTGTTATTGCACAGGGTGTTTATTTTAATCAGATAGAATTTGTTTCTCCCTAAGGTGGTAGACTGGCTGCTCTTCTCAACACACATTCCAGTGGGACACGACTGCTTTGTTGTGCTTTGTTGCAGAATGATGAGCCTAAAATATATTTGTCAATATTTTGTTGAATTGAAGCCTGAAAACGCTCCAAGCTGCTGCTAAATAGTTTTTCATCAGAGACACAACATCATCTCTGGAAACAGTAACAGCAGATATTACTGTCCTCCCTGTGGCTTGGAAGACGGGAGTCCTCCGGTGGGAGGACAGGAGTTCTCCTCTCAGCATTGCCACTGACTGGTATTGATTGCTCTGTCCACATCAAGCTCTTCACATTGAAGAGATCTCATTTCTCTTGCCCTACAAAGCAGAAAGTTTGGAATGCACATTGTTCACTTCTGGCAATGCTCGCATTACAAACTCAATTTCCAGCACAGCAGTTCCAAGTTTTATTCACTTAGCCACTCAGAACAAACATTCCTCATTTATGAAATTGTACTTAAGGCACTTAGATAACAGTACAGAGAGTTCTCTTTTGTACCAGTCAGAGTCTTCCTACATGATGCAAGGAAAAACATATTAATGTATTTGGAAAAGAAAAAAAAAATCAGGTTCTTCACCTGAATGTGAATTTAGGAAGCCCCAGATATGCTAAGTTAGCAATTGCTTTTGTGCATGTTGCTAATTTTCAGCTGACAAGCAGCATTGAAAACTGGAGTGGCAAACATTTGCAAAGCAGTATTTCTTTACATAGGTTTAATGGGTATCAAAGCTCTACTTTGACATCTTTTGACGACCTGAGCCCCACTTCAGGAAAATGAAATTAATCACAGATCCACTTAGAACTGAGCAAAATGGTTTAATTATGTAACTGTATAAGGCTTTGTTTCTTTCCCTGTCACTTCAGTGCATCGCTCTAGCTTGTCCTTTCTCACACAAAAAAACCCAAAACAACTAACCTATAGTTCTTTTTAAGTACTTCCTTCTTAATAAACACATTTTTATGCTCAAGTGAACATAGCTTTCAGGTGTTTTCAAGGAAATAGAAAGCATATTATTTAGAAACTATGCAACTATCCATTTCTATAGGTACAGTATAATATACCTACAGAATGCTTTTGGCTACAAGACAAAGGTTTGGGGTTCAAATCCCTTTATTCCTGTATCATAAAGTCCCACCATTCTTAGGCACAGGTACAGAAACATCTTTTGCTTGCAGCTTACAGAGAAAGAGAAGTGAAAGCAGGAGAAAGGAAAAACAAGCCAGTAGATTGTTTTCTGAATTCTTCCCTAACCCTACAGCCTCATCACTCATAAGCCTTCCCCAAATCCACAGGTCTTCTAAAATCTCTACACACTCACCCTTTAAGGCCCCTCACATAACCCTCAGCTTCACTCTATATCTCTAATAACTCCCTGGATAATCCCTTCTCCTTCCTCCTGTGTTCCCTGCCACTTCAGCTGGACAAACAGCATGTGCTGCAGCCAGGTTTGGGTGACATGTCCCCTGACTAGGGGGCTGCTTAGGGGACAGAACAGCTATATGTTCAGCTCTACTGGCTCTTCTCTCAAAAATCTGAGCTTCCTGCCTCTATTCTTGGTAGAGAATACTACCGAGAATAAGTTACTACCTCTTGGTAGAAAGGGTGAACTTGTGGACACTGTACATAAGTAATGCAGTTGCAGTAGGCAGATGGGTCCAGAAACAATTACTGACAGTCAGCAGACAGAGTATTTGCATAAATGTATTTTTCAGGACACTAAGCTAAAATGTGGTATTGGAAGCTGTGGAACTGTTTTAAAGGAAGGGAAATGAGCAGAGTTATGAATTGTGGTGATTTTCAATATTGTGACAATGAAACTAAGCGCCAGCTTTCTCTCTTCGTATTGCATTCAAAACTGCTCAGCTGAGAAGTGAACTCTGCAGTAGATAGCAAGCTGCTGTAATAGAAGCCTCTCACTGTGCAGAAACTGTTGTTATTTTTTTGATGTTTCAGTTGTCTATCCAAATAAAATCACCCGGTGCAAATGCGCATTAGGAAGCATATGGTATGTAAATAAATAGCAGGAGGCTTATGCTAAACAAATTTCTACTTTCTCTCTTCCAGCCTTTCTTCCTTTCCAAGTTGACCTTAACTATACTTGGAATGAAAAACTGCTTCTCTATTACATGTTTATATTTTTATGATAAGAGACAGTCAGGCCTAGTCCAGCGAGGTCAAGTTAGCCATTGTTTTTATGAGTGATAGTTAACATAAATAATACTTCCAGCCTCCTCAGCTGTATATATCTTCCCCTAGGAAGTAGGTGACAGGAATGTGCATAATTACATGAGGTGGGACAAAAGAAGTCATACAGCACTGCAGGTTTAGATCTCTCAGAAGGTCCCTTTTCCACTGTCTCCTCCTGATTGCAGGCAATCAGAGAGAGGTTTAGTCTTAACAAATCCTTTCTCCTTTGCCCACCTGAGTGACAGCCAGGAAACTGTACAGGATTGCAAGGCTCTCTTAACTCATTTCAATCAGCCGAAGGAGAACACAGAAAGAGCTAAAACAGCTTCTCCTCCTCTTCTGTGTTCCCAGTTCAGCAAAGCATATCCATATCTTTATTTGCATGCTTAAGTTCTAATAAAGGCTGTGTGCGGACAAGAGTAACTGAGAAAGATTATCCCTGTCCTTCAAATGCCACAAAGCATTAGTGCTGAAGCAAGTTCAGCAGTGATAACCCTGAGAGTCCAATGATTGTGAGAGAGCCAAGATCTGTGTTTGACTGCCTAATATACTGTACCTTTGAGGGAATTTGCTCTATCACCATTTGCATTATGCAGTATGGTTGTTGTAATACATGTCAGCTGGAGGTACCTTAAAAATGATGCCTCACATTTCATATAAAATATTGCTGCATGTTCAGAAGCTTTACAGGCTTTAGTTTCAGTAAAACATCATTGTCTGCATTATCTCAATGCCAAATCTGAGCAGGGTAAGAAGAAATACATTTTGTCACTCTAAGGGTAAGGTCAACATCAAATTAGTCTCTCGCTGCCCTGTCCTTTAAAAAAAAGGAAACAGACTCTGTGCGAGGATGTAGAGCTGGAAGTGTCCTCAGAGTGTCAAGATGTCATAAAACATAGATTAGATATGAAGATGTGTACACCACCTATGCAACCACTACAGAATGGTTTGAAATAGCCAAGGGTACAGCTCATCTGAGTAATACAGACATGCCTCAGTTAGCTTTGAAGTTAATGGCCAAGATTTTCACAATACTATAGGTCAGCAGTATGGAAGTCAGGTGAGCTGGAATAGCTGGCTGGTAGTTAGGTAAATATTTTGGTAGCTCTCCTTAATAAACATCAGAAGGCAGCAACTCTGTGGTTTGAAGACTTGGATTAACTCATCTAACTTAGCATACCAAAAACACCTTGCACAGAATTTGAGGAGGAAAAAGACACAGAAGAGGCTATAAAAACATTCTGCACAAAGGATTTTCTAAGTTACTAACAACTTGGAGTGTCAGGACTAGAAAAACAGTAGGTCATATCTAGCGACATAACCTCAGGACAGAAGAATAATAAAAAGTTTAATGAACTACTGACTGACTCATGGTGACAGACTCTTTTCTACGTGTAACAGTAAGAAAATGTGGCCTTAGATGACCAGAGAGGACAGTGCTCAATCACATCATTGCACTTCCTCATCTGAGTCCCCTGAGAGTACACACACTCCAGCTTCCAGCTTCCAAAACTGAGACAGTTCTTCAACCACTCAAGCATCTCTCAATACAAGCAATACACTTCAAGACAACTGTGTTCTACATTAATGATAAAAATTAGAAACCCATTACTAAATTGTTGATATAACTGAGTGTACAAGAAAGATGAATCAGCTCACAAAAAATGTGAATCACAAATGTCACCCCTGGAAAAAACACGGCCTAATGTAAGGTTTCTACTCCAGCCAGAAAAGATCCTGCTTAGGTTTACATCCTGGTGATTCATTTTGGGGAAGGAAAAATAATTGTTTCTGCTCTTTCACAAAAATGCAGTTTGTGCAGTGTCATCAGTACGTCAACAATTTATATTTGTTTTACTGCACAAAGGAGTTTCAAATCAATTTCAAAGGCTGTACATTTGAAAAGCAGCCAGCTGGCTATTCAGAACTTTGAATGTGGTTGCCTTTATGTTACCAAGCAAATAAATAGACAGCCAAACATAAAGGGAATTTACAGCAGTTAATTAGCAAATGCCATTGTCCTACTAAACAGAAATTATTTCCACACAGTTGGATACCACTCCCCTTAACAAACCCTCTTCATGATACTTCTTTCATAAAATGTCTACATATTTCTGTAGCCTTTTAGCATATTTGCTTGTTGAAAATCTGGCTTTCAGATAGCTATCTAAATGTGTCACAATGGGTGACATATGGGAACAAAATGCTTAATTTCTTTCAGAAGCTGTAGTAAGGCATTTGCTAAAGCCCGGACAAAAGATTCAGAGACGTACATTATTCTGCAAGATGTGTTTATAGTAGAGTGCAACTTCATGAAAAGAAAATATATCAGCCTCAAATCTGTAGACCCATGTCATCTATACCAAAACTAATAAGATGTGTCTCTCATTATTGCCCCATCCAGGATGCCTTCCAGGCCCTTGGAGGTTCTATCTTCAGTCACTTATGTGCCCATACATTTTTACACAAGACAAACAGTATATAGGATCTCAATCAGTGTAATATAGAGAAACTTGAATAAAGTAGGGTTTTCAACCTGCTCTTACACTTACTTTCCTTCATATGCTCAGCATTTGGCTTGCACTGTCTCCCATTCCACAATTCCCAATCCTCCTACCATAGCGGAAAGACAAACAGCACCTTCATTCCAGTCAAGATAGGAACAGATTTTTGCAATCACTTTGTCCCTGAAATCATATCTGAAACCCCATTCACCTGTGCAGAAAATGACTCCCTTTCTGAAGGCAAGAGTACTAAAGGATTCTTACCTAGACTAAAATTGGAATACCTGAGTTCAAAGCAAACATCAGCAGACCTGGCATGTGGCTTTGTGAGCCTGAGTCTGAAGTGCTGCTATGGCTAACAGGGATTTGGAACTACTCCTAGTCTGTTTTACCAGCTGTCTCTTCATAAGAGACAAGTTTTACTGCTTGGATATGCTGATCCTCGTACATAAAAACCTCAGTGATGCTTTGCCGATTTCACAGATTAAAAAAAACCAAACATAAAGCAATCCACAAAGGTGTGAACTTAACCTCTCCTGTTACCTGCTATGGAGACAGCACCTCATCTCAAAATCGAGTGATTTTCCTGACGTGGATCTACATTGACTGTTGTGTAACATGGTTCAGTGGTGGACTTGGAAGTGCCAAGAGCTCTTTTCCAACCTAAACGATTTCAAGACTCAGTGTTGTTCTGCTCCTTTTTTATTACTATTTTTAATGCTGTTTCCAATACCCATGTATATTTTTTTACCTTACTTGTTTTCCCCCATATGTTTTCCTTCACTACCCTGCCAGCTTGCTTCTTCCTTTAAGTTTCTTTTAAGGCACAAGATCTAGATTTCAATTTTTTGAAGTCTGGCCAAGTGACAAAGGAGGAACTGTGTCAACAATAATAATAAAAACAGGGCAAAAGAACAGGAAGTTTCCAAGGTATTCAAGATTTCAACTTATATTCAAAGGAATGCAATTAAATGCAATCAAATGAACCTAAGGAGAAAATAATATATTATGCATTAAAAATATTATTAGTAACTGTTATCAACATGTAACATAGAAACCTTCTCTCGATGAACTTTTATATAAAAATTGGGGTAAGCTTTATTATTCTTTCCTTTGTATCTAAAGCCCATGAAATTTCAAATAATATAAGCAAATTATTTGTAATTTTTCTGGAAGAATGTGGAAAGGAAATGAGAAATCACCTAGCACCCAGACAATTTTATAACAGTAGAGAAAAGCACACGTGGGCACATATACTTCCATATACACAGATTTACAGAAGTGGTTTACATGCCCTGTGTAAAGCAGCTGTTACTGAGAAGCATTTTTTAGCTTCTGGAAACTAAAATCTACATTCATGACTGCTATTGCTACTGCTAAAAGTATGTGCAAATTGGTAAGAACACAAAGTGCCAAGGAAAGAGTGTTAAAAATACTAGTTACCCATATATTTACTGGTATAGGGGTTTTTTCAATTGATTCATTAAATGAATGGATGTTTTCAAAACACATTAAAAAACATGAACTCTCCAATGCCTGTGAGATGATTGTGAGATGATGCATAATATATACTCATCCTGAATTCAAAGGTGTGTTACAAACTGAAAAACTTAAAATTAAGGAAAAATGAAAATCAAATTTGTTCCAAACAACATCCTTTTTGGCCCCTTAAAAAAAATTGATACAAAATAGATTACAGAGCTTTTAATCCACCTAAAGTTACAAAGGTACTACTGCTTTTAATGTAGGGGTTTTTTTTTCAGTCAGACTGCTTCAAAAAACATAAAGAAGCACACTATTTTTGATCTCAGAAGCTAAAGAAATTCCAGAAGCATTGATTTTTTCCAATATATATTTGCAGTAATCTAGTAATTTTTAATGTTTCACCATCAATAGATCAGCCAATGTATAAAATCAATCTTTAATTCTATGACAGGAAAAGAATTCTTGGTTGCTTGCATAATTGCTGCAGAAACAGTGGCTACCCTAATGGCACCACTGAGGTTGTAGGACTGTAGTATGTGCTGCCACACAGAAAATGCTGTTAAAAATGGATCATTTCCATTCCTTCATTGGCACAGTGTTTCTAAACTATGACATCATTCTGCATTACACACGCAGTTGTTAGGAGAATAATGTGTTAAAAATAAAGAAAAATAAGCATAGGAAATGAAGAATTCAAGCTGAGGACTAAGAGCAAAGGTCAGCATGAAAACAAGCAAAACCTCAGAGATCTAAGGTTAGAATAGTGAAACAAAAGGAAAACATGGAGTGAAAGTAGAGGCCTGATTGAGACCTTGATAAGCTCCAAGTGGCTTGGACTGATGATACAAGCTTGTTTAACACAAGAACAGAAGTGAAATTCATACGCCTGAATAAGCCAGCTAATCTTGTTAGGGTATGCATTCATGTAAAATTAGTCTCTGCTTCTCTGTCTGAAAGAAACACTTAGATCTTTTTAATTTTTATGGCCTACAGCAGTAAACAATTGTAATCATTTAACAATCAGACTCTTTGCAATTCAGATCTGTTCTTGAGGTTGCTGCAGCCCACACTTCCAACTCAACAATGGTCAAGCTGAACTCATTGGGTTTGACTCCCTATGTGCTATGTTTCACATTATCAGAGTGCATTTCTCTGCTAAGGCTTCCTGACAGAGATCTAACACACAGCCTGTGTCAGCTGCAATTCTGCCCATCGCAGAAAAAACCCTGATAAACTGTGGCAACAGAGAAAGCCTGCTGCCCCAAGTCCCAACATGATCACATCATTATTGACCATGTTCTCTTGACCTTTCTGCTGCTAGTTCAGGGCCTTGTCTTATGATTAGTCAATGATCCAGTTATAAAAGACTTCGGTACAAATTACACATTTTAAATAAACACATTTATTCAAGAGCAGAGTGTGTCACAGTAACTTAAAACCTGACTAGGGAATCTCTGTGTTTATTATCACAGTAGCTATGCTGCTGGGCTTCTGTAGATTATCTGGCCCATGAGATTTCAGCAATGGGATGGCAAAAAAACCCTAAGTAGCAGAGTAAGCAAAATCTACCCCAAACTTTCAGAGAAATTTAAAACTAATCATAGCGAAACAAACTAAAACCTTGCAAATTTTTATTAAATGAGGCTACTTTGCATGCTTGCAAGATACGAAGTAAATTATACTCGCCATTAGAACAGAGAACACTTCCTACCAGGAACAAACCAAACTATAAATAGAAATCTGTATTACTCCAAGTGTTATAAGCACTCTTTTCTATACTCACTGTGGATACTAAGATACAGATAATTAGGATATGGAGGTGAATGCTGCTACAAATTTAAAGGAGCAAGTGAATACAATGTAAATTTTCACTGATATACCAAAGGGCTAAGATTTTCTAAACTACTGTACAGTCTCTTTAATAAAAATAATCAGTGGCAGATGGGTGTCTCTCATATCAACCTCAAAGGAAACCCAAGACAATCTAAATCCACAGAAGTCGATGAAAGGATTCCTCAGTGAAAGACGTCAATATTCCAACAACACAGAAAGAAAGGAACTGTTCATTGAGTAGTAACACTTCCTTTTTCTACCCCCACTGGACTGAAATATGCTTGTTTATCCTCTACTCCACTTGTATAGGCAGATATGGAGCATCTCTGTCAACCTGTGCCAATATTGCTCAACTGTTATCTTTAAGATCTGGTCCGAGAGAAGTAGCACAGACTTAATCTCCCTGAAATCCATATTAACCACGACAGATACATTTTCCATGTGCAACAGTTCCATTTCATAGTTGTTGTCTTTGGTCTGCTCCTGAACTTTTGACTCTTTTCCACTGTTTGTTGAGGAAAATTCTAATAAATGTAAAATAGCTGCAATGAGAGAGGAAGAGAGAATAAAACTGAGGCTCCAAACATTTAGGAAAATCTGACTGCATGGCAAATGGATGCATGATCAATAACAGAGAGACAGAGAGAAACACATTGAGAAGTATTCCAGATGTCAGCAACACTAAGCCTCAGACGTCAGATAACAACTGTAGGAATACGCTCACACGTTGATGTTCAGCTCTACTTTGGGCTGAAGTTTGTAACTATTCATTTTAGCAAATAATATTTGCTAATATGGATTTGAATACTGTGATTTTTTTTCCTGTGGTACTTTGCTAGTGACATGGAAAGTTAGCTAAGTTAAAATTGGAGGTTTTCTCACAAGTACTTATTCCTGAAGGTAAAACTGAGTTGAAGGCAGCACAATTTTATATTTGCATACTTCATACTACGAAATTACCTATTATTTACAAGGTTTGTATATAATTTTAGATATCTTGTTCAAATATTTTCTTGTGTAGGTTATGTGTTTTGGCTAGAAAGGAAAATGAATCTATAGAATCATTGTTAAATGTTTTATGGAAACAAAATTCAGTTGAATTTTCATAGAAAATACAAATCTGTTAAATCACATGAGCACTAAAAAAGAACAGGTGAAATTAATGACAAGTTCTATACAGTATTTTTATAATAAATCCCGAGGAAGTTACATAGCAACCTAAAAGTTTCCAAAATGTATTATGCCAGTTTACTCAGCAGTTTGATTTAATTCCAGATTCCTTCTGATCTTTCAGAGACATAAGGGATGTCCCAGATGAATAAGCAAGAGGATGTCCTAAAACCTTGATGTATGCAAGGAAATCACAGCAGCAAGATAAACTCTCTGCAATGGCTTTGATGCCGACAATGCCTTTCAGCAAAGGACTACCCAGACCACCAAGGAGAGGCAGGCTATGACCAACCCAGAGCATCTGAAACCCCAGAGGAAATCAGATTATGATGTCTCTATTGCGAAAATATGAAATTATTAGCATGCATTTCCATTAAAAACAGATTAAGAATTTTTGTTCACACAAATGGAAAGTACCTCTGTTAAAAAACCAAAAGATTCTGTCCCATTACTTACTTACTGGAAGTGAAAACCTATAAACAGTTCAGTCATTGCCATGCATGTTGTAAGACACACTTTAAAAATGGGGAAAGAAGGCCTGGTTTTCCATTTTCAGGAACATCCATTCTATCAAAAGTCACAATAGCCACATGATTAAGATCCTGCTACTTGGACAGAATAAAATACATAACACATAAATTACATTAAAGCAGATTTAATGAGGTTTTGATTTGTGGGTTTTTTCCCCTGACAGTTCATCTTCCTTCACTCATAAGAATATCAGATTCTCTCAGGTTCTCTTTGTGAGTCCTGATGTATCAGGGATGGGATATTGCATCTCTGCACAGAGTGGTTTGTTGGTCACTGCCAAAGACAACACATGTTTTTGTGTTCTGGTCCCTCCCTCAATGGGAGAAATAGGATGGGACTCAGTCCTCTAAATAGCCACTTATTTTCCTGACATTTGTTGAAGTTCATTATCTTTGCTATTTCTCCTTTTTTTTCCCCAGTAATTGTGACATTCATCAATAGATTAAAAATTTTGGACGGACAGAGAACAGAGAAAGATCACCCTATTCACCTAGTTAAAAATTTGTGAGAAGGTTCTCTGAAGACACACAGCAGCCAATATTCCTTGAAGTGCTCACACTTCCTCTCAGCTCAGCAGTGATATTCCAGAGCTGGTCACTCAGAGTGACAGGAAGCCCCCTGAAGTTGGAGAGTGGCACTGACAGGCTGGGTAATGACACCAGCTCACGTCTGCACAGCAGCAAAGGTCCAAGCTGACAGAGCCTGACCCCTGTCACCGCTGTGCTGCAGGAGCCTACAGGACAGCTGCAACAGTCTGCTGCCATAAGAAAAGCCTTTCAATGCAAATCAGATGTTTCCTGGTAAAAGACCACTTTTTGACCCTAATTATGAATGGAAATCTCTCTGCTTCTCTCTCTGCTACATGTGTATACTACAGAAGATCCATGGAAATCACAGAACAGAAACCTTTAATTTATTGCCAAGTATATTTGGCATTAACATTTGATATTTAACACATTCATCCAATAATTTGTGTTCTAATCTTCCTAACATTTGTTCCTCAAAAGGGCTAGAATTTACAGATTTTGTTTTAACCATAAGAAATACCCTTATACTACACTTTCTGCCACCAGCATTCTTCTGCCTGTCTGGATTTATCAAAGAATGCAAGCTGGTAGCAGTATTCCACATATGTTCACTTTGTATAATCCTCAAAAAACAAAGGAGCTCAGAACTGCAAACAAAGTGAATTTAATTCCTGCATAGACCATTTGCAGTATTTCATCTTTGTGGGTAGTAGGAGGAAACATTGGCTTTTCTTACAGAACTTTTATTATCTTTGGTAAAATCTTCATAATCTTGTACTTTTTGCATGTTTAAAGCATGTTTTTGATCACCACAACTATAGAAAACAGAAAAAGCAATAAACCCAGCACAAGAGATACAGATTTCAGCGATATATTAATCCTTGTTTTTTCCTGATCTGAAACAATATTAAAGGATAAACTGACATACTGTGTGTCTAAAATCTCTATGCTGTGTATCTGTCTCCAAAAACAAGAGGTACTGCAAGCTGTTCTGTCTCAAAACATGTGAAATGTGCTATGCATAAATGAAAGGCAATTATACATGTTTACAACAATACCAATTAAAAATTAAACAAATTGCAGAGTCATTCTGGTGCAAGTAAGGTTACCTGAGTATCTGCTGTGGCCACTAAAAGAGCATCAGCAGCACAGGCACAGCCATATTAGCATATGCCAGGTGGAGAGGGACAGAGGAAAGGTGAGAGAGCACCTCAGAGAATTGGCTGGGAGTGAACAGAATCTGTTTCATGGAAAAAAATAACTCTGTGGGTTTGCTTGACATAAAACTGAGCAAAAAAAGGAGCTGCCTCTATGAAGATTCAACAATGGATCTGTCACCCTCCGTGAGCAAACAGGTAAAATGGGTATTTAGCCACAAGCACACGAAATTCAGCAAGTTTTCACCTAAAGTGGAAAAAATGCCCCTTTATACAATGCTGGAAGAGCAAATCACAAGTTGGGGTGGGGAAAATATCAATGCAGCATCATTGAAAATAACAACCATTTTATTCCAACAGATGGCCAAGTGGCAATATAATGCTTTGTTAACTTTGTAGCAAGGGCACAAAGCATTTGTGCCTTTCTAACCACCTGAAAGGAAAAAAAAAACCACCACCACACCCCAAAACCCCAAATCTATGAGCTACTTTTATATTGGGAAGAGTTGTTGTTACTCCCACCCCTCTTACTAAGGTTTGTTTTATGAAATTCAGATGATGACATTTCATTCCCCTTCAATGAAGGCATGCAGAGGACTGTAGCAGGTTTCATCCTGCCCAACAATGAATAACACAATCATTTGCAATTATGTCAGTGTGTTGCTCTTACAGTGTTGCCATCTAAAGTATGTGCAGTATGGATGTGAACGGTGATGAGGACATCAGTCCAGATAAAAGGGCATGTTCAACTCTCCCTGAAATCACCAGGACTTCATAAGTTTAATGTAATTACTTTTGGACAGAAGTACTATGCATGAATCTTCACATAAACTTGGTACAGTTATTGATAAAAAAACTAAATAAAGGGACATGAACACTGAGTGCAAAACAAATTCACTGGAAACTGTGGCTAAATATCTTTGCTGCCTTTAATACATCTCATTTTAAGGGCAAACAATTGTTCAGTTATCGGTGATGTAAATTTTTGAGGTTTGGAAATTGTGTATCCAAAACTATTAATTTTTAAAGGACACTATCCAAAATATTATGTGATGCTGATTAAGTCTATTTCTCTGTACTAAAAGAAAAATACCAATTAATACTGAACATAAAATCTTAAGTACCTCAAAACATCTGAAAGTTTAAAAAAATCTGATAAATATGCATAATTTCATTCTAAAGTTTTAAAATCAAAACAAAAGCCTGCCAAAAGCAATTCAGAACAGCACAAAATATTGCTTTAGGTATTCAAATGCCTGTTGTAACTTTCATTTGCACTTTTTTTAAAGAGCCATGCTGTGAAAAAATAAAAATAGATTTCCAAGGTGCATTGTAGAAATATTCTGAACCTCTGCATCGCCAGATAAAGTTCTCAAAGACACAAAAACAATCCCTACTTAAATCAGGATCAGTGCTCATTTCTTTGTGTAATCTACAATGAAATTCAACATAAATCATACCCATTACATAAAATATGGAGAGAGTATATGGTTACAGTATACAGTAAAATGAAACTATTTACCTAAGAAAACTATTCAGATATTTTTAGTTCTACTGTTGAATAAAATTATTCTGCAGTGGCAGAATTTGCCACAGAGCTTAGTCCCCTGACATAAAGCTGGGTTTCAGACTTGCACTCCCAAAATTCATTTTAAAAGGATAAGAAAACACACAAAAGATGAAAAAATATTAATAGAGTTAAAGTAGCAAATGGCAAGTTTCAAATCTAATTTGAAAGGGGAGCTGACTCTCTCCTAAGCTATTGAACATTTATTGGATACAATATGCAGTGAAGTGGAATCAAATTCGGTATTAAATTCAGGATACAGCCTAGGTTGGGATATTAATAATCTCTTCCAAGAAGAGCAAATGAATCTATGGAACAGGGGAAGTTTTAACGGTGAGGGTGTAAAAGAGTGAACATTGCAGTTCATTTACCATGTCAGCTAACAGAGCCAAGAAATCTCCCCAAGAACCAAGCTTCAGGAGCTTCTCCTACAGGGACACAAGCTGAAAGTCATGAGTACTTTTTCACATCGGTATTTTTCTCAGTCCACTCTTGTGGTGTCTTTTTCAGGGGTGAAATGTTGGAAGGTAGAGAGGATTGTTTGGGCATTTTTTAGCTTAAGGCATAGCCATAAATGCATATACAGAGATAAAAGGGTAAGCAGTTTTGGTGAGCAACTTGCATCACATACTGCTCCCAGTTTATGCTATTTTCTGTATTACAGGGGAATCCCTATGCTGTAATTTTAGGTATCTAAACCAAGTTAAATCAAGTTTCAGGCCTCAGTGCAAAGGCCTGCTACTCCAGAGGGCAATGTAAGCCTCCTGCCAGCCCCAGCTGACCTTTTCTTTTGCAAACAGACACTTCCTGTGTGTAGGACAGACACTGAGACACAGCAGTGGCAGATACATTTAAACATTCAAGTGGCTTAAGCCGCAGTAGCAAGTAATAGTGGGAAAAGTATGGAGGGAAGAAACTATAAATTCATCCCTAACATCAAATTAAATGATGGGATGAGAGTTTTCTGCATTTTCTCATTCACCTGTACTCCTCCAGAAAATGCATTGACTTGAAAGAAACAATCTTGCTCAGTGTTACTGAAATTCATTTTAATAAGCTGCAACTTCTTATTTAAGCCATGTATTACAGTTTTCTTCTTCAATTTCTGCTTTGCTTTACATTCCACTGTATGTGTACCTCTAATGAGGAGACAACTTTTAAAATTAAAAACATTAATAAAATGCAGCTTGTAGATATTTTTAAATAGAAAAAAAAAAAAAGTCAGATGTGAATAAGTTTTTGGGGATCTGAATAGTTATTTCTATTATTCCAAAAGCTTCCAGCAAAAGAGCTATTTCTGGAGAATTAAAGGTATAATCCTCTACCAATGCATTGACAGATACGTTATGGCTGGTGCCTTTTTTGATAGTATGTGCTTTTAAGCCATTCATACCTGTTATAAAATAAGAGTTTCACGCCCACATGATGTAAATCTCTTTCTATTGGAATTTTTTTGAACTTCCTTTTGTTCCCTCCTTTTGAGTGGATAATAAAACCATGGCTTGCCCAACTGTGTAGCATAAATGAAACATGGAAATACCATTCCTTGTGGTCATACTCAACCCTTATTTTGATCCCTGTCAGTAAGGAGAGCCCTAAGTGCTCATGTCCAAATTTAAGGAGGTCGAGAGTCCTCAGTTTCCCATTTCCCTTCCTGCACTGATCATGGGTAGTAAGGCAAGTGTTCTCCTGGTAGAAGACAAGATTATGCTGCTGCATCCTCTCTTCATTACACCAAGTTGCACTGTCCCTTTTGTCCTCTTAGACCTTTTGTATGGTGATTTTGACAGTCAAGCAGCAGTTTAATCTTTCATGATTATTGTGTACCAGCAATGCACTCAGGAAAAGGCAGTGCTTTCTCTAGAGTCATCAATCTAGAGAAATCATTTTGACAATTGAGTTCAAGTATAAAAGCCAAAAGGCGGAGACCTAACCTTTTAGATGTGCCAATTTTAACAAAAACACAACACAGCTGAGATATGTTTCATAAGAGCACATTCAAGTACTAGCAAAAGAGAAAAGATAACTAATGATGAATAACAGAAAGGGGCAACAGATGTATCTGACGGGAGAGGGAATGAGAACAGAGGAGAAATCAAAGATAACAGCTATACAATCAAAATCAGGAGGACAAGGAAAGAAAGATATAAGATTAATTAAATACGCTTATTAGAACCTCTTCCCGTATTTCTGGCGGAGACTAACAGTGTAAGAAAATGAATACAGCTGTACAAGTTTGTCATTTACTCAGAAAGGTTCCTTGTGAAAAAGCTTTGTCATAGCTAATCTTTTCTTCTGGAAGCTTTCCCAATAAGTGGCACATCGAGTGTGCCTTTGAATACTTGTGTAACAAAATAGTAAGTGGAACTGCTAAACACAGAATTAGTGTTCTTACATCATGATGATACAAATACAGCAGTATTTCTAGAGAAATATTTCTTCTGAGAGAATGACATTTCATACCAACATCATGGAAAGATGTGCCATTCTTAAAAAAACTGGGGTTTTAGCATTATGTTCCTTCTATTACAAGATAAAAACCAAACAGAGCCCCACTCAATTAAGGATGAGTTTCCATTTTGAATAGAATTATGATTATAAACTCCCTAAGACATCAGGAAGATGTATTGTTCCTTATCTAACCAGTGGATCCCAGTGTTTCAAGCTACACAATCTCTTCAGAGACTTGCACTAAGTATGCTGGCCTCACACACACAGAACAATGACCTGCTGCAAGACATGATTGTACTTGAATTTGCACAAGTTACTCCCTTGCTATCACACACAGCAGCCATTCAACATCAAAGGCACCTTCACTTAGGATTAAACAAACATTTATCTTGAAGAAGAAACTGTACAAGTACGTTAATGAGGCGTATTAAATATGCTCAACAGCTAAAATGGGAATGAAACTCTCCAAAACTTCAGAACTTTGTTCATTATTATCAAAAGCACATAAGCACCACTTGACAAACTTTAATGTGAGCATGGGGTGGGGAGGGAAGTGTCACTGTGTAATTTTGTTGAGCTACAACATTACTCTAATTTCATCAGACAATAAAGCCCTACTTATCATTTGATTCGCTAACTTTCATAAACAATTTTACTTTCCTACCTTTTCCCTTTGTTCACTTAATTGCTAGATTGTTTTAAGAAGGTATGAAGATCAAAAGCTGATTTTATGGCACTTTGAGGTGTGAAAATCAAAGACAATCATACAAAAAAGACAATTAAAAAAATTGCTTTTTGCCCTCCAAAAATAAAAATTTTATTTTTAGATTATGTTTTTTTCCCTGCTTAAAATATTTGTGAATGGTGTGAACTACAAGCTGTGTTGGATTCTTCAAAGCAATCACACCCACCTGATGCAAAGCACAGCAGAGGCAGGTACAGAACAGCTGCAAGATGAAGTCACCGTGCACACTGAACTGTATTGTGGCACTTGTGTAGCTCAACATTTTTCAAGTGCTAGAAGTCTCATATATAATTTAGTGATGGGGCATAACACTATCTAGAGCAGAGCAGCTCAAATAATTTTAAAGGGAAAAGTTTTAACCCCACTAAATCAATGGGAAATCCAGTAACAGCTGCCGTAAGATTCCCCTTCTTGCAATTTTATCTCTTTAAAATTTTAGTCTGCCTCCTAGAACATGTAGAAAAAGCATTAAATATAGGCAGTTATGCCTGCATGTTCCTCATTTGCTTGTTACCCATTTGTGCCATGATATTACAGTGACCTAGAGAAAGGCACATGCTTTCTGCTTGTGCTGTTACAGGCTCACCCCACAAAGCAGAACTCACTGGCAATAACTAATGCTTTGCTCAGTGACTGTTTACCTATATTCTGAAAATATTTATTGCAACTTATTTTTTTAACAGTAATGTGGGGGCACTGATGAGAAGGTAAAACTAGCTCTTAACATCAGCTGTGGGGAAAATACTGTCCTGAGTAAATCAGGCAGAAGTTTTCATACAGAAACAAATGTGAACAAGTCAATGTTTTTCACGTGAAATGGAAAAAAAGGCAATTGATTTCCTAGAACCACCAATAACATGTCTGACAGACTTCAGTGTCAAATACCTACTTCAACTGGTGCAGAGCAGTCCAGTGAATGCTGCTTTTGAAATTCAGTGCTTCCAAAACTGATAACAGAGGGCCAAGTCCCACTGGGGGACTAAGCCTACAAGAAGCTGAATCTCTGATCAGAGAAACATTTTGTAAACACTTACACTACTTTCCCACCTGGAGGACACTGAGCAGAATAATATGAAAGTAATGCATTACAGCTGCTTGCCTGAGGCCTCCCCGTATTACAGGGAGAAAAACAAAGCCAGTATTTTTAGACATATATATCCTGCAGCTCATGTTGGTAAGAATCAAACAGAAAAAGAAAGGAACTTAAAAACCCCCCACAAACAAGACAATATTTCCCTTCTCTTGGAGTAAGGAGACCCATAAACTATGAATCAGTGTACTGGGATGCTGTAGAATTGAGGAGTAAATGGGCACTTATAGAGTGTAAGAATTGGGATGCAATGAAAAAGTGAATACAATGCTCAACTTGGTAGCAGAAATAGCAGCTGCAAAATATATGGATTAGAGGAAGATCTCTCAAAGATAGCAGAAACTTTTCAAAATAATGTCAGTCTGACCTGAGCAGGATGCTAGCAAAATAGACAGATATAAACTCTCCTTTGTAAGTCTTAGCTATGAATGTGAATTTCATATGGGTTGACAGGGAATTTTTGACTGTATCAACTACTAGAAAAACCTATTTACTGCTGAGATGATAGACTATATTTCTTCATATCCTCTTTTGCTTGCAATCCGGCTAAACCACCTTATTTCTTTATGTTAGAAATAGATATTTACTTCCTTCTTCCATAAAAAAAAAAAGTTTAACCTAAATGAAGCTGCTTACCTTCCACTAAAAGTGAGATTTTTCAGCCTGAAGAGAAATATCTTTGTCAAATAAAATGTTTGGTAATAGCTTCTAGACCATAGTATTATTGCCAGTTAATATCAGTCTTTTAAGTAGATATACAAAAAACAAAATAAAAGGCCTATTGTAGGTGTTTTACTCATTTGCTATTTGCATACATTTCAATCAATAAAAAAATTTAAAGCAATTAAATAAAGTTAGGATTTAGCTTTTGCATCCCACTGTGCTTGATTCAAAATTTTTACCCCAAACCACTTTTTAGGGACAAACAATATGGAAAAACTAATAGCATATTCAAATACTGGTGATATCCAAACACTATATTTCAGGAACACAAATGACCTAGATTATCACAGTATTAATTTTAATTAGAATTTGCATTTGAGAGATTTTTTGCTCAAATTGTATGATTTGATGCAATTTTCTATCAATGATTCAAGATAAAAGGAAAGCCAAAGGTTATATGTAAATTGGTGATTATATAAGGGATGAAAGTATGTTTAAATTATGTTAGCTTAATGTCAGAAAACAACAAGCCATTCTGAAAATAGTGAAAATATAATGTGTTTTCCATCTGTAGGATAGATATCATCTGTCATAGGATATAGGAAAGAAGAATGACTCACAAACATGCAGCAGCTACCTTTTCATAAGAATTCTGTACATATGCTAAACAGTGCTGTTGCAAATAATGTGTATTTTAAAATACAGGTGAGACTGGTTCAGTTAAAGGAAAATCAGAATAATTGCAAAAATATGTATAACAAAAAAAACCAAACAAAACCCAAAACAAACAAAAACCCAAGCAAAACAACACAAAACGTGCTCAATTTCTCAACTTTCAGTGGTTTTCAATTTTAAACTCAAATAAGCTATCTTGCCTTGCCTGCCACTCTTACAGAGAAACCAAGAGAATTACACAATGAAAGAGATGTCAGGTGCAGAACACAAAATCCAGCCTAATTAATGAAATCAAAAGTCAAAAATGAAAAAAAATCAAAGCCCAGGGTGACTCAGTCACTTGGACGGGCATCATGGATATGAACTTAAATGGCATAAAAGGTAAGGGGCTATTTTTGACCCTAATTTTCTAGTATCTGAAATTTTGTAAAGTTTAACCATGATACATGACATCAATAACTTCAAAGGCTGCATTTATTCATGTGAGATTTGTAAAGAAGAAAGCCGCTCCTTAAAAGCCTTTTTGATGCATAAAACACAACCGAATATCTGAATAATTACTTGCCTTTATCGCCATTTGGGACACAGTTTTGCAATGAAAGTATAAGTATCAAATTAATGTAGATTTTGAAATAGTCTTTAATGAGGAAGTGTAGGTGCTATTACTACAGATTTTTGGTGCTGCAATATCGTATCATATAGCCTTAGTCTAAGAGAAATTCTGGATGCCTCATCCTTGGAAGTGCTCCAAGTTGAACAGTGCTTGGAGCACCCTGGTCTAGTGGAAAGCCTCCCTGCCCATGGCAGCAGGAGCTGAAACTAGATGATCTTTAGAGATCCCTCCCAGCCCAACCCATTCTATGGTTCTATAGCAAATAAAATGCCCCTGGTATGTACAAAATACTCTGACTTCAAGTGGGGTTTTCTAAACATAAGGTTAAAAAGAGACCTACAGAGACTGCCGAGGGAATCCCCACCACCCTGCAATGGCATATCCAGTTCTAATTTCTGTCCTGTATTTGCCCACCTCACTCCTAAAGGCTTACATTGACAAAGTGTCTGGAATTTCTGAGCTTATCTATTGCAGAACTACACTACTAGTATCATTATAATTTTTTTTTCATTGTGTCACTTGAATGTTCTTCGCTGCAACATGGGCATTTCACTTGTCATCCTTTTTACAACAGATTCAGATAAATGCATGGTTCCATTCCCCATCTTCAAGGCTGTTACCACATCTCTCCATGATCTTTTATGCTATGCAAATATAAACAGACACACTTTCCCACTTCTCTCCTCTGAACATTTCCAAATGTTCCACAGACTTTTTGAACTGTTGTGTCTAAACTGTCCATGAAGTCCAGTTAAGGCCATACTTAGTAAAGCTCAAGAATTAGATGTCTTAGAGTTACATATGCAAGCCAGAAATAAATTCCTTTTTTCTAACTAGATTGCTGTTGACTTATATTCAGCTTGGGAACCTTTCTAAGCCATCGATCAGCTCTGAAGAATTGTAGCACAGTCAGCTTTTTCTTAGTGCTGTTTCTGTGAAGATGATCATTTCTACCAGGTAAAAACTTTCTTTCACCAGCACAGATATTGCCTCCAATTTCTAAAGGTTGTTTTGAAGCCTGATCCTGCTTGCAACACACTCCTAGTATGCAAATTTAATAGATGTAATCTCCAATTGCATGACTTAGGTCATTAAAAACGACTGATGGGCTCTGGAGCTAGGACAAAGCTTTGAAGGAGCTAATGCAGGTAACTACAGTCCACATATAGTAAATCCCTCATTTCACTGATAATGAACATCTGATTATGGGGTTTTGACCAGTTTTGCACCTACTCCACAGATATGTAATCATGACAATACTTCCTTACGTTCCCTATTAAAGCATCCTGTGGTAGACTACTTATAGCCTTTATAATGGCTGTACAAGCACCAGATGTTTTCTCCTCCATTCAAAAGGACTTTTATCCTACCTTGGAAGAAAAGTATATTCTTTTTGTGTGATTTGGTTAATAAAAAAAAATCTAGGCTTTTAATCTTTTTTTTCTCATAGGTGCTTACAAACAGCTTAGTTCTTTGTTGAGGGATGTTTCTGGGAACTCAGTGACTGTAATTCTGGCTCCTCTGTTCCTCCCTTTCCACTGACATGATTTATGTTCATTGTTTTCTGTAGCTGACAGCACACTGGATGCTGTAGTCAGAGGTGGCCATTTTGTGCATGGGTGATTTAGTTATTAACAACATTAAAAATGTGGACTTGCTTTCCATGTGAATGTAGAAAGGGACAAGTTCAGGAATATTATTACTGGATGCTGTTAAGGTATTAAGTCAAAATTCGTTGTGTCTGATACTTGCATGTGGGTCACACATGCTGAGTTACAGTATTTTTGTAACATGGATACTCCCAGTGTTTTGGAAATATTGTTCCTTAACTCTGTGAAGGCATAAAGTTATTATGGTAGGCAAAAAGCAGTAGAATCAGTATTGTGCATCATTAACATATTCTGAAAGCATAAAACCCTAAGAAATGGGTGATTGATAATTTAATTAAGATGAAAATGAAATACACACAAGATATTTCATTCTTTCATAACGTATTTTAGCAAATACTGAAATATGTATCTAACATAACACATTAAAATAACATACTGTATTTCACATGTTTGTGTGTCTACACCCAGAAAAAAATTAAGAGAGAGATCTAGTATCCATTTCACTCCTTTTTCCTGCCTAAACGAACAGAAACCTAAATAAACTGCCTAGGGACAAACAGGATTACTGGGGAATAAAGCAAAACAGCCATCAGAGTAGACTCTCCCAATTAATACCAATAGAATCTTTAATGAAAAGTGTACCAACACAACCTGTACAATGATTGTGTCCTACAGGTGGGGAACTGGTGGCCCAGGCAGTGAAGCAATTTGCAAAAGGGCACTTATAACACCAGAAAGGAAAGGACTGACTTCCAAACTCGAATTTCTCCCTACTGGGATATTCTATTTCCCTGCCTACCTGACCATGGCTGCACAAATACAAAAGACAAGAAGCTACAGCTATTTAAGTCGATGATAAGTCTAATTAACTGGGATTTTCAAAATGTATTTGGAGCAGAAAAAAAACCTAAATAACCTCAAGATAGAGGATTCATTGTGGTTTCAGTTTCGCTAATTGCATGTGGGTCAATTGGCTGGCAAACCAGTCTGGGCTAATTTACTGAAGTCACAATTTAACTGCCATGGTGCACTCAATCCAATGAATCCCAGAGTATCAAACTATACTCTGTTTTCCAAAATTTACTTGTGTGAAAATTGAACAGCATGGATAAAAATAATCATCTGTTCAAATATTCATATTCCCTATAGTACTTTTGCTACTATACAAATGTACTAAAATAACATTACATTAATTTTAATTGAATTTTGCATTTCAAAGCATTTTTTCCACACATAGTATGTTTTTATGCAACTTCTGTCAATACTTGAAGATAAAAGGAAAGCCAAAGGTTATATGTTAATTATTAATTATCTGTTGAAAATAATGTAATGAGCTTAGTTTATATCAGGTCACACTAATTCTCAACTATTGTTTGTGAACTGCTGGAGCAATAAAAAAATATAGCTCCAGGAAGGATAAACATTGCATTATTATACCCTTGAAAAACAATAACTACCTTTCTGTAGGC
Source organism: Corvus hawaiiensis (assembly GCF_020740725.1). Taxonomy (NCBI): domain Eukaryota; kingdom Metazoa; phylum Chordata; class Aves; order Passeriformes; family Corvidae; genus Corvus; species Corvus hawaiiensis. The sequence continues at coordinate 7,746,198 of NC_063220.1, forward strand.
TGTGTCATACCCCCATGGGTTTTTATAAAGTTCTATTTGACTGTGTGTTTTTTGGTTTTGGGTTTTTTTTGGGGGGGAGGGTTTGCTGGCTTTTTTTTTTTCCAACCTAACATTTCACAGGTACTTTGTGTTGGCAGGTTCCTCCAGAAATAAGTATACCATGCAAATTTTGTCACCCTGTTCCTGCTACTATTTCCTTCTATCCAGAGAAGGGGGAGAAGCCTAGGAGGTGCCCAGATGAGCTGCACAGCCAGTGTTTGCTCAAGAGGGATGACCCCAAGGAGTATTTGTGTGTACAGATATCTACAGAGAGTAGAGAAGTCCCCAAAAGAATTTGTTCATAGCAACAACACTGACACTGACACTCACAGCAGAGAACACATTCTGCTGACAGAGTAAACCAATTAATAGTGCAGGCACTGAAAAAATAAGTTAGTGAAGTTATTTAATTTCCAGCTGCATTGATCATTGGATCTGCCTTGCACTGATTATTACAGCTCTAACTTTAGCATGGGGTCATCCACATATGAAAAACTTCAGTGCCTTCAAAATTTTTTTAAAGAAAGAAACAGTAATTCTGTATATTATCAACACTAACTTTAAGAGATATAAAGGTCAGTGTGCTTACTTTAGAAGGCAGGTACTATCCATACTGAGCGAAGTGAAATATAAACACTTTGGAATAGATTCAGGCATGAGACGAAGCCCACCTTACTCCTACTCAATTGCACACATACAGAAATATACCTAAAAATCAGCTCTGAAACAAACAAACAAACAAAAATATATATAATTGCAAGAAAATGGATGTTTGTGGAAGCAGTATCAAATGTTCCATACACTACAAGGAATAAAAATTATTGCTTGCATGATTTAATGTAATTTCTAGAATACATGATTAGTATTCAACTGTAAATAAACAGAACTTGAGGTAGAAAGGAGAAGCACAATAATAAGAGAGGAACTACGACTTCCAGGCTTGGACTTTGAGTTACTTCCCTGCCCTTTGGAGGAAGGACAATTCAGACTTAGTTTCTTTTATGCTTCACCTGTTGCAGGTGACTCACCTGGGCCAAACCAGTGCAAATAAAATTTCTGCAAACTCTGAGAAAAGCTATGGAGGATCTACAGAGGAGTATTTGCATTTTTCTCTTGAAGAGCTCTTACTGTAAATTGTCAAACCTTTTCATTCTCTCTTCAGATCAGAGTTTTTGCAACATTTTGTTGTTTGCAGCTAAATCTGTTCTTTTCTTACAGGGCTTTGAGAAATGGAAGGTTTGTTTGTGTTTTAATAGGGGACAAAAAATGACACTATGCTGCAAAGACAGAGGAAATACAAACATAAAGAAGAGTCTCACCACTTTGGGCCAATATTCAACACCTGCTCTTTTGTTTTTGTTAGGAGACAGAAATGAATCATCTATTTTGGTGCAATCCTCTTTATTTACAAAGAACACATCCACCATCCTCATTCCTTTAGCACTGTGGAAACAAATTCAAATTACTTTTCATAAATTCAAAAGAAGTTATATGACTTCTTCCCAGGGTCCCACTAGGGACTGCCTTTCTCATTGTCTGCTGGTTTTTGCTGACAGGTAGTTTGCTAAAACTTCTCCTAATCCTCTTATGTTTGCAACCAGTCCCATGGAAAACTCTCAGAGCATGTAGCTCAAAGCACCCTCAGGCTCTGCAAGCAGCCACTTGCCTCAGGCAGTCTTCTTCATTTGGGCCAGTTCCCTCTTTCTCTAAAATGACTTTAATTTTACCTTCCTGTTAGCTTGAAAACTTAACCCAGTACACTTGCAAGAGTTAACCAGAGAGTAGGAATTAATATCGTCCATTATAACATTCGCATTATCTCCAGAAGTATTTTATATTCATATTTAGAAAGCTCAGCCTTGATAATAAATTCTACTGAACAAAATACCACAACTATTAATTTTAAAGTACTTTATCAGCAGTGAAAACTACGTCCAGCCTTCCTTCTATGCATATCCCAGGAACCACATATAATGAAACTAATTTGTTTTGATTATTGCCTTTTGGGAATCTTCAGGCTAACTCCACTATGCAAATGTAAGAAGGAACTTTGGTTATTGTATTAAGAAAAAGCGAACAATTTTCTTCTCCTGGTTGTTAAGTACATATAATTAAAATACCTACTTAGTTTCTTTTCCCTAATTTATTTTTTTAATAAAGAGCTCACAATTTTCATTTTTAAATCTGTTGCTGTCTGTTATCTTCTTTATCTTCTCAATTTTTGTGGAATGAAGAAAAAAATCAGTTTTCAAGCTTTCACAAATACTTTGTATCAGCTTTGCTTAATTCAATCCCCAACACAAATTTTTTCAATATAATATCGAGTCTGTCACTGGCACCATTTAATACTTCTCTTTGCAGAGAACAAGCATGTTATGAGCAGTACTAATATAACAATTAATCAGATGCTTACTTTTATGAAATGACAGTATTATAAATACAATCTCAATTTTACAAAACTAAAGCAGAGAAAGTGAAGATTAACTCTCAGTATAGGAGATTTGACTCAATGGGTTACTTGTATTGTTAACAAGAAGTCAGGTCCCCACAAGTATTAGAGTATAAAAAGTGAACACTGAGAAAATTGGGCAGGATAAATTGTCATTCGGAAGTGCCTTTTATACTGACTGCAGAGGGAGTCCTGAGACAAGATCTAGTGTCAGCTAACCAGGCATATTGCTTGAAAGGTTCATTCAGAGAGGAATCTAAATTTTAGGTTGGAAAGAATGCACAAAACGTCAGCCTAAAATAAATGCCCCAGTTATCCTCAGTCAAACTAGATCCATAGTTGAAATAAGCAGTCATAGCTCTATTGATTTCAGAAAAGCCTAAGCAATATAACAAGTTGAGATTCTGGTCCTATGAATAGCTCCTTTGACTTCAGTAGGATTACTCACACAGCCTGTGAGTAAGTACATACAGATGTATAAGGTATTTGCTAAGCAACAGACAAGAAGCTACCAAAAAAGAAAAATTACCTATGAGCTTAACAACCTTTAAACATAAACTATATAATCCTGTAGAAACCTACACACAGGAATATTATTACACATTGCGGTACTTTAATTATGCATGCTAATATTTCCTGGTTTCCTTACATCATCTGTTGTTGGTTCCTTGCTCACCCTGAAACGCACAGTTTTACTTTTGGTCCTTCAGTTATTGTTCAAGAATATCCTCTGTGTTTTAATATTGCTAAAGTAAACGTGTTGCATTCCATAAACAGTATCATATACACCAAAAGCCATTATTGTATTTTCTAAAAGGAATACTTTAAAATATTGTCACTTGAATAGAAAGCAAAAAGCTCTGGCTGAAATTCACATATTCTCTACATTCATTAGTACTATCGACATAACTGAACTTCCTTGTTCTTATTAGAGTTACCATAGAAATGAGCCTAAAGCTATTACATGAATTGTTACTGCTATTAAGAAGTAGTCTACTTCAGTTTCATTTGTCTATTTGTAAGAATTTTTGAATATTTAAGAGAATAAAACTACCTTGATAATAAAATCAAGGCTAGAAAGGTGGAGGGTTTTTTAAACAAACATAAGCTTACTTAATAGAAGAAGCAGTATGTTGAGTGGCACCCACACACTGTACAAAGCCAGCATTTTCTATAATTCCACGTTTTTATGTTTGTATATGCTATTCTTTCAGACAGGCAAATGGTGCACAGCAGACTGTATAATGAGATGCTATATATAAATGATATTAACCTTTAAAGTTAGGCAAGCACTTTACACACACAATCCACGCTTTCAAACATTTTTACCTAAATGTGCAATTGTGCACTACTTTCTCATTGCTCAAAAGCTTTATAGTGTATTACATGAGGAAAGAAGAATCTAAGTCATCTTTAAAGATACACACTTTCGAGTGTGTAATTAAAATATTTATAAAAAAGCCAAGAAAAAAAGTAAAACTCCGTTTTAACTAATTGACTGATCCAATATATACAAATGTATATTTCAAACTAGATAGAAGGAAAAAGATTTTTACAATGAGGGTGGTAAACCCCTGGACAGAGGTTCTAGATGCTCCATCCCTGGGAACATTCAAGGTCAAGTTGGGCAGGGCTCTGAGCAACCTGTCCTGGTTGAAGTTGCTCATTGCAGGAGGGTGGGACTGGATGACCTCTAAAGCTCCATCCCAACTCAAACAATTCCACGTTTCTATGATTCTAGATAACAACACATGACACACTGGCACATATATTTTGTGTGTCTGAGTGGAGGGAAGAAGGTACTTCTTGTACATGAGTGATTACAGGCTTTTGAATTAAAGGTAGCAATACTTTAAACCTCTGACTGAATCAATAGCACAAAAGGTACCTGAGCAGCAACTCGTGTACCTTAGGAAGGGCAAATACTTCGCTAAAATAACTCCACTAGAAGCTGTGTGGTTTATAATCCCATCTGTTTGAGTTTGTTAGTGACCTCAGTGTAATCCTGTCAGCAAAAAGAAAAGTTCAACACACTATTAAAAAGAAATCATTTGGATGCAAATTTTATCTACAGTGTGATACCTTTCAATCAGAAGAAGTTCATGAGACAAAACCTTTGAGCCACTACAAAACTGGCAGGCAACCTATCAAGCTTTTCAGTAAAATGATCTATGACCAGATTCTCTTTCACCCATTCTCAGTAGAAGGTTGAATGAATACTTTAGATATGAAACATGCAGAGAAAACAAATAATATTCTCTTTATATGTTTTATTTGGCAAATCTGGGTGATATATCTTTTCTTGTATAAAGGAGGAAAACTTAGTCAGATTGAAGATTCATGGATGGGCTCTTGGGTGAATTCAGGGTATAAAATGCAAGAGGCCTAACAAATCATTTGGGAGAAAATGACAGCTTTTGGTTTTTCATCCAGTGAACTAAAAAGTAAAATTTTACTGAGAAAGGTACTAGTAGAAAGATTTGTAATTCTTTGGAGGAAAAAGAAGGATGAGATATTAAAACCTAGACTACATATCTGATCTTTTAACATGGTGTAGGACTCTTCTAAAAAAATGCTTTGCTATTCCTAACCCTTGCAATACTTAGGAACTCCTTTATTGGATAAACAAATATATTGCTCCCTTTTTCTACTCCTGCATAAACTTCCATGCTTACCTGTAAATGTTACCCTGCTCTGTTTTGAATGTTCCAAATGCCTTCTGTTTTGTTTTTGTTTTCTTACGGTTTTGGGCTTTATCAAGAAAGCTAGTGCTGTAAGAATTATGCTTTGGAAATCACCTCATCATATTCTGTAGGATTCCTTCCAAGGAACAAGCTCCCTGAGATCAGCAATGTTCCACTAGCTTATTTCAGCCCTTCTTAAAAACCTTTTTTAAAATGTCACAAATCCATGGGAGGGATGGGTGGTGGAAGGTGTCAAGGGATCCCAGGCAGGAGGTTGTTCATGTTCTCCTGCTCAAAGTTTCATTGATCTTTTTGCAACTATAAAACAAAAGAACGATACTTTCCATTTTCCCTCAATGCAGAAGGTGAATAACTTTGACGGTATAAGGTAAGACAGTCTATCTGCTGCCTCTTGCCCTTTCAGAAGGCAGGAGAGAAGAAGAGAAGCTCCAGGAGTTAAAGCATAAATATAGAGTTCAAAAACCTGACATAAAGTATATCTTAAGAGACAGCAATGTAGGTAAAGAAACAAAAAAAAAAAAAAAGAACCAAAATTTTGTTATGAGCCAAGAACAAATTACCAAAACTCAAGGTCTTAACTTAGGGAAAAATTATTTCAATTAAATAAATTGAAAGACTAATAGATACGGGGAAAGGTGAGTTTAATTCAGTGTTGACAAACATCAGTTAAAGGATTTTTGAAGACACTATCTATTTATCCATTTTCATATATATACAAGGTAACATTCTCTTACATGTACATCTGATAGAGCCTAAATTCAAATTGCTCAGCAAGATTTGGGCAGTGCTCTGAGCAGCGGAAAGTAAAAAATAATTTGCTGAATGAGAAATGAATTAGGAAAGAATCTGGAGGAAAAATTTCTAAATTAGTGGGAAAACTGAGACATTCCCTCTTCACAATGCAAACAACTTGCTGCTGCTTTCTATTGGATTGAGGCCATGCTAAGTTCAATTTGGAATCAATAATGTTCCAATTGAGCCAAGCATTAAAGTCAGAAGGCAAAGTAAGATAAAGTTCTGAATTTTCAGCTATACATAAGGGTTCTACAAATCTTAAAAAAATTATTGGCTTACCTCAACAGCCTGATAAAATTCATTACTAAAAGACCACAAGAACTGGATAGAAATGTTCCTCCTCCCTCAGGGGAAAAAAAATCAGGAGAAACAATAAAAGGATGCACAGCTTTTAACAGCACGCTTTTCTGTATTTGTTTGTGCTCTTGTTATCTTTCTATTAGTGTAGTTTGGGTCCATATTGAAGGTAACACCTAAAGAGTCAAACATTCCTGTTAAAGAGTGATGAAAGAGATGAAAAGCTCATCTGCCAAATGGGCTTTAAAAGCAGATACTTCAGAAATCTTTTCAACAATAGATTGCCTCTACTTGTGTGTTACTCATACAATTGCTTTGCAACACTTAATTGCAAAATCCTATAAAATATGCTACATATAAAAAGAAGTTTTCTGAGCTAGATTAAAGGAAAATATTGCATGGAGTGTTATCAAAAACTTGTATTTGACATGAACTGCAGCTGATGTTCAAGAGCAGACTGCAAATAAAGGAGATTTCCTTCAGCATTTACAATTTATAATGCTACTGTACTCCAGTTATGAGAGAAAAACAAGTTTCTCTAGTTTTACTGAAGGAAAGCCAAGATTCAGAACCAACCATGAACCTCTGAGAGACCTAATCCAGTTACCACGTATGTCTTTCTCCTTCGCTCTTCTGAAGAAGCTGATTCATGTTTATGTTGCATTTATCAAACAGCTTATTTGAGCGTTCATACAGTCTTAGAGGTACTTTTGATAACATTAGGAAAATAAATCTTGGAAAAACCAGAAACTTTTTGTATGAGAATGCTTTCTTTATCAAGTGATGCCTAGAGACTACATTAAAAATATTATATTTCAAAAACCTAGGAGAGCAATCACAGAAAACAGACCAGATCCTCTAGATCTGGAAATGGGTACATTCGTACTTGTTCTGAAAAACATCAATAAACCAACCTCATTAACATGAGAAATTAAATCAATGAACTACTACATTCTAGCACAACACAACTTTGCACAGAACTATCAAAGTATTGAGACAAATTTAAATGAAATATTATTAAGTTGAATAATGTGGCTTAAAGTAACTTTCATCTATATTTTGCAAGTAATAAGAAATAGATGAGAATTTGCCCTTACAAAATTCTTAACAATGTTCATATGAATAAAAAAAATAATTCTCAAGGGAAACAAGTACCAATAATGTACCTTTTCCTTTGTAGCACCAGTTCAAGCTAAACCTTGGCATTAGTACATTATCATTTCAGTGAAGGAAAATTATAAGTGCTAGTGACCTGTCACTTTTAAAGCATATATGAATTCACTGTAGATCTACAGTAAGAAAATAAAGTTATTTAAACATTCATAGTGCCAGTATACTAAGAAAAAATCATTAAGTAGACCAAAGCTTGTCTTTAGAACAAAAATCAAGATTATAGTACATTAGAGAAGTGCTCTTTCCAAAAATCATCAAGATCAGAAGCTTCAAGAAGGGAAAACATCACTGTCTGAAAATTCTAGATCTCTTTTATGAGAACGAAATGAAATATGAACAACTATCAGTATACAATCATATACATGTAGTAGCATATATAACCTAAGTTTAACCTCATTTAAGTGTAATGAATTGTTAAGGAGGTAAGAACAAATATTTGGGCCAAATTTTCCAACACAGCCATAAGAATTTAGACCACAAAAGAATAAGGTGATTTGATGTATGAGTATTTACTGAAGATTTCAGTTGTGCCACAGATTTAATGATGAAACTACTGATTCTACTAGAGAATTTTGCTCCCTTAAGGGGAACTCCAGGTTGTCTATTAGGAAACGTTTATTTACAGAGAAAGTGGTCAAACACTGGAACAATCTTTCTAGCAAGGGTTCAGTGCCCCAAGCTTGTTAGTGTACAAGAAATTATTATTTATTTGGACAATGCCCATAATAACATGGTTTAACCTTTGGTCAGCCCTGAAGTGGTCAGGCTGAAAAATCCTTGTAGGTTCCTTTCAACTGAAACATTCTATTCAATTCTGTTCTAAATATTCTAAATATGCCACCATAAGGAAAATTTACCTTTCTGCAGCCTAGTGCTGTAATTCCTTTATTTTTGACAGGAGAAAGAAATAAAATTTTCTTCTTCAGCATAAAAAGGTCAAGGGTATAAAATGGGTATTTAAATTGCATATACAGGAGAAAGGGAAGGAGTGATTGTTCATCAGAGTTACCAATTTATTCTGAAAGATAAAGCTACTACAAGAATCTTAAAGTTATTAATACCTCTCTCCGTCGAGAAGCCCAACAGGTTTGTTTGATTTTCCAAACGACAGCAGCTACCAGCAGTAAGGATAAGAAACAACTGCAATTACAAAAGAAAAAAAAAAAATTGTAACATATTGGTGTGAAAAAGCTTATGTTTTTAGGGTATCAAAAGACATTTAAGCATGGAAAAAGAACAAAAACAAAAACTGAGGAAAACTCAACTCTACTAGGGTGACAAAGAGTCAACCATCCCTGTTCAAAGTCAAAGCAAATGCACACACCACACACTCTGGTTTTCTCCTGGAAATGCTATCTCTGTGTCCATTAGCATGAGATAAGCTCCAGTACAACCATCCACATACCCACAACAGTCTCAACAAATATGCACTGCATGTTCCACCTCTAGTAGACAGAAAAAGAGGGTGAACTATAGCAAAAAATAAAAAAAAAAAGAAAAAGAAAACAAATTTATATTCTCTCACTTTGTAAATTCTGAGAAATTTCCTGGGATGCAGGAACAATAACTACACAGGGAGTGTAATTAGTTTGAGGAACTGGGTTTGCACATGACAATGGGCCTGTGTTATCTTACTGAGTATTTTTATGGTTAATTGCCCAGGGAAAACACCTCCAAGGACATCACTACATTACAGTCCCAAAGACACAACAGAAGAAGAAGAAAAAAAATTCAATTATTAAACACCTGCAGTGCACAATCAGAGCATATGCCTTCTCTCTTGTTTCAATATCTTTGTATTAACATTTAATCCATAAAGTCTTCTGGTAGAAAGATCATTGAACTCTCAGCCTCTGTTAGTGAATTTCTGGATACTAACAAAAGGCTTCTAAATCTGACACCTAGTGTAACCACTCAGAAGATCTTTCAAATTTTTAAACAGTTCTTTTTATATACATTTCTGGATTTACTAATAGTGTGAAGAACTTTCACAGATGTTGGCACTTCTGCTGTACACAGTGGTTTCAATTAATACAACACTCTAACTATTGAATTATACTAGACATCCACAACTTTTTTTCTGCCAAAAAGCTTCAGAATATATTCTTTAATATGGGAAATACCAAGATTTCTAGAAGTAGTATAATTGGGAAGAGTATTGTACACAAGTGCAAAATAACACCAATGTCTCCCTTTAAAAGCAAGTACAAGTGACTGTAAATTTATATTTGGTGTACAGGGAAGAGCAGAACCCCCCCACTAACAACCAGAATAAATTCAGTTTTGCAGCAACATCTTTTAAGATTTTTAAGTCAAAAAGTACTTATAAATAGTATTTCCCAGAAATGTTTCCCCTCCTCTGTACTGCACTGTCCAGCTGGTGCCTGCAACAGATGCTTTGGGGCAACATCAGGGTACTGATGTGTTGCTATAGGTTAGGATGCTGTCCATGAAGCAAGGGAAGGCCATCTCACTCATCTCCTCCTCTATAGTGCTTCCAAAACCCACTAAATTAGGGAAACAACAGCAACAGCAACACTGTTTGCAATTATGAACTCAGTGCTCCTGGAATTTAGAAAAGGTTAATACATTCAAGAGAGCTGGACACAAGAAACTAAGAGAGCCTTGCACTGTGTGACTGCTTTATTATGACCAGGAACGGAATCCCTACCCTTAGAAAATTCTGTCCTTCACTTTTACTAATTTCTTGAACAGTTCCCTTAAGTCAGTAGAACAGAAAATATTCAGAGCTCTGTCTGAAAGACTTCAGAGAAATTGATTCTGTGCTCTGTATGTCAGTGGAATGGGTCACACACTAAATTTTCTTGTCATCAGTAAAAACATCGATTAGTTTACATGCAAAGCTAAAATCAGAAATGAGTGTCTTAAAGACACACCCATAAAAGCTATAAATAATTGGAGATTACAGCATTGACAATGTGACTTCTGTATAATCTTTTCTTGGCAAGTAAATGTTTTATTTTCTTCTTTTTTTTTCTTTTTTTTCTGGAAAGGGGGTTTAATATAAATAGAACGGGGGAAAAAATCAAAATTCTTATTAATGAGCAGAAAAAAGACAAGGGAAATAGATTTTGTTAAACTAACCTAGTTCTAGACTGTGGTGAGATAACATCCTTGGTTTATGTAGGGCAATAAAATTAAAGCTGACTGCAAAGGATCTCACAATACAGAGTGACTTGGCAATAAAATAAAAGAATGAAATTCAGTGACAATGAACTGAAGGCAATGTGCACAAGAAAAAAAAAACTACAACTAGCTACAAATACACAATAGGTTCTAAATTAGCAATTACCACTCAAGAAAATGATCTTGAAGTCATTGCAGATAGGTCTTTGAACATATCAACTGAATGTTTAGTAGCAGTCAAAACAGAAAATAGGATGTTAAAAGAGATTAGAAAAGGAATAAAGAACAAGCCAGAAAGCATTGGGATGTCAGTGCATAAATCTATAGTGTGCCTGTATCTTGAAGCAACCATCACTTTATCTCTAAAACTCTAAACTGAATTTAAAAGGTATAAAGGAAAGCAGTCAGCTTGGCAAGGGGAATGAGATGATAGGAGAAATAAGTTCTCTTTGGCTCTGAAACAACAGGGAGTTGAAGGGAGCCATGATAAAGACATTAACATCACAGGTAAAATATGTAGAAAACCAGCAGGACAGGTGTAGGTGGATGCTCTCCAGTCCTCCATTACACTTCTTATCCCCTCCTTGTGACAGAGATATAAAAAAAAAAACCCAGTGAAAATTAAATGAATTAAAAATTGGCCAGTGGGCAGATGAAAAAGAAACTGTCAGAGGGGGACCAACACCAGAAAAGGGAACTTCCAGATGGGTTGCAAAGTTTCCATAGTATCAGATCCACTCAGTTTTGATGGGACAAATACATAATAGCTGAGAGGTCTATGCATGACACAAAACCAAAAGAAAGGGGTTAAAAATGGTTAATGGCACAGAGGCTAAAAAGATTGTACAATGGCCAATTTTTAATTTTTTTTTTTTTAATATACAATCGCTGCTAAGTTGTATTTATGCAAACAAGGAATTCAGGCCTCATTTACATTGCAAATGATTTATTTTCCCATTGGAATGAAGCAATTCCCAAAACAATTTAGAGACCAGTGTGAATGACAGCTCAGTATGAATTACTGCTGGTATGTTGAAAGAAAAAGGGGTTAAAACAACCTTAAATACTAAGGTGCACAGTAGGAAGATGAGTTTATCACTCTACAAGGTATTGCCAAAACAGGTACTATCAGATTTGTTCTTAAAGCTCTGGCATTTTCATTTTCATAAAGGAGATTGGAAAACATGGAGAGAATGCAGAGAAAAATCATACAAAGTATTCGAAATTTGGAGAGACTCTCTTGCTGACAGTGATTTTACAAATTAATCATTTCACTTTTGGAAAAGATCAAGTGGCAACTCGCCTACAGTTAATCCACATGATCATAGATTAAATCCACCATCTCTGACTCTCTAGTTGAGACTCTGAGTGACATCCAAATAAAGATATATTTGGATAGATGCCTTTGAAATGCACATGGGTTATGAAATGCTGACCCAGAGGAGAGAGTGAATGACTTTTTGCACTTATTGATGTAAATCTTCCCAATAAGACAAATGCTATGCTAAGACACTCTTAAAACCGCAGCAGCGCAAGCATTATCAAGATTTTGTGGTCTCCAGAACAAAGAAATGAAGTGCCATAAGATAGTACCAGAAGTACTGCCAAAAGAAGTACCAGAGCTCTGGGTAGTGTGAGAACAGAAATATTGACTTCATAGAACAAAGAGAAGGAAAATTGCAAGGAATAATTACTGCCTGCATAACTATTTTTTGCAAGCCACAGAGCAAATTTTTAACTTAAAGAGGTCCCATTCAGGCATATTTAATGCAGACCTGGCTGAGGAAATGAAAGTGTTTTTCATAACTCACAAATGAGTTTCTCCGTGTTTCTTTAGGCATCAAACTGAAAACTGTTAGGGGAATTACTGGATGTGTTGTTGCTTGGTATGGGCAAAATGAAATAAAATCTGGAGATATCTTTAAAGAAACTTAAATTACATGGACAAATAGAGGGGAAAATCTGTGAAATGTAATGATCAGCATGTTTAGACTAGATGAATTAATGACACATTTATGCCTTAAGCTCTATGAATGCATTATAAGTATGCTAGAGAATTCCTTTTTTTCATTACATATTAATGCCTATAAATTACATATTGTATCAAAGTAATACTTTTGTTAAAGTGAAAGAATTTACTTATTTTTGCAGGGATGTAAAAGGAACTGTTTCATGAACTAAGCATAAATATTTTAAGAACCAATACTGTAAATGGAAGGTAAACAGAACAAAACAAAATGTGCCATCCTTTGTTATTTCTTTTCCCATTCTCTGATTATTTAACATACAAACAGAAATTAAAATGTAAAGAAAAAATGTATGTAAACATCCATGCATGAATAATTGTTGTTTCTATGATTTTACTTAAGAGAGTAATTTGCACAATTAAAAATAAATTTCCACAAACGGATGAAAGCAAGCACTTTTCCAAAACTTTAGCTTATATCTAGTATACTTTTAATTCTATTAAAATGAAAAATTATGTGAGATTCTGCTTTGAGCACCCATCACATTTACTCTTCTTACAGGACAAGGTACAGCAGCACCCCCCAGCTGAGCACGGGGCAGCATCCCTGGCTGAGCCCACCCCAGGAGCAGCACAGCTGGGCCAGCACAGCGTGCCAAGACTGTCCTACCAACTGCCATCATACTGGCCCCATGCTCCAACACATGTGACAGACCCATCCTTGCGTTCCAAGGGGAATTCCTGCATTGCTGGCCAAGTGTGGATCTGGAGTGGGCTTTTGAACCAACCCTGAGTGCCCCTGTGGACCAGCCCTGAAGCTCAGTTAGAAGATGTGCAATGTGCACTGCAGACCCAAAGGGGCTGTCAGTCCATGGAAGTAAACTAGAACTAGCTCAAAGACAAAAAAAATGCATTCAGTGTGGATGTCAGGTCCTCAGCACTATTTTTCCTGAGAGATGATCTGTTTGCTCACACTGCTCACCAACAGAGACACAAGCACCCAAAGTTCCTTTCACGAAGTTTGTTAGGGGCATGGCAGATTCGCTTACTGCCCACATATATTAAAAGCTCCTCCCAAGTCTTTTTTTGAACATAAAAGTTGGGCCATCAAGGCAATTATTGCAAAAATTACTTGAGTCTTGCTGCGCTGAGACAGTAATTAAATATCCCTCTGTATTCACAAACCTCCTGCCTGTTGATCTTTCTTTGACAAGAGCACAAAAATGTACAGTTCCCTAATTAGCAGTCTGAACAGCGACCTCACACTCTGTTGTTTCTCCTTCACACTAACTATAGTACTAACATGAACAACAACTTAACATATTCAGTAAAACAAACTGATGACAAGAAAAGTTTTTAATGTGGAAATATGTAAAGAAAACAATTCTCATACCTAAGTTAATGTTTTCAAGTTAGTACCACAAAAGTTTCCTAACAGATCACATTAACTGTTTTTCTAAGAACTGCTTTCCAAACACATTATTTACTATCTTTTTATTGGCAAATAGAGCACATTTTAATTGATATTTTATAAAGCAAGCACAATTCTAAAATAAAAATAATTGAACAATTATTTTTCTAACATCATGACTTCAAATAGCAATTATTGTCACAGCAATTGATTTCTCTCATTGCAGTTGATAAGAACATTGTGTTTATGATTATGATGTGCTGGGTTCAGCCATCCTTGTGTTAATTGGTATACACATGACAAGCAGCACCAAAGATTTCCACAGGCTTATCTGAAGCACAAAGCATTGTAAACATAATATTAGAAGTCTGATATGTATGACAGCAGAGTAATTTTTTAAATTTTTTTAATGATTAATTAAATTGCTATGAATCACAAAGTTTTATAAACATCATTATAAGTAGGACTACTTCAGTGATTAGCAATTCAGAAAGATTCTGGGAATGAAGTGTTTCAATTCCAAATTAAAATATGTAAAGACTTAGGGAAAAGTAGTCTTGGCTAGCAAGGAAGTAGGATATGCAACTTCCAGTTCATGGTAAGGCAATGTGTGGGGTCAGGGAAATGAAACTTGGCAGTGGAGCCAAGCCATTTCAGCCACTAGTGCTGAATTCCTGCTCAGGGGGAGCTCTGGCTGGCACAGCCAATGAAAGGCATTGCCAACAAAGCCAGCATTACCATCCAGGTGATTCAGGAATGTCCTTTTCCTATTCCCGCTTGTCATGAGAGTACTGCCAGCACCAGCAGCTCCATGCACTGGCTCCCACACTCCATTTTCTGGAACTCATTAGCCAAGAGCTGCAATCATTCCCTCCTCAGCTACAAAATATCATTCCTACAGAGCCTTAAAGATGACAGGGCTTCTTCCATCAGCCTAGATCTATAGTCCATTCTTTTCTCCCACAGTTGCTTTCTGAATTAAAGGACTCTAAAAGCCACACAGAGGGTTCAGGTACTCAGTTCTTGCTTTCCAAACTGCAAAGTGAAAGAAATGCCTGAATATGAGGTAAAGTATCTATGATGGCATTTAAAACTCCAAGTACTACCAAAAATCATTTAAATGCAAATTTGTATTTATTTGTGTCTCAAATGGAATTTACACAAGTTAAGCAACAAGTTTCAAGTTCATTTGAAACTAATTACACGGATAATTCTTCTTATCCAGATGACTGATTAAAACGTTATTTTTTGATGCAGTCCTGAAAATCCATATATTCCCACAAATAACTCTTGCATAAAGTGTCTCATGAAAGTCACATAACTGCCCTTAAAATTCTCTTCTCACATGTCCACAACTACCAAAGTTATACAAAGCAGATTAACAGTTAAAAAGAAATATATATATCCACCTTCTAATCTGGTCCTTCCCAGCACAACACTGTATTTGGTAAGAATGCATGGAAAAGAATATCCACATTATATTTGTTTTACCTTGGCATGGTTAAAACCATGATACTGCCAAAAGGATGCTGTAAGTCTCCAGAGCTGCACATTTAAAGTTACTATTAGAAATGCCATGAAAATAATTTTGTTGAGGAAGAAGAGCAAAATTAAGTAGAATGATAAACTAAAATTTCAATAATGGTATTAATAAAGCTTCACAATTTAAGTTCTGAATGCATAATGTAAAACAGGGAGATTGAAGTATCAATGGTGTCAACTGCATTTTATATAAATTACATTTTAAAGTAAGCAGTAGCAATGAAATATAAATATAATATGCATTAGTTTATTAGTCAGAATATCTACTATTTTTGTGCTAAATAATTTATTAATATATATCAAATACAGAAAGCCAACTTAATCCTTCCTCTCCCAAGGCATAAACTCCTATAATGGTTTAAAATTATCTCTGACAACTGCCTCTGCAAAGCTTGGGTTTATTGGTCTTTCCTGTGCAATGAAACATCAAAAATCTTCTTGAAAGCAAAGAAGAAAGAAAGGTTTGAACAGGGAATTTGTAAATAGCAAGAAAATTATTATGAAAAAAGGTATTGGTATTTTTTTCATTACGTACATGTGCCAGAATGTTATCGAGGATGGAGGAGAGGGTTAAATAACTCAATTTAATAAAATAAATATTAAAAAGTAACTCTAAAAAAGCACACATACATTTTTTAGATTTCTATTTTCCTACATACATAATTCATGCATATATCCACAAAGCTGTGGTTTTATATTAAATACAAAACAAGCTGCTATAGAAAACTATGAATGAATGATCAATTATACAAACAGCCTTTATATACAAATAAAAAGGGAAAATGGATGCAGTGTACACCAAGATGCTATTGAGAAGACCAACATTCCCACTTAATCTGCCAATCCAATATCAAACTAAAGTGAACCATGTAAAAGGACGCTGAAATATATTACACAATAAAGCTCTACATGTGAACTTTAACCCTCCATAGTTCTTCCTTTCACCTCTTTGAGGCGACAAATAAAAAAGATTTACAATCAAAGCGATGTAATCTCATGAAAACTGGAATTAAACTCCACAGAATAAATAGAACATCACACCCATGAAGCGTGATTATGTTTCTTTTAGTCATGGAAAAGACTTTTGTATTTCATATAATTTTATGGGTTTGGCCTTCATGGGTGAGTTACTCTATATTTCTCTCAATAAGTGATGTTACAATTTATGTCCATTGAAATTTTGGACAAATTATGAAGTACAAAATTTAATATTTTCTGCAGTAGCAATCCAGAATAATTAGAAATTGAATATATTGTTTCTACTACAAAATAGTTGTGCTTTCACTTTTCCTTTTTTGCAATGTTTTTCCTGATTTATGCTAATTTAGGATTTAAAATTAAGAGGAAAGAGGAAAAGATTCATTTATTCAAATTACTTCCAGTTAGTGAATTTTGGGAAGGAGATTTGTCACCAGTGTCAAATTTCAGCAGCCTTCCAAACCAAAAGATTTGCATTATTTCAAGAATATTATTTTCATGTTTTCCCCTCATTCTTATTTTTCACTGCTCTCTTGTGCAGCTGTTATTCTTCATAATTACATCACAGAAACATAAAATATGTTTAAATATGTTTTAGAAAGCCACCATACCATGTCAGCATTGTTTAGCATGATAGACTTAAATAGAATGAAGAAATTTAACACATTGTTAAAAAACCTTTCCCTTCAATCTCTAACATTTCTAACACTTTTTCCAAAGAGGCAAATACCTTCTAAGGAGTAGGTGTGAAAAAGTCTTAACTTTTCTTATTAAAAGCCCTGTTAAAATTAAATTTTCCTGAAGACAGACTAAGGATTTTTAGATTTCCAGGCCAAAGAAGCATCATTCAAGAAGAACCCTAAAAATTCTGTAATTGTATTGGATAAAGAATACAAAGCCCCTGATTCCTCTCAACGTGATGCTAGAATTCCAACTGAAAAAGACTGAAAATATATTAGGAAAGGAATGTAATTTTGAAAGTACTAAGTGTTTTCCTAAAATATCACAAAAAGTTACTGGAAACATAGAAAACCAACTATAATATGGAACATAATCAGACCACACATGAAGCTTAAATCCAGATTAAAAAATTTAAATAGATTATATAACTTCTTTTTACTGTGTAATTTGTGGTGTGGCTTTTGGAGACCACAGTAGAATCTCCAACATTTTGCTTCTTACTGGCAAAAGTAGCCATCCCTACATTGGATGCCAACAGATAAATTAAAAAAGACCACAAACCCTCCCACACTAAATGCTTCATTTGGTACCAGGAAATTTCACTAGAATATTTGCATTAATATTCCAGTACAGAAAGTTTATTGGATGAATTCCTTTGAATTCAGATGTCTCTTCTAAAAAGGAATAATCAGATTTAACAATTTCGGACATACGAAATTCACAGCATAGCATACTGTCTAGCATTGTCTTTTCTCTCTTTCTGTGATTTATTACAGCTGAGCACAGGGACCCAGAATATTTCTGCCCTGCCATGAAGATATTGCTCATTTCTTGGCTGTCACTCAGTGCCCAGCCCATCACACCGACCATGCCTGCAGAGACAGGCGGGCACGGGGCTTGACAAAGCTGCTTGTCACTCGCTATAATGGACAATGACACTGCTGCCTGAAGGAAAACACTAATATTTTTTACTTCCTTTATTTTTTGTTATTATTTTCCTTCATCAGCTTTCACCCCACTTCACCATATTCCTTACATCTGGGAACAAACTCCTGAGTTATCTTTGCAATGGGTACATATCATAAGATGACTAAATTCCTTCTGTTTGGAATTAAAATGACAACAGCAGAATTTCAAGCCCATTCATCATAGATGAAAACCTGTTCTAGTTCTCTTGTTTAAAGTACAGTGGACTGGAGTTTCAAAAAAAAGTTACCAGGATTAAGCAGTCTAGAAGAAAAATAGCTGTGAGCACCAATGCTGTTGAAGTCGAAGAAAACAACTGACTAACTGGATTTAAGAAAATAGAATACAAAATGTGGAGAATCAAAACATAAAACCGTATGAATTATCTGTGATGCTTCTTAGGATACAAAATCCAGTGCAGCTGTAGAAAGACACACCCCCAAAAGCAGAACATGCCTGAGCTTCAGGAGGCACAATGAACACCTCTCACAGTATTTATAAGTAAAGGAAGTGAGAATTACAAATTTTAAATGCACTGACTTTAAGGAAAGAAAAAACCCACATCTGTTTTACACCAAGCAGACACATAGGCCATCTTCAGATATCTGAGCAGATATTTTGTATTTTGAGGAACAGCATCTGTTGAAATCAAAATATGGCAAGCACTAGTGCCCTCACACACACTTCCAAATGACTCAAAGGACAAATAGAAAGATGAAAAAGAAGAAAATAATGGAAAACAGTTCTGTTCACTGACAGATTAAGTGACTCATCCGTTGTTTTGAAGAGCAGCTGATCCAGCAGTACCGGGGAATCTCCTTTGCCTGCAGGCTGGGAACAAGGGGCTGCCTTCTCAGGAAATACAAACATATCAAATAACCCTACAGTGATGACAAATTTTCTGTGTGATTCAGAGAGAAGACACAAAACTACATTCAACAATTCAAACCAAACATTTAAAGAAAGGAAACTCAACTCAAATTGCCCACCACAGTACAGACGTGCTTTTCCCAATGGAAGTCAAACAACTCTGTGCTTCTAAGCGAGGTGAAAACTGTTTAATGCATCACTAAGAAAAAAATCAATTTTACTTTAGCCCCAAATGTAAAATCCATTTTCCTATGATAACTTCATTTTCATGTTACCATAAAATATTCTAATTTAGATTTATAACACTTCTGCATTTTCTGAGATCCCAGCCATGGTGGCCGTGATCCCGACACACTGCGTTTTGTCTTTCTTATGGAGACCAATATTTGATCTCATAAAGATAAGCATGCCAAAATCTATAATTAAGTTATTATCCTTCTTTTTAACAGAAACATGAAGGCAGGGCTACAGACCAAAGGATGCTGGTAGAGAAGGAATTTTCTCATTGCAAATTTACACCCAGAGCAGCAGATTCAAGCACTGCAGCTGTCAGGAGCTCTAACACAACCTGCTGAAATGCAGCCATCCCCTCCCACTGCAAGGAGCACAACTGAAGGGACTGCTCAGAGATTTCGGCACACAGTCCTACGTATGGAGTTAATAAAGCTGGTTCTTCAGCATCTGCTGCAATTCCTGTTGCAGCTCATGCTCATCTTTACCAAAGTAGCCATCCCCTCTTCCTGCAATAAACACTGGGTGTATTTTGAACATTGTTTACTCTCCTTTATACTGCTCACAGGAAGATTTAACAGAAAGAATGTACCCCTGATCCTAAATGACCACAATTTTTCTTGGAATTTCTTAAAGCACACACAAAAGAAGGATTTTCAAACTTTCAGAGTCCATATTATTTAACAGGGCTCTACTTATTAAAAATTGGAAATTCTGTAATTTTTGACAGTATGGAGATATGTTATAAAAGTGACTAAAATGTTCTATTAAATCAGTCATCTTCACCCAAAGTACCAGAGGCAAGGGAAGTAATAGTTCTGGGAGCTCAGAGAAAGTGCCTGATGAGTTAATAGTTGGTACCATGCATTTGAAAAAGGCTTTAAAAACGTAGTTCTGAAAGTAGCAGTTGCTTATCATTTCCTATCACAAGAATATTAACAGCTAAACTTTGTCATCTGCACCAATTTCATGCCTGCCTGGTTTTTGATTATTAGATTTAACCACATTTCTTACCAGAATTATGTTTCAGATTCTTAATACGAATAATTATCTGGGAATGCTTGAGTACTGTTATAAACTGTTATACTGTTATAATTTTATTTAAAAGCAGGTATAGAAATCAAGTGTTTCTTAGTCTCAATTTGGGATTTACTCCAATCATAGATAATAAAAACTAACCATTATTGAAAAATCAATTTTAATGGATGTTAGATGTGATCTAAAGAAGTAAATAATGTTTTCAGAAACTAAAGCTACTTCATATACCCTTATGAAACGTCTAAAATGTCCCGGCCCTACTCAGCTAAATCCATATATAGATGTAAGACATGAAACAGACATTTGCATGAAAACACTGAAAATTTCTTTATCACGTAGAGTTTGAAACAAAAAAAGTGCCCAACTTTAGCATATTGAGTGTTTTAGTGGTCAAGGTAATAGAGAAAAATAGTTCTTTTAACTATGGGTATTGCATTTCTTCAAGTGTAAGAAGAAAGATCATTCACATTTGCTGCCTGTGAAATTTTCTAATGAGATCTTACTTTTCCAAAGCATATGGAAAAAAAAAAGTCCCAGACTTCTCAATTTGTGTGATGGCTAAAAGTCTTCAAGGCACTGAGCACAGCAACACAGATGCCACACTCTATAAGACAGTCTGGAATCTGTTACTACTCTTACATTGCATTTTTACTCTTAGAGAAAAGGTCACTGAAGCTGTAGTTACAATGAAACCTTCCAGTAGAAAAATAATGAAATTAAATAGGGTGGGGGTTTTTAATGATGCACATCATGGTCTGGATCACTACAGTTTTAATAATATTCTGCTTATTTTTTTTCAATATAACTTTTATTTATCTCAATTTTTTGTTCTAGGATATACAGTATCAGTATCGGTAGGCCAAGCATTAATTGCAGAGCTAATCACAGATGTTGTGCTTTATTATGTATGGTTTTAAATTAAGTCCTTACAGAACAATACTTTTAAAACACTTTATCTTGATACATCAGGACAGTTCTAAAAATGCCTGTTTTGATGTTTCTGATTCAAGTAGTAAAATGTGCATTTTATCTTTCAGTCTGGAACACAAAATCTATAAAGGAACAGTTTTAAACTATACTTTTGCCTGATTGTTGAATAGCTGTTATTGTCAAATGGATCTATTTTCTGCTTTGGCCAGGCAAGGTAAACAGCATTATGCCAAATCCTCAGAAATACGAGAAGTATAATACTGGATGGGAGAAATGCAAATGCATGTTTATCAAAGCATGTTGAAATAAGTTTTTTTATCAAGCACATTCAAATTGTCTTTAAAACAATTATTTTATTTATCAATAATCATAGTACTTATGACCTGGGTTATTACTGTTACCACTGTGATTTGTCACAGTCATACCACATTCCCAAGAAAACAAAACCAAACCCCACAAACAAACAAAACTAAACCCACACAAAACAAGAAACAATAAACCCTTATTAAAATGATTATTTTAGGCTACAAACTGTTGACATCCTAACTGTCTCTACAGACACCTTAATACCAATTCAGTTGTAGAAGAGTGCCATACAACATTACACCAAGGTTTTAAAACATTTTTGTGTTAAACACTTTTTCTCATTATAACCATCAGACCTTAGCTGGATTTGTCTGTGTCTTTGCAGGGTGCCCTGCAATTAAGGTTTGCACCTTGGCTTGGATCACTCCAATGCACTACTCAGGGCATTTCCTGATTCCTTTACATACTTCTGCAACTGGATTCCTAAGGTGGGTTATCAACATTGCACTGCAGATGGCTGCAAGGGCCTGTTGAACTGAGTGCCAGCTGAAAGCCTTGTTGTATAATGAGGCTGGGACTGAGTCAAAGGCAGCGGGAGGATAACTGCCAGCTTCCCTACAACCTTTCTCTCTTTAAAGAGGATTACATCTGCCTCGGGTTCCAATTAGCTTACAGTTCAGGCAGGCAGATCTCTTCTTGTATCAGGATCAGGATGAGTCCACGTTTATCCAGAACAAGCCACATGAGATAGACCATCATGCCAGGAGAGATAATGCAATGGATCCATAGAGATGGCTGCACCACCACAGAGCCTATAGTTCACATTTACTAAGGCTGCATCAGGGCACAGAGCACCAACAAAACAGCTCTTAGTTTACCTCTGCTATTTGTCACAGGATCTCTCTGTTCTGTTGTACTTGGACAGACTCTGCTTTCTTCTATACAGTTTGTAATCTAAACGTTTGCATACGCATCATAATTTTTTAGAGCTTGCTGTCTCCCCATGAAAAAAAGAAGAAAAAAAAACCCAAAATACAAAAAATGCTCAAAAACCAAACACCCAAACCACCACTAGACTGACCTTCGGCAATCAGCATTTTATTGCTCTGTTTGTGGTGAATGAGGAGAAATGGGATATTTTATATCACCTACTAAACTCCTCTCCATTAGCCAATGCCCTGGGTACAGAAGCCTTCAGGCTCTTGCTCATTTCTGTGCCCTTTTTGGCAACAGCAATAAACAGAATTTGGTCCATTCACAGTATTTAAGAGTCTGATTCTTTAGGTACAGTTCCTCAGAGCACAGTAATTAATGTCAACAGAGAAGCCGTAATGTGAACTTGTGAAATAAAGTCATGGCCATCCTAGAAATACACAAAGACATACCTGTCTGCCACTGTTCACATTTTGTGTACATTTCACAGTTATTGGGAAATATCTTCACAGCAAGATTTCAAAGCACTGTAATTAATCAGTGTATATTCAAGTTTGTGATGTTTTATAAGAGACCTGAACTTTTAAGAAGTCTTTCAGTGGGGTTTTGTTCAGATTATACAATACTTGTTCATTTGCAGATGAAGCCCATCCCTGCATTGCTGCCACAACAAAATCTCAGGCATCACCTACTGCCTTTCATAATTAAGTTCCAACACATGAAAGCATTAGTAGTGATGTGGTGTGCTTCATTAAAAATAACAAGCTATTGAACAGAGCCATCATTTTAAATAATTCCATAAAAGTGTTTATAGAAAAATCACACACATAAATTACTTAAGTTTAGCTGGCTTTTCTTAATCACTGTAATACATGGTACAAACCCAGCTAATCTTTATGAAGTGTGAAGACTGTACCATGGAATATGAAATACACAATTACATAATGCAAGATTCCAGCAGCTGCCTTTAATTGGCCACGACCCTCCACTGGTGCAAATTAGGGAACACAGTTTGAAGACCTCCTCTCAGGCATTTCTCAAGATTCAGAAGCTGGTTAAGATACTGGCTTGATGGTAAAGAGTCATCAGGATTTCAGTCAGAAGACAAAAAAAACAATTTACCTGAAGAAGGTGACAAAGAACTGCACCAGATCCATGATAGTATTGTGTTGTGAGAAGGCAATCTGCAAATAAAATAGAAGTAAATTACAACATTTTCAGACTCAACAGCTCTTTTTAGGCAAGGACTTCATGGCTCCATGGATGATTACTTTCAAGTGTAATATCAGTCTAGTCTGCACACACCTGCATTTATGATAAAGTGAGACGCGCAGCTAATTCCCATATCCTTGTTGGTGTCAAAATACAAACAATGGAATATAATACTTTTACTGAAGTAAAGTTAATAGAAATATCCTCTTAATATGAACAATAAAAAGAATACGAAATATATTAAGAAATTGTATTGCTATGAATTGTCTTGTTTATAGTCACCAACACCATCTTCCATTTTAATAACAACACTGAAACAAGGTTTTAGAGAAGACAAACAACATATAGTGCTCAAGATTAATACATTTAAAATATTTTAATTGTATAATATTAAAATTAATGCATATGTTAATTTAATTTTAAAAAAGATAAATCTGGTGCATAATAAAACAGTTTCAAAGCAAATTACTTTAAAGACAAAGTAATAAATACTCTTTTGGGCTACATTTTTACAGCCTCACCAGAACATGCATTAGTTCAGCTCCTTGCTGTAATTTTTGTGAATATTTAAGAATTATCTCTAAGACAGCATATACATACAGACATTCACACTTGCATGCAATAAAGCCTATAATTATCTTTGTAAGTACTTTTTGCTAATGTTAAGAACAGTACTTAATAGTTATGTTATATCTACAAATATCCATAAGTCCCTGTCTTGCTCAGTTTTTCAGTTTATAATTTTCAAACTGATGATATAGAGAATCTTCTACTTTGAATTGTACCAAATGTTTATCTAACTATATTTACAGTCTTTTCAAATAATTGTTGGGTTTAGAGATCTCTGTGCATTCAAGATCTGATCTTGACTAGTAATTACACCAAATTACTCTGAATCCCTTTCATAGCTGAATTGCGAACTTTTGAAATGATAATTCATGATACTCAAAAATTTACTTTTTTTCTCTCCTATTTTTTCTATTTTAGGGCAAAGCCATAATGTAAACTTCAGTAATAATGGTGTTACCATGCCTTGTGCCAGCACAACACAGCTAAACATAGACCAATTACTTAGAAGATAACGTCTGCGAAAAGACCAGAAGACTTCTTTGGCCCAGTATAAAGTGCATCCCAAACAAAAACAATTGTTTAAGTATACCTTGAACAAAAATGAAAAGCTTTCCAAACTCTTTTTTTTTTTTTTTTTTTAATGCTGTCTGGATTCACTTCAAATACTATTTAATATTCAAATTCACTCCTGGTGTTTCCAGAATGTTTTTTACAAGTACCATACTTTAGGTGATGAACCAGCACAAGGAGAAAAAATCATGCCAGTGTTGATAGAGTTCACCTTTTGTGATTTGTTGAAATGCTCTTTGTTGAAGAAGCATTTAGATTTTGCATTAGTACAATTATTTTCATTCAAGGTGTCAGAATTCTTTAACAGCCTCTCTGAGTCTAGAAACAACTCCAGTCAAGCGAAAGTCTGCAATCAAACCCCTCAATCTGATCAAAATCATACCAGGAAAGTTTTACCCCAAACTTTTCTAAGAAACTATAGTGCCTCTGCTTCTCCTTTTCAACACAAAATAAATATGAAGTAAACAGATTTACAACATTTCAATGATTTTATATCATTGATTATCAATAAAGAAATGATTTGCATATTCCCAAGCTCAGGAAAATGGACACAAAAGGAAGGATTCTACATTTTCCAACTTCTATTAATCTAACCACCTACTCAAGATAAGTGCAGTGTTCTATTGTTGAAGATGTTTCCAAATTTATGGAAGAACATCTGTCTGTTAGACTTGCTTGGTTGGTTGTATGGGATTTTCCTGAAAGTACTCATACTTTTAAGCAGAAACACATTTAGATATAAAGTTTCATCCCAATAGTAATTTCCAATTTTAATCAAACATCTTCTAATAATTACATTAGAGTTACTGTTTAAAAGATGAACTACAGTATATTCTGAACAGTATCATGTATCTCAGACTAATTTCAACACAGAACATTAACAAAAAGAATACATATTTTAATTATAAAGTAGACCACAAAGAAGCAAGCAAATGTCATGAACCTAGGACTGATACAAAGGACCATAATACAATTAAAAAGATATATTTCCATGGGGGTTTAATATAGATATGAATGTAATTGTCCTTTTGCTTGTGCCTATACAGATAAGGGACAAGAAAAGGAAAATTCATCCAACCCCAGGTTTTCACTTTGGACTTAAAGATACTGGAGAAAATTATCTCCTTTGTTAATTTGTATCATACCTTAGTAGTTTTCAGTTTCCCCAAAACATCTAAAAAGCTTGTGGATCCCACAAATATTATCTCTATCTTCTCTTACAAATAAGGATGAAGATAAATATCCTTTCCATCATTTCCTATGGAATAAAACCAAGTGCCATGTGGAACATAATTTTTTACGGCAAACGATAACCTCTACGAGTTATTGTTATTATTATCATTACTGTTATTGTTGTTGTGAACTGCAGTTGTATTCCATCAGATCAAAGTAACACATATACAGATCGAATGTAGAAAACTTGGAGAGAATGAAAAGATTCCAAACCCAAATGTGGGGTTTACATCTATCTATCTATCTATCTCTGTATTTTCCAGCTCACAGTCTTAAGAGATAGAATGATATATCAAGAAAAGGCTGATGAGTGATAAATGAACTGTGGGGATTGTTCCAACAAACAGAAGACATGTCTATCTTTTTTCTCTGCCACATTCAAGTTTTTGAAATGTATGTTTTTAAAAAAGCAAGTTAACAAACTTTTTTAAGGATACGTGGCCTAATTGGAAGAAAAGGCATTGTGACTGCTGGCAAATATTTTACAGCAATTAAGGATTCAAAAGTCAGATAGGCAGCAGAATATGCCAGAGAGCACTGACACAAGGATTCATTGCAATCAATGTTTCAATTCATGGTACTTCTTAATTTTTTCGTGTTTTGGTTACACACATGAGGTAGGAAATACACTTTACACTGAATAATGATGGATGGAATAGGTCTGTGGAAAGAGGAACACCTTTTGAACATAGATTTTTCCAGCCTTCAGAAGTTAACGTCTGCAGGGCTGGATTCATTTGTTCCCATTTCTCCAGTTCATCTTTACCTTGACTATCCCATGCAGCAGTAATAGAGTCCTACAGAACAATAGGTCAAAATCTGTTCCACGACAAAAATGAGACAATCTTGAAAGTCTAACTCAGGGACATCTTTCATATGGAAATAGTAAGTCTGCTCTCAGAAGTTTCTGTTTTAGTTTAAAAATATAGGTGTCAAGAAGCCATCTCTGCAATTCTAACGAAACCAATTGTGCAAAAGGAAAAGGAAAGGGAAAACTAGGCACTAAATCAAAATTCCGTATTTGCAGTAAACAGTAACCTAATCCATGAAATGTTTCATATATTCAAATAATGTACACAAAAAGCAATTATAATCTGTGCTCCATTTCACGACATTACCCACTAAAGCAAACTTCTATCTGCTCAGGCTTTCAAACCATGAACAAATACTTCCGTTAATGCAATTCTTCCATCTTCCATTGTTAATAAATTAAGAAAGAACAAATAAGAGAAACTAAAATAAATATATGGCAAAACTCTGATAGAAGGTCTAATTATTAAACCCTGAAACATAATGCAATAAGGTCAGACATAACCCAAACTAAACTGCCTGGACTGTGTTGATTATGCCGACTTAAACCCTGCAGAATTATTACTTCCTTCAGTATCATCAAAACCATAATTTAATTTCTTCTTGGATAGAACTATTATACACTCCCACACTGGTACTAGGTACGTACTGAATCAGAAGAAATGGATACCGACTGAACATAAAGGCTGACATATTTTGTTGTCCGTCATCTTTCACACTTTCTTGAGGGACACTTTTTGACTGAAGCAACTTCAGACAAAAAATATTAAAGTCAGCTGAGGAATATATTTGTGTAGATGGCCACATTTTTGTGTATAACTTTTTTATAAGGAAAATGTAAAAGATCGAACACTGTGATAATTTAGAATGAGGATGCTAGAAAATTGAAACACATAATAAATTCTCACATTTATTTGTTGTTGTACAAAGTGAAGTTTAGATATCTACTCAGCAGAAACATGACAGCAGAGACCCAAGTATAAACTATTTTAAAGACATTACTATGTATTAGATAATAATTTTGGGTATATCTTTAAACTCAGTAAACACATGACTACTGAATAATCAGTAGTTACAAAGGAAAAGATAAGATACTCTGATTTTTTTTTTCTTAATATAAATGCAATTGTAAGTACAATTATATATTGGGATATCTTTAGAGAGAGTTACAAATGGTTCTGACTCTTCTTTCACACTGGACTTCAATTATGAAGACTGACCTGCACAAATGAGAGATGGATGGTAGGAAACTGTCAGTTTCCCAATAGAAATATTTAACAGGCAAAGCACAAAATATATTTTCTTTTCCTTTGGTAAACAGAAATTCCAAGAGAACATGGTAAGGAAAGGACAAGATTACCAACAAGTTATATTTGTCTAAATAAGGGAAACATTAAACTCTTGGAGGCTAAAAATGCCACACATTTATTTTATGTACTGGCTTTCCTAGAACTTGAAAAATAAAGTTTGAAATGTATCTGAATTTTGCCACGTGGAATATGTCAAATCTTGTCCCATGTGTGAACCTAGTCTAAATTAGTCAGATAGCTTATAATAATCAGCAGAGATAGGAAGGCATTTCATAGGTGAGTGACTCTAAAATAGATGTGGAACTCTCATAACTTGGAAGGGATTACCCTGTGGAGCTGCCATTTCTCTCCACTAACAACACAGGGATTCTGCGATTAGTTCAGACTATAGACCTAATGTCAAACTTAGAATATAAATAATGTTAGGTGAGATAAATTTCTCCCATGGTTTGTAAGTACTCACCGGGTATTTCTGTAAAACTGTAACAATAAAATAGGCAAAAGAAGTATTTGTTGTTGGGATTAAATGATCTGAGAAGCAATACAGAGCTAAGTGCCTGCTAGCAGAATCCTACTTCCTTCTGCTGCGTTAATGCCTGTAGAGAATTCAGTTTGATGTTGACAAACAGTCCTCCCAGATGATAAGATTTAGTGATAACAAAACTTTCATACTGATAACATAAATAGAAAATGAAAGATAACAAATAAATTCAGACTTCACATCAAGATTTGATCAACAGCTTCCATAGATTATCTCTGCTCACTGAAGCCTTGTCTCTCATGCTGGCACACACTACATTATCCAAATACCCACTCCTTCATTTCTCAAAAAATGTAATAATTACAGGGTATTTTTTCAACTATTCAGAGTCACGAGAGGCAGAAAGACAATCTAGTTTTGTATTCAAGTAAGATGAAAGACATTCCTAAATAAGGTTATGACAGCTGAACTTTTTTCCTACTGAATAGGCACTTAAAATCCAATAATTTCATTATTCAATTAAATTCAATATGCATATTCCCCTTCTTTATTCAATGTTATGCTTGTGTACACATATGAACAAACATATACCACACAGAAAAACCCTACATTAATAAACTCCAAGAAGTCAAGGAGAAAATCTAGGACAGGGAACTGTTATTTAACTTACAGTTTTATTCAGTATGCAAAGCATTTTCATAGCGATTCATATGGACATTATTAAGAAATTGAAATATTGGCTACTAAAGTCAGTGAAAGAATGGAAGAAAATTAAAAGACAGATAAGAGAGAAATGACATGTTTCAAAATTAAATAAAAAAAAAGATTAAAAGTAATTGACACAAAGACCTATAATACTGGAAAGTTATTTTAGACATAAATCTTCGCAGGATTGAGTTCTCCTACAAACTGTGTTAAACAGCAGATTTCTAGACAACATCTTTCAAAACTCTGGTGTTTAAAAGCCTGCCTAGATTAAATGGACAGGAAGAAAAATTAGATACAGAAGTGAAGGGAATGAAGTGAGAGAATTTGTCAGGCAGAGTTGAATGATTAAATTCTACCACAATGAGAAGCATTGCATGACGATATGGTTTTGTTTGTCAAGCTACATTAAGGAAAAGCCATTTTTGTCACTTGCTAGAATTGAATTTTCCTTCCAACCCCAGGTTTCAGCTTCCTTGTTATCACTTCTTCTGACATCTTATTATGACTTGATAAATTAAGGAGTTTCCCATTAGGAAAGTAGCACCTGTTGCGGAATGTGCTCTTATCACAAAATCACAGAAATGGGGATAGGAGGAACATCGCAAACTGAGGTTGTTCAGCTTCTCACTCTAAGCCAGTCTACTGTCAGCACCATATCAGGCCAGCAGTGCCTTTCCCCAGCTAAGTTTTGTAAACCTCCAGGAACAAACATTCCATGGCCAGTCTGGAAAATTTGTTTCAATGCGCTATTGCTAACACAACAAATTTTTTCTAGCATTCAATCTGAATCTCCCAAGGTGAAGATTCCACTTCTCCTTGTATTCTGAAGTTTATAAACAGAAAAATGTCCTGCATGGAAGGTACTTTTCACATTTCCTAAATAAATAAATAAATTTACGCTGAGCTATTTGAAAGACTATAGAACTTAGTATGGTGGTCTGGCATTTAACACTCATACCTATGTGTATGTGCAGAAACACATATAACAGAGACAGACAATGTGCTGCTAAAATAATGAGATTTTTTTCAAATTTCTTTAAGTCTTTATTTTTTTACATCTACAGTAGAGCTGCCTGTGCTAGACAATCTACCAGTTAACCCACTGGCTGGTCTCCAGCCTAATAAAAATGATAATAAAATTTTTATAAGGCTACAAAAGCTGAATTTTTAAAATTTATGCAATGTTTTGTTCATTTTAGAAATCAAATACTTGGTTAGAAAAGGCAAAACATGCCCTGAATTTTGCATAAAGATCATGCCATTCAAAATAATGTATGTAAAACCCATTGTGAGATGACAAGAAAAGGGCAAAGCATTTTCTTAAACATGAAGAGAGTAATTTCCCAAAGTTTATTGTTATAAATGTAGAGCATGCTATAAAGCTGTTGGAGCCGTGGAATAAAAATTTTGTATTTGCAATGGCACTTTTCTTGATTACTGTGGATTAGCATATTTATGAGGTTACTCAGCCTCAGGTTTAAAACCACAAATCAAAGGTTTATATCAGCATGGGTAATGGATTACACAGGAGTCTATGGCCTATGATATCCCAGAGGTATCTGTCTTTCAGAAGATTTATGTGTATAATACCACTTTGTAGAAATTACACTTTCTGATCTTTTGTGTGGTGCTTGGTGATTCCCCTCTCTAATGTCTAAAACAACCAAAAAGCAGCATTCTCAGGCAGCAGAGAAATTCATTGATGTATTTTCCTATTCTCCTCCTCACTTTTTGATACGGCCATGAAAGACAGAGGCTCTAATTCCTTGATGTACATAGCACCACTACAATTAGAGCAGAAGCCAGTGTGAGCATACTTGATGCAACTACTTCTGAAAAGAGGAAGTAGTCTGCATTCCAGCAGCCATCCACAGCACAAATACTTGAATTTTGTTTATTCTGTGAACAGCACTGTGATAGAACACACATGAAACTTTTTAAAGTCTCACTTTGTTCTTCACAGGTGAGTGCCGATGACATGACTATCAGTGGTAAATACCTACTGACTTCCTTTTGGCTTCACAAAAACCAGGATTTCAGGGCAGAATGCGAAAACAAGAAATTGAAATGCTTAGTCCTGCCTCTCGTGAAAGACTAGCCAAAAGAGAAAGGTAGGCGTTTTCAAGACTGTGGGTACCCAAGTGAATCTATTTGCTCATCATTGTGAAATGATGACAAAGGAAGACACCAAAATCTCATTAAACTCTACAGAGAAAATGTTCTTCAGTTTTATTATTATTTCAATCTTTTACTGAAGATCCACATCTCTTGGAAAAGAAAACCAAAGTACGTGAAGAAGGGTAAGGGAGTTGTTTACATGTGCATGATGAGTGAAGAGGACACATAATAACCTATATAATTTAGAAGAGTCAACATCAAAAGGCATGAGGAAAAAACACAAAGAGTTTTTAAGCTCTCTGTATTGTACATTTATTCTATTGAAGGAAAAGTGTGGGGGTTTGTATGTAAGGGATGATGTCCACTTATCTATACAAGGAGCAAGACTATTCTAAACAATTTTCTGCTGAAAGAATGACAGACCACACTAATGTGAAAATACCAATTCCTTCAAATAAAGGGGAAGTGGTTGACTAACCTAAAAAACACCCAGCATACCAAGAAAGAAAATATATAAGTAAGAAAATGAGTTTTATGTTTTCCCTTGAAGAGGTGATCAAAATGCAGAAAGTGACAACTGAGACTTTTACAAAAAAAAATTAAATTGTGAGGATTAACAGAACACATTGTGATTCAATTTTGTTATGTTAATTTTACTCTCTTTCATTTAACTTTTATCTGTCATTTGAAACTCATATTATAGTGCAAGCTGTAATAAATTTGAAAAAAAAAAAGCAGATACAACTGTCAGCTTGAGACTTCAGTCACCCTCGTAGTACATTCTGCAGAGTCAGGGTGATGTAATACTGATATATCACTGATATATCACTGAGGATATGCTGTCACAGTCAGAAGAGTATGTATAAAAAGTGCAGAGAGATGTGTAATGGCAGTAAGCAGAAACCTTTTTTAACAACTTGCAGAAATTAGGTTGGGAAAGGTGGATGAGTAACTGGGTTTCAGGGAGACTCAGAATGATGTAAAACCAAAGAGCAGGGCCTGCTCAGCGGCAACAAGACCACGCTGACTTTTTGGCAATGACATGCTGGACTACACTGATAGGAACTGGCAACAGTCATTCCCATGAGACTACAGCATTTGTAACAAAGTTTTATAACTGAAATATAGAAACGAGAGTCTAATGTATGAAATGCATCACCTAGAACTGTGATCTGGAGGCTACCTGCAAAGCTCAGAATGAGCTCATGGACAAGCAGCAAGGAACTTCAGATTTGTTTTAATTCATAAAGGCCCCATTGTTGAAAGGAAAACAAATATTTAAAGTTGTCAGCACTGAGTGTACTTTTTATTCTCACTTTTTAAAAACTGGATTTCCCAGTATATTTTCTAGAAGCTCTATTTGCTTAATTAGGCTTGTGCAAATCAAAAGTGACCATTTGTCTGTTGAACAGTTTTAACAAAATCAAAATTCAAAGAAAATAAAGACTTTTGCAGCTAGAGCACTTCATGCTTTCAGAGAGAAGAAGGAAAATACTTTTCAAGAACCCTATATAATTATGATGCTGGCCTGCACTGTGTCAAGACATAGGTTGTGCCTTTTCCTTCCTCATGTTGAATACTTTGTAAGGCAGAAATATTAAGATCTGCTTTTGGGGTTATTGTTCAGCTATTGAGATTCTTTCCATTTGAGTAGGATCAGAGAGGGTGTCTGCATAGCCGAATTTGATCTTAAAATAGTGAATATCATCTTCTGACAATACAAGTATATGAGTCAGGGCAAAGATCCTACATGCAAAAAACCCACATTCAGAAAGATAAATCCAGTTTCTGTTACACAGACTTTGGAATTCTGAAACACCTCATTTGCTGTTCTGTATGTATATGGCAGAGGAGTAAGGCAGTAAGTAAGAAACTTATTTGGAAGAATAAGTCTAGTAAAGATCAGGTATCTTCCAGCCTTCCTCTGCCTCAGAAAAATAATCTCTTAACTAGGGGAACGTTCTCAAAGTGCAATATGGTAAACTAGAGGAAATCCTCTAACAAAACTTTGTTTCCTAAAAATCAAAGCTACAGAATGTAGCTCTGTACGTCCTGTGTGGACAGATGTGGGCTCAAAATTTGATTTTAAAAACTCAGCACCTACACGATTTTTAATAAGAGAACAACAGAGATGACCTCAACTGTACTAGCTGAGGGAAAGACACACACACAAGTGCCCATGTTACCACAGAAAGAAATGGAAGAAAATACTTATAAAACAATCAATTATTCACATTAGTTTTAGACAAAGTATGGGGGTTTCTGCAGAAAGCTAGGAAATTTGAGGCCACTGTTTTCTCCCATAGCTACCAGTTTTTGAAAATCAGCTGAGCTGGACCAAAAAAAACATAAAACAGTTTTGAGAAGCCTTTAACAGGAAAAATTACTTTCCTAAAATTTGAAAAAAGGAAAAAGGTTCTGCTTAAAAAAAAAAAAAAAAAAAAAAAAAAAAAAGAAGAAATTAAGTGAAAACTTTGTTTAATCCTGAAATATTTCTCTGGAGTTTTAGAAGTTAAAAAAAAATGCAACTTTTTCCACAAATATTCCCACATAATCACCATATTTGACAAACTCCACTTATTTCACTCTGGAAGCCTGAGCAGACTTTTTTAAGAGGGGCATGAGCAGGGCACAGAGGAACAAATACCTTAAAAGACAATTCAGACTATCTGGTTTCAAGTGCAGGAAGGTGTTGAAAAAGTGAATTTAAGAAATTAAAATCATACTCTTTACTCCTTGCAGGGTGAATTTCTCACATACAGATTTTAAAGGTATCTATCTTGCCAACAGCCATATGTAAGAAATATCCTCAGAGTATTCCAAGAAAGATTTTCAGTACATTTTCTGCGACAAAAATACAGCAGAAAAATGTCTTCCAATAAACGTATTGACTACACTCAAAAAGAAGGGTTGGGTTTTTTTCTTCAATGATTACAGAATTCCCCAGATCACTCTATTTTACCTAACACCCTTTTTTCCAAATGAGAACATACTCATGGTTTTCACTGAGACAAGAACATACATATAAAAAATAGAGATTTGTATATTTATTCTTTTGGAGAACAAATGCTTAATTGGTTTCTAGCTGCAAGTGAGGGGTTTTTGCAATTATTTTATGCATCTGTAGAGGGCTTAATGCTGATTTATGTTGTTTACTGAAATCTTGACTTAGCCTGGTGGGAAATAGTACAATGAAACCATGTGACGATATTCAAAGGTTACAAGCGATTTCCATAAATGAGGTGTTCAATACTGCAAAACTCTTTCAATGCAAATCATTCTCAGTAATTTTTTTTTTTTTTTTAAACACTAAGTTAAAAGAGGTTTATGTACCTATTGTCTTTTTAAACTTGAACCTAAATCCGTTGAAATACAGGAAATTCCATTTAAAAATAAGAAATATTTTTTTACTGCAAGGATGGTGGAAGACTGGAGCAGGCTGCTCAGACAGGTTGGGTATTGATTCTCGATCCCTGGAGATATTCAAAACCTGACTCAAACAAAGCCCTGGACAACTTACTCTAGCCGACCCTGCTTTGAGGGGTCAGACAATCTCCAGATGGTCCTTTCCAACTCCAATCATTCTGTGATTCCACAAATGAGCATGATTATTTTCCTTCTCACAGTTGTTAGTATGAGTTATTAGGTCTCTGTGTCAGTAACAGAAGACAGAAAAAGGATTCCTGAAAGATTTAATTTCCTCTCCATTTTTCCAGAGCTGGCATGTGCAGAGACATCGACATCAACTTGAAACAACAAAGACTATCTAATTCAAGTGAAACTGTACCTTCTCCATGTATTGTGCCAAAGAGGATTACGCTTTTTATTATTTTAAAGCATAAAATACATCTTGCAAATGTCTGTTTATATCACAAGAAAAAAAAGCTACCAACTGATATTTTGACAGAGACTGACAGACATTCAAAGTTTGCTACACCAAAAGTTCCTGAAATGCCCTGATTCTGGTAATTATGACAAATACTTTGATGTAATATAATCTATATATTTACTGCAACACACGATTACAGAAGCACCAGTCTAATGTTTATAGTTTGTAAAGAGCACTTCTCTGCCTTTTCATTACTGGCCTGAAGGATTGCACTGGGAAGTGATATCTAGTCAATGTCTCCATCTTTGGACAATACCATTAATTTCATCTTCCAGAGCTTCCTTCCAGCCTCAACCACTGAGTGAGATAATACAATAGTATGCCACAGTTATTAAAGTTTTCAAATGGTCTTTTTTTTAAAAAAAAAAAAAAAAAAGAAGAAAAATATAATTGTTCAAATCTTCTTAATATCCTTCCAAAATCAACCATATGAAATGAGAGATTTTAAGTGTCCTGAAATGGAAGTTAAATGAACATATTACCAAAAAGTCTTTGTATACCTTTTCAGTCAGAACTAAATAAAATACAAACTGCTGTTATAGTATTTATGCTCTTAACTTGTTTATTTTTAACTATTTATTAACTGTTTCTTTATCATGACAAAAAATCTTAATGCCAAGTATGAAAACATCTCAATATTCAATCAAATCTCTACCATAAATATTTCTGATGCCTTTTTCCCATGGAATGAAGAAATTCTCCTTATTTTCCTTTACATCTTATCTACTAAAATTCTACCTATAGATTTTAGTGACTTTTCAAGGTCACCAAATACTTGTTGTGCTATAATTTAAAAGCCTGATAGGAATCAAAGATACCAGAACTCAAGTGCAATTTCAGGTCAACTCCTTCTTTATTGAAGGTTGATAGGTTTTGATCTGTTTCCTGGGTGAAGGCATTATACCAATATTCCATCCGAACACCTCTTAAAGATGTTGGGTATGAAATATAAGAATTCCAGTCAAAGTGAAAGGCAATCAAAGATCTCAAATCAAAATTTAAAATCTTAATAATTTTCCATAATTCCTTCAACACAATTTAGCATAAATGTGTTTCCTACTTT
Source organism: Corvus hawaiiensis (assembly GCF_020740725.1). Taxonomy (NCBI): domain Eukaryota; kingdom Metazoa; phylum Chordata; class Aves; order Passeriformes; family Corvidae; genus Corvus; species Corvus hawaiiensis. The sequence continues at coordinate 7,782,619 of NC_063220.1, forward strand.
AAACTCAAGCTGCCCGACAAATTTCCAGATGAAGTATTCAAGCAAAAATTCATCTATTGTTTGGGATCCAAACTTTGAAGATAGTAAATTTTATTTGAAGAAACTGTAATAAAATTGCACAATACACTCCTTAAAATACTTAAAACCTAATGTGTTTTCCAAAGTGATAACTGATATTCCCAATTTCAGATTTTTATCCTACTGAGTATAATCACATCAATGTACTTGTAGCTCACCCATAGGCAAAAGTGATCTACTAAAGAAGAGAAAATCTCTCCGAAACCTTTACTGCTGTGGATTGGACTGTCATAAAAAAGCTGACTGTCAGAGAGAGTAGGTCTTGCACATTTTAATTGCAATTGGACATGTGCTATGAGGAGCAAAGCCTGAGTTCAAAGATGAGGCTGCAGCCTGTAAGCAGACCAACAATTACAAACTGAGACTAGAGTTAAAAATCTGAGGTCTGGAACGCTCAAAATAAACTTTTTGAACCTGCACTTCGTATAATGTCCAAAGCACCAGCAGCTCCATCAAACTGGAAGAATGAGAAACTGCATCAATTTGGCCAAGAGCAGAGCTCTCATCCATCTGTTGGGGAGTAAAAGTCTCACTTGATGGGTCAAGGAACACCTTACACCTGAGTACCTATTTCAGATGCAAAATTGCTGGGTTTATATATATTTTTCTATTAAACATCCAAAGGAGAAGCTCACTGTTTTATAAAGAATAAAGATAATAGCTACATAAATGTTGCAATATTCAACTTGTTGAAAGAAAAATTGCACCTTTATTTTTTGAAGTCTGTTCCAATGCTGCACTTATGTCATATAACAGAGCTTGGTTTAAAGTATAAGTATCCATAAAAAGGTGATATGATAATATCTTGTGCTAATGGTGCCATTATCAAGCTATAAAATGATGCCATTATTTTGCCCAACTGTGTGGCTTCATGCCCAAGGCCGTTGTTCCAGCTGGGAAGAAAAACTCACAGTAATATGGCATATTATGAAATTTCCCTAAATACGTAAGAGGTTTCATAAATGGAGTGCATTTATGCAAGCCACACTATTATGTAATAAAACAGTCTCCTGATTTATATCTGAGAGCAGGAAATCATGTCAAACCATCCCTTTCTAGGACTCAAAAAATTAAATACAAGTTTTTGAAAGCTAACTAAAATGGAAAAAGAAGTTGATATGGACCTCATCCTAAAATACCTGCTATAAAAATTATTTCTCACACATTCTGGAAGTAAGCCAGCTGTCAGAATTTAGGGTAATAAACTATAAACAGGTCAGTGGTCAAAACTAAAAATTCCTCAAAGCTCTCAAGGCAGTGTTTAATGCATATAAAAACAGCGGTTGTAAAAACAGCTAAATATGACATCTGCAACATTTCTCCTACATCTTGAATCCTGCCTGTTTGATGTACACAGACCATAAGGCACCTCTTACTTTGAGTGTTCTTGAGAGTCAGAGTCCCAGCTTTGTCTCTCAAGTTCAGGAAAGGACGAGCTGCCAGACCTGCAATGGCATCTTTACACATTCATTATTAACATCTGGCCAGTTACTAGTTTTGTACTTCAAGCATGATCATTATTCTTCAAACTCACAAATTGAAACTGCAAAGGGAAGAATAATTCTTGGCATCATTCTCACATAAGAAGCAAATCTAAATTATGACATCAGTTGCAGATTGACTCAGTAATAAATTACCAAACCCAATTTACTCAGGACCTTGTAATTTAGTTTCAATCTAATTTAATTCAATTTTAGCTGTGATATATAAATGATGATTAGTAGACTATTGCATAAGAATATAAAGTATTTAAGTTTCCTAAGTTACTAACATTTAAGCTACAGTAGTTCTGGAGGGGTTTTGGTTTGCTTTTTTTTCCTCAAAGGCAGAAGTGAAAAATGTTATGAACCATAGAAAAAAATGTTAATAACATTAAATCTGGTATCCATGACAATTAACTCTACATCATAATTTTCTAGAATTCAAAATAATTCTCCCCTTGCACACAAACTGAGCTTGAAATGCACTCCATAGTTTATACAACAGACCATACGGACACGGGCTTATCCATGTGAAAGATACAACTACAAACGCTGCTCTTCATAAGTGAAGGATACTTATGTTTGAAATTTAGATTTTTATCATGTGATTATCACTCAGAGACCTTACAGAGTTCTGTGATCTTTTTGCTTTTGAGATCTTCCAGTACTGAGTGAAAGCATAATGAAAGGACACTGTAAAGAACCATGAAAACATACATCAAAATGTCAGCTGCTTTTTTCCCTACTTTCCCTAGGTTGTACTTAGTGCTCTTTACTTCAAGGCAGGTGAACAGCAAAAACTAAGCTATAAGAAGTTGTACTTAACACATTTTCACAAATAAAAGAATGATAAAAATCAGGATAAACCTATCAGTAACTGCCATTTGCTAATTACACAGCTGTACTTATGCTACAGCTATAAAGACCAATTAAAATAATTAATCTGGCAATTTAGTTAGAATTTTATGTTGCAATATTCCCTAAAATTTTAAAAACTGCAACGAAAACAGTCAACATCCATTTTAAGTTCTCCCCCTGGAACAACCTCCCTTGACCTGCTGGCAACACTCTGCCTAACCCAGCCCAGGACACCCTTCTCCTTCTTTGTCACAGAGCACATTGCTGGCTCATGGGTTTTTCTCCCCAGGTGCAGGACTTTGCACTTCCCCTTGCTGAACTCCATGAGGTTCCTCTCATTCCATTTCTCCAGCCCCTCCAGGTCCTACTGGATTACAGCACAGCCCCTTGGCATATCTCAGCCTCCTCCTGATTTTGTGTCAACAAAAAACTTGCTCTCCCATCATCCAGATGAACACATTAAACCCCATAACGCTATTCCACAAATGATGATTACACTAACAAAGTGTTCCATAGGATTTAATTTAACCTCAGGATAAATAGAACTTTTACAATATACTGCTCTGAGACTCAAGTAATTCTGACTTGTATAGGGAAATGAATACGGAAATGTATGGAAATAATTATGTCAAGGAACATCCATATATACTCCTTATATATTTATATATACATATATATAGATACTTGCACATATAAATGAAAAGTAAATGGCATCAGGAAAATGTACCCATCAGGCTACATTCAGATTGAGATATCTGTATCTGACATTCAGTTTATTTCTTCTCAATTTATTATCTTCCTACGCCTACCACCAATTTCCTGACATATTTTATTTCTAGTACAATAGAATAGGCAAGAGGAAGGTATAAAATAGACTTAATATTGTTGAACAAGTTTATTTGAATACTGATGCAGTCCTTGTAAAAAATTAGTTCAGGCTTACAGTTAAATCTGTTTTGTAACTAAATGAAATCTGGTTCTGGTGAAAGAAGGATTAGTAAATTCCTATTGCAGAAAACTGATGCTGCTTTGCAGCAAATTTTTATGGTTGTGTGATGAGGAAAAATAGTTTTAAATCTACAACTTTTAGTGTCATATGAATCCTATTTTCCTGGCAGACATGTCTCATGCAAGGTCAGTAAAAAAGCATTTTCTGAAAATGCCTCAGAATGTCCTATAAGCTTCATAAATCCACACAGTTTAGTTTTTTCTAACTGAACAATCACCTTTTTTCTTGAGAGAATAAAAAGAAAAATAATTCCATGTACCATTCTTTCCATTAACTGCACTCAACCCTTTATAAAAGATAATATACCTTCTGTAGCATCACAAAGCAAAAACAAGGAGTTCACACATAACGCTATTTGTGAGCAATCAATATGCAGTATACAGGTTACTCATCAGAGCCCCCAACCACAGGAAGAATTTGTTTTCGTTGAGACATGAATACTGAGCTAATGATACGAGTTTGAAAACAAAATACAGAAGACACAGGAAAAAATTACCCTAAACTAACAGATCTCTAATGCTAAAACTAGATTTTTCTACAAAAGCATACAATAGCGCTTTAAAAAGCTGAGTTAGAAGGTTTGCATTACACATTTTCCAAGTGAAAGAATTTCTACTCAAATTCGAACAGTATGATTAAACAGGCCTTTAAAAGTTAAGGGGGAGAAATGGAAAAGCCAGCATTCCAATGCCACTCCAGCAGAAGCCAAACCAGCAGATGCTGTGGATGCTGTACCTGGCGCCTCTCTGCAGAGCAACGCTGCTGGCGTGATGGGCACCACCCAGAACAGCAGCTGCTGAAAGGCAGCTTGGGTTCCTAACAGAGAAGAGAGCTGAGAAAGAGGAAACAATTTCCTTTTCTTGCCTCTTTACAGTTTTGATTCAGGACAGGCAGAATAACAAAATTACTTTTATCAATGAAATAATACTAAAAAATGTTCATGTTTAACCCCTTTTGCTCATGTGAAAGGGGAACTCTCTAAAGAAAATGGATAGAAGTGAGATTATTGATGGGATGGGAAGAGAAAAAGGCTTATTCGACAGCAGGAAAATAATAGAGACTCTACTTTTTTTCTTCAGAAGCTTTTAGCATGTAACTTCAGATTAGAAAAATATGTATATAACTACATGCAGTACAATGATGCTTAAACCAGAGCAATTACCAATATTCTGTTTGTACAGACAAGGGATGATTCAAAGGGAAACAAAATAATCAAAAAGGATGCTTTTTTACACTAAACATCTACAACTGCTGCCCAGAAGATTAAAGAGACTTTTGTTTTGGAAGGCAAGATGACTGATGAAGACAGAAAATTCCTTTGTTCTTCCTGTTCCTGAATAATGGAATGCTTCACTGAGGAAATAAATGTGTACATAAATATGGGACCACATTACTACAAAAATCTGAAATTAGAAAATAGAATTTTTAGTGCTTAAGCTTTGCTCTGAAAATTTCCTGGATGACTAGGAGGTGCCAATAGATCACTCTGACTACTTTGCAAGATGGAACCCAATGGTACAAATGTCTAAAACTTGGAATCTCTGAAACTGAAACAAAATTAAAATTACAGCACATGTAAGGATTTAAAATCCTAATATACATTTTTTAATATACTACACAGTTATATATAAAACTATCTATGGTTTTGATCTCAACTAATTTGGGGTCAGTTCAAGGCTCTTTACAAGGTATTTCACATGCCTTTCATATCAGCTATCTTTGCAAAAAGAATGACGAAACAGAGCAACAGTTAATACTGTTAGGCAGCAAAACTGTCAACATACATGAAAACTGAAATAGACAAGGACATAAGAAAAAGAATGTTCTGCTTGAAAGTCACATTTGGTAGAAATATAACACTCCTTTGCTTATCAAGCACTTTCTTCACAACTGCACTTTTACTAACCACAAAACTGAATTTCACCAATACTTAAGTTTAATAGTTGAAATTAATTTGATTTTTAAGATACTTCAGTTATAAAAACTGCAATCAATAAAATGATAATACTTCTTATCAACCCTCATCATATTTTTTCAGAGTAGGACCTGAAGAAATTTCTGTTCTAGTTCTCTTCTTGAAGCTTCTTAGTTTTAACCTCAGAGAGCTTTTGTTTCTCTTTTGAGTTCTAGTGTGTAGTTCTGAATCTCCTTCAACAACATCCTTATCTTCTCAGACCACAGTAAAAGCCCAGTGAAGCGAAGATTTTCAAGGCATGATGAAACAGTTTAACTCAGTTTCTGTATATCCTGATGGACACAGTTATCTTTGGTCAGAGGTTAATCAAATATTACCCCTTGCAGCAGTGGGATATTTGGCAGTTAACTCCCCAAAATGTCTGGTGCCTTATAAAAGCACAACGGCAGCACAATAGTTTTCCTCAGATAGAATACCCATTTTAAATTTGCTGAAAAACATGCTTATTTCATGCAAAGACAGATGAAAGTTTACTTACACAGTCATCATAAAAGGGGGAAAAAAACCATAAGAAACTGAGAAAAGTAATTAAAGCTCTTCCTTCCTTTTCAGCAGCATAACGTAGCTTCTCTTGTTTGAGAATAGGCTTCTTTGCATCACTTACTGAAGTTTTTATGCTGACTTGTATAAGGTTTTGACTAATAACTAAAAAAGTATTTACATATTGAGATTAAAGTAAAGAAAAAAATCATAAAAGTAGGTTTGTATGTATATTTTGCAGTAAATCCCCCAGTACACCCTGCCATGGATTCAGCCACAGAGGACACACAAACCCATTCTCCAAAACTCATATGATGATTCTATGAAGCAAATGAGGGTGGTCCCTTTGCACTTCCCCAGTGTATGTCTTCAGGCAAAGCAACCCCTTGAATTTTCTCCATTGTTTTATAAGAGCTGTAAAGAATCTATTTATAACAGTATATGAAATAAAATCAAAGCTAAATAATGACTGATATCACAAAAGTCAACGAGAGTACCCAGACGCCCCAACCTCTTCTGAAAATTAGCACCCAAACATCCCGATGACTTTAAAATGCTATATAGTTATGATCCATGACTCACAGAATTTGATAAGTGGGAAACATATTTGTGAAGAAGAAGGGGGCAGAGCATTAGGAATTATCACAAAAATATTGATTTGGTTGAAAAAAAAATTAGGACTCCTGTCATAATGTCTTGATTAAATAACTTTGGGAATTTCTGTTAATCTGTTTGATAACAAAATGTCATTCATTTTATGTCTGCAGGTCACTTACCTTTTACAGAAACATTAATGTATTAATGTTCCCATTAAGTGGTCAAGAAAAAGATTTTCCTTAGCAATATTTTGAGATCAAAGAAATAACTTTGCTACTGAAAGTTCAAAACATAGTTATGTTCTACCACAAGTGGCACATTGAATATGAAAGTTTATTTTATCTGCATTATTAAACCAAAAACAGAAATGACAGTAACCACTGATTAATTCCTAGAATATTTCACAGAAGTAAGACTGAAATGATATTAGTCAAAATAAATTCAGTGGTATCTTGAACCGCTTCTGAAGGCTATTCTTTCATACTTACTTTCTATTCCTAAAACAAAAGACACCCCACCTAACTTTTAGAACAGAAAGTTGTAGCAATTTATCAATTCCCTGAGCAGCAGGGCAAAATAGTCAATTCAATTAAAGACCATGTACCAGACCAATTGTATTCTCGTTCCTTGTGGAGCAAAGGGCTCTAAGTGTCAACAAACTGGCAGTGAAAGAAGAGTCAATTGGTAAAAGACCAATTTCATTTGTTTTTAAAATGTTCACAGGCAACTTACAAAGGTGAAAATGGACCAGTTTAATCCTCCTTTTCTGAAGCCCATTAACTGCTTTGTAGTAATCACTACTTCTATGAAACTTTTTTTAAATTGTGAATTACTGATCCTTCATAACAACTTCAGGATAATTGTAAACACTCTTCATCCCCACTACTCTTTTCCCTCCACAATTCTTCATGATGGCTTGTAGGACACCTTTCTGTCATATCTGGAATGGATGATTTCATTCATTTAGCAAGATGTCACAAATGGATTCACTTCACTTTTGTTAAAAATTGTTCACATCAAAAAGGAAAAAAAATCATGGAATATTGAAAAAAAAAATTGTATCACAGAAAACATAACAAAAGCACATCAAGTACAACAGATGGGACATAACTGCTTCCCCAAAGGAGCATCAAATCTATCCAGAGAGGTGGTTACATAATTCCTTTCTTGAAACATCTGGTTTCACAGGTTTTAGAAACTGCCTGTGCCACCTTTCCTTTTAGCTCCTCTAAACTAAGTATCTCCCACTGATATTTAGTCCCGTTTGTTCTTCTTGCTCCCCTTCTCCATCTCGTTCCCCCATCATCACTCATACAATTTTAGCTGCAGTGAAACCTTTTTAAGTCTTCTTAACAAGTGAACTCACTTCAGTATTGTCTCGAGTCATTTTTTCCAAACCTGTTTGCAGGTTTTACTATCCTCTGAACTCTCAAGTTGAAACCAGGAAGAGCTGAGAAGAGCAAAAGGGCTGCTTTAAAAATTTTATTTAAAACACTGTTCTTCAAGGCAACTAATCCTGGTTTATGTCTTCATATGTCTTTTCATTTTGTTCTCTTTGTATCCTGAGTTCCTGTTTGAACACTATTAACACAGGAGGGGTCAGCTTAGCAGTAGAATTTTTAACGTATAATATTACTTAGTATGATCATTTAAATAACTTGCTTTTGCTATACTGTAAGTTTAAAAAGCCTTTAAAAACCATAGCATTAGCATTGTATATAATTAATAACAATTGAATCTTTCCCTTTAGAAACCCTAGAAATGTTATCACAGTGATGTAGCATTTCCCATCAAGTCCCTTCTGATAAAAAACACAATTAACCTTAGGACACCTAATATCATATTGTTAGTAAATTGTCACTACTGTATCTTCCATAATTATCAGTTTAAATTAAAAATACCAGAATAAAAAATTCCTTCCACCCCAGTTTGCTTGATTACACCACACTGACTGGGGTAAAACAAAGGTAATGTTTAAATATCACAAAAAAACCCCCAACAAAACAGTTTAAAAAATATGAGCAAGAATTTAAGCGTAGGTTATTTCAGAAAAATAAAAATTCACACACACAAAGTACTTTGTACACAGTGAATGCAACTGCAGGAACTCAGCATTTGTGCTGATGGAGACAGCGTGTGAATGGACTTGAAGGGAAAGTGATGCTTTATCATGATACCAGGCAATTATCACTGTGAATGATAAACCATGCAAAAACATCCCACAAATGAAACTCCACTCAATGATCTTACGGAGTATTTGCAAACTCAGGGGAATAAATTCACATTGGTACTCCTATGATAAAGCATCTGTGCATTGCAATTAGGCACCCCGATTTCACTGGTCTCCTTAACAGATTAAATTCTATTATACTAGAATTTAAATCTGTCACCTCAAATGAAATCAGTTTATTATTTGAGGTTAAACTGTTATAAAAATTTATTATTATTATTATTATTATTTAAACAGAAGTCCTGCCCCTTTTCCATTGGCTTCAACAGGTGTAGAATAAACAGAATTAAAGCAACTTCCTTGAACTGCACCAGCCAAGCATAAAGAAAAATACAAATGGAAAGTGAGGCATCTCTTAGTGGAGTAACCAAGAGTGTAACAATAACAATGGTACTGTGCAATTTAATCTTCTAACTGCAAAAGGATGTTTTGACAGACTAATAACTGTACCCTGTGTTGTCATTCTACTGAAAGATTCAAGCTGAAGGTGAAGAACCATTAGGGTGGCCAGGAGCGGAACAGAAAATGAAACTTAAATGCAAAGAACAGAGCTTGCTCAGCCAGATGAAAGACTGACAGGGAATAGGACTGCTGTGTATAAATACAAAAAAGGGAATAAACACCAGGAAGAATGAAGAGCTACTGATGTCATAGAAAATGGTTGCACAATAACAAATATGTCTAAACAGAATGATTATATATTGAAATAAAGGAACTGGGAAACTATTTGAAGTTCAAATCATGAGGAAATTTTTTCTTAAAACAGATAGATGAGTTTATGAAAACATTTGCTTAAATGGTTTCAGGTTTAACATATCCTGATAATGGAAAAGATTACTGTCAGCCCTAAGCCTATATAAATAATATGTCAGAAAACCACTTAATTGTTTGTTCCATGTGTATTTGTAAGACTTGAAGCGCAGCATATAAAACTTATATTCTTTCACTTTTTGCAAATTACTATTTACATCAGCAGTTAGTAAAAAGAAGTTTAATTTATTTTAGTGAAAATATTATTAATGGAATCAAATTTTGGGTAGAATAATACTTAGTATACATGAAAACCAAGGATTGAGAACTTACTGTTTCCTTCCCTTGCATAAATTAGTTTAAATACATAATTTTAAACATTGTTCAGGTCCTAATAAAGACTACAGAAAATGAATCAAAGAGAAGCCAAAATAAGACCAAAAAAGACAAATTACTGTCAAAAGAATAGGGTGATTATATCCATGTTCAAGATGTTTTCAAGTAGCCCTTATCTATGTGAACTTTAAATAAAATTCAGAGGAAGTGGGTGTAAGGAAATGAGTATCAGTCTTTACAATGAAACGAAGATCCAAACATATCAGATTAGTGTAATTTTCCCAGCTCGTCAGGATGCCTCTTCTAGTTAGAATGGAGAAGTGAATTGATTACATTGCAAACAATACAGCTGCAATTGATTTTTCTCTCCCACCACTTGCCTTACCACAGATGAATACAGCTAAAAAAGGTTTGCAAAACAAATCAAGTTCTGTGGTTAATGCCCAGAGAATATAAATGAAGTGTTACTAGTTTAGGGGAAAAAAAAAAAAGAAAAAAAACAACAACGTAATCATTTTAGGAAAAAAGCATTATCAGCTTGCAGTAGTTAATACAGGTATGATATGAATTAAATAACTTTTTGCCTTTTCTAATGCCTAAAGAGAGGGCAAGAGAAAAGGAAAAAATCTATTCTTACTGGTGCACATGGGTCTTAACCACAAGAGTGCTGATATATCTGTGACTTAGACACGTCTTTTGTTGAATCCTCATTGAAGAGCTGACAAAAGCACTTCAGAACGTCACTGAATGCCTTCATTTTGGCATGGATGCAGTGACACAGTTACACCACACTCATGCTAAGGAGTGGAACAATAATACATCCCCAATGAGAAAGCAGAGCCAAAAAGTTCCTTTTAAATCTCTGAAGATAAATTTTATGGATCCTTTCTCCACTGACATCTCACCTCCTACATTGCAAAGTCTAACAGCAACAATAAAAAAACTGTAAATTTCTACCTTTATACTTCAGTTTAAATCCAGTTTTACATTGTTCCTCCCTTTTATCCTTGCTGCTACTGAAGAATATTCATTGAGTCTTTTAAGTTGGAAAACACCTCTAATATAATTGAGTTGAACCATTAAGAGATGTACTCCATCCTTGCTCTTTCCAATCTCTAGTCTGGACACACAAGCATGGTCAAATTTTCAACCCAGGAATGTATATTTAAGAAATCATGACAGAAAGGGGGAAAAAAAGGAGACTATCCAGATGCCATTTAAGTAATATTTTTTCTTCACGAAGGCAGATATAAATATTTGGCTCAAAATGCCCAACAGCTGAATAAATACCAAAAGAAATTGTCTTGTATTTATATTACACAACTTATTATTTAAAACAATTAGTTCAAATTTATAACAATTTTCATTATTTTTAAAACCTGGAGGTTGGAGGGATTCTCAAGGAGAATGCAGTGAATTGCACTGAATTCTTGGTATTGATTTTTAATGTCTTCTGTAAATTCATTGAACTCAACTCACATTTTACTATTCAGAGAAGTCATTAACGTTGAATGTCCTAAAGGGAGGGCAAAGAAAGGATGGGTAAGGTGCAGAGAAAATGGAGTCAGAGTCTTCTCAGAGGTGAACAGAAGGAGGATTAGATACAATGGACAGATCCTGCAACAGATGCAGGAAAGAAAATTACTAGACAAGGATCTGAGCAATCAGACCTCACTTTGAAGTTTGCCCTGATCTGGAGCTGGAGACCTTGAGAGGTTCATCTATAAACTGTTCTCTGTTTCCCAGAGTCAGAACTTCTGGCACTTCTGTTAGAGAAAACTACTACAAAACCTTTATCTGTGAAAATCAGTCATTTCTGTAAACCTCACCTATGTACACAGTAGAGAACTCCTCAGACAATAGCGCTGAGAATAGAACAAAACCAAAATTACCTTAAATGCAAATAATTCAAAGCCTGCACTAAGAGACAAAGGAGTAATGATGATGCTATACACATACAAACAGCTTTTACTTCACTCATCTGAGAATATCTGACAGCTTGAATGGGTTTTCACTACCTGGCCTCGTAGTTAATATGGCAATTTTAACAAGACTGCAATCTGTAACAATGTCAGTCTTGTGGTTTTTTCTTGTCACTGTAAGGAATAATAATAAAAAGAAAAGACGAGAAAATAAAATGAGAACATCATGAAACAAAAATAAAATAGGAAGGAAAGACAGAAGATTCATCTTCCCCCACTTTTTGTGAAGTATGTTAACGAAAAGCTACCAAAGAAAGATGAGAGCAATGAATAAAAATCATGTAAGATAAACAATAATGTAGGACTAGAACAGAAAAATCTGTAGAGCATGTTGGTCTAAAAATTAATTTTATCAGCTTTAAGAATACATGTGTTCTAAACAAGTATTCTATAAGCAGCATTTTCTTACACATTTTCACAGGAGATCACTGCTCTCCAGTTCATGCCTGCATCTCCTAACCCATTCCCAACACATCCATAGCAATATGAATAACAGAACTTACAGTGCTTCTGGATATTTTCCTGTTTCTACATGTAAAGAGATTGTACTAATCCTTCTGACAAAACCCCCACTTTGAGGAACTAGAATAAAAATTCGGCATGGCACTTAATAAACTTTTAACTAATGTAAAATGTAATTGCAAATAGAGATTCACATTTGTACAAATGTGCTTCTAATGCAAGGCACAGCAAGATTCTTGGATCTTAGTTTTACTGTTAGCTAAAGCTTCTGTCAATAACTTGCAAGAAAACACTATCATCATTAATATATTTTTATTTATCATGCTGAGGAAAGAAAGTGAAAATAATAGGTCACTTACAAAGCCATGTGTATAGGAGGATAAGAGGAAGGTAAGAGCAGTAAAAACTGGATTCAATTATTATAATTGTGGAATCAGAGAATGAAGACCATTCTCAAGGATGTTATTCTGGACTCAGTGACATTGAAAAACATTTGGGGTTGTGGTAGATAATCATTAAATTCCCAATGCTGTGATGAAAGGGCTGTGGTGCTCCTGGGTGTATAGAAGAAGATATTGAACGTAGAAAAAAGGATGGATTGGGGTCCCAAGAAGAAAGAGTAGGAACAATGGAGCTAAGGCTGCTCTGCTTCCCTCAGCAAAACAGTGTGTCCATGGGGGAGCTGCTGGAAAACACCCTTTTTCTGCCCCCTCAAGTACTTCATTAACTCTGCGTCCAAAACAGATGCAATCACACAAGACAAGCATACCCAGTTCTGGCTTCCACAGTTCCCAAGGGATACTGAAATACTGGAGGGTTCAGAGAAAAGCCAAAAAAAGGTGATAGAGCATATGGTATTTGCAACATCATCACATCCTTTATAGGAGGAAGCTCTCCTTTGTACTGTCTTGAAATAATTGTATTTCAAGAGTAGCCCATGGAAAGTTACACTTACTATGAATTAAATGTGTTTAAAAGTGGCAATAATTGACAGCCAGAACTATTTAGTAGAAGTCAAGTGCACATTCCCTTTTTAGAAATATTTAGGCCAGGAATGAATTTTTTTTTTTTTTTTTTTTTTTTTAATATATGGTCTAGTTCAAACTGCAATTAATTTATGAAAGCCTATGCTTTAGTTTATGTCCCATTTCAAATTATATGACCAAAATCCAGCCCCTTCTGGATTTATCATCTATGAGATGTAACACCTAGCAATGAAATCAAGTGCTTACATGAAAAAGTAATGACAAGTAACTAATGTACTTAAAGCCAGATTTTAAAAGAAGCAGATGACCTGCAAGCTCTCTACCCTCTTGCTTAATATGCTTATCTGGCTATCTATGTCTGATAATTGTTTGTACTGTCTCCCTAAAGGCACAAAATATGTTTGCCTAATATAGAACAAGCAGTTTATGAGGTTTCTTTGGTTACATTAAATTAGCTCCCTGATAATAAAGAATTCAAGAGATTTTTCAAATGGCATCATTATCACAATTTAAAGGTCCTTAAAGGATTTCAAAATAAAACAATCAGCATTTCATAATAAAACCAAACAGAATTATGACCCTATCATCCTTTTCCACAGTCTGAAGAAGTGACCATTCACACTATAATCTAACAGAGAGCACAGCAGCTCCCCAGTATCTGCCCAATTATCAGCCAAGTTTGCAGGTCTGAGGTGGTCTTTAGGATAAACAAAGAGCTTGTGACTCTACTCAATTTTTGCTATTCCTTCTGCATTTCTCAGGGAAGACATTTGTGGACTGTGACTTCCCCATATCCTCGCACTGGTTAGCTCAGCTCAACCCATATATGCCTTAGTTAATCCATGAGAAACCACAGAATGGCTTTGGATTTTTAAATCCTGGAGTCTCACTGAGTAATATTTTCATTTTGTTATTTCATCACAGAAATTATTAAACTGGCCAAATGGTTAATATCAAGCTTTTCAAAAAGTAGAGTTCTACATGAAACATCATCGCAAGAAAATAACCTTAAAGAAGTCCTAAATATCAATACACAGCAACTATTTTTCATTCTCAAGGATTGTTTCTAGCAGCAGATATGAACTCCTTGCATCTGTGACTGCAATAACTCTTACACATTCGAGTGTCACCAAAAATACTAACGTTCACTAAAATAAACATTCTTAAGGATGAATGTCTGCTTATTCTAAGGTCGAACTCCCTGCACTAAGGATGCTGATGACACCTGACCTCACTCCTGAGAATGCTCCAGCACATAAAACTTCTGAAGCTTCAGTACTTTTGGAAAGCTAGGATTTAAAGTGTCTTGCAAACTCAGCTCTAAGCATTCCTACAGTTTTTAGCTATTTTGGCATGGCCTGAGAAATGAAGCTCTGAAGCTCAACACAAAAGCCCAGAGCTGTATTTGCAGTCTGTGTTGTCAAGGCTACCTGGCACTGGAAAGTTCTTTTTCCAGGTTCACTGGCTCAGAGAGAGTTCACCATCACACACCTTGTTGGTTCAGTGCTCAGAGGTCAGATTCAGCCTCCAGGTCATGGCACAAGTGGCCCCATGCTGTTGTTGCAGGACAATCCCATGATGTACATGAGCACCTGTAGCCAGAGGAGATTGGGAGACACAAGAGCTTCTCCTCCTAATCCTGAAACTCCTGTCCACGTCAGGACCACCATGATGCTGGTGAGGCTGATGAGATCATCATCACTGCTCAGCAGATGTGGGGCTCTTGAGAAGTCTTCCTCACAACCCCCCTACACTGAAGTTTTTAAAGTGATCTTGGGCCACTGACATTTTTTTACTAAGAAATGTTGAAAAACATGGAATTGGCAGAAAGCCAAATTTAAACAACTATATAAGAAACAGAAATGCTGTATATTTCCCACATTTTTCTATAAAACCCTGATCAGAGAGGGCAACTAAGGTTGTATTAATCCTTCTGACAAAGGAGTTTCTGACAGTCATGGTAAATAGTTTGAAAATATCTATTCTCTCTCACCAGCTTCCTATTTCCATTCTGATCCCCTATGAGCCAAACATTTACTTTCAAATAATTCTGAAGCCACTGTGTATGACCTTTATAGGCTCCTGCAGTTCAACAAGGCATGGATGTTTTCTTCAGGGAGAATCTTAATATTTCAAAGTTTTTCTCTTGTTCTTCAACAAAAGGTTTCTGTACCCTACCATAGGTTCCCAACCCAAATCCCAAGATGAATAATTGATTTATTTTCTTATAGCTGATCAAAAGTCCTGAACAAACAAACATAAGCTATCTGGAAACAACTTTTTTTTTTTTTTAATTGCATTCTGAATTTTCTAACTAAAACTTACCTCAGTAAGTATATAAGAGAAATGGAGATTACAGGAAAAAAATCAATATCTACTTGCTAAACATCATAGGGAGATAATTTTTATTAGATAATACCATATCTGTACATCTCTATTGTGTTATACAACCACCAGTAGATGGTCTGCCTGGAAAAGAAAGCCCTACACAACTGGCACATCAGTTACACGAGTTCTTATCTCAGACATTCAAATTATACACCAATTAAAACTATGCATCACTGAGGACTAATTATCTCTTAATTAGGTATTTTGGTTCCCTTAAATCATCAGCTGAACTATTAACGGGGCTTCTGCTATCTCAGAAATACATCAACTATGTTAAATATTTACAGATATTCTGGTGGTTCATATTAAGCCTTTTCTAAGGTAACTGGAAAAAGAAATGTACCAGGAAGAATAATGAATATAACATTTACATTTATTGGAGTGGTGTAGAAGTTGGCATGATACAGTTGGCAACCTTGTTCTGGTATATTTTAAGACAAATGTTAACTGTTTTACCATTATTTAAAGTAAAAAAGGTATAGCCTAATAATCAGGAAACACCTCCTCATTTTAGCAATTCTTTAGGATTCATGGGAAGCATTTTGGAAAACACTGCATTGGATCTGGGCACATCAAGCCTTTGGAGAATATTACACAGCCTTGGGATTTATTCCCCATACAATTGACCTTACAACTCCAAGAAAATAAATTATAGATATCATAGATAGTCCATTTTCAAAGGCAAGAACCAGTAGGTTTCTGGCATTATATTTGATTGCCTAAGAAAGAAAAAAGTAACCATAATTACTGTAGCAGTCCACATTTGAGTAGTAATTTTCAAGTACTTCATAAAATACAATAATTGTACATGTAACATATACCTGTAATAATGTAACTATGACTGAGAATTTTAACAATGGTATTTAATATGTTGAAAAACAGGAGTTTAGCTTTAGATGCGAGCAATGAAACTTTACCTCCATGCTGCTGTCCTCATCTCAGTTTTAAAATAATTTTTAATTTCTCCACTTAGAGGAGTTGTTTTTTTCTAAAAATAACTATAGAGCAAAAAGCCCATTTAATATATTTTAATAATATATAGAAAACAATACTGTGGAACATATAAACCTGAATTTCCAGGCTTTTTGCTGTCTAACAACCTAAATGCTGTGAGCAGAAAGGTGATCAGATGAGCCCCACTTCAACAGAATATTGGAGCACAAATGTGTCATGAGCAGCCTTGTGATCTGGTTTGGAGATCACTGTTTCCTTAGATATACATTCTTCCATTTTAATTCCCTGAATAATTTAATGCCTATATTCAACGCATAAAAACTGACAAAATACTAAATACTATAACATAACCTTCCTTCAAAATCTCTTCCAAAGCACTGTAGATTACTAAGTCTCTTGTTATTTAAATCACTCCTTCCTTACATTCAGATAGGAACTGTATTTGCACTTCTTCAGTCTCATGTTCCCACCCTCCTGCTTTTGGCACTGCAATTTCTCCTCCT
Organism: Corvus hawaiiensis; assembly: GCF_020740725.1. Classification (NCBI taxonomy): domain Eukaryota; kingdom Metazoa; phylum Chordata; class Aves; order Passeriformes; family Corvidae; genus Corvus; species Corvus hawaiiensis. The sequence continues at coordinate 7,799,688 of NC_063220.1, forward strand.
TCAGAGTCCAGGATTGATATGACCTGATGCATAACAAGAGCACACTGAACTTTTGCATGCAGCTTTGTTGAGGATAATTTTCACAGCAAAGTGGAGAATGAGAGAATATGGTCTCAAGTTGAAAATGGGGATGTTTAGATTGCATATTAGGAAAAATGTCTTCACAGAAAGAGTTGGCAAGTATTGGAACAGGCTGCCCAGGGCAATGGTGGAGTCAGCACCCCTGGAGGCATTTAGATGTGTAGATGTGGCACCTGGGGACATGTTTCAGTGTTGGACTTGGCAGTGTTAGGTTAAAGGTTGGACCAAATGATCTTAAGAGGCCTTTTCCAACTGAAATGATTTCTCTGTTAATGATTACTATCAATCCTGACTTTCATAATGATCAATATCATCATCCCTATTGAAAACTGAAACTACACATATATGTCCATTTTAGCCTATGCCTCAGTCATCTCTAATCCACCCTGTACTGCAGGTTGCCTTCTACTCCTGGTTTTCTTTCTGCTCTGACAGAATTTCCTGCTCCTTGCAGAATTGTCACTAAATGATAGTTCAGTGGATTTCCCAGGTTCTTGTTCTTGGTATACTACTTTCAAACATTTTTTAAAGAGGAATTTTACATTTACCGTAAGAAAACATCGAAGTCATTTTGGAAGTTAATGCATCCACTTCATCATCAATAGCTGTTTAGTGTTTCAGGAATTATAGTGTCTCCATATATTGCTATATGCAGTTACTCAGCAGCCTCTATGAAAACCATTAAGGCACTTAGAAATTGAATTGTTCACCATAAATCATAGGGATTAAATTTAGGCATGCAAACACTGGTGGGAGGAGGTTCTGTACAAACACAGCTACATGTGGATAAATACACATTTTCCAAGCAAAGGGTCCACAATCATGACCTTAGCAAAAAAAAAGTCTTAAAAACCTGTCTGAAAGATCTGATCTTTATTTGTTAATTCAGTAATTAGGCTTGTGATACTGTTGTAACTTCTAATGGCAGTGACTGACAAGTTTTACTTCTTGGAGTTTTTACAACATATAAGTCACTCATGCATGTTAAAAATTCAAATGAAGTCCAAAACCAAAACAAAAAAGCTGAAATAAATTATACTACACAGTAAATTTTATTACAAGGCTAGATATGCTTCTTGATTTACATTACAGTCCTCCTTCAGTTGCTACACACAGGCTATTAACAGGGGAAAGGAAATCAATTCTGAAACAGGAGCCAGTAAACTGAAAGAACACTAGTTTCAGCTTAAAAAAAAATCTCTTGAAGATTTATACATGAAGTAGTTTTGATTATTTGTTGTGCTACATACAAATAAAATGTAAATCCCCACCATAATTCATTATTCTGTTCTGGTATACAAACTAAGGGTGCCAAAACAGTTTTCGTCAGAAACCACAGAGCAGAAAAAACCAAAATTCGAAGTAGGCTTGCTTAAGAATATTAAATTCCTCTTTTTGAACACATCAGGGCATTCTACATGTACACCAACACCCTGTCTAACTTCACTGCAGCAATAATTGTTTTATGCTGTGGAAACATGTTAGTTTAACTATGCTATGTTCAAAAATGTATAACAAGATTTTTTTTTCCATTAAACACAAACCTAATTTTGCCAGACAGTGCTTTGCTGCTGTGGCTGAACCTTACAATTTAAATTGACCCTCCCAATTAAAACTCAGACACTTGTGAATCTTTCATTTACACTTTAGGGAAGAAAGGAAATAACTAGTAGAACAGTTACTATTATCTCCAGATTCAGCTTTTAAATTGGTAGAAAATTTTGCTGCTCAGGCACAAGCTGAGATCAGACTTACAACTTTGACAGTTATAAAGAGATATAGGTGCAGGAAAGCAGCTGATCCTGAAGCAGGAATATTATTGTTGTCCTTAGGGACAGCAATCAGCTGAATAGCCAGGACAGTGTTTTAAGGGTATTTGCTTTTTCCTACGTAGTCACTGCTTTCCAGAATATGGGAGCAAATGATGGAAAAAAAGAAAATACATCTGTTACCAGCTTAAATGACAAAAATCCCTTGCCATAAAATTAGTTTCCTGAGACTGAAGAACATGTTGTGACTGCTGTTATTAATATTTGCATAGCTGTCAGAAGCCCAAGCTTTATGACTACTTACTGCTTCAGGGACCATTGACCACTATTTGAGGTGCTGGCTACAGTTTGAGTTACTGCTTTTCAATAAATGTTACAGCCTTCAAATTCCATTACCAGTGGAGTCTGAATTACATCTACTCTCAAAATAAAATAAAAATGAGCAGAAACAAGCTATGGGGCTTTATCACATATTCTGTTCTATCCTAATCTAGCCTATTTTAAGGCAAGAGCATTTTCTCATGGAATCCTGTTTAACCGATATATGACACAATACACCTAAAGGCTTGGGACTGCCAAAGACAGTCAAACCTAAGTCTGGATGATAAATCATGTCCTGTTACTTGGATACTTCTGTTAGCATCTGCTAACAAAGATAATTTATACAGATTTCCTCTGAAAATATGCATAAACTACTGTTGCTTACGAAAGTTTGGCCACTTAAGCTTAAAGGTCTTTACCCATCCTTACTCTTCAGCAACTCTGAATTACAGGAAATGGAGGAAAACTGTGGTATCAGCTGTTGCAGTAATTCAGCGGGGAAATATCCAACCTTTTTGTGCCAGTGTATAACTATCACAGACTTCCAAGAAAAAACTGACACCTGCCCATGTTACAGCCAGGTCAATAGACCAAGATTTGTGGAAACAGCTCTAAGATGAAGATGTCCTACATCACCACCTTTCTAATGACCCCTTATGCAACTATGTCACATTTCTGATTCTCCTTTCCTCAAGGAAGAAGAGATTTGATAGCTAAATAAAATGCCTTTAGTATCAGAAAATTGAAATGCAGGGTTTTCCCCTGAGGGCTGTGGAGATCACCCAGCTGTGTGCCCATGGACAGAAGGGTGTTGGCTGATGGGAACCTGCAGTACATTTCTGAAGAGAGCAGCAGTACAGCTGAAACTGAGAATTTCCTACATAGTTTCTATGTTTGGCAAGTACCCAGTGCTGAAGAACTTGTATTCTGAGGTGATTAGGATCACCAGTGACAACAATAAAATGCCTAGTTGCTGGTGCAGTATCACAGACCAGTACATCTTTAAGAACTGTTTTTATTGACACCGATCACCACATATCCTTTTCTCAAAGCCAAAAAAAATCATATTTGAAGAGAAGATATTTTGTGTTAGAGTCACCAGGAATTTATTAACACTTTGGAAAAAAAATCCAAGCATGCTGAATAGGTAACATGCATAATAAAACTGCCTGAGGAAGCAGCTGTGAGCCATTGATCCCAATAAGCAATCACCTGCTGGGATGGACAGTTTTTCCTTACAGTCATGAGAATCTTGGAGATAAATGAATGCAAAACCAGAGATAATACAGGTGACTTTAACAGAAAATGAAACTAAATGTCTTGTATAATGAGGAGGGCTGCTTCTTTCCCTATAGAAAAAGAAAAGAGCAGTAACTCCAGCTCCCAAATCCTCCCAATGAAAGATCGCAGAAATCTCAGCTCCAGTGCCAGCATAACAGGAGGCACAAGAGCAGAGTGGTGAAATGCATATCAATAACACCATTGATAATAAGATCAAAAACACAACTTCAAATACCAGTTAAAAAGGAAATAAGGTCACTAGTTCTGCCTCCTTAGGAACTCATGTTTTATATTATGTATTCTCGACAAGTTGTGATGAATAATGGAAATACAGCAGACTGGTACTCAGATTGTACTTGAAAAATGCTTGATGTGCATTTACTTAGTCCTCTACAAAAGCACTGTGTAAAAGGCATGTGCCAAGTTTCACGTTGCTACCATACTAATTAAATGAACGGACTACCTCTCAAGGAAATCACAATTTCCTTAGGTGTAACCGAATTAAATACAGCCTTCAGTACTGAGTTAACACAAAATATCACTAGGCTTTTCCCAGCATGGTATCACCAGTGCAGTGTGGCCATTTTAGTGAAAAGGACTTCAGTGCAAATAGACAAATATCAACCACTTTTGCCTACTATGAAGGTGAAACCTGGTATGCTCTAGATGAAGAAGATCATACCTATTAGAACTGTGAGCCGATTTAGTACTGGCCTTGGAAACTTCAGCCTCTGGAAATTCACAGGAGGCTTCATATACTTTTAAAATTTCGATTAGATGCAGAAACATAAAGTTAACATATAAAACAGATTTTGTTTTCTCTGAAAAGCTCCCTGCTCCATTTATCATTTGAAGATGTTATCTACTGCTGGAGTGCCAAACATAAGAAACATATAGGGGTAATGTGAACTTCAGATATTTTCTTGGAAAAGGACAAATTACAGCATGAAAAATGCTGAGAGCTAAATAATAATCTTGTTCATTTAGGAAGGCAAATACAGAGGACAAAATTAAAATCCTAAACCAGTTTCCCATATTGGACCTTAGCTTTCCTTTCTTGGTACATAAAATTGAGTAACTTAATTTCTAGATGGAATAAGATTTTTTATGAAAAATTAGCAGGACAGGAAAGGAATGCAATAGTAAAGCACCACCACCTCTGAAGCAGAACTGTCTGGACTGATGAATTTCAATGCACCTCAAAGAGAAATACAAAAAAAGAAATCTGTGTAACAGTGGCAGACAACGCAAATTCTGATTTTTGAAAAAAATAAAGGAAGGATGTAACCAATGATCAGGGATTCTCTCCATCAGGGTGTTAAGCTGCAGTGGAAACAGCACAAGAAGGAGCTGAGATCTGCCAACATCTGACACAGAACTGCACGTCTCAGGAATGCATCACCTTAATAATGTTTGTCTTACAATGATGATACAGCCACCTTCCAGTCGTAAAGGTGAGAGGAGAGTGTAATGCATTTACAGTTGAAATTGCTCCATGGATTTGTTTAAGAAGCCTACTTGGCAGCTGAAGTTGTTCTGCCCTTAGGAAGTGGGAGAGAGTGTAAAAAACACCCCTAATATGAAGAGTAAAAGCAAGCAGTTAGTCTTCAGGGTTTGTTTGGATGTTTTAATAAACTAGTACATTCATAAATGTTAGTAAGCTGCATAAATTCCTCCTTGGACACTGTTAACACATATTTACAGTCACTGTTCATGGATGAGGAAGACAACTCAAGCTTTACTTAACACAACAAAAACATTTCTCTGACAGTTTACTCACAGGATAACTGCTTCAATCCAGGACACTTTATCTCATATATACAAATATATATATTTATTTATTTATTTATTCATTCAGATTTTTAGATTTTTATTTTATATATATTTATGTATATTTATATATATGTATAAAATTAGGTCCTGTATTTTAGAAAAATATGGAGGGCTTTTTCCCCACAAAAATGGAAATTTTGTAGGATACTTGTATGGTTAACTGCAAAGTATTTTGAGCTTGTACTTGTTTCTGGAGTAAATCATCTGCAATTATGAAATTTTATTACCATTGTAACAATTTAATTTTTAAGAATTAGTTCTGTAAGGGAGTTATATTCAAAAGCTGTTCGTTCATCCACATAACAATCTCCTTCATTGATGCAGGGGACACAGTGTTCACAAATGCAGCCATAGTAATTGTAAGTATAAATACTGCTGGAGCTTCACAGGCCAGGGAGGAATCATGATTGCATTGATTTTTTTGACTCTGCTACTGCACAGCATCTCAGTACTCCAGAAAATACTGAATGAAATTGATTCCAATTAAGTCAAAGAAGAACATACATTCTAATAAAATACACTTAGTCTTAACTGAAGTCTGTGATATTACAATCTGATAGAGTCACTCAACATTTAAAAAAACCAGAGGCTCCCAAAGCTAATCATTAATAAAGGACTACATTCAAATATCCAGGTACACATTTGTATATCCTTTTCTACATTTACATCTAAATGCAAAAGTTATATTACAAATAAACACATAAGTTCAACAATTTAAATTAAGATTTTAAAATTGACAGCCTGAAATCTGATTCACTACTGAAAACAAAAGCACAGAATCATGGGATGGTTTGGGCTGGAAGAGACCTTAACGACCACCTCATTTCAACTCTCCTGTCATGGGCAGCAACACCTCCCACCACGCCATGCTGCTCAAAGCCCCATCCAGCCTGGCCCTAAAATCATACTGGGATTGGCATCATAATATAATTACTATACACAGAAAATACAGCATGCAAATAATGCTATTTGTATATTTCTGTATGAGTGAAATCATGGAATCCAATGTAAAGCTAAAATAAAAACATCTCTAAAAGCACAAAGCTTTAGTCACTGACCTGTATTTTGATCGGCCAGGAGAAATTGCTGACATAGACATAGAAAGTGATGTTTGGGTTGCTTCGAAAGTTAAATTTTTCACAGGAAAAGCTGTCTCGGTATTCCTTAATATTAGCTTTGGAAACAACAGGAATCTCTTCTCCAGATATCGTTCCAGCTAAAAAGAATTTTAAAAAGCTCAGGTGTAGATATACATATTTGCAAAAATATTTATCATCATTAAAGATGCCAAAGTAAATTTGCATAAGAAACTTAATTTCTTAACTGCTTTTGGTGTCTTCAATCTAAAACAACCCCTTAATATAGCTTACATGGCACATTAGGTATATTTAATATACATACAGAGAATTCACAGAAATTTTTACTTTGGTTTCAAAAAATTACATACAAATCATAAAAGTGACAGAAGTAACTTGAATTTTACAAGGTAGTTATTATGGTCAGCTAAACAGATAATATGCTTTCCTCCATCATTTATGTTTCATTTCAATAAAAACTCATAGATCAATAAAACCTGAAAGGGAATTTTTCTACATCTTACATTTTCCCTGTAGAGTTTTAATTGTTCATGAAAGCATTAATAATGTAATGAGTAATAAACATTCATCAGTTTTTGCAAATAAATGTGTGACTGAGCTAAGTTACAGGAATAAACAGAGTTTACCAACTGTGATATGTTAAAGTACTTCAGAAATGCATTGATGAAGAAATTCATGAGTTTAAGAGAAACTCTGAACCTTCTTTAGAAAGATTGGTTTTAAAATTATTTCATATTAAGCATCATGCCTCTCCTTGGATGTGCTTTCAGAAAGTCAATAGAACCAATTCAGGAAGACTGTCTAAATTAAAACAAAGAAGGGTAATGGGGTTCAAAGTTGGAGAAAAAATAGATAAGCTGCTCCTTTTATCAGCATACACAGAAGAACTTTATTGTTTGATATCAATGTTAAGGTTAATAATTAAATTTTTAGCTTGAACACTGAAACAAAGAAATAAAATCTCAGTCTCTGCAGTAGTTAAGGAAGCAATTTATCTTAATTAAAATCACAGCATTTCATAACACTGTCATTTTGAAAATTTAAATAGGCTACAAGCTTTTCCTACCAAAGTAATTTTAATTGAATTGGAGAGAAAGCCAACATATTAATGAAGCTTTATTCAGATTGTAAATTATCATCTGAGGTTTAAATAATACAATCAATAATGGCATAATGATAATGGCAAAAGAACACATTTTGCAAAGTTTTATTATCAAAATTAGCAACAAAGAGACAATCAGGTTAAAATAACTTAAGGGATCATGAAATCGTTTGGGGAAAAATTAATCATACCAACATTCACTCTCACCTGTAGAACCAACAGACCATGTAATATTGAGGTTAAAGTTGTTTGATGCATTAATTGAGATATCCAAATTTTTATTTGACTAGTAAAAGAAAAAAAATAGAGCAAAGTTAACAAAACATTTCAAAACATATCAGAATGTATTGCATGTAACTCTATTGCATGTAACTGAATACAGCCTTTTAATCATCTTCCAGTTTTCATTTTAAACATAAACAGAAATGGTAATGATTCCCTGCCAAAGGCAATTCTTTCTTTTGCTCTGGTAAGAACAGGGTACAATTTAACACATAACTACATCAGTTATCCTTTTAGATTGTCCTAAGTATAACAAAATAATTGTCTTAAAGAAAAAAATACATGGCAAATGCCTACATTCTAATCACAAACCAGAAATTACTTTCCTCACCTAAAAATGTTTTCTCAGCAGAGGGGTACACCCCTTCAGTTCATCTCGGGAAGATGCTAAAACTTGTGGGAGCAACAATAAAATAAACCAACTGATAATTTTTCAGAGTATTGATTAAGCTGAAGTACATCTACGATTTAGACAGTGTTCTCAATGAAGGCACTGGACTAATTTTACAGCTCTCAAAAAATGTGAACTATCTTTAAAACCTTGTGGACACTTTGAAAACCTTTAAGCAATGTCAAATACAATGGAAATCTTAATTCTGACTCTCTAAAATTTAACTATTTACCTGTTCTGGATTTGCTATAAAGTTTATGGCAGTGTGATGGCGATCATCCTCTTGTAATAAGCTGAAGGTAAACTGGTAATCAATCAAAAGGCTGTCTGTGGGCAAAACCAGAAATAAAAATAATAAAATAAAGTGCATACATATTAATTCTGTTATGCAAGTAACTAAAAATTTACCACTCTCATTTATTTTAAAAGTCATGGAGAAATCTACAAGTCAGAATTACTCACATGCATTTCACTGTTGAACTATTTGCATGATAATGTCTTGAAACAATTAAAAAATAAAATTAAATGAACCAAAAAGATAAAATTAGGAAAAAATAACTGAGAAATAGATTCTATCATGGAGTCAGTGGTTAGACATAACTTGAAATAGCCATTCTTTGTGCAGTAATTACTCCAAAATACAGTATTCAGTGTTGTCAAAGCATTATCAGTTTCCGAATTTCACTCTGAAATAATTATTCAATTACTAGGTTTAAAAGATCTGGAAAAAGTTGCATCTACACTAAAATTACATACTATGAAGGCATGATATTGTAGTAAATAAGATTGCTAATAACTAAATGGCACAACTGAACTTTGAAAAGAAATCATGTGACCATGAAGTGTTTCCTTTGTAAACTGACAGAATTTTAAGAGATTTTGTTAAGTGGCAAGTGATAGAAATTTTTCATACAAGAGAAACAAGGAGTTGTTTAGTATTGCTCAAAAAAAATGATATTTGACTCCCTATTGGCTTTTGTTCTGCACATTTTTCTTCCACCTTGTGAATGGAAGAGAGCCTTCCAGGCAGCTCCCACACATGTTCCTGTCACTGCTCACTAACAATCTGCTGGGCTGGCAGAGGTGCAGAAGGGAGAAACAGCCACCTTCAGATGATCCAAACCATGCTCAGCCCTTCCTGGAAGGAGCAGAAATTGATTTGGACAAGTCAGAAGACATCTCTTGAGCTATCCTGTTGTGTTCCCAAAGCCAGAGGAATGAGATTAACCCTTACTTGGGTCATAGAGGAATGACTGCAAAGGAACTTTTCTGCAGGGGAAGGGGTAGAAACAGACTTGTCAGGATGAAGCAGGTTTCCAGGACCTCCAAAATGTAAGAAAAGAAAAACAGTCACAGAAACTACTGCTGCTGCAATTCATAGAGAGAGCCATGTAGAATGCCAGCAGGAAATGTTCAGTGCAGTCAGAGAGTTAAGAATCAGCAGAGCCCCCAGAGATGCAAATTGCGATAGCAGATAAATAATCCCTGTGCAACCGACAGTTGTGAACCAGAGGTGGGTGTGGTGGGTGCATTTTGAATGCTCTGTCACATGGGCAGATATCTTCAGATCCAACAGAATAGATCTTCTGAATCTTTTACCATTACAGTTCTGCAGGGATGAAAAGCTTCTACTTTTTCCCCTCTGTCACAGGAAATAAGGAGGTGACTTATAAGAGTACACGATTCTGATTATTTTTTTATGCATGTTAAAATATGGCAAGTCATCTTTGATGCTACAACCTAGTGAACCATTGTAAAGCATTATTCTGATCCCTGTGCTGCTGACATTCTGCTAGTCACCAACACCACACAAAGTGTGTTACAAATAAAAAATATGTGAACATAAAAACAAAATCAGTAAATACAGAGAGTGAAAGATTAAGTCAAGGCAGAGAAAAAGCTTTGTCAGCCTTTTGTTGGATTCAATAGTTTGCTTACTGCTGACAATCACCTTTTCTGCAACACATCATCTGAAAAAATACACTCTGTTGTATCCCATGGGAAGGCTGACATAGAAAGAGAAAAAAGCCCACTATATTGTCTTAATAGTTAAAGAAAATTGGTTTGGTTTGGTTGGGGTTTTTTTTTCGATTTTTTTTTTTTTTTTTTTTTTTTTTTTTTTTTTTTTTTTTTTTTTTTAGTGTGGAAGGAAAAGATATACGTGAATGGAACTACGCTGACCTTCGAAGGTGAAAAGTTCACTTTCTCTAAAATTAGCCACCACAGTTTCATTGTTCAAATAAGAAGAAGCTGATCTAGATGTCTTAGCTAACAAGTTTTGACCAGGTTTCTGCATGTTTATGAAGGCAAAAGATGAATAAATATGAAATTTAAATGCCCCATTTTTTTATTAATACTACTCTACACTTCTATAGTTATGCAAATCTAATTAATAAGTCTCATTGACTCTATTGTGCCCTATCTCCATGTTTAACAATACGATTACCATTGCACCAGAACATATTTAAAGGTGGCAGGACAAGAAAAGATGGCAAGTAAAGATTGACCCCTATGAAATAGATTAATAACTCTTTAATAACCATGAGTAGAAAGGCAAAAAGGTTAGGAATAATGTATAGATATGCTCAATCTCCTGATCTGGTCAACTTGGAGTCCCTCAAAATAGAGGACTGCTTCGGCATGAATCTTCGTAAACAGATTTATTGTAAAGGTGTGGTGGACCAGCACCAGGAAAGCACTCCTTCAGAAATTCTGGCTACAGCAAGGGCTACAAGATGCAAGAAGCAGTTGGACAAGATTCCATTGATTTGCTCATAAGTTATGGAAAATCACCACTTAAACACATCACAGTCTTCCTCTAAGCCCAGATTGTGTCCTCTCTGAGATTACTGCTCTCAGAGCAGTAATATATAGTTAATATCCCATCACAAAATAACATTGGGAATACACATGCGACTCATGTCTCCCAGTAATGAATGAACAGCTCTTCTGCATACAAGTTTAAAACAATTCAAAGTCATTTACTTTTAAAACAATATTACTTCTTTTTTTTTTTTCCTGGGGTTTGTTGTTGTTGCTCTTGTTGTTTATTTGCTTGCTCTTGATTTTTGAAATTCATGTTTTACTTGATAAAAGCCAACAAAGTATGAACTGATTTTTCAAAGAATGCAGGAAAAGTCCTTACCCTTATAAAAAAAGTTAAACTACACAGTTCCTCATAAATTTACCATCTGTAACAAACCAGAAAACTAATTCCACTTTTTCTTATTGCATTTTTATATACAATACAGTTGTGACAGTAAATTGTGAAAAACGATAAGTTAGTTATGTGTAGAGCCTTTTGTCTGCAAGATATCCCAAAGTATTTTGTTGTGTTATTAATTACTCTATTATTTAATGGTTAATCAATTTGATACTTCATTAACAGCAGCAAACTTCAGTATGAAATCCCACACATTATTTCCTCCGTAGCACTCAAAAGCCTTGAACAGCACAGCTTGTGTTATTCACGAGCAACTCTGAGAGCCAACACATGAACTCATCTTGGGATTCTTCAGAGTTGCCAAAAGACCTCTAAATTACACTGAGCCAGCCCTACAAACTAAGAAGTGAGGATCTTCTCTAAATTGCTCAGAAGCAGCACATTTCTTAGCACTAACAAACTAAAATTATGGTCTTTAATTCCACAGAGACCTGCCACAGGATAAATCATTAAATCTCTACCTTGGCCGTGGCCTGGGTGCTGTAAAGCAGAAACACTTACCTCTTCAGAGAGTTCTAATTCAGGGAAGGTACCTAAGGTGTGCATGAATTGAATGTAGCAGACAGCAGTGCCTAAGTGCAGTTATGTGATTCAACAGAACAAATGAAGTCAGGTGCAAATGAAAGAACTGACACTGAGCAAACATTCCTTCTTTCTGAGGACTGCAGAAGTTTGCTGAAGGAATTTCATAGGCTGGAGAAAGGTTTGCAAAACTTCAAGGAAGATTTGTCTGGAGCTATTCTTAAGGTGAAGATTCCAAGTCTCTGGAAATCTCTAAAGTTAGATTTTATTAGAATATAATTTAGTAGAACTAATTTTAGAGGAAATTCAAAGTAAGAGTAGAAATTAAAAGGAATCGTAAAGAAGACTCTACCCATTGCATCCTGCTGCTGTCTCACTATCCCTCCTCACTCTCTCCATCTGTTTCATTCTGTAACTTAGGAGACTCTTCCCCCACATGCATTCAGCAGCTCTCAAGAAAACATCACCTCCCTCTACTCCAGAAGGCTCCACCTTCTGCAGACTGAAGCAGGCAGAACATCTTTCCTTCCTACTGCCAAACCTCTTCCTGAACATAACCCTAAAACATAATATATGCCAACGCATCGTAAGTGCACATAAACTAAGCAGTTACCTAGTGCCTCTCACCATATTTCCCAATTCATAATGCCATTCAAACTGGAAAGCTTAGCCTCAAAATAAGTACAAAATTTCAACTAAAAGTCAGTTCTAAGACTATGACCTGTTCTGAATAGCTAAAGGTATAAGTAGACAAATATATAATAGCTAAATGTAGAAACAGCTATTTAAAGTACATTCAGTATATCCTGTTGATATATACTGTTGTGTATATTTACAATCAGGAATTTCGAGAAGCCTAAGATTCTACTCCATGCGAGTTTGTTTCTACTTTAAACCTTTATGAAGCCACCATAAGTACTTTTACCCTTTACAAAAATAAATGAGACTTTTCATGTTTCCGTTTACCAAGACACAGACACAACAAATCTAAGATACAGGCGACTCAAGCAGCAGTCAGACAGAATTCAAAGAGCCACATTCTAGCCTATAATCTATAAACCCCCGGGACTTTCATGTCTAAAGTTCCATGGGAAAAGTTTGTGAGGACATGGAAACCTCTCCACAAACTCAGAGCCCACAGCTCCGATCTTAATTCCCCAATACACGCTATTTGAAATCCACAAGCTGGGTATTTTTGAGCCAGGAGCCACCCCAGAACAGTCTAATATCTGTTTCCAGGCATTTTGTTTAATTTTGTCTTAGAAATCATTGATTAAAGTAGAAAAAGAATGTTGGGAGATAGGACCACAATACCATCCTGACATTGTCAGTGGTCAAATATTGCAAAGACTTATGGTTATTGAGTTTTTTCACATCTCTATTTTGATTTGTTTCAAAACCCTTGACTGCTTTCACAGTCAAAAGGAGTCATTAAAATCAATTCAATATGCCAGTAATGAGCACATGTGAGAACACGACAATAATTAGGTGAAGAAAGATGTTTAATTAAATGAGGAAAATAAATTTCAAAGCAATCCTTTAACCCTAGTAGTGCTGTTAATTTTCAAGAAGCCACTCTGTTTCATTAATGAATGTCAATGACTTCTGATATGGATAATATGGTTTACTATGAAAGTTCTGTACTCATATCCAAAAAGGAACAGACCAATTCCCATGCTGAAACTTTTTCATTGGAAGAAAATTCAGATTTTTAAAATGACAGAATATTCCCAAAAGAACAAAGGCCAGACAGAAGTTCTTCAGTATTTCTTGAGTGCCACTACAACTCTGAGAGAATGTGTAATTACATTGGCAATTACTTTTAAAAAAAGGTAATTAAATTGACTATGTTTAGTATAAATTAGTGATAAATTTATATATGAAAAGGTATGTTACAGAGAAGTACTAAGACTGCAAAATGAACCACTACAATCAAGGGTGCCTGTAAATTATTTTTGGGTGAGTGCTCCCCTAATGGGCAGCTATTCAACACTTTGTTCCATGTTCAGTACTCAGTGTTGGGCCCATGCCTCATTTACTACATGCTACACAAGCCCTTTTCTAAAGATGAAATTGATTTCTAATATGGCAATCTATAGTATTCATCACTATAATTTTCTAAGTTCTTCACAAAAGTTAATGAATTTGTTACAACATTACTGAAGATGAGAAGGCATTATGAGTGCCATTTTATAGGACAGGAAATGAAACAAAGAGACCAAGGACAAAACCATCTATTAAAAACGAGCAGCCAATTTGAAATACCTGGAGTTTGATCTTTCATAACATTTTGAATTATATAACACTACATATGAACATCACTATTTCGCAGCTCCTTCCATCGTTCATTGCCATTCTTTCCATTTTTACAACAAAACAGGAAAGGAACATATATTCAACTTTCCATTACATTATCACTGATTCGTTCCCTACAAATTCATTCAGTGCATTGTGCAGTGGAAGTTTCTTGGGAACTGCTATATAGAAATATTATTAAAAACTGTGCAATTGTGCTCTAATAAAGAAGCAAATAAAAAATGATTGTGACAGCAACCTTCATTCTTCCACTTTCCTGCACCCCCTGCCTATACAGCATATTTCAATAAAGAGGGTTTATTAAGTAATTTAAGAATCAGGCTGGAGTAAATTCTAGAGAACCACTTTACTTCTGAGCTATCTTTTACCTTTGAACAAATCATTCCAGGAGAGCATCCCAATTCACTGCATCTCTCAGCAAGAGGGAAGAATGAACTTGGGTTCCCAAAAAGGGAGCAAGAACATTTTTAACTTGACATGTTCATGGCTTTTCTAATTTTGGTCACTGGCCATTCTCCAATGGTTCCTCTCACATAGTTTCTTAACACACATTTTTAAAACTGAACAAAATGGCAAAACAGTTTCATACATATGCAGAATTTCTGAGAAATGTCTATTCAATTTAGCTCCAAAAGTTTAAGTTTAGCAAAAGTTCTAAGCCAAGAGTGCTGCAATGTATGTCAGCCAGATGCACAAAGAGAGCATGGAACTAGACTCACCCACCCACAGTCTCATTTTCAGCTAAAACATAATTATCCAATTTTATAAAAACATTAGGTGAGGATCACATGATCTTTACTCAATCAATGACTAAAGTGGTGTTTTTTCACATTTTTTTTTCTGATAACTAATAACTTCTATTTTGTGAATAAACCCCTCAAAAATCTAGTGCTGTTCTATTTTTACTTCTTGAAATCACTTCAAGTTGTAAGAACCTCCATTATGATTGCAACTTCAGACTCATCACAGCCTTCCCACACTTTCTATTTAAGGATCTGTCTATTCATGCTGATTCTAAAATTCATAGTCTCACCTCTTCATTGCACAGGCAGTTTGTCTCTCTCCTACTCTTTCTAGTGATTGGTCTCTATTTCCAGCAAGAGTTTGTTGAGAACAGAACTATTCATATTCCTCTCTATCAGTACAAATGCTGCTTTTGAAACCAAGTACCATTATCAAATGCTATAAATCATATTCATTTATGACCAAATGAAATCCTCCTTGTTTTACATCAAAGTTGGGGGCTACCACCAGACCTATTTTCAGTCAGGATAATTATTTTGAACTTTCAGAGCAGCTGCCTGATTCATTCCTCTGTCATCTGTATATAGGAGTCATCCACTGCCTCACTGTCATGGTTATATTGAATACGTTGGTGTCTCAGATTACTTGTCCATTGTGATAAAACAAAAAGGCATTTACTGTAAAGTCTTTACTAAAAACTTGCATTTTGTTATACATAATCAGAGTGCAATGAGCTTCAAAATACCCCAGCGCTTGCTATTTATATGCCTTTTTCCATTTCAAGAAAGAGCATACGAGAATGAATTTCACGTAAGTTCAAAGTCTTTACAAACATACAGCAATGGCAATTCATTGCCTCTTTTACTGCACTTTAGAAAAATGTACTGGGATAAAAAGCCCACAAAAAACCAGAGGGATTAGTGTCATAATCAGCGAATCAGGTAACTAAGTTTTATTTTAAACAGAAATCTTTTATCTTATTAAATTCTTAGCTGCTATTTGGAAAGGTCTAATAAGTTGTCAGCCTTGATCCTAAAGGAGGGCCAGAAAAATCTGATCTGTATTAGAATTTTATTCAGCTAAATTTCACCAATTGTCTCAGCCCACTCTGTATTGACTAAAACTTTCAGTGGATGACAGAAATGCACCATGTTCAGAAGGGTAACCCTTGATTCTCTTTACTGAAAATACAAAGACCAAGAAGGTTCATTAAGTGTGGACACATAAGTTTTACAAGGCTACTTAGGTGAGACACATCTCACCACAACTGTCACAGAAGTAAAAGTGTCGGTATGAAAATGTTACAGTAAACAAAGCTGGACTTGTTGCTGAGATATAAAGACTGAGGTACAGATAGAGTTACCTGGAGCCTTTCAAGCATGCAATCTCAAGATGATGCTCCTAAAGTTTTTAAACCACAGACCACAGCCAAATATCATTATTTTTCCTAGATATTTCATCAAACCCTTAACTGAAAATGCCGAACCAACTGATGGGTTTACTGTGAACAGCTGCAGACCCTTTTCCAGCTCTGCTCAAGAACATGGTCTATAAACAAAGTGTGGAAAGCAATCATGGCTAGAAAATTATGAGCAAAGTATTAGCAAAAGAAGCAGCAACAAAGAAGAATGAGTGCACCAATTAGCAGGTATTTAAACATCAGTTGTAGGAAGAGGTGCAGATGTTTCCAGTGATGGAACATTTCAGAACTCACAGCACAGTATTGTCAACAGTGTGTTATTACTTGATAGTAAGGAGTATTCAATAAATGTACTTATGTTTTGTCACATTGGACAGTCTTTGTAATCCCTTAACTCTTGTAGTATTCTTGAAGTGTTAGAAGAAGGGAGGAAAAAATACAAACAAAAAACCAAGAAAAAAAAAAACTCATTAAAATTATTATGGAAGAAATTCAAATTTCTCTCTCCATGATTTTTTTTCATAGTGCTCTAAATGCATCACCACCTTTGTAATACTCGTATTAATATTACAACTCTAATATGCAGCAACATTTTTCAATATACCAGCATCAATACTCACTAAACTGATTCTAATTTATTGCTTTCATTATATAGTCTCTACACACTGAAGAGATCTCTGATCTGCTTGTTCTGACAACAGAAGTGGCACATCTAAGAGAAAACAATGTTAAATTATTGTTTGAGCTCATGTATTATTGCCAAAGAGGGATGTTTCTTGTCTATGAAAGTAGTAAATGAAAGCAATCAGATTTTCATGCTATTTTAAATCTTGCTCTTATAACTTTCAGTTTATTGTATAATCCCTAAAAAACTACTTCATTGCCTTATAGAAATAATTTTTGAAAAGCTTCCACTTATACATGGATCAATGCTGAAAATATGGGCATGGCGAAAGTATAATTGCAGTTTTTAAATTGTTTATGCTTTTACACATGTATATGCTCAAGCTTTGCAATAAATTGGGAAGAGCCAGAAGTTAATCAGACAATAACTTCTGCATCTTTATTAGCAGACCTTTTATCCTGCTTCTCAAATTACCAAACACAGATGTTAACAATTCAAGAAGCAACCTTTTGTTACTCAGGCCTTCCAAGGAGACAGAACTGGCACTTCATAAATTGTCTATAAATATACACACATAAATAGGTGCTCCTGCAATATCTCAACATTTTCAAAATTCTCTTCCTTCCCTTTTCTCATTATTTAGTTGAACTTTGCTTAAGAAACCCTAAATCTACAGCCCAAATGTCAGAACATACCCCATGTTGCCTGACTCCCCATGACTTGTACAAGCTGCACAATGTAACTTGAAGTTGAGATGTTTCCACTTTGCTGTATTCTATCCTGTTTCTCAAACCATGTTAAACTGTTAGTTCTGAGAAGTAAAATCACTCATAGGAAATAAATCCAGACCACTTTCAGGAAAATTGCACTTCATACTGGACAGAAATTATGTCATATACCTCACTGAGCAGTGTCCTCTCTTTTAAAGTCACAAGTTGCAACAGGTACCTGTACTGTAATAAATATAATATGCTACATCTCCATGCAAAAAATTTTTGCACTACAACTTTTAAAAAAAGATGTAACACAAGCACTTTTTTCTTCAAAACATCATCAGGTATTTTTAGAGTAAAATTTAAAAAAAAAGTTCATTTCAATAATAACATTCTTGCTCAACAATAACATTGTTCATGCTAAGAACTGAGTGCTAATTCAGCAAAAAATATTGATGGAATATTAAAATTCCAAACATTCCCAAATGAAATATCTGTAATATTGCCTAATCCATTTTACACAGCCTATAAAACAGATAGGAGGAAATATCTCAACCCTAATACAGAAAAAAATATAGAGTAAAAAACTCCAGAAAAAATAAACATTCCCCCACTTGCTACAAATTTGATTTATAGGACCAGCAGTCAGGTACATAAAATAATAAACACTTTGGTTAAAATAAGCAAATTGAAATAACAGAGGAAGGAAAAATGGAGCCCCAAAGGCTGTTTTCCTCAACCCCAGTGCAGTCACCCATCCTTCAGAGCAGATTTATTCGTTGCCTCAGAGAGGGAACATTAACCACCACGGCAGGGCTCACTGACTACTTCCTGAAGGTGACTTGGAAACTCAATTTGCACCTGAAACAGTTGCCAGACATTAAAAGAAATATTATACTTTCCTAGTGTTACTTTTTTCTAAAGACCAGGAAATAAATACAGCTGTGCTTTCATTAATTCATGACTTTTTTTTTTTTTTTTTTTTTGGCCATGAAAAGAAAGTACTGCAAACCAAAATGTGCAAATAGAATAAATCTCTTCTTTTACTGTTCTGGTTTGGGGGAGCTTTTTTCAGATGATTAGCTTAATACAGACCAATTGAGACATACCATTACTTTTTGCTAGATATCAAGTACAAACTTTTTGACACAGCTTCTCTGAGATCTGAATTAGCATGTAAAAAGGAACAGCAAACTGTAGCAAATACTGACAGTCTGTTTGTTCTTGGTATTTGAAAAGCAGTGATTGTTCGTATCATCTACAACTGACCTTCACAGACCAGAGACTGTGGTAGGCAATCCTTGCCAACAGACATGAAGTGACACATTTGCATGATGTACTCATACACTGCCTGCCTTAGAATGTTTTCATTTTTCTCTCTCCACCATTTATTCTGCTGCTCATTCTAGCAATGACCTCTTCGTGTTCTCTTTCATCAGCTGTTCCGAGCACCAGGAAAGGCTCTAACACTTTAAAATCTGTCTGGCCACATTTTCAAAAACATTTACAGGAGCAGTATGTATTTCTACTCAACAGAAGTCGAAATCTAAAATTCTCATATCATTGATGAAAAAAAAGAGTGATATTGTTGCCCTTTTAAGACTTTTCTTCCCACATTTTGCACAGCTTGTCATTTTTACAAAATTATTCTGATGGCCGTGGCATTTCCTTAAGGGGCTAACACAGTAAAGTACATTTATTTGCCCATAACATAAAAAGACAAATCAAATACATATATATTACTTCTTTACCAGTGTATCTTCATACTCTTTGACAGATACATTTTTCAACTTTGCCTTAATGTCTAGTTTGCTATTGTATCTATTTTGTAGTGTACACTGCCGCTTTTTGACCTCACAGAGTTTGCTCTTCCATTTCATGTCAGCATTACCCTTTATATCAAGTGACTACCGAATTACACTTTGCTGTCAATGGGTTATATTTCTGGAACATATTTTAAAATAATATTCACAATTCAAGCTAAGAAAAAGTGACAATAAATTAATATCAAGGGCTCATAGGCTACTTTGAAATACGCTGAAATGGAGCCGAGTTATCGAGTCAGAAAGTTGAATTTGACAATGTCCACATTTAACCCAGTTTAAGTTCTCCTCAAGTTTATATAATCCAACGTTTTATCATCCTCTTGAGATAGAAATGACCCTCAGTTTACCTAAATGATCCTACAAGAGTCCCTCAAATACTCTCTAAGGGCTTCACAACACTAATTCTAAAGCTGAAAACACCTCAACTACTCTCTCAACTGTACAAACACATGTGCCAGGATTAGGTGGTACAGGACCCACAGCTGAACAGTGGAACTCATAATACAGGACATCTGCATTAATAGAAGAGGCTCAACTATCCTCCAGTGCTTCATGTTTGCCAGTGGAGAAAAGCACCCCAGCTGACATGGAATAATGCACTGGTTTGACCAAGAACTCCCAGTCAAAGGAACCAACACAAATTCTCTAACACACCACAAGACGCTAACTGAAGTCAGGGTGTGTTTTTTTCTATTTAAACTGGTTCAAGTTTTCACTATAGATCTTCCCTTGAAATCCCACAGATCAAGAATTCTCTTTTCCCTGGGAAGTCAGCTTGGGAAGCAATGCAACTGCAAAAGCACCACAAGTGTTTTCCCTTCACTGTAGGCAGGTAAAGCAAAGGGACTCTGAGGGATCCTTTCCTCTGGCGTTTGTTTCTTACAGCTCCAGTCTTGAGGAGCTCCAAGGCCTCCAAGGTGTCTGAGGAGTGACAGCTCCTGTCTCCTGGGACATGTGCAGAAACCACTCACACAGAGCACACTGAATACACAGAACAAGGATTCAGAAAGTATCCATCCCTGTGAACCCAAGCTCAATACACGGACAAAATGAAATGATGTGTATTTGTAGATACTTGCACTGGTTTTCTTCTTGTTTAAAACACTGCTTCACACATGGGCTAAAGTCCTCTGCAAAGCAAAGGATGTCTTCTGAATGAGGTCTCACCCACCCTCGCCTCATCAAGTTCTGTAACTACTCATACTTCATACTAATAGCTATTTTTCTGTTATACTATGTATTACATTGCAAGAAAAATGTTACAAACATAATACAAAAAATAATTATGGCACCTGTGGAACAGTCCCCTAATTCAGACTTTTATCTGCATGCAATATAAGGTATGTTTTTTCTTCTTCGTAGCAGTTAGAAAGTTAGTTTCTCCAGGGTTAATCGGTTCTATTTCTTTGAGATAGGGGAGCACATCTACATGAATAATCACTAAATTGACCCTGTCTACTTTGGCAAAAGGTGTTAAATAGTATCTATAGGAGAATGCCAGTCAGTAAATAAAGATATATTAACAGAAGCTACCAGAGAAAGCAAATAATCTTCATTTCAAAATTAAATTAGGGCTTTTTAAGCAAAGAAAATCCACAATATTAAAAAAAAAAAATAAAAAAATGAGAAATAAATACATACATGGAAAAATTCTCCAACTCAAAGTAGAAGCTGAAAGTGATAGGCAGCAAATCTATTTTTTTAGCCTGCTCAACAAAGCTGCAAGCCAACCCAGCATCTGGCAAATGAGTATGCAGAGCCTGGGGTGAGACCATAGTACTTTATTAGGAGCTTCAGATTCTTGGTGTGGTTATTGTTTTAATTCTCTGGGAGGCGACAATTGGTTTGTGCAGTTATTTTAGCTCAGGGCAAAGACACTGTTTGTCTGCTGCTCTTTATAAGTTCTGAGTTGGCAGGTTTGCTGGGGCTAATATTCTCTCAAACCACCCTAGAATTGTCTGATTTAAACTATAATCTGTTCCACTAGACTCTTTAAACATTAAGAAGATTTCACTTTAAATAGAAATTTTTTGTCTAAGTCCATATATTCAAAAGACAATGTCAGTCATTACTGTTACTGTATTTATAAGTAATATAGAGCTTTTTCAGTCGGTATTAAAGTCAATCAGTGTTAGATATAATTGGTGGAACTCATTATTTTAAGTCAAGCATGACAGTTGTACAATTACAATATGTATTTAGTTTAAATTAATGTTGTCCCAAAAGGAAACAGGAATTGTTCAAATCAGTAGCGAAGCTGGCAGCTGCTGGTACACATCTCCCAACTCGGCTGAAGCAAACATGTTTTCAAGAGCTAAAATTTATTGTTTATGCCCTTTAAGTTTCAACATAATTTTTAAATATCTGGAAAATCCCTGCTAACAGTTTTACTTATAGTGCTACTTGCTATTTATCTTCTGAAACACTCTCCTTGGAATGTTCTTGAGTTTTTCTCTAAGTATAACAAGTCTGCCACCTAGTGCTTTATGGTACCTCTAGTACACATTTACTTGACAATTCTTTCTTTACAATTTTACTGATAAAAGAGGTCATGTTCTAAGTCCATAAACATGCATGTTTGCCTACACACATTCCAAGTGCTTCAAAATCACACCACATCATCTTGCTGACAGGTTGCATTACATGTTTTAACAGCTATTAAGCCATATTTGTATTTTTTGACTAGCACACAACCATCTTGTAGTTGTGTTCTCCTGCTGTGAGATCTGAAAATCTCACAGAAATTGTAAAAGGAAAAACCTGAAAATTATTTTAAGGGGGAAAAATAAAAGGGAAAAAAAAAAAGAAAAAGCAGTATCACGTTGGTTTAGTATGAGAAACAAAGAAGCCATCGTGGCTGTGGTCCAGTGCAGCTCTGTGCAGTGTCTTTGGTGGGGAGTCCTGCCACCTGAGCACTGAAGACAGGCCCACCTTGGAACAGGCTCGGAGCTACATCCTGCTGAGATCGCCTGCCTGGGACCCAAGGCAACAGCTCTTCACTGGTGGCACCCTACATGGGACACAACAGCTGGAGAATGATGGGGAAAAGCAGCAGAAAGATTGCATTCACAAAATAAATTTCCAAGTAGCCCAAGAAGTGATTTGTGGTCTATCCCAGTGTTCCACTCACAAACTGAGTGCAATCAGAGCCAAGGCTCATTCCAGACCCATCCCGCTATGGGGAATTATAAGAGAGAATCGGGTTGTGAGCTGTAAAACCTGCCTGCAGAGGCACATGGCAGCACACAGAGGCTTGTCTCCACCGGACCCTGGGGGAAGGAGGCGTCACAGGGCAGAGCCCTACAGAGAGGAGCCTGCCAGGAGCTGCCTGAGGGACAGTGAACAGCGAGTGACCACCCCATAGAAGGACATCGAGAAAGGGTGCTGCTCATGTGGCAACACAGGATAGTGAAGATTATCACATGAGGAAATACTGTGCCTTGGAAAAGTGTATAAAACCAGCTCATTCCTTTGAGTAAGTGATTCAGATTCCCTGCCAGTCTGGGTTCGTGATTCAATCACTGACATCCTCCATGTGCCCCAAGAACAATTCCTTCCACAGAGGTTGCTTTTGTCTGCTTATGTCCACTCTTCTGTGAAGAGGATGATCAAGGTTTCTGCACCCCTTCATTTTGCCATGTTATCACAAGGCAGCTTGACCACAAAATCAAATTTGGCATAGTATTTAATGAGATTTCTTTTAACAATTTTAATTATCCTTTTTATTAAGTGATAACATTTGTAACATAATAACTTTACTAAAAATTGGCTTATATTAGAACTTTCATATGAATAAGTCCAGAAAAAAAAAGAAAAAAAAATACATTCCAATAATAAGGAAAACAGGTGGCATGAACTATCAGACCATGTCAATAGGTCTAATAAGCCTAGACTGCATTCTGACAACATAAATAAGGATGTATTATCTGATCCTTTTGCTCTGAGACAATACTGGGCTCATATTTCTAAAAAAAAAAAAAAAGGAGTCAGGACTAACAAAGTCTTTAGTCCAAAGACCAGATATGAAAAAGTAATTAAAATTCTTAACTTCTTAATTTTTAGCAAGTAAGACAAATTTTAAATAAAGCAGATAAAAGAAATAAGTGCTTGAGGGGTTTTTTCCAGGCACCACATACAATGCATAACAATATGGGTTAAAAGTTTTAAACTAAAATACGAATTTACTACAACAAATTGTATGGAGAATAGGTAAGGACTAGCACTTTTCTTTATTTTTCCCTTTTTGAAATCCTGGTGTGTCAGCAGCAGTGGGGCTAATTCAGCTTCAGGACCAGACCAGAATCCTTACGAGGCTCTTCAGCCAGAAGCAAAATTTGCTTCTTTGTCCCCAGCTCCCTGCACAGACACCAGATATTATCTTGAGAGTTTTTACTGAATGTACATTTCATAGTTTCTCACCAATTTTGCACATGAAAGTATCATTCTTCATCTTTGTGAGCTGCTGACATACTGAGGGAATTGCTTATTGCTATCCTGTCTGTATTTATACCAAGGAAAGAAGCAACAATCTTATAAGCTATAATGATTTTATGGCTCAGAGTTTAGAATGGCATAGCAAAGCCATAAACCAATTATTCAGGTCAATCCCAAAAAAGCCTTTGCAAAATGTTTAGTAGATCACATATTTTTTTCCTGTGGTTTACTTTGAGAAAGAGCAACTAATAAAATTTAGCCATTAAGAATTTAAAAAAAATAAGGAAACAGACCAACAAAAAAACTATGACTATTGTTTTCCTGCAAGTAGTAATGTTGGGGTTTTTCATACATAGCAACTAAACTTTGCAAATTGTTCTCTGGCTTTGTATTTCCTCCCTATATATCCAGGAGGTTGACTAGAAAACTCAGAGGTGCCAGTGTAATGTGTACTCCTGACCCCTAAGGCTTCTGCAGATGGGCCCACCACCTTCCTTCCTTGCATGCTTCATCCCAGAGGAACATTTGAGAGTGGCTGGTCAGTCACTACGTGAAGCCATCCACAAATGACATTTCATAAAACACTGAGGTAAGAGAAAAATTAGGACGAGCTCTGGAAGGAAACACCTAGAAAACAGTTAAAATAAAATTTGTCCATTCTTTCAACCTTTTTATACACAGATATTCAGGCCTTTTTTAAAGGCTGTAAATCCAACAAATATCTGGATCAGAGGCATATGATCAATAAATAGGTTTTAATTCCACAGAAAGCCGCAAGTCATTCAGTCCCTCCCCAGTTTAATTCCCTTCGCAAATGACCCATCCCTCGTGACCCTTCTCTAATCCTTCTCAAAGGTCAGGTTCTAATCTCTAAAAGCAGACCTGCTCTGCAGCAAGGGAAACTCCAGAGTGTTACACTGGATCTAAAATGCATATATATGTATATACATATACATACATATATATATATATATATATATATATATATATATAATGCAAAAGGCAAGCTTCACCTGATTTTTCTTTGAGTTCACAGATGGTCACAGGCCCACAAAACTGTCTGTCCAGCCCAAAGATGGAGCACTAGATTAATTAAAATTGTTCATTTATTGCAATTTTATTGCATTGTAACTACTTTCTGGCTGTGCATTGCTGAGGAAATCTTCTGGAATGCCTGAAAGTTTCCCACTCTAGAGTGTGATGCCCTGTAACTCACTATTGCTGCCTTTTTTAAAAGAGCAACCAGTCTACAGGAAAAAATGGAGAAGATATTTGTTCCCTCTCTTCATTCTTAATGGTGGTACCCAGAAATAATCAAAAATGCTTCTAAACAATTTTTTTTTAATGATAAAAGGGAATAAAAAACTAAGGTTTGTAAATCCATGTGCATTTTCTCAAGTTCATTGTCTTACCTAGAAATTTTCTTAGTGGTCAAATGGGCAAATCTTGAGTGCTCAGCTCATGGAAATTCTAACTATATGCAGGCAAACAATGTGATTTACACTCACTGGACTGATTTGTTGTAAGCTTTCATGCTTCTGCATGTAGCAGTATTAGAATCAGATGTACTTCTTGTTTGATATGTTGCACTGGAACTCAAAATAATGTACATAAGCCAGACATTTTGGGAAGTTTTTGACCTTAGAAATATGGCTATCTAAGAGAGGTTTATTATGGAAAGTATCACATCCTCTCAAAACAAGTGATGTTTAGCAAGCCTGTAATTCAAACCTTGTATTGTAACACATCATGAATTGTAAATTTAGACTTTCATTTTCTCTGGAACCCTGGATTAACCACTTCTCCATTTATGATTTAAAGCTTTGTATCTGCATACAACCCAACTGAAGATCACAGAAGTGGCAATTGTCCCAGTGATTCCTCCCAATCTGTCTAAAACCATCTGGTTTTCCTGCGTGTTCCCTTGCACCCAGGAGCTCTGATTCTGACAGCAATGTATCCCTAATGCTGATGTGTGAAGAGCTAATCCAGCCATTTGGATGCACACTTTGCTATCGAGGTGTCACTGCCATACATCACGCTGGCCCAGACACCAAGGAGCAAAAACAACAGCCAATACAAATGCATCACGACAAAATATTATATTTATGGTTTGTGTACATGCATAAGTCAGCTGCACAACCATCTCTGGCCTCCACTCAGGATTCATTTATATGGATTGAATCGGCTTCCAATCATTCACAGCAAGATTGGCCCCCAACAGAAAGGCCTAGGGATAGAGTCTTCCTACTAGAAATATAGAGAAGCAGACTTACCCTCAGCTAACAAAGGTATTTACATGGACAAACAAAACTGTAGCTTCTAAAATCACAAAGCTTTCTTTTTCATTAATGTTGTTTTTATTATGTATAAGAAATCTTTCATAAGATTGCTTCTGATATTCCTAAGCAACAGCACATTAAACACTTCTAGCTCAAGAAATCCTTCCTCTCATGAAGTTCTAAGCTGCAAATTGTTGGATGTAAAGAGAGAATCACCACTGTATGTTTGTCCATTTGTTATTCTCTTCCCCTGGCATTCAGCCACTACTGACAACAGGGTGCTAGAACAGGTAGATCATCATGCAGCTGCTCAAACATTCTTATACATTTAGTACTTTTCTAATTTCTATATCTATGAGGCCTGTTCTTATTTTCCTACTCTCAAAGAAGTTGTGTGTTTTCAATAACACAATTCAGTCACACAATGATATTAAAATAATTTCTAAAAATCCATGTACTATGCTTTTCACACAATCTGGATAATACACTACAGCATGCCACATTACACATTTCTTACTCTATTTCTATTAAGTTTTCATAATTTAAAGCAGAAAAACTACTCCTGTGCCATGTTTGGAAATGCCATATGAGAATGAAATCTGATGTTTAACACACTCTTCGTCTGATCTCTAGGATTTGATGGCTTTACTGCTCTGTTTATCCTTTTGGCATAGTATCTGTACTTAGATTAAATCCTTGCAATGTTTCAGTGTGTTACCTCCTATATAAATCTCATTCTTTTCGATCATGCCAGACCCATCTGTAATCTTCCTGTGTTTTTATCTGTGCAAAGATTGCTTCAGTCACAACACCATCCATGTGCAGCATTAATATTGTTTACTCTCCTACATCACTACGAAAGGAAACAAGTAAGGAGGAGACTAAAACAACCCATGCTCTCCCAGTGGCAAACTCTGTTTTCATTTACTCTCTTAAACAGTCTACTGATGTCAATACCAGTACCTAGACCAACACTGTTCCCCCTTCCTAGGCTTGAGGACAGGCAAGAGGGAGCAGAGGACTAGGCAAGAACTAGGTAAGGTGAGTGGAGAGCTGAAGGAGATGAAACCAGCTGAACTTTTATAGAGCAGTGAATATTCACATTATCACAAGTTGGAGGAAGTTCCTCTAAGGCAACAAGCATTCCTCAATCCACATCCTGCTGCTAAAGAGAAATTGAGGTCATCCAGTATCACACAAAATTTGTCCAGACATTCCAATTTAGGGCATTGTTTACACAAGTGGAAAAAAAAGGCAGAATTTAAGTGCTTAAAACTGGTCATTTTGAACATGGCTAAACTCAAGCATGTGACTAAAAGTTTTCCTGAAGAAGACCCTAACCACACAGCAAATTATTATCTGTATTCGCTGATTTTGATTCTAAGTTATAGAAACCGATGTCCCTAGAATTTTTATTTCTCACAATCTTACGCTGCTCATAAGTACATATAATTTATTTTTCCCCTCTCCAGGGCAAGAATATTCATGTGTTGTAAAAAATAAGAGTCTTCACTCCAAGGAAAAGTAAAGTGACAATGTAAGTGTCTAAAGAGAAAGTTTCTTAATGAGGAGTGAAATAAGCACAGAAAACATACCATCCAAATGCCTGTCTTGTACAAAACTGAAACATGGTACAGCCATATTTTAGAATCCTTATATAGATAAGAAATTGGAGCGTCTCTTCATGATGTATATATATTTTTAATACATGATTTAGCAGGAAATGGACTGTGCTGGTAAGAAATTGTCATTGAAATCTTAGGTCAGTCAGTTATCCACAGTTTAACAGATTATTTCCCATTATGATGTGGAAATAAAGATTTCCGTTATTTTTTATTAGTGCAAGCTCCCTATTACTACAATAACTCTGAGAATTGTTTATATGTGATACTTTAAATGACTGTAAGTATTAAAAGAAAATTTATCATTTCAAAACAACAAGATCTTTAAAGTATTTTGAAATCTGACAGAAGACAAATAACAGTAGCGAGTTAAAGGTGAAAGGGCATCTTGAATATAGCACAATTTGTCTCCAACATGATTTATAGACTCAGCCTGAAACATGATAGCAAAAAAATAAGGTTTTTCATGGAGGTGCCTGAGGTCTACAAATCTCATTACTGTCATTTCTTTTCAATCTCTTAAATTTAATAACATTTATTTTTAAAGGACAAAACAAACATTGACACACATATCCAAAACAGCCTATATAGCACTGTCTTCAAAGTAGGAACTTCTCATGTACTCACTGTAAACCTAAAAAAAGTATTTACTTAATTATTACAGACTTACAAAAATTTATTCTTCTAAATACTGATATGTCTGTTTTAAAGTAAGACACTTTTCTTATGCAAAAAAACCAACAAATGGAACTGAATTCATTGATCAAGAGCAACTTTAAGACAGTTTTAGGAGTATTTTCAACTTGGTCTACAACATTTAAAATTTATGTTCCAGCTTCAAGTATTACATTTGAACTTATATTGTCTGAAAGAAAAGAATTTAAAAACCCCACATCAATGTTTTTTAATAGCTGGCAAGGGAATAAATGTTTTAGGCCTAGAGATATGTCACTATCTGTAATATAGTAAGTAATTTACTATTTTGTTCTGTAAAACATACCTTGCAGATGCAAGCCATTTAAGGTAAGAAAGACAGATTAGCAAAGAAAATAAACATTCCTTTATTAGGTAAATGATGCCTTAAAGAGACTCTAAAATAAAGCTTTTGTGTATGTTGTAAAATGAAATGCTAAGAAACAAGGCCAAAAATCAGAAGGGATATTATAAGTTATGTTCAGACATATGTCCTTATGTATAAATGCAAGTCTGATGTAGGGATGATGTTAGAAACAACAGACAAATGGATCCAATTGTCTGACAAAGAGCAGGTACTTGCAAAAGTCACAGAAGTTAAAACAGTGTTCTCCAACATCCCATCTGTTTTTATGATGATTAAAATTACTATTGAACTTGATATTGGCACAGTAAAATTGGCACAGCTCACTAAGGGATTTCTACACATGGGTAATAAGCATTCTCATCCCTTCAAGTCCTTCACTATTACTATCAAAACTGCAACACTTCAGAGTAAACTTGCCAGAGGCACCTTTTCTACAACATTAAGAACATGGAGACAACACACAGCCTCCTTTTATGATACTGTGGAGAGCAGCTGTGTCTCATGTCCCTGGGAGGCAGACTGGCTAAACCACTCAGAATGTCCCAGGGAATAGTGCTGTTTATACTGTTTGCATTTCTCCACCACAAATTCTGTCTTTAAAGCATTGACACAATTACTATTCCTTTCATTCACATATGATGAGATACAGAGAATAACCCCATGGCTTGGTCAGTCCCTCTAAGCTACATGTAAGGAATCAACTTCTAGTAGACTTTAATTTGTGTTCTTGTGGACAAAGTAAGAGAAGCCCAGCGGGGCATTTTATTTTTCAGTCAAAATATCAATGTGCTTAATTTTTGAAAATCTCCAGAAACTTATTTTGTTTTTCCAAGGAAATGAAATCATCATATCATATGTAATCAACATTTCAGTATGCAGCATTAAAATTACAAATACTCACAGTAGCATGTTCCCCTAAGTGGATTTCCAAGATACCTATTTTCAGAGTCACAGCTGCAGGGGGAAAAAAAAAGACAAAACCAAACATTCCCATTAAACACAGTATAGTTTTAATAAAAATGCAGTGAGAATATTTATTCAAATAGCATGAGTTTCAGTACTAGCAACACAAATACATGCAAATAAGAAGTACTTATTATAGTTCTTAATGAGAGTGTGCTACTTTCTGGAGACACCTGTCATATAATAAACCCAGAGTGACCAGACTCTTCAACAAAGAACTTCAGTCACCTGCCTGAAGTCGGTGCCTGCTGTAGGACTGAGGGCAGCAATTCTGGTCTCTCTGCACTCATGAGCAAAGGAGGGCCAGGCAGTGACCCCGAGCACTGATCTCCTTATCCCTGTCCCCTCAGCCACAGCTGATTCCCTCTCCTGGTTTTGATCTGGCCCTCCCCAAGCCAACAGCTGAGCACCCATGAGAGGGATAACTGACTGCAGAAAGTGTTCCCAAGGATGTCCCCCCCTAACATGCACAGCCCTGAAACACTACTAACTCTTCAGATGAACTCAAAAAGAACTCAAAAACAACAATGGGGGAAAAAACCAAACACCCAAAGCAAAAACAAACTCCCAAAGCATCCTTAAGCATAAAATAATTATCACATTTCCACAGCTCCACAGAGGGGAACCAGAGCTGTGCTGTCTGTCCTAGAGGCTTCTCCTAAGCTGTGCAGCTGCAGCCAGGCTATGGCAACTGGCTCTAGAGCCAGGACTTGCAGCCAGAGCTGCAGCACAGCAGCGTCTCAGCTCCTTAACTTCCATGAACTTCAGAGGCAATTGCTCCTCTTCACTGACCACCCAGGGCATCAGGGGAAATTTAAACTGAATGTGATGTACTGATGCTGCTGACGTGTACATGATAAGAGCTGGAGAAATAGCTTTCTTATTGATAAGATATATAACTATTTTCAGAGAGATAAAATATCCTACAGAAATTCAGTTCAAATCCAGTTATATAGCATTACTCTAAAAATGCCAAATACCTTAATAGAAAATGATTCATTTGCTTCAGGTTTCCTTGGCTATTTCATTAAAGTCTCCAGCAAGATTAGAGTTTTCTCTTAAATATACAGAAAGATTCACAAAACAAAGAGAAAGCTAATCACTGCCTATTAAATTTCATATAAATATTTTCCCAGAGGTAATCTGAATCATTTAATATCTTGGACTATCTTTTCATTACTTTATTCTAACAAACTTGATTTGGAAGGAGATATTTTTGATTTTATTTGTGAGTACTATTAAAAATACCTTCTAACTTGGATGTCATATCATTTAACAAGTTTCAGACTTTAAAATATTTTAATTTTTGTATTTCTGCTGGTTTCCTCAACATTTTCTAACTGGTGATTCCTAACATGCTCATTTTTATTAAAAAATTAGCAGAAAATCTCCTTGACCCTTTGTTACAATACCATAAAGAAAATAATCAGCACTGGCAATAAAACGAGAAAGTAGAAAAAATATGTTCTGGACTCTGCCCTTGCGCACTCCTGATCCCACATTAGCATGAGAACTCTTTGCAGGGTCAACTATACTGAAATTCAACACTTTTTAAATATAATAATTTTAATAAATAATCTCCAAGAAAACAAATCGCCCTATGCCTCAAGTCTAACTGCAGAACACAATTTGTGGTCTTGTTCACAAAGACTCTCTGGCCCTACAGTCCTTTCCACACAATTGAGAAGACAGTCTGCTCCTCAAGTAACTCTCTTGCATGTACTTGGAAGGGAGAAAATCTCTCAAGTAATAACACTGGTCTGCCTGACATGGGATTTTTCTAAACATCACAAAACACTAACAAAATTCCTCAAAGAACAGTTTGTCCTGAAACAATAAAAAATATATTCATGTCTGAAAGGGCCTTTAGGTTTGGAATTCTGAAGGAGAGCTAAGAGAAAAGGACCACTTTCAAATTACGGGTTTAAAAGAATTCCCTTTTCTTGTATGTAAGATTGCCACATAAATGACACAAATTATAATAACATGATAGAGGTTATTGTAAGAGGAATATTTTTTCTCTGGAATTGTTTCAAATGCAAAGTAGATTGAACGTAGTATTTAGAATATGCTGGGGTTTTATACCTGAAGGAAAAAACAATATAAAAAATAAATTTGTATTTAGAGTCTGAGGATGAAGGCAAGACATGGTATGACATGGAAGAGCAATATCCAACTCCCATTAACAATAAGCTGTACAACTTTCCACAGAGAGAAAACAAACAAATTGCACTGTGAACTCTTGCCCAGTCACAGCACTCACCAGTGGTGCTTTGACCTTGAGATGAAAAGCCCTTTTTTTTTTAAATCTTGAAAATCTTAATGAAAAAAAGACAGCTGTTTCCATACAGCTTCCTTTCTCCATTCAGCTGCCCTTCTAATCAGATGCAACCATCTCCTGTGGATCAATAAGTACCAGAACCCAGGGATTTCCAGCATCACATATACCTTTCTGGCATTTTTATTTCTATTTTTATCACAGAAAAAAACCTAAACATGAATAAATGAAATAAAAATATCTGTAAGCTCCATTTAATATGTCACAGGCTTCACAACTTACAGGAACATACAAAAGAATGGTTAATACAAAAATTACTAGGTTCTAAATATTCTGCAACAAGTATTCATAAGTATTCATTCAAATCCGAATAATTACTAATTCCCTAACAATTACAGAAGTGACCTTCAAATATCTTGAAAAGAAAATGGCAATGCAATTTTACAGCCGTTTCAGTTGTTTCAGCATCGTGTCTGATGCAACAATATGTGCAATAGAAAAAGAACAGTGAATTGCACCACTGCAAAGTATTTTGATGTATTATCATAAAGAGTAAATACTCTCTGTGTTGGGAGGCTCATGGAAGTACTGAAGGAGGAGGTGATTTTGGGCAGGAGGGAGCCCCGTGCCAGCCTGTGCTTGGCCTGGTGGGTGTTATCCCAGAGAAGCTCCCAGCCTGTCGGGAGCAGACACGGCTCTGTCTGAGCACAGGACAAAAGGCACCATCAGATGTGAGGAGGAGGGAGCTCTCCATGGACAGCACCTGTACAGCAGAAAGGCAAAATCCTTGCTGGGTCCATGCAGTGCTGCAGGCACAGAGGAACCCCAGTAACTGAAGGGGCATGAGATTTACCTGTTCTCTGTGTTCTTTTAATGCCACCTCATTAAAACAGCTGCTTTATTATGCCATTTGTTGCCAGGCCTTTCATGCAGGCCACTTTCATAATGTATATCAGGAATAACAGGAGGTGGAGTTCTTACTAGTTAGGGAAGTCTGTTTTAATTTAAATGGAAGATACTACTTAAACACTTGGTTTTCAGTGGATGGAAAAAATGAAACTAATAGGATTAAGAGTATATCTGAAATTATTCACATGAGCATGTATGCTGGGTTTCGATTAAATTTAGTTTTGTCTTTTAATCCTCTCCTATTTTATTAGCATACATATTGCTCTGCATTAGTCACTGACTATGGTTCCAATTACAAAATTTCCTATTCGCTGAATTGTTTCCTTATGAGCTTTATCCATTGTAGTAATTTTTGTACCTTTTCCAAAAGCCAGCACACATTGGACCATATGTGAAGCATAATATATGCCTCATATCTGAGAAATGGAAGCTATGCTCATTATTTTATGTGCCTTAGGGCCATGATCATTTGCTTTAAGTGGTCATAATGAATGAGCAGTTCCACTCTGGCAGGACTCCAAAGACACAGCTCCCATTTACAAGGACAAATGGAGGAAGGCTCCTATTAGGTTACATACAAGTTCTATGGTTTGTTCCAATACAAAAGTATTCAATTCATCAAGCTCACTGACCTTTACATGGCCTGCTATTAGCACTTATTTCCCAAACTCTCCCTCAATTATCCTTTCAAAACTGAACCATTTTCTTTCACTTTCTTTTTATCTCCCCAGATTTTCTGGAAGTTCAAAATAGAAGTCATTGACAAAGGCATTAAAAAATAATTTTTCTCACGTTTTTCATGACCAAGTGAATGATAATTTCTCTGTTTCTCTTTAAATACAGTAAATGCATGTAAATGAGTACATGTTTACAGTAAGATCGCCAGATTTGGGTTTTTTCCTAATGAACAAAAGGCTTCTTTGTGAGACAGAGTTTACAAACAACCTTTTGTTGAATCTTAGCAAAGTGTATGGTCCTGTGCTCTGTATCTTGCAGGCTTAAGAAAGCCAAGGAACTGACAGCAGGGGAACATACATATGCCTACGTTTATTGTTCTTACTGGCATATCCCTTAAGGAAGGACATACCTTCAAGCTTCTCACCTGAGTAAAACTGTCAATATAACACCAACCTAGAGCAACAGCTTTCTAGACAAGTGATTTGGTCACTTGGAAACCTTCCTATAACAGTTCATTTAACCTTTAATGCTGAAGGCAGAAGTTTCCGCAGTTCTGCCACTGCCACTAATTGGTAAATCTTTCCTTTCATATAAAAGTGAAGCAAAAACAGAGGAACAGGGGAAAACTAACCTAAGTACAGCCAGACTTTCCTTTAGCTGAGTGTGTTTTTAATACCAAATTCTCAGGGAAGGCCACTCTAACAGACAATATTCTTTTAGTCAACTGGCTCCCTGCTGACACAGTTTTATCTTGTTCTGGCCCAGACCAAGGCTTGTCAACTATACAGTTATAGCATATTATGTAATATAGATATTTATGACCCTTACCTCATATTTTGTCCTTGCAAATTAACAGATCGCTTCCACAGTGTCAGGGGAAGAGCTGTCACCTGTCTGATCTACAGCTGGTCATAAACAGGCCTGGGATTTTGCCCAGGTTCCCAGAGTTGTATCTGCAAGAGGTTCCCAATAAATTAAGACTAATGGTCTGCTTTAGCAGAGTACCCCTGGTCCCTGACTGTTGACTTGTCCCAGCTTTTGAATGAGTCAGAACAGTTTCCAGGACTACTACTCAACTCTGTCCTAGCCTTTACTCCTCATGCTGTTCCCTTTCTAACCAGTGGTCCTGGTGCTGCTGTCTATCACTGATTCCTGCTTCTGATCCCTTTGTCCCCAGTTCCTGATCTTGCACAACAGGTTCCTGGTTTTATTCTACTTTCCTGGTTCCAGACTGGTAAGATGCTATGGGGGTTTAGAACACTGGAATACTATTTAACATAACAAAATCTGGTTATTTGGGACACCTTGCAACAGAAGTTCAAACAGTGTTTATAAGGCTGTATCTAAGACTTCTCAAGTCCCATGGTAAACCCTGTGGCATCATAAGTGGATATGAAGAATTACTCCATACTACTGTATATTACTACATCCTCAGCATTAAAAATATGTCCATGCTGTTGACTGCAGCTTTCGCAGATAATTATGAGACAGTTGATGAACATTTAGTTCAGATTCACATGCAGGTTTTTATGCTGCCTGTTGGTTATCCCTTCCTGAAAGTCATGAAAGATATCCTACTCTTACAGTACATTTCCAGCAATGAGAAAATAAGCTGAGGTATGTGCTTAACTGCAGTCAATAAGTGTAACTGGCTGTAATTCATAACATTTTGGAAGTGATGCCATAGAAACTGCAGATTTTCAGCTCAAGAGTGGTGACTCATGGGTGAAAGCAATAACCCAAGAACAGCTGGGGTTGGTAACTGGACCAGAGCAGTGAGTAACTGATACCTGAAAGCCCAATTCACACTTAGACCTGGTCAAGACTTAGGTCTTGGCTGAGACCTGCTTGGCATCCATACCTTTGTCACAGAAATGCCCAAGAACAACCACATCTTCTGACCATCCACAACAGACATGGTCAGCAGCAAGAAAAGTGAGTGACCTCACAACCAGCAGCTACAATGCAGCAGCCAGGCTCATGTTTTGGGAGTTCAAGCATGTTTAAAAGACTCAGAAACTGCATCATCCTTCCACAGAAGTGCAAAGATTTAGATGCAACAGCTGAGCTCAGATGACATATTTAATGAAAAATAGGTATTGTCAGCACTGTTAATGACTGCTTTGTCATTTTCAGAGAATAGGCTCAATTGCTAATTATTATTGCATTTTTTATCCTGCAATATAATCTTTATTTTGCTGAAGTGAAATATGTGAAACACACAAACTTTTCATCTATAAATGCAAATTTATCTCTCTTACAGATAAAGGTCTGCTTCTTGACTGCATTGACATTGTACTCTGTACTATATTGTCCCAATGCTATCCATTAATACTGCAGTATGTGAACAGGCATCTCAGATCTTTGGTTCTAATGTAAAAATTGGACACTTTCACTTCTCACACTGCCAAGATCCTTCCAGTCATGAGGAACTTCAGATATAAAGAATTATCAGCCTACCTCTTAAGATAATGATAACCTAAAAGGGTAAAAGGTACTAGGATTTATGTTTCCAGTTAGAACTTTTTAATAATGTGGGGAAATGATTTATTTGTTTTTTTCTTGTAAGTGCATATAACGATGTCTTGAGACAATGTTTTTTCTGTAGATTAATTTCTCTCCTCCTCATATAATTCACGAAAAAGGCCTAGGCCAGCAATACTTTTTTTTTTTAATCTAGGCTGATCTCACCAAAAGAAAAAAGTAAAACATTCTAGCTTCATGAGCAAGATTTCCGTTTCCAGACTCTTCATGCTATTCAAATACTTCTTCCCTGCAAGATCAAGAATAATTACTATTATAGAGCTCTTGTATACTCTTTGAAGTAATAATATTTCAAATCACAAAATCCATTGCACTCCAGAACAAAATAAACTTTCAAACAGGTGTCACTCATCATATAATTATATAATTAAGAGAGAAAAAGGTTAAGAAATAAAATAAGAGTTTTCTAATAAGTTCTGGGTACTATTTACTACTTCTATACAAGAATAAAATCACCTACAGCCATCATTTGGAACTAGCTGGATAACTCCCTGTTAATCTTAATAATTAAGGCACTAAATGAATTTTATATGCAGAAGATTTGATGCTGCTTACTCTGAAAAAGAAAAATCTCATGTCCCTTTACCTCTGGCACTCTCTCTACAAATGGCCATGGTTTTGGCCTGAATATTCACAAACCTGAATATATGCAAAAGGTGATCTTGGAAAAGCAAACTTCCTTCTTATCAGTCACTGCTCTTTCAAAGGCAGGGGAGAGATACACACACACTTCTTCTCTCACATTTTGACCTACATCGGATATTTCAGACATTACTTGAGCCCTTAGAAAATAAATGTTAGAGTATCCCTTAGCTCAAAAGAACAGGCCATGTTTACACTGAACTGAACCACAACTCCAAGAAATATTAGCATAGTTTCTCAAGTAGTTCTTTCCTTTTAGAGAGAAGAATTAGATAAGAAGCAATGGTAAAATAACCATGAAAACTTATAACTGCTTAAACTGAAATGCAGCTCCTCCTAAACTTTTACTTTGCAAAAATCAGTGAACACTTCACACAACTCGCATTTCATTCTTTTAAAAGATAAATATTGATGAAATGTGTTAGAAGTTAATTTAGTATCACCAATAGAATATTCATGGAATCATAGAATGGTTTGCGTTGGAAGGGATCCTTAAGACCGTATGAAATAAATATATGAAAGTCACTGTATGCTGGAACAGGTCACCCAGAGAGGCTGTGGAGTCTCCCTCACTGGAGATACTCCAGAACCATCTGGACACAATCTGTGCCACGTGCTCTGGGATGGCTCTGACCCATTCTGTGATTCTGTGGTCAGCTGTTCACTGCTTGTGATGTTCTGGCACTTTGCAAGAGTGTTTGTATATTGCTGTTATTTAGAAACCATTTCTCAAAAAGAGCAGAAGAAGCCCCACTTCAGAACATTAAATATTTTAAGAGGCCCTGACAGTCAGAGCAAATGCACTGTAAATGGCTTCATCAAGTAGACCACATGAAAAAGAAATTTATATACACACACTAAATCCCAAGTGGTTTACTGCATTTTCATTAGTCATTACTGAATTGTAAAATTTTACTATTACTAAGTGTGTTTGTGGTAAGTATATTTAACGATTAAACAGTTTATGGCGCTTTTTTTTAAATGTGCATTATAATATGATTCATTTATTACTGTTGAATTTAATCTATGGTTTATAATATGGCTATTTTATTACTATTGAATTTAATGCATGGTCAGTCTCTGAGGGAAATTATTGCAAAGAACTACTCAGTTAAAGAACTACTCAGTTAAAATCTCAATGCAGAAAGTTCAATGCTGTGGTATTACGGAGTGCTATAGAGTTCTCATCTGTCTACATTTCATCTTCCTTGCATTCATTTTACTTTGTTTTCAAGATTCTGGGATGGGTTTTGTTTGTTTGTTTGGTTTTGTTGTGTTGGGGATTTTTAACAAAATCACTATTTATATAAGACTATCATTTTGAGGCAATTTAAGGAAAAGGCAATTTCAGAAATGTGTATTTCAGGATGCCATACAGACACTATAATTTCCAGAAAATGGCACGAAGACAGGCAAGTTACTTTTTTGTCTTTCTACTTCAAATAACTTATGGTAACTTTGGTGATTTTCTTGTCATTTAAGACTACAATTTATCACAATATGGCAATTAATATTTCCAAAAATAAGGGAAATTCTGACTAAGCCAAGACAAAAATAACAATTCAGAAGCAAAGCACATCACACATTTTGGAGTGGAGATTGCAGCTCAGCAATGGCCAAATGCTGCTTATTTATAGATGTTCAAGAATACTAAATGAAAATGAAGACAGAGGTATGAATAAATCAGAGTGTCATGGCTTTCTCTAGGCTGTCAGCTATACAGTATTAGGGAATTTTAGAAAATAGTCATATTATCTGAATTATTGCTCTACTTGCAACAACTTCTACAGTGCTAATGACAAGTTATAATATAAACATGAAGCACAAATATCACAGATGTTTAAGTATAATATATACTGCAATTGGCAAGCTATCATTCTTACTTTTAGGAAGCCAAAACTCTAGCCATTACATGACATTTTCAAGTAACTTTCATTATTCCTAAGATGGCTTAGGTGTTTCTGACAAGATATTCAGATACTCTGTCCAGAATATTGACTTCCCATACTTGTTTCCTATGGCATTGACAGAAATTCCCAGAGAATCATTAGAAAGTAAACATGGAGGCATGGAAGTTTCCAGACTCGTAGCTTCCTTCTTCACCTGCAGGTCTTTAGTATCATATTTTTGTCCATCAGATCATTCCAATATCCATACATCTATCCAATATGTTGTTCTGATAAGTTCTTCTCCTGCCTAAAAGAACTTTCTTTACCCCACCCCTGCATAACAGTCAATCAAATTCATGTGTTATTGCCTACCATTGTTCCATTATGGGTATATCTGGTCTTTTTTTAAGTCCTTTTTAATATCTAGGATATCAACCCTATCTAACCTGCACCATATTTTATTTGACTTTATTAAAAAAAATATCAATACAAGAGATAGAGAAATATCTATTAAGAATAGAACACAGAAAAGTGTCTGGGTGGCTGGAGAAAGGATCAAGTTAGATACACACATTGCTTTTCCCTGGCCTCTTGCCTATGAAGAGCCCAAATCCCCATTAGCCCATTATATCACATGACCTCATGAATTTCCTGGAGCAGAGATGATCCTGATACTTCTTTATGAAGTGCCAAAGAAGTGTAAATAAGTGTTACTGCCTGTGTTGCAGCAAGAATACTGTATCTGTCAACACTTCCAGTCTTGGCCAGCTCTCCTCAAAAAGCTATCGGACCCTTAAGAAGAAAACTTAAAAGGAATGGCTGTAAAAGGAAAGAAAGTTGACCAGAATGACACAACAGCCTCATGGCAGGGGTCTGTGAAGTATTTCACAACAGGAGTTTTGCTCTGTCAGCCCTGATCCATTCGGACTGTGTTTCTATCGGGATTGACGGGCAGGCTGCACAGGACTGCCATGGAAAGCAGTGCTAGCTCCTGTGTGAGTACAGCACTGAACAGAATCTTTAAGTAATGACTTCCCAAAGGGCAATCCATAGAACACAGCATTTTTCAAATGCACAAAATCTTATCCTAAACAATGGCAGAAGGAGAAAAGAAAACTAATTACTTAGCTACTGTAAGAGCTCCAGTGATACAACTCACAATGAATGAGAGAAATCCTGCACTCCAGCTGGGAGTGACTGGGAAATCCAGCTCCAACACTGCTCTAAAAGCTATTTTATTGTCCCATCTCATGTACCTCAAAGACTCAATCCCACAGCAAAGAGGCCATAAGACAGCAGCTTTAGTGGGACTTCTGATCAGTAATTGATCTCCTGCATTGTGTAAGCATCGAACTTGATGCTTGAACTAGTTATTGCTAGAATTACCTGAGACACATGTATTACCCTAGGTATGATCAGTTACTTTAGAGGAAAAAATGTTCATTCTTTTCTTTATGGACTATGCCAAGGGTGACAAACCCATTGGAATATTTTTGTAATTAACATGCTTCAAAGTACAACTTGGAACCTTTCTGCATGCATTCTGAGATCAAGACATGTCTTTTTGATTTTTAAAAGACTGCACTGAAAAATACGTAGGTATTCAAAAAGTATCTGCACTACTGAAAAATGAAATGGGAATGAAGAAAAATAGGTAAACTGCCAGAATGCAGTCCTAAAAAACCCATCTGATCACCTAAAATATGCTACATCCAAAGGGCCATGCAAAAAAACCAGACACTCGTACAGTCGAAAAACCTGAGCTGATTATTTTCCACTTTTTAACTAAAGACTCTAATAAAAGTAATTTTTTCCTAGTCCCTTAGTTACATTTAGGATCAAAGACTAGTTATGCAGCCAACCACTATCCTATCACTCTGTGTGATAACAAAGAAAAAGGTGCTTAGAAAGAAAAGACAATGGAATGCTTTACAGCATCCCCAGGACTGATGAAGGTGGTAGATTAAGGAAAAAAAAAAATCCTGATTACAAAGTCATGAAATTTACTAAACTAGGACCTTTTTTTGACGTCAGAGAGAAATAAAGAGAATGCAGCAGGCATACAAAAATCCTGTTTAGTAATCTAAACATACAGTAGAGGTGGGATATTAGTGATGCAGAGATTGTGTGGGAACAGTTATGGCATAATCCCTTCACAAGTCTCTATTTCACCAGCCTTGAGCATTTCTATTTTCTATCCATCATTTTCTGACTGTCTTGGTTTGCTTCTTAACTCAAGCCTGCATAGGATAATAGGCTACAATTACATTAACCGCCTTTCATCTCAGTTTGAATTAAATTTGTTCTGCGTGCCAGCATGAAAATCTGTCCCCAGTCATTTTGCTTAAGTCAAAGAATAATAAACTCCCTCAGTCCAATAATTTAGCCAATGGTTTTAATATTAGGAAATATATTTTAACTAAAAGATAATATCAAAATCAGTATTTAGGAGGAAAGATTCAGTTACAACATTTGTCAGTTATGTGTACATGTATATTCTGCATTATGAGAGTGATTTTTAAAATATCTAAAATACCATCCTATCCTTGGTTGTTTTCACATTCCTAAGGTCTTTTTTCTCACTTGTTTTCTGGTTGGGTTTCTAAGTTATGCAGAAGTAATGCTATAATTTGAAACATTACTCATAACTTAGAAATGCAAAATATTTTAATGTCAATTGAAAAATAACTCTGGTGACTGAAATGGTCCATCATGTCAGAAAAACAAAGTACGTGCTACATTTTCCATTAATAACAGAAAGAAATCAACTGAGAGCACAGTGGAGAGATGCACTCTGAGGCGAATCCTCGTTTGGGACTATCAGAGTGGAAAAAAATCCAAATAATTCACTCTGACCATTCTAAGTTTCCCTTCTGGATTTTTTTTTTTTTTTTTTTAAGAAAATATAACTGAAATGACCCTCTGATTTCAAAATTCTACTTCAAGAGTGACATTGGAGAAGTGTCTTGAGCACCACATCAATTTTGAAATGGCAGAATGTTTTATAAGCAATCTTGAATTGGTTGATTCATAATAATCACATTATTCGTAGGAATAAGCACACATTCAAAAGGCAAAATATTAAATTGACAAACACCTCATAAGAAACAGACAAGAACTACTGTGACATGTTCTGTTTTAAAAACATGTGCACCATATGACCTACTGCCATAGAGAAGAAAATTTTGATAATCAGGTTTGGATTCTAGAATCAGGAAGCAGAGTTTTCTGCAAGGAACATTCACTAATTCTAGCTATGACTGCAATTTGCAGAAGACAGTGTTCACACAAAATGTTACCTGGTAGTTTTCATTACAGCATGTTAATAGAATGTATAACGACTGTATTATGAGCATGCAGAATATCAAATATTTAGAATATCACTATTTAGAAACACAGAAAGCTGGATATACCTGGAATATAGCTCAATCTATCCACTATGAAGGAAGAAGATGCACTAGAATAGTCTTTGGGTTGTACTATTCAATGCTTCTTTTCTATTTCTAGGCCTGTATATAACTGGAATAACTCAATTTGAACTTCTACCATGTTTATAAAAAAGCTACATTAGTCACCACTTCTTTCATTCTTTCTTTTCCCAGTGAAAGAAGGACTGTTTACTGAATATTCATTGTAGTTTATTTTAAGGCCAGTACTTAAATGACACCTGTTGCAGAAAATTTCATTTGATAAAACCATAATAGAAACAAGACACAAGAGATTCTTAGGTTGAGGAAATTGTCAAAGGCTGAGGACAAACATAGAATAAGCATGGCTTCAAATATTTCCATTAAAAGAATCAACCTCCTATGGCATAACAACTAAGTCTAAAAACAGGCTGTAATGATAGCAGAACTTCAACCACATAGAAATATTCTAAGAACATTGAGTAGACAATGAAAAACAGGCCAATGCAACTCTACAAAACTGAGCACAGAGAAAGCTCTAATCAAAGCTCCTGAAGGGCCAATGTCAAACCATTTATTAAGTCACATATTTAGCTATTTTCCAAAAATGTAAGAGCAAAAGCAATAAAGTAATGGTACAGGAAAGGTTTCATGAAAGTCAATGACAAAAAGACAAGAGCATTAAAAAAACAAAAACATCCTGAAGTTTTTCTTCTTCTTCTACCCAAGAAACAGGGTGGAAAATGCATTTAATTTTATACACATCAGGGTAGTATAAATAAAACAGAAAATAAAAGGGGGGGGGGGGGGGGAACCCTAAAGTACAATTCAACAAAAATGCATTTTCTTAAAAAACAAACAAAAAATTGATTTACGTAATTCCCATTTATAAATCTCAGTGTAATTTAATTTACACGTTGTTGTCACTGAACAGCAATGAAGTTGTTCATCTGTTTAGATGTGCTGCTACCTGTTCTTTTATTCATAAATATAGAGGAGGCAATC
This sequence comes from Corvus hawaiiensis, assembly GCF_020740725.1. Lineage (NCBI taxonomy): Eukaryota > Metazoa > Chordata > Aves > Passeriformes > Corvidae > Corvus > Corvus hawaiiensis. The sequence goes on from NC_063220.1 coordinate 7,842,947, forward strand.
CTTCTGTTCAGCATGAAGGACTGATTTATACATTTTTCATTTCTTACAATCACCATTTGTCAACCTTCAACTTTACCTTTCCTCAAAAAAATTCCCCTTGCTTTACCAAGTACAGAAAACAACAAAAAACATAATAAAGGGATGGAAAATGAATGAATGAAGAGTAGCAAAGTACCAGGAGTGAAAAAAAAATTGTGGACTTGTTTTATGAAACTCTTGCTGCTATCCCGTGCATGACAATTTACAATTAGCCTCCCATGAGCAGGGGAAGGAAAAGTAAATTATATGTTCCCTATTCTCACCAAACCAAGGGAATATCTCCTCTTAAACCTAAGAAACAAGGTGTTATCATGTATTAAAATATTTATCTGAACCAGGGCCCAAATCTGTGATTAAATCAAGACTCTACGTAAGAGAGGATAAAATGACCTAAACAAGAACAAGATTAGATTTTGTGGCAGCTGTTAGAAAGTAATTGCTGCCCTTATCTCCTTACGGATCTTGTAAGAACTCATTTCCAGGACAAATATTTTTTTTAAGTCTCCTTTATGAAATCTGATTTATTAAATCTCTTTCAGCATATCTGACTGTTCCTTTACCCTTTAATTCTTATCACTTCTCTGTGAGCAGCCCAAAATCTTTTCTTCCAGGACAATGAGCTCTTTTTGACACATTCCTTCTGTTGGTTTGCCAATCTTGCTGCTCTCCCTTTGGCCTCCTGTTGTAATCCAGTATTCTTAAATTTATCTTTGCTCTGTGCAACACTGAGAAAAAAGTGTTGTGGCAGATCAAATTTTCAAATGGGATTATAAATTTGCTTTGATTCTAAATCAGACTCCTGACACTATTTAAAACAGTTTTCACTCTGCCTTCCAGTACTTTGTTCTTTTCTTAAATTGCTGAAAAATTCCCTTTTTTGGTAATATAAATATAATAGAGATGGAGAACTAGATCTTTAAGTCAATCCTTCTGAAGTGATAATCTAAGCCACTCAGAGTTCACTGCTGAAGTTGAGGATATCATCAGGTTCTTGGATTGATTTATGGCCTTGTAATCAAGCTCCCCAGCCCCATTATCTAGGCAGCTAGATAAATACCACTTACTTTTCAATACATCCACAAGAAAAAAAATAGAAAACTCAAAGCATGCAAAGGCTGTGCAGCTTAGTTTATATTTTATTCTTTCTAGTGGTGATTATTCAGTACAAAAGAAGAAAAGAATAAGGGAGCATTTCTAATAATAAGACATTATTAAGTACAGACAGAATTGGTCCTATGTTATTTCTTGTTGCCTTATCAGTTATCATTCCCTGAAAATACCTTGCATGTGATGAAGAATTTACTTTTTGTGTCAAATGTTGTGAGTTTACATTATGAGGTAAAATATTAGATACTTTTCAGTAATGTTTATTGTAACTTAATGTCTTTTCAAGTTTTCATTATTTCATGTCATTCACATGATAATGCAGGCTAAGAATGAAGGCAAAGAAAAAAAAAGGATGTTTATGTAGGCATATGTGCTTCCATATGCTCAGCCTGCAGAATTCATTATCCCAGGTAGTCCATCTCCCGATTTTTAAACAGGAGTGAAACAAATATTCCTCTTAAATAGACAAAGCTGCAGCAAGGAAGAATCAGTACAGGGAATCACATTAGATTTCAGCGACCAACTTCAACCACATTTCTGAAGCAAAATAGTTTTCACATCCTCCTATTTTTCCTTATGTTAATTGTTAAAGTACAACTCAGATATCTACAGTTTTACAAGCAACTCTAAAATGTTGCATGCAGTCCCCTTATCTACCCAACTACAAGAATGAATTAACATTTCATTTCAGTTACCCATCATTAATGCAGAAGTGGCACAGAAAGCATCTCTAGCACTGCCTGTACTTGGGACATGGGGAAGCATGAGACTGTGGGCTCTACTGCAACAAGTGCAGAGATTGAGTTGGGAAGGAAAGAAGATTCAATAGATAAGAAAACCTGCTTGACTGCCAGACGTCTGCATATGCAGCTGCAGCAGAATGCAGGTTTGTTGGCAGGCTCCTCAGGATGAGGACTCCTTAAGCACAATTTAGCACTGCATAATTGATGTGCATAGTCTATGTAATTATCAGAAGCTTCATGGAAAAAGAAATGAGGACTAATGCATTTCTCACTCCCACGTCTTAATACCAGAACACATTTCTTAGTTCTGTCTGTGCATAGCTTTAATCTTTTGTGTGCATTCTTCTAATACTCTTGGCAACTACTGAAGCAATTTAAAACTAATAACTGGCAACAATGTGAAACAAAATGTCTTAATTTTGAAACCATAAATATAACTATTCCAGATAAATTTTCATCTATATGTAAAGGTATGCAATTGACTGAAAGAGAAAACAGAAAATGAAAATAGCAATAGGAAGATGCATATTTCATCTATTAGAGACCGTAAGAGGAGAAGAAAAGCAATCTTTCCATCACCAGGAGATTTCTAACAAATAGTGTCTTTAGCACCCACCTGACCTAGCCTTTCATTTTGCTCTATAAAAAAATTCCTTTCTTCCCTTTCTTAGTAAATAAAATATATAAACATCCCAAGCTGAAGTTGATGGATATATCAGCGGGCTTTTCATCAAATGTAGCTTCATTTCTTTTACTTATTTGTAAGGTTTTAAAATAAAAAAAGGGCGTGGTATTTCATGCAAGTTGAGCACTGAGCAATCCATATCAAGCAAGATAAAGAGGCACTATTCCAATTTCAAACTTGGCTACATGTTGATAGCTCAGAGAGAGCTGTGAGCTCTCACATTGGTATTTTCTTTTCCCATTGCTAACTCTACACTTGCACTTCCTTAATGACAAATTGATTAAACCAGATGTCTATTTCAACTTTAACAACTTTTGTACCAATTACTAATTACCATACTAATGGCCTATCAGATGTGAATTATAAGCTCAGATCTACTCTGCACAATGGGTATTATTTTATCTGAGAGTTAAGAATTGAGAATAATGAAGGGATTTTCAACAGCTTTGAAAAATCCCAAGAATTGTAGATCTACTGAGAAAAATTAGAGATTCAAAAAACATGGTTTTTTAAATTCACAATTTAAAAAAAATCAAATGTTTGGATTACTATACACATTGAACTTGTGCACTGGTAATAAGGAAAACATGGGTATTTTGGATGGATCTGCCTTAGAAAACTGCTTCCCCTTCAAATAAAATCTATGTCCTCCACAATGTATTACTTGGATAGCACAAGCCCTGGCAGCAGACACACAGAGAGAGTCCCTTCAAAGCCTTTGCTCAGTCCTCATCAAAATTATGTCATCGGTTGGCTGCGCCAAGCAGCAACATCAACACAACGATTTTAAAGCCACTCAACATTCACTGTAGCATTACAAATCTGGTTTTCAACAGAAAACAACTCTATAGTAGCCAATATTTTCAGTTAACTGTCAATAAAGTCAGTATCACTTTCAAATCATTCAACCTGATGTTTTTTAAAATGCTGAACTTAATACAGATTCTATTGAAAAACTATTTTCATTGTAAATTCTCCTTGAGCACTTTCTCTACCCAGCTAAAAATAGAAAGCCTGCAGTGCAAGAGGACTGTGTTGTATCAGTTAATCTCAGTAAAGAAATACAGCATTGGTTAAATTCTAATTCACCTCCCATTCCATATGTATTTTGAGTTTTCCACATAGTGAAATAGTAAGGGAAGATTTTCAAAGAGTCTTCAAAAGACTTCTTTTGACAGGCAATATCCTAATGCTTTATTTTATTTGTATAGTGTCCTGATAATTCAAGAGAAAACTATTCTGAAGTAATTCCTATATATACTTCCCACTGGATTTAATTACAAAGTTATTTTATAGCTTTCAAAAAAATCCATTTTAATAATGTTCAGACTACATTTAACCAAGTATCTCAGAAAATTATGGATATTAATAATATACAAACATATTAAGTATAGATCAGGTGAAATAATCACTCATTTCTATCTAAAAGGATTTTTCCTTAAATTAAAACAGAAAAAAAATATTTTTGGTCATTTAAAAGGCATAAGTGCTAATAAGTGCTATTTATAATTTACTGAGGACTGATGTTTTGTGCCTCACTAATTGGTATCATTTCAGGAAGATACAGCTTTATTTAAAAACTAAAAAAAGCAAACCAAACAAAAATGGAGAAGGTGAGTTTTGGGGGACACCCAACACTATTTAATAAACTCACCATAGAATCTTCCCTATCACAAATCTCAAAAAAGGTCACAATTTACATGAACATGCAAAATTTACCGTGTGCAGAAACTGCTGAGGTTCCTTTGAAATCATCTCATTGTTACAGATCACTTTCAAATGAGTAGAAACCACCTTCTCTGTCTCAAAACTCAATATATCTGTGGCCCACAACAATTTTTACTTGTTTTTCTCACAAGTGGAGTTTCCATTACTGAGTGCTTAAAGTCTAGCAGTACATAATGAAATAGTAGCTCTGTGTATTGAAATCAATGTCTGCGACTAAATCATCATTCTTTTTACAATATAACTCCAGTCTCTCTAAACTTTAGCCAGACAAACCTCATTTCTTCTGATAATCAGTTGAGGAAAATGAACCAATTCTCCCTTCTCTCTAATGAAATACTGTAGAAGAATCTTGCTAGATACTCAATACAGTGGCACCATGAATGATTCAGGGAAATAATTTCATGAAGTTTTTTTACTAGAATATATTTATGCACTTCTGCCAGAGAAGGTTAAGTATCTATTTTATCCTTGGTGGAAACCACAGGAGAAAGGGGAAGCTGTACAAAGAAGTTCAGAAAAAATTAATACATCTCCAGATGTAGCAGTCCAATAGTCAATCAGTATAGATTGATTGATCTTAGCCTCAATTGAAAACTAATAAAAATAACCTACTTGATTATGAAACAACTGAAAACTGATGGGTTTATACAGCAAAAAGTTTGGGTTTTTTTTAATAAAAGGTTTCAATTAAGGGCACAGCAACACTGCTGTAAGTCCCTCTTTTCACTTATTTCCCTTCTCTCCTTTCCAGACAACTAACAAACTGCTTCTGTCTATGATGCTAAAATGATCAGCATGAATGGGGGCATGTCAGAAACCCTTTGGCTTTTCTCCTCAGCTCTTTTCCAACACAAAGGACCAATAATGATACATAACATTTTGAGAAAACATTTTTAAGGATGATCTGTATCTGCTATAATAGCCAAGATCCCCTCAGAAACACCAAAAAATTAAAATCAGTCTGACACCATTGATTTCTCAAATGTTTACATATACTAAAACTGACCAGTGTTTGTGTTTCATGAAGTCAAAAATGATAAAATATGTCAAATTCTTTGTTCTAGATATCAGCTCCATAAAAATCTGTACTAGCAACATCTGTTTTCTGGAAGATGCTCACCTTGAAAAGGTTTTGTCCTCCATAAAGTTTTGTAGGAGTGCTTACTCTTAAATTTTTTTTTTTTTTTTTTTTTAGAATCTCCTTAAATATTCCCCTTCCACAAAGGAAATATCACTTTTCTCCCTTCTGCTCCAAAGTTAATTGTCCAAAGCTGACTGCAGTAGCAGTAGTCAGCAATAATAATAGTGATGTAGAGGGTTGTTACTGTAACACAGCATACATTGAATTTAATCAGTTACAATAGAGCAGCATATAGTAGAACTTTTAAAAAGAACTCCCTGAAATATCTGGTTTTGTCAGTCACAACTCAGCTGAAGGATTTTTTCTGATGACAGCAGGATGAGTAGCCAGAAAAGCCATCAGTTATTTTCTTTTCCATCTATAAAGTGAACAACTTATCTTTAACCAAAGTAGTAGGAAGGGCCAACCAACTTCATACCCTACTGGAAATCTGTGTTATTTTTCCCCCCTGCCTGCAGAGTAATTCACAGATACTACCCTATACATGGCAATTTCTGATTTGTGAGATTAATTACAGCTCCCATGAACAATGACAGTTTATAATCCAACACCAGCAACATGAAATAACAGAATAATTTTATTAACAGTTAACAGAGGTAGTGACCATGGTAATCAAACTGGATGTATTTATGTTTTGTGGAGACCCCAGCATTGTATCTGGACAGAAAGAACAGACTATAGTGTTGGGACTATTTGGTTCATGCAGGTTAAAAAGACTGGCTGGTAGAGCCGTATGTTGAAAAGAAGCTGGTCTCCACTGTCAGCAGTCTCCAAAAAGTGTTTTCTGGAATCTAAAGACTCTCTATTGGCTGTCTTACAAGAAATTCTCCTGTCTCCTTTTTCATTTTCTCAAAGCAGCAATGCCAGGGGACGGTGTAACTGCAAACACCTCTCCCACTGGGCTGGTGCTTTACAAGAAGAGTTGTTCATACTGATTTCTGGCTTACGTGACTTACATTACTCAGCATCCCTAACTCTGAACTGAGTTCTAATCCTGGCCACAGAAAAGCATTCCCAGGTGCCTTTACTGCACACCCTGAAAGACGGAATGCAGAAGAGCCCCGTCATTTTCAACAGCTTGAACTGGGGTTAAAAAAGACAACCTCAAACTGCAAATCTTTGCAACCTATTCTGACCGTCTGAGACTAAGACAAAGCATTGGCTATGCAGTTATGTGCACTTCTGCTTTAAAGCTAGCCCTAGGCAAGATGTAAAGCCAGCCCAATCCACAAAGGCCTTTGACCCCCTTCTTTCCAAAAACAAGCACAGAAACTAAAGCTACAACTTTTCTGGGTAAGAAAAAAAATCAGACTCAAAGCAATTTTATGGCAGTCATAACCTCCCCTCCTCTCTTCCTCCCAGTAACTCTTCATGGGGCAAGAGTAACTTCTTCTCTTTTTCCTGTATGAGTAAACATTAACATCACTCCCACTCCTAATTTCATCTCAGTCCAAACTCAGTACCTAACTAGCTAAAGGCAGAATAAGTGTCTTCAGCTTATATTTAGCTTTAAATCTTTATGGGTCTATTTCAGACCTAAAGAACACGCAAACCTGTCTAAGTCTTTTCAGCTGTGCTATTCTATTTTAATAAAAATAACACGTAGAAGCATTACCTTAACTGTACATCCCTAGACAACTGGGATTATAGCAACACTTTGCACCAAAAATTACTAGCATTTTATATAAAGAGGTTTGCCTTAAAACAAATGCATCCTGAGCACTGGAATTCAAAACAGGTCTCACTGGCATACAATCTGTGAAAGGCTTGGGTAGCTGATATAACATGCACTGAGCTAAACAGATTATTCAAATGCCAGTCACTGAAAGGCATGGTTGTGGCACTGAAGGAAGAATTTTTAAAAACAAGATGTTTTGATTCACTTCTTTTGAAAGAAAATCCAGCACCATATGTTTTTCAAATAGGAAACCAAAAAGATTTTAATCTATATCCAGCATCCATACAAATGTAAACCAAGTGAGTACAAGAGACAGGGACACATTTATTTCTACAAAGTTGGGTAATTTCCTGAATAAAATGTAATATTTGGAAGTAACAATGCTTACAAAAAGTGTAGTTTCACTTACAGAGAGCCTGCAACTCTGAAAGGTCCCAGAGAGCCTCATGAACTTTACATATCATATACTGAATATACCAAAGCAGACAAAGGGAGCCTACCACAGAACAAAAAAAATCAGCAAAAAGGCCAAGAGTGACATACAATACTGCCAAAACCCATATTTTACTGTTCTTCAAATTTTAGATTTCAAATGCTTCAAGTGCCTTCTGAGGGTTTAAGCCATTAGAGTGTATTTGGTTCACATTCTGAATATTAGATATTAGACATATTGTTTAAATGAAAGCTGCAATTTAAAAAAAAATGATTGATGCTAGAAACATGAATTAAAAGAAAAAAGTATCTCAAATCCTTGAAAGATCTGACAATAATTACTACATGTAGAGCAGAAAATGAGTACATTTAAAACATAAACGTACTCATAAATGTTGAAGTAGGAGTTTTATTTTATTGTTCTCCTTAGAAACCCAATGATCCAGCTCTTTGAGAACTAGCTGAGGGCATGAACCTGTCCTTAAAGAGGCAAGCTAAAATTTACAGGCAGTTAAATAAGAAGAGAGGTAGTTGCTAAACCCACCAACATCTACATGACAGATTTTGCTGTAATTCTCCAAACAGCACAGGTAATGGAGTAACATGCATTAGCATGTCAAAGTTTTCTCTTAAACTGAAAACTCAAGGACTGGACTCAGCACGAAGTAGAAAACACGGCATATGAAATACAACTAATGGTGGAATTTGACCAAATGATAGAAATAGGGGAGGAAAAGAAGTATTGAAAACAGGCCAAAAAAAACCATAAAATGCTGTTCCTGTAGTAATTTAAACCACTAAATATTATACTTTTTAACTTCACTTTAGAAAACCACCAACCACCACAGTAACCAGTATTAAATGGATTATACCCTCGATCAGGAATATACAGTTCCTCAATAGAATAAGGGGGTTTTTAATAAATTTCCAGCAACAATACCTTTTTCTCTATTTGGTTTTGGGGTTTGTATGTGTGTCTCTGATAAAGGAAGTTCAAATCAAGTGAATTTATTATATGGTTGCTGCCAATTCTTCCCCTGCTGGAAAGCAGCAAGAGAAACTCTGAGTGGAAACAATTGGGAAAAGATTTACTCCACTATCAGCAAATAAAGCTGCAGTGATATCAATAGAATGGTGAATTTGACTCATAGCCCAGTATATTTTTACCTGCCTTTCCATCTGGTAAGAGGAATTGTACCATTCTGTGGAAGGAAATTACACAGGGGAGTACAGCTGGATATTTGAAAATCTTATTCTTATGTAAAACAGACTATCAATAAGTGCTTATTTTTTATGCACGGATCCTTACATTATTAAATAGCTATTTAAAGCTTACATACAGGAAAGATTTTTACCAAATAAATAGTGTATATTTTTATAAATAAAATCGTATTTCTTCCACTTTTACAGAAGAAGTATGTCTAAGAATTTAATGGTCTGGACATTTACTAGAACTAAAATGAGCAACGTATTTTATAATCTTGAATTTATCCTTCTTACAACTACATAAAATACACCATATGAGATTAAAAATAATATTTTTCTCCCAGTATTTTCCTTCCAACTAGTAGTTCTTCATTACAGAGGGTTTGAAGCCCAGTTTTATCCCAGTTCTCACAGGGTGATGACAATAGCTACAGACGCATTGCCAGGTGAATGCTTTCACTTGCAAGAGCCCAGACATACTGAATCTTCTCAAAGAATTATTTAATTACTCACCTAATCCCATAATTTTTGTATTTTTCTTCCTTGCATCTAGCAAAATTTCTCTCGCGTAGTACCAAAATTTGAACTTTGAACCATCCCCTTAGCATTTTCTACACATTCCCACAGACCTATTCCCTGAAAAGTTCCCTGTGGATAATCCTGCATACAGATACACCAAAACATATGGAGTTTTTAAAGCCTCTGCCAGGAATTCTACGAGAAAATAAAATGAGCAGCTAGTAATCAAATGTTAGAGAAAATTTAACAAAAAAACTGCCTTGAAGCAATAGTTTTCACCTAAAAATATGGTTTAAGTCACTATGATTTTCTTGCTATCAGCTATTTGATTACCAAAATTAAGGGGAAAAACAAAATTCCAAACTTCTTATGTGTACCTATTTTAAATATTTTACAGTCTAGTTACTTAGAATAATCAAACAAATTTCCTCCTGATTAGGACATAACTAAAGGTTTTTCCCAACTGAAGCTACCTACTTAAAGGAAACAAAAATATTAACTTTTAGAAAATATATGACCATGTGTCATTAAAGAAACATTGTAAAACAGAATGTAAATGTGTGCTCCAAGCTGCTTTACAACACTAATTTTGATTTAAAATGGCACTGTGCTTCATGCCATCCAACAGCACAATTAAGAAATGAATGCAACTGAGAGATGGGTACGCTAAAAATACATAAATAAAAAATATAATAAATAAGATCCTCCATAAAAGCACCAAGTTTTTAATGTAGGGAGGGAAAAGTAAGGGAAAAAGAAAAAAGAGAAAAATTGTTGAAAACTTTCCCTGATTTCCTACAAACTCTTCCCACAAGGAATGGTGTGTACATAACATAGGGCCCTGCAGCTTTGACTTTTTAATCAATAGCATTCTTGACAGAAGTATAAATCTAACTTCCTCACTAAACAGCCACAGTTTGGAATTTTCATTGGAATCCTTATTTTAGAAAACATAAGGTTGTAGGTTTGCTGTTGAGATTGCACAACAGCCTAAAAACACCTAAAACATTCATCCAGAGCAATGGAGAACAGTATTCACACTTTGAATCAAGTTTCAGATGATTTATACAGAATATAATAAAGTAATAAATACAAGTAAAGCATTAAGCTGATTTAAATTCATCTTTCTAGATAATGACTGCATATATATATATCTACCTTATGATACATTCAAAAGAGGTTGTGAGTGTACAGATGATTTTTAAAGAGGAAATAGTTTTCTATTTTTTTAAGCATAATACAAAATAAATCAAGTTCATATTCTTCATATGAAATTTAGAATGAGTATGGGACTGCATTCCATGACTCACTAGTGATTTTTTTTACATTTTTTTTTATGTTCTTCATCTCCTGGCGTTCTAAGGGAAATAGTTAAAAAACATTCGATTGAAACCTCCATATATGAATGGATCACTCTTCCAAACCAACCATCAGAGTAAAATGACAAATCCTAAACGTATCATTTGATGATGTCCTCCAACTCTAAATCTGTGGTTATTTGCTCGGGTGTCTGAAGCCAACAGATGTGAATCTCACAATCTGAAATGTCATGACAGCCAAAAAAAAAAAAAAAAAAAAATTGAAAATGGCTGTAGATTTTATTTCATCCAAAAAAACCCATCGACAATTCAAATATCAAATGTTTTAACACCACAGCTTGCCCTGGATAAGGTTTGTATATGAATCTAGAACGGGAATGTATTACATGTGACTAAAAAAGGGATTTTCAGTCTGAAATTGCAATTTTAAGTTTACTCCTGAGAAGACAAAATTCAAATTCCCATTTCATCTGTCTTGTGGAACTCCTGACCAGGGAAGTCCAAGGAAAACCTTTTCTCTTCTAGTTCAGTAAGTGGGATAAAAGAACATTTAAGGATAGACAAACTCAGGACAGCAGACTGATAGAGCTGAACAGCACAGTTGATCATATGAGACAAAAATTCCAAACCAGAGTGGAAAAAACAGTGATGAAACAGACACAGGACAAAGGACAACAACAACCACAGAGGTACATGAATTCAGACTGGGGTGAAGGCCTGTAAAGAGTGCCTTATGTGGAGGGTGGTCGATAAAGAACTGGCATTTTCAGCACAGAAACTGTTTTCTGTGGTTCAAGTGTTACAAAGGACAGAGGAGAAATTGTTGGGTTTTTTCTTCCCATTCTTTCTATAGTTAGAATGGCATCAATACAAGTCCATAGCACATAGCTGGTAATCAGATCACTCATTAACACCTAGAACTGATTAATTGTTTGGGGGAAGAAAGAGGGAAAAGACTTCTCAGTGAAGACTTAATTCAGAGCTTATAGATATTATCATTCCAGCTTTTGTCATGATAAAATTTCATCACTTAGTCCTAATCTTGATTTCCCATCTCATCCTGAGAGTCTTCAATTAGCTGGACACAAAGTCCCAGAGGTAGTAGGGAAACAGTAGAGCTGCCAGCACAGCTCTTTCTCACGGATATACAGAGAGCCCCTGCATCAGAAATTTGTGTTTCTTTACTATTTATCAAGCCAAGTGTTAAAGGTAGGATCCAAGCCAGTTCACTGAGTGTATCAAAGACATATTCGCACACCCAGTGTTAAGTGGATGTCCTGTGGCAGGCAGAACAGAAGCACCTGGCACCTCTCCCTGCTGGGGAGGAGTTAGCTGGATTCATATGCCTTTTCCCCTGTGCCAAACAACACTGCTATGATAAGTTTACTGCCAGATACGATTACAATAATTATAGCTGCAAAATAAATAAGGTTCCTATTAAATAACACAGTGTATCTGATAGAATAGATTGAAAGAAACATCTTTAAATATGAGGTAATTCACAATTAACTTCAGTGTGTTATGTCTCCTACTTGACAAGTTAGGCCACTTCAACACTTGATTGTTCTTAGTACTCCTTTTGTTAGGCTCTATCCGAAGGTGCAAACTCTTCCTCTAAACACAAGAGGCTATTCCAGTGCAAAAAAAGAGTACTTTCCATAACAGATCTACACATTGCTATGGTCTAGATTTAGTGAGGTGGGGAAATGTCTAAAACACCTTGGTAAGGTTCCAAAACTCTAAAAATTGAATCACTGTAAATTCTGATCAAGACAACTTACAAATACAATGAATATAATTACCAACTCATATCTATTTTTTCCTTACACTAATATTTTAAAAATGTAAGGAAAAGGAAGACAAATACAGGTAATTCTCCAGTTTCTTCTTGTAATAGGATTTTTTTAAAGCCTTTAGTGTCTTCAAAGCATTATTAATAATTGTGATGTAACTCTTTAACAGAAGTCTAAGAAATAGTGAAATTTCCTGAGAAATGTAGGGAACACTATATCCACCACTAAAACAGTGGCAGGTCAATCACAAAACCCAATACTAAAACAAGGACGTGAAATAGGAAAAAAAGTGATTATTCACTAGTCAAGGATTGCAGCAAGTTTGGGCTACATTTAATTGTACTCACAGTTGACACTGGTCTCCTTTGATTCCCTTTGTTGTGCAGAAACATTTTCCTGTTTGCATGTGACAGATATTTGCATGTCCACTGCACGTGCAAGCTGTAAAATCAAAAGAGGAATAGTGAGATTTCTTCACTCATACTTTACTTTATCATGAAATGAATATTCATAGATGTTAATACTTCATCCCAAACACATTTCCTACAAGATGTATTGAAATACATATCTATTACTACTTCAATTATTTTTTTTTGCAGAAAATTCCACTAGCACATCATTTAGTTTATTTTCTGCAGAGTTAAAAACTATTCATGTGCCATTAGAGGTTCTCCTCCACACCTTAAATAAAAGCGGTTTGAGAAGAGCCATTAAAATCTACCATTTCAACGTGCAACACAGAAAATTATTAATAATTTATCTTTGCTATACAGAGCGAAATCCTGACCAATGACAAAAGCAATGACAACATTCATTTAGTTTCAAATGTTTGTTTAAAGTATTATTGCAGATGTTTGGTAAAAGATCTAATATAATTGGAGTTCTTGTTTTTGACAAAAGTGAACAAAAAGAAATCTCTGAAACCGTGTGAACACAGGCAGAGTAAACACTACAGGTATAGTCCACAAGAAGCATCTTCTAGAAACAGGAAACAGGCACCTTAAAAACTCCTGAAATCTGAATTGAAGGAGAACCACAGGAACATCATCATCATCACTTCATTTTAAGGCCAAAGTAATTCCCTCCACAGTGGTCTGCTCACTGCCACTATTGCTGCCTGATAGATTCTCCCCTCAGAACAAACCTTCATATTCTCGGTTCTTGAGCACTCTTCTTCCTTTTCCTTTCCACATTTATTTGAATTGCTACCTTGTTTAGGCAGCCATCTTTTATTCCTAACCAAGTGTACAAAATTTACTAATCTCTCCCTGGTAAATGTGTCAATATGTCCCCACATCAAACTGGAATAAGTCCCTGCTAGTCACACTAAAAGTCTTTGTTTAATGCAAAGTAACTCTGAACCTACCATGATGATCATACTATGCTTTCACTGGAGTTTTAATTACGACTAAGATAAAGGATTTAATATATGGGGTCCTGCTTGGCAACAGATATGGTACCAAGTGGTGACCTGTATAAGATAAAAGTTTATTCTCCATTTTATAATCTCATATTGAACTCCTATCACAGATTGAGTTTTAAAGTTCCATTCTACTGATAAGGAATAACACAAAATGAATCCTTCTTTGACAGTGACCCATCCCATACACACTCTCACCTCTCTGCCACAGCCTAAAACAAATAGAGAAAAAGGTACTCGACAACATAAAAACCTAATTAAATGTAAGATATTATTGAAATAACATGTCCATTTCAGGACTTCAATGGTTTGTTCAGCCTTCAGAGCTCATTAAATAGCCAGCTGAACAGAAGGAGGAATTCTTATTAAGGAGGTCCCAGGTATTCAATCTGTCTGCAAGAAACACATACTACAAATTTCTGTATGTATTTCTGCACTTGTTTCTTGCAGCACAGTGATGTGTGATGTTTCATAACACAACACTTCTGAAAAATACCTATGGTTACCACAAATTCCTACATTTTGTAATTTTGCCATCGTCTTGACACTCCATGATAAATGTTCATTGAAGTCCTGCCACTATATAATCAGTTATGTTTTCCTAAATCCATTCATGTTTTCCACTCTACTTTTATAGAATGATTATTTAGGCACTTTAAGCTGGAAAAGCCTCTTTGCAAAAGTTAATTTTATTTGTGTAAATCTTTGCAATGCTTTCAGTGAAAAATACAGAAATATATCCTTAACAGCTTATTCTGCTTATAGTTAAGTGCTCTTAACAGTGATGCTCCATTGCAGGACAGCACAAAAGTTACAAAGGAGCTAAAAGGGTGAATTCTAAAGCACATTCCAAAAACTGTCAGTATTTTGACAAATATAAAAACTATTGCCAACTAACCTTAATTGATTGCTCCCACAATTATTGCTCACTTAATAGGAAGTAGATCACAAATGTGAAAGTGGAAAACATAACTGATTATGTAGTAGCAGCACTTCAATGAACATTTATTACTCTCATTGAGCAAGTTCCTATTAATTTCACTGTTCCCTGGATAATATCATGGAAAAAGACAACACCTTTGCACTTACACTTTTTAAATCTCATCCAGAAAAAATCTGTTTCACAACAATGAAAGCATATTTTAATATGCTTTTTACATGCAGTTAATTATCTTGGGCTTGCAAGTGTGCGATGAAAAATGGATTCCTACCAATCTGTAGATCTCTATGTGGGGTGTAACCCAAAAAAAATGCATTTAAGACGTCACTGCTGTTACTGAAGCAAACATGACTAAATTTGATCAAAGAAATCAATAGCAGAAGCAAGACAATCCTGCAGGGCATTTGGAAGAAGGTTGACATTCTTCCATTACCTCAATATTTCCATACTCCTGTTTACACATTTTCTTTAATATTTTCTATTTGTTTCTCTCTGCTTAACCACTCTTAGCAAATGGTTTCTCTTGGGATAATAATGTAGTTAACAGTTAAAACTGCAGCCAAGGTAGGATCTTTCCCAGCCTAATGCTACTAGAAATACACCAAGTCTTGGAATCAGTTTTAAAATCATATTTTGCACCAAGCATTGTCAGCTGGCAGAAGTCAGGAAAAGAGATGCAGTTTATATTTTCTGTATTTTTTTTTAGGCCAACCCTTCAATTTGTTCACTGAAAGGGTTGTCAAACACTGGAACAGGCTGCCCTGGGAACTGCTGCTCCTGGAGGGATTTAAGAGATGTGTGGATGTGGCACTTGGGGACAGGTGTTAGTGATGGGCTTGGCAGTGCAGGGTTAATGGCTGGACTGGGTGAGTTCACAGGTTCTTCCCAAACTAAATGATTCCATGATTCTGTGTACTCTGTGCTGCACCCCTGGACAGAAACAGTGAGTGCAGCCCAACTTCAAGTCTTCCCATACTGCTCTGTGCATTCCCCTCCAACTTGAGTTTATATCACGGCTTCATGCTTTTGTTTAAACAGTTAAATACTTAATTACCATGCTTTTTTACCAATAACTAAATATTTAAAATAAATAAATACTATATGGCTCACAATAAAAAACCTGCTTAAAAAATAGAATTTAAACCTGTTTTTGTTATTTTTTACATATTAAGTGAAATGATGACATTAGAATTTTAAAAACAACAAGAAAAAACCTCACCCTTGCAATATCTACTCTATTTTTAGGGAAATAGCAGCTCAAAACACTCTTTTGTACAACATGCAGATTCTAAGTGGAGCAGAAAGATTATATGAAAGCAATATAATCCAGTAGAGCAAATCCATGCTGCAGAATCACAGCCCTATAGAATTTATTAAATAATAAATCCACAGTATGATTGATTCCAATTTGCCAGCTCAGCACATAAATGTTCTTGCTGATGCTGACAACAAAAGAATACCCATCACTATTTCCACAAAGTGTGCATTTTAAACAATTGAATTTAAAAACACTTATTGCTTAGCCCCCATCTCCAACATACAGCTGGCAAGAGCATTTTTCTTCTCAAATGGAGCTCACTACAATTGGTGCTTTAAGTAAATATGTTTGCTTCCATGAAAGGCTACTAAATCATAGCTGCACATGGATAATTACTTTAAGACACCTTACTGACATTTTTCAAAAGGAAAGCTATGACAATGCTATTAAATATTGAGGTGTGCTCAATACTTTGTTAATTTTGCTAACATTCAAGGCAAAGTTAAATCAAAAAAAAAGGAGATACAGTGTTTCTCATGCAACTAAGCTCAGTAAGAAATAGCAAGTATAAACTTCTATTAGATCCAACATTTTAGTGCTCAATTGCACTGTAAATATTCACCTATGTAATCCATTAGCCTACTCATATGAGAACTGCCCTACAGAGACTATTTTCTACATTAGTAATATTGCAGAACTGTCTAGTCACTTAATTCTCTAGAAATGTGTATTTAGCCCCTGATACTCTTTTAGCATTCAACAATTGCTTTTACAGGAAATACATGAAATACATCCATTCCACCTTTGAGATAGGCAATGTAAAACCAAACAGATGTGCCCAATAACACTTCTGGAATATCATTAGTTGAGTAGCATTAAAATTAAGCTAAAGAACTTCTGTGAAGCAGTGACCAATAAAAACAGGAGTACAAAAAAAAAGGAAAAAGATGCTATTAGAACGGACTGCCATCATGCAGAAATTGAACTGTCATTTTACAGTGATATGATTATCCTCCATAACAAATCAGTCTTAATAGAATAATTAACACATATACAACTCATTTTATTTTCATTTTTCTTGTTTTACCTTGTGATTTATCTTTCTTTGGTCTCAAATCGATCTATTTTTTATAGCAGCATAATAACACAGAAAAGAAAAAATGAGTACAAACACAGTGCTGAGGACTGTGAGACAGAGAGAAAAGGTAAACAGAAGAGACAAATGTTTTGGATTTACGTCACTCACATATGGAACTTCAAGTCATAGTAAAATACAGACAATTTCACTCATCCTTGAACAACTCTACTGAGATCATGTGACCACTGGAAAGGCAATTTACTTTTTCTTGAAAAGCAACAGTCAAGCAATCTGGAAATCACAGGTGTCATCTCCTTAGCTTTCTGGACTAAACAGAAGTGGGATATTTATCCTAATAAACCCAGAAACAACAAACAGACTGATTATCAGTGGCAGAAATCAAAATTTAGTTTGGTTAAACTTAAAGACAGCTTTCATCAATTAAAGGCTTGTATTTGTTCTTTAGCCATTTTTACTCTGGTAAAATAGCTCTGCAATGTTTGTATTTCATTATTACTTCTGTTCAAAGCATTCATCCTGAAAAGTGAACTGATTTCTTTTGGTTTTTTGTAATAAATACCTCTCAAGCAATCACAGTAAAGCTGTCTTTAATCATCAGCAACTAACAGTATAAAAACAGCTTGGAAAACCATAATTTTGTTTTATACAAGTAGATAATGAAAATGCAACACACAAGATTAACACTGAAAGACAGGATCTTTTCTCTTGTTGGGAGCTGAACAGAATCTTAAACAACTATCAAGAGTCATGCTGTGCCTGAATCTCTCATGCCAATACTGAGCCACAGTACAGAATTTTTATAGCTTGCTCTTGGAACAATATGCATTTTCTACCAAAAAACATGCTGAACCAAAACATTGCCACATGAACTCACGAACTACAGTAGCACCAGTTTCATGTTTTCCATGTTAATTTGTTTGAAAACCTGAAATTTTTATACTACCTTTAAACACAGAAAACTGGAAAATTCCAGGTAGAAACGTTATTAAGAACATTTTATTGGGAGATAAGTTTAACATGTTATACTTATCAGTTTCCTTTTCATTCCTTCCACTTATTCATTTCATTTCTAAACACATGTTACCAAGAACAAAATAGCCTACAAATTTTACACTGAGTCACCCTGTAGATTTTAAGAGTTCAACTCAAAACTGAACTCTATATCTGATGTATAGCACAGTTCTTTACATATTCAAACATTTACAAAGATTTTTCACAAGCCTACAAGATTCAAAATATTATTCCTTAAATTACTCTTAGTTTTCTCAGCTGTGAAGAGATTTCTCACATGGAAACACAACAGAAAATTAGAATGACTTAAAAAAGAAGTGATTTCAGATCTGACAGACTAAAACTTTTACTAGGTTTAGTAAAAACTAAAACAGTGAGTCTTGATAGTCATTTTCAAAGCAAAAATACAAAGCGAAGATTTTGGGTGCCTTCATGGTCTAATGTCATACTGAGACGTGTTTAAGACTTTTTCAGGCAATAAAAGGCCTAGTATTTATTAATATTATTATTATTTTGTGTTTTTAAATTTTCTTAAGACAGCAGCTTCTCTACTATTTTGGAAATTTTGGTCAAAAACCTCCTTTCATGAAAAGGCTGTTATTTTTCCCCTCATTCTCTCTAAAGAGAACGCATTGTAAATTATAACAAAAAAAAATTATTATCAAGCAGTATGAAAAGCAAAACAATTTAAAAGCATTCAAAAGTTATTCACAGCAGCTTTAAATGTAAGAAAAAATTCCAATCTAAGGTGAAAAACATCTGAAGTCAACTGGTGATTGCAACTATTTGTGTGTATTTGGTCATTCAGAGTAAAAGCCCAAAGAAAAGAAATGACTTACACAATGTATCAGGCAAAAATGCCACAAAATTTAAAGAAGTCAGCAAACCATTGCCCTCTGTTAGCCATTAGGAGGTACAAAATAAAACTGATTTTTAATGTACTCCATGGAAAGTGAGGCTTTTTTTGGCCTTAGGTAACTAATGTGGTCTGACATTGTAATGTATTGCACTTAGCACTCAGAAAATGAAGACAGAATCAAATGCAAGCAAACTGAAATGCCATTAGAAGGGGTTTTTTTGAGGATCTTCACTCAATTAGTTGAGGAATGAGCTGCAGGATGCCTCAAAATCTGTCTCCTCACCAGCAAGAGGGGGGTTCCCAAGCCCCCTTAGGGAGAGGGATGACCATTTCATTCCAAAACACTCACAGAAGGGGAGATGTAGAAATCAGAAACAAGCAACATTGCTACTTTTTCTATAGCATTTGGGATGAGAAGACTGGCTTTAGTCAAAGGCTTATTTGAGGATCAAGTAACAGTGATTCAAGAAAATGTCATCTTCAACTTGCAGCTGCCTGCCCTCAGCGCTGCCTGAGCCAGACACAACGCCCACATGAGCTCTTGACATCTCCTTCAATACAAGGTAAAATATGTTTGTTTATCAGAGGCTGACAAAATCAGTACATTCCTAGACAGCTGAAAGTTTCTAAATCATGCTCTGCCTATCTCCTCTAGGAACATAATTTGGAAACCAATGGATTTACACATTTCATTAGGAAGGTGAGCGTACTGATATAAAGCTCAGACAGCACATCAGAAATACATTTTATAAGCATTCCTTGCCACATCAAATAAATTTATGCCATGTAAACCTGAAAAAACCCCACAAAAATAAGAATGCAGAGCGATGTGCTCGTCAATGTCAGAAACCATGTTCCACAAGAGCACGCAGGAGGACTAACATCAGTGAGAGCAAGAGAATTGTCATTAATCCTTGCAAATAGATTAAAGAAGCACAGAGATAGAGGAATATAATATAAATCAAACTGCTGTATCTCTTCAATATCTGTAAAAGCAATAAGTGGTGATCAATTAAAGGATGCCTGAATTCTAAGTTCTCAGGATAAGATGCTGAACAAGCACAAAATGCCTGCTACTTACAGAGATTAAGACAGCACAAGTCGTTCCTATTCTTTTTACTATTTCAGATATTTTTGTTGCATAGTAGACCTCAGAAATAGTTTAAATTAATGTATTTTTTATTTTTCTTTTTTAAAAAGCTGTCTTGTTCCCACTCCACTTGAGTAAACTAGAATCAACTTTGCTGAATGGAGAAGTTACATTTATGCAAAGCAGCCTAGTGTAGCCATCAAGCTTAAGGAACAAAACTGTAGTTGATAAAATCGGTTACTGGTGATTTAACTACACAGTTACACTGTGATTGTGCAGGATGGAAAGAAAACTTTCTTAGGCAAGAAAAAAAAAAGGTCAGTAGTCCTCCAAAATCAACTCTTCCAACAGCAACCCTAAGCTGATGCTTGAACCAGTGCTTTGCCATGCTGGTTGTTGCTAAAATCAGACCACTCCACAATGAGACACACATCCTGGTTTAGGAAGTAAAATCAAATTTAGAGAGTCAAGAAATAGCTTAAAACTCTTGTACTTGACAGCAGGTTTACAAAAACCTTCTGTATGAAGCCAAGGAAAAAACATCAAAAATGTTAAACATGCTGAACAGGTATCCTGTCAAAACCTTATGAAATCCCACAGACACACAAATAATCTCTCTCTGGAGGTTAATCATGTTACACTCAACAGTTTCTTCTTTTTTTCTCTTGCAAAATTATGAACATCTAAATGTCTGTTGATACTTGACAATGATACTTTCCTTGAAGTGTAACTCCAGGTCCTTCACCTAAGATTATTCTAAGTAGGTTATGGAATACAAATGTATCTATAAAAAGTTTTCTAATTTTAGTTTGAGTTTTTTGTTTGCACTTACAATTAATTGTGCTCAAAATCATACTTTATAATTCAGCTCTAATCTACAAAAAAATCAAAAATAAAATTATATGCATGCACAAGAATTAACAGCATATGGAGAAGTTTGCTTAGCACATTTTGCTTGGCAGTCAAAAAAACCAGAAGAGTAATTTTTAAAGATGTCTTTTTCCAAGTTCCTCAACTAAGTTTTTCCTATGGCAATCCACTCCTGGTTTAGTAGCAGAGGACCAATTTTGAATACGTTCTGATAGAAGTGATTCTAGTTTAAGTTCATAACTAAGCCCAAACCACTTCACTCCATGGTCAGACTATCTTGAACACTGTTCAATAAACAGCATTCATTAAAGGATGGAAAATAAATGTTCAAATCACCTTTGGGGAAAAAGGTCTTCTTAAAAGTGTGTTTATTCTGACTACTCTAACAATCTCTGTAAAAAGCAATACAAAGCTTTTTTCTTATTGTGCTAGCATCCCTTTTTTTTGTGTTTCATATGAACCAAGATGCCTTTTTCCTTCTACTAAAACCAAACTCCAGCATTTTGGTTCATAGTAAGTGTTTTTATTCTATGATAAGGAATTTTGTTAAAAAAATCCCAGGAATTGATGTTATCTCTATTCAATACTAAAAGGTGAAAAATAAATTAAGGAAAACAAAACAAAACAAAACACCACTACTACTGCAAAATGGGATTTCATGACAGTCCCCTCATTCATCAAAACCTCTGGATATTTTGTTTGTACAGCATAAACAAAACCGTATTTTCTGCTGGAATTTAGAATGTGAGCTTTTCTTTGTCTGAATAATCGTAAATTACAGCTTCTTATCACAGAGTTTTGCTGTGAACTTGTGACCCATTGCTTCTTATAAACCAAGGTAGAAGCAAACAGGTTTTTTAACTTAGTTCCATATTCTAGTACCTGAAGATAGTACGAAGCACACCATACTCTCTTTTCCACTGATCTCCAACATTTACCTATTTTTATATAAAATGTCTTTATTCATCTAGGCTCCTGTGGTCTGTGTCATAAGCATCCAATCCACCGAATATCCTTTTTTTCTCTGACTAACCTCAAAGTGCCTGGATTAAAAGAAACTTTTGATTTTTTTATTTCATACTTAGTCACTGTGAAAGGAGGGCTTCTAGAACACAGTATTTAACCTAATATAAAATTGCCTCTAAATTTTACACAGCTAATGATGGAATGCCAAATGCATGATCTTGCACCAGTGAAATCCATAAATACAATTCCCTACATGCTAGACATTAAAACAGCTAAGCAGAAAAACTATATAAAAACTCTGTATCCCAAGCTGCTATTTCATCCTCTAAGAGAGTCAAAACTCCCATCAACTCACATGTGTTCTTAATTCTACTTCAGGAAGATGGAGAAGCAAATGCTTTTGCTGATGTTTATACTGCTAATTGAGGATATTTATGTTTCCCACACTTCTGGTTTTTCCAGCAGAAGTCAGTTAAAAGCTATTTGCTCTCATTCTTAGCCCTACCTTAAACAGGACGCATCGCCCAAGAATATAAATTTTGGACCAGAAACCTTTTTGAAACAGAAATTGGTTGTAGAAGAAGAAAGTCCAAATTTACAGCTGTCTCTTGATGAAGTTTTAAATGCAAGATTTTATTTCTCCTTGCAATAAGCCATTTTCTCAGGCCAACAAAACCTGCCTGACTTTGCCTGTTGAAAGTAGCATCATAGAGTTCCTAATGCTGTTATACTCCAGGTGTTTTGAGACCAAAACTCATTGTACAGTGGTGGCATATTTGATATTTACTAAATAAAATTGTTCTTAAGGAAACAATTCCATTTTTAGGTTTACTGTCTTAAATAAAGTAATAAAGAATTTATATTCAGATGCTTTATATTCGATGCTTCCCTACCTGCTCTATGCAATCCCAAACTAAAGGTAATTTTAAAGCTACACAGTGATAGTGTTAAAGTGAAAAATTAAGACTGCTGCCTTCTGTTCACTCATTGCTTAAATAACTTTTTGAAACCTTGAAAAATAAGTCTAAATGTAAATTACCAGGTACTTTTCTATCAACTACATAGACAACAGCATATTTTAGTTCAAAAAAACGAAGTGAATATTAAATTGTTTTCCTTGTCACATTATCAACTTTTTCCTTCATGAAAGACAGGTTGCTTTCTGTAATGTGTGAAATTATGTAATTTTCTGTCCATATAATTTCATATACAAATGCTGTGTACATATTCATATATATGTGTGTAGCTATATTTTGAGAATATTGCTGGAGAGCAAACAAAGGCTGCCTGTTTCCATTGTCCTGGGCTCTGTGGGCCAGTTTTCCTGGGATGTATTTCCAACTTGTTTTCTTTAGCACACTTCTCCTATTTTTCTATAGATAACCTTGTTCAAAATGATGCTTTTGTTCTTAAAAATCAGAATACATATTACCTAAAAGTATGTGCTTTAGAGTGGGTTTTGGTGTAAGCAGCCCATCTAAGGAACCCTACAATTACTTTTAAGTAATCAAACTGACCTTTTTTTTTTTTTTAAAGTATCTAACATGCTGATTGTCCTTTGTGCTCTACAGGAACAGAACTCTCTCTGTTCTTAACAGTGCCCATGGTAGCCTTTAACATTATTTCTTTGGGAGAGACAGGAAAGGAAGGAAATCAGAATCAGCTCCTCCACAGAGGGTCATGATGAAAACACATTATGAAGGTTGCTACTGCTGAATAAGTAAAAATGATAGAAATAGTGCCAGAGAAAACTATTTGTAAAGTTACCCATTAGGCATCTTTCAAAGTTAGATAGAACCTAAAATCCAAGGAGACCTTTGTCAATCTGCTGCCAGCATGAGTTTAACATCTTTCTCATGCCTCACTTTCACAGACACTTGAAGTAATGCCTTGTGGCACCCTTGGCCTCTTCTCTCAAAATCCCACATCTCAGCTGTCAGTAACTCAGCAGAATAATCACGTTTTCTGAGCAGCAAGATTTGAACACCATGGAAGATCCTCCTTAAGATATAACTCCAGTGTCAACACATCACTAATAAGTTTTATTTTTTATTCTTTTAACCAACACAAATAATCACAAATATGTATCTATGCAACTAATTTACTGCTGGGTTAAATTTCAGCCAAGTCCTTCACCTAAGGTAATTTAAAGTAACTCTGACAAGTTAGTCTTTTATTGATACCTGTCTGATCTATTTTTTTTCATGTCTTGAGGCACTTCTGTAGATACATGCCAGTTGGGTGGCTCATGTCTAGATGTCAAAGTTTATGTGGAATACATTCAAGGAGGAGCATGTGTAGACGTATGCACATGTGTACAAATACAGGTGATGCACAGATGGTGTATATTCACTAAAAACATACTCACTTTTGATAATAGTTGGACGATCTGGTAAAAAAATCAGAAGTTTCCAGTAAAAGATTAACTTCACCTCTCCAAACAGAATGATGACAAACCAAACGTGGGGGGAAGCTGCTGCCTTTGGTATTGCAAATGTCCAATGTGTGGTAACAGAGAAGGGAAAAGATCTATAAAGGCAAAAGAAATGCTGCAGGCTTGCTTAAAAAAACCCCAACAGCCTGTGTGGTTGGAAGCTTTTGCAGGATGGTCATCAGTGTCTCAGGTGCCTTTTAGGGCTGCTCAGAGAACAAGCAGTGCAAGTTAAACCACAATGTTCCTGCTGTGCTGGGACTCACAATCTCCTTCTACTGCAAAAGCAACAATGGCAGGACAGTTCTGGGAAAACTGAATGCTGCTTGGGGTGTTATCCCTTTATTAAAAAAAAAATGACAATACAGCAAAATGCTGACGTTATCTTATTATTATTAAATGTATTATACATTCATAGTGTGTGTCATTAGTTACTGTAAAGAATTTTTTCCTGGCATCTCATAAATTGTAAGGACAATTTTTTAAAATACCATGCATAAAGAAAATGACAAGATGATAAGCAGCTAGAGCAATTTTTTTAACTACGTAGATGATTAATAAGTTTGAAAATAATACTAAAAAATGTCGCTAAGATGAAACAAAATTGTTCCAAGCAATCTCCCATAGTGTTTTATCTTGGTACTTTATGTGCAGTTTGTAGTACACATACAACTCTATTTTTTTCTAGAATTTCTATTTAAAAAATCACATATTTTCCAGACATGCAGCACATAACAGAACAAGACCCTGAAGAAAACAAAACACCAAGAGAAACCACGAAGACAGCAAGCCAGGGCCTGTTCACACCTACAGTCAAAGCCGCTTTATTTCCAAAATCTATTAATATTCAAGGATGAATTTTCTATTACTGAATTTCAATATTCATGCCTTGAAAATCCTACCTCAAATGGGACTTGAGCAAAATCTAGAAAAAAAATTAATCAAAGTGATTTGGAATATCTGCCTTTGAGCTCTTCAATACCTGAGACTGAAAAGCTTCCCAGGTGTCCCACACCTGGAGGGCTTTTCCTGCTCAGGAACAGGGAAGGCTGAGCTGTGATTCTCTCTTCACCACAATATAGAATGTGCCTTATTCTGTTCACGACAGGTTTCATTACTTAAATATTTCTGGCACAGGCTGACAGCACTGAATTAGCACTCCAAGGACTACTCATGGATTTGCATGGCCTGGAAACCCAAACCTGTCTCTTCCCAGAGCACCCTATTCCTTCATGCTCAGAATTCACCTCTGCCTGTCCTTTTATTTTCTTCCACATTGAGATAATTCTTAAAAAAGATGCTTTTAACTTTACCTGATAACTTGGGGGGTACTCTTTCTTCATGCTTTTCTTTGCCACACAGGGTTTTAGATTACAAATATTAAGCATGTGCACAGGGTCTGGACTTTCTAATTTGTGCACTACCATTTACTTCCAAGAAGGAATGCAAATCTTTTCGTAAAACTAAAAGTATTTCATAATTTAAGGTAAGAAATAATTTTATTTTCTCTTCTTTTCTATTTCACACCACAGACTACCTGAAACCATTTTAATTAGTATAAGAACAGATAACTAATAGATTACAGTCACAGAACTTCCCTTATCATAAAAGACCCCTGCAATTTATTACTGATTTTTGTACAGAATGCAGCAGTGAATCAAATATAAAATAATTCAAACTATATATTTGTACAATGAAATGTCAGAAAACTGAAGGAGCACATAGATCTTTACTGCAAGCCACATCTTAGGACAACTGAATATAAAGCTCATTTTTACACCAAGAGTACAAACTGTAACTTGTTGGGGTCCCTCCCCTGCCGTGTAGCCCTGGGAGAGGGGCCCTGAGGGCACAGGCACGGGGTTTCCTGTCCCTGCTCAGCCTCGTTCCCATTGGTTGGTTTGTGTTCCCTGCGCGGGCAGAAGGACCCTTGGTCCCATGACTGGAGCAGTTCCTGGGCAGAGCTCCGGCCATGCGGCTGGAGAAATAAACATCTCTCTGAAACAGCTATCAAGAATCTGTCTGTCTATATATATTTCCTTTCCACGGGACTCCTGGTTTGATATATGCGTGTTGCAGGATCCCCACGGCAACAGTAACTCTCATTCTCTGTATTAAAAAGAGAGTTCAAGTGACAGAATTTAAATGAGTAATTGGTATTGGGCGTGTTTATTTCAAGAAGAAAAAGAACAGTAATAATTTATAAAAAATATGACCATTGACCATCAGCAGCTGAGTTACTACACTTCTGACACAAATAAACCAGAGTCTCAGCTACAGAGGAAACCTGCACAGGATGGAAAACTTTTTAACTCCACAGTAACAAAAATGCTACAGATTCAAAAATAAGTAGTTTACTAATTACTAACTTAGTAACATTAAGGACCCAAAATATGGTAAATATCCATAGCCATGTGGCCATACACAGCTCATTATCCTATATAATCAGAATACTTTCTCTTTACTCAATACCTGCCTGATTTCTAGAGCTCAGACTTCAAGACACTACAGATTAGGACTGGGAAAAAATGTGTGAAATCAGCTAGTTCCCTGCCCATTTCTAACACTTGAGATGTTTGAAAATGTGAAAAGCATAGTATAAGTGATAATGCAGATTTCACAGCATATGTAGGTAGTCTTTCACAGTTTAACCAGTAGAAATTTTTCCTTGTATTCCACCTTAATCTTTCTTGTTACAACCTAATCCCATTACTTTCTCCTCAAGCAAAATGGGGGCGTGGGGGAAGGCACTTTATCATCTCTCTCTCTTTTCAGCTTCCCTTCATGCATTTGAAGCCTGTTATTATGCCTCCATCTTTTCTTTTTCCTTCTGTGAGGTTTGTCACATTTACTAAGCCTGCATCACATCAGGATGAAAAGCAAGTCCTTAGATCTGTTCTAAAGCTATTGAAATGTCAGCAATTACAGTGAGTGAAAATCCAGAAAAGTCAACTTTTTTATCCATTCTTTAATCACAACTATTCAAAACCTTTTGAAACATGAATTATATCTTTTTCCTATAACAACTGTTACTCATTCCATAGTAATTTGATAGCATAACTCTATGCAATACCACTATAAATGTATCAGTTATCTGATGACAGTTGTTAAGCCACCATTAATACCAAAGTGGAAAAAAATTAGTTATATTTTAACAGAATTTTCCATCCCTGGACAGAGGTTGGATCAGAACTGATCACTCAGAGGTGGACAGTCACTTTTCAGGCTTTCTGAATGACCTCCTTGGAGTATAAGCTGAAAGGATTTAGGAAACTATTGGCATAGTTAAGGAAAAAAGATAGAATTTTTCCAAGGACTGCAAGGCTTCCCATGCATGTCACACTCCTTCCTTTCAATATCAGGGACCTAAGGAACAACAAGAGCTAATGCAGCCTATAAAAAAAAGGAAGGTTTTCTTGCAAGTCATTTTAGTCTGTATCACCAACAGTCAAACTAAGTCAGAGCTCAGATTTTACCTATAAGTACTTATATCATGACAGTAGAAAATATGTGTACTGAATGCATGAGTACTTTTGTCAGGACACTGGGAAAAAGTCATTTTATGTCATGAGTGTGTTAGGAAAATGATTTGCAGTTTTTGTCCCACAGCACATCACTTCACCTCTCCACTGCAGAGATGGAATACAACCTGTCACCAGTTTTGACTGCTCTCCAACTCAAAACCAAGCTGTGCCCTTGTAACTATAGCAACTTGATATATGAAGAATATTACAGTATTGCAGAGGTACTTGCAGAGTTATAGTCATTATCTTGTCTTGCCTTTAAAAAGTTTCCAACCTGAGTCCTCAAAGAAATTACTCAGGAGCTCCGACAGAAAAATGCACCACATGCTCAGACAGCCATTGAACCAAAGGCTGAGTCTTAGAGGAAAACGAAAGTTGGTGGGGTCCAGCAGAAATTCAGCTGGAAGCAGCAAAGACACACAAGATGGAACTATAAGGATGACTGGTTTGGGTATTTTTTAGTTCCTTGTGATTTTTTTTTTGTCCTTTGATTGGCTTTTTCATATAACTTCTGGCCTTATTTTCTCTTTATTTCATTCACACTTAAGCTCAGCTTCTGACTGGGTTGCCCTTTCTCCCACTCATATTTCTCTCTTTATGTTTCTATTTTAATTATGGTTTTAATTTCCAGTCATGCTTAATTTTTTTCTGCATTACCAATAGCATTAGCAGAATGAAGGAGAAAAGAAACAGAACCATTACTTACTCTCTTTATGTTAGCACAGTGCCTGATCCCAGCTATGGTTCCAAAATCCTCTTAAATCCCAGTAACATTGATTTGACTTATCTATGGGCCACTGCTATTTTTTTCCTGCAGAAATCCCTGGCCCACAATTTGGGCACATCTATCACATTACTCATGATACTGAAGAAAATCTAACAGTTCACAAGAACTACATGCTTCAAAATATCCTAAGGATGTAAACATATTTATTATGGGTTCTATACTAAAAATACAACTGAACAATGCAGAGAAAGCCTTGAAATAATAATCATTTTTATTTTTTAAAGCATTCTCTAGTTAAAATAGCTCCTGTTAAAATCATGTCTACCAATAAAAATATGCACTCTTACAGACTAGGTTTGAAAAAACAAGTTGTAAAATTTATAATTTTACTGGTCTTATAAATTGATTTCAGCCATTATTGCAGCACGCATATTTCACTAAAGGTGATGGAATGCTTATTTGGTTGATAGCTAATGTATCCCTGAAGAATAAAAGCTGTATGAATACATCATTTCTCCATGAACATGATACAGACAGCAAAAGAACATTTTATCAACTTTAGGAGAAAAAGGGAACTATTAAGAATTATTTAAAGCATCATAAAGCCTCAGCAAAATGTTCAATTGTCAATAAGGGTAGACATTAATCTTTCTATCCCCTTGAACATAATTTTTACATATTGTGCTTGAGTTTACCAGATGTGAATCTTTACACATTGCCTACTGCACATTCAAGTGCTGAGGAACCAACAAACCCTTAAAATGAATAAATATTCCTTGAGAAGCAAAGGTCTGGTTAAAGAAACATCAGTAGTGGAGAAGAAGAAGTCGTGGGACAAAACTTTCCAGCACCCTTCTAGATTCAAAGTCAATCTTACTAAGTTTTCTTAGTGAATATATTCCTCCTTCCACCATTCAGTTTAAAGGGAAGGAGTTTTCTTAGTGAATATATTCCTCCTTCCACTATTCAGTTTCAAGGGAAGGAGTTACTGTCAACTTTAAAACCACCTATGCAAGTGAAAAAGGAGCTCTACAGCAATATCCAAAAACCATCTGGAGCTTGGACTTCATTCTCTCTTTCACTTGAAGGAGAATCCTTCAGTGCAGCAGTTTAAAAACTAAATCTTGAATAGGTATGGGTGCCTTGCCATCCTCAGCATACCAGGCCTTTTTGTTTCAACTATACACGAGTAAGACTTTTTGGTCTGTTAAATGTGTAATTTCTCCACTAGCATCACATATTTATACAAATCAGTGTTACCAGACATTATGGCAGATACTGAACTTTATTTATAAGTACCTTCTCACTGCCTCTAACAGGATTGCTTACATGAAATTTAATGATGTCTTTCTGAAATAACAGGATTTAAGGTGTTACTTCCAAGGGAGTTTCTTCCCCCTCCTGAGAGAGCAACAACTGCAAAATGATGACTCTGAATGAGATTCTCTTTAAATACATTATTCTGATTTAGAATCATTAATTTAGCTGATCAACTCATCAGTACTATTAAATAAACTTTTAACCTTTAAAGAAAAGTTAATTTCACATTACATTCAAAAGGTTACATTCACGTTACATAAAATGTCATTTTGATATTTTTCTTTTTCCCCCCAGTAGAAGGACTTACCTGTACACTGTCCTCCATTGGTGGGATCCCCATAATATCCCGGCATGCAGGTCTCACACTGTTTCCCTGTTGTTAGGTTTTTACACTGATCACAGACATTGCTGTTGATGCAGGTGCTGTGGCCATTACACTGGCAAGCTGGAATACAACATTTTAAATGTTTTATTACTAAACTGCTCCTCAGAACAAAATCATGCCCATTTGGCCACAAAATTGTAGTAGAACGTGATTCTGAGTTTAGTCCTGACTAATATTTGCACTTTGACACAAAAGCTCTTTAAAACAGCATTGCAACACAACATGAATTCACACAAAAGCTGACTCTATAGTGACATGTGAGTTTTATGGGAATTTTTGTGAGAAAGGGTTTTTTTTTGCCATTGAAATAATTGAATCCAGTCCTTATAGCTTAAAAATGCTGTCCAGTCACTTCAGAAATCTCTGAAGAGGTAGTAAGTCCCTAACGGAGACTCCATGAAAACCCCAATACCTACATGCAAATGTGAAGCATTTGAAAGCCTACTGTGATGGAGAACATGAACTCAAAGCTAAACATATGTAGCAGGGAGAGAGAACTTCCAAAATAAATTAACTAAATATCATCTTACTTTTAATTGTCCTGACCCTCATTAGCTTTGGCATATAAAGCCATTTTAAGGACATCAGGACCACATCAAATAGCTCCAGTCCCTCCTCACTACAGTCAATTTTGGTGAAATTAAAAAAACTGGATTCCTACTGACATAATTTTTTCACACCTGAACTTGTAAGCATAAAATTGCTTTTTGTCAAATAACATCACTATAAACCACTGATCTTGCAGCAGAGCTCCACTCAAGAGCTTCACATTTTGGGGAAACTCAGAAAGCACTGATCACTCCTGCAGCAAAATCACAATGTGAATCCTGCCAGAATCATTGATCCTTCTGCCAGGTTTTGAAGGATGACCTCTCTATAGAGTGGAATTTCAGAGCTCTTGGTGCCCAGCAGATTAGTAATCTGTCAATTACAGCAGCTTGTCAAATGTCAAACCACATCAGACCTGTCAATTCCTCAGCACCAAAGGGGGTGGAAGAATTGGAAGAGGACAGCTATCACAGTAAGATTGTATTTTTTTTTTTTTAATTTGGATTTTTAATCTAAATTTCATAGTGATTGGTGTCTTGGCTAGGGGAAAAAAAAAGGGATACTCACTGCATGATATAAAAGTTTTTAGAGCTGTTTTATAATTTAGTAGCTTAATATATTTATAGCCATTGCCAGACTTGGCTCATAAACCATTAAAACCTCCCAAGCTGACAATCTCTTCTTTCTTCCAAACAAGTATCAAACATTTCTGTACTATTAAGTTTTCTCACTATCTTGAATAAATCTCTTCAGAAATTACAAGCCTTATTCTTCCCAAGAATACTTGATTTTTAGACACCTTTGTGGTGTCTCCCTCTGCTGCAGTTTGTTGCCATTCTCAGGAAAAGCTACACAAAAGTACCATGAGTTGCATCTCCATTCTGGGGTTTGTGTGCATGTCTTACACATTAAATTACTTAAAACAAAAGTTAAAAAAAAATACAGCCCAATAAGCCAAAAGTAAAAACAAAGAGTACATTAAATAGGTGTTCTATTGAACAATTAAGATTGCCTAATTAAGACTATATCGTAGTCTAGGAAAAATGCTTAATATTGATATTCTCTAACTATTGGGCCATTGACTTATAAATTTTCTATTTTTCCTAATGTTTAGTTTTGTATTTCTCTTTTTTTGTGTTCTCTATAGGGTGATGACAGCAACCTTACTTGTAAATTTTAGTTTTCTGTAAGTCATAATATTATCTGGTCATATATGACAGCTCTGAATTCTTATGTTTTGTTGAGTCAAAGAAAATGGAAGAGATTTTTAAAACAAATTCAAAAAAATATATACACAATAAGAAGCAGTGCAACCCACAATTGACATGACACACCATTGAAAAATTATACTATATAATTGCTGATTTCCCTAAAAATACGTATCCTGTTGAGAAAAGTCAGAAGAAGTGCACAGTTCAATAAACTTCAAAGCTGGTTCAGTGCAATCAAACTGGAGATATCAGTATTAAATAATTAAAATAGTCATTAAAATAATGAGACACCATAATGACCATTAAGTAAGAATTAGGAGTTAAATTTGTAAAAGTTCTTTTTTCCTTAAGTCCTTTTAATGTACATCACTGGCAGCAACAAAGTCATTTTCCTCACACACAAAAATGTACTTTAGCTGAATCCTCAGTGAGGCTGCCCTGGAGAGAAGCAATTTTATGTCTAATTTGCTTTGGACCTCTGTGTTGAAACGGCTGATAAAGCTGACAATTGCCGATAATTATAGTTTTAAGAAAATACTTACAACTAGGAAAATTTATGAAAAGGGTGTCTGCATTACAATATGGATCTAGTGTAAAGATACTTCATCTAGTTTTAAACAAACTAGTTAGAATCTACTCACAGTGCTTTTCAGAGGAGAAATTTAGACTTTAAAGAAAAACTTGGGCTTGCAGTCTACCTAAACCTTTCTTCTCAAGAGATAAATGTCAAAGATATTTTTCTTTTCTTTTTATGTATGTTATTTGCAATTTTATTTATAAAAAATGGTTCAGTTAAACTAAGAATCTGATGAAAATAAAATTTCTGATCGAAAGAAATACTATGACAGCTTTTTGGAAGCCTATTGATTTCAAAGTGACCAGTCACAAAAACAAACATTTTCCCTACTGCCTGATGAATACTAATCTTAAAGTTTTGAACAAACAGAAAATGAGAAGGAATTTAAAATTTTTATCATCAGCACAATTTCCCAGAGGCACTAAAAGGATGATAGATATGGACTACAAGGAAAAATAAGTGCATGCCTGAATGAACATGGATGGTTCAGCCAACTATTCATCAATGTGGCAGGATAATCTCCAAACTGCATGGTATAAACCATGTATTTTTATCCTAACTGCAAACTGCTCAGTAGGCTTACATAGACTTAGTCTAATTCTATCTTGTTTCAAGTACATCAAATGATTGCTGTGCTAAGAATAAACTGTGTTGGTATAATCCATTAAAGAAAATATTCTATGAAAATGAAAACAAAATCTTAGCAACAAAACCTCCAGCCTAAACAGAGCAAAATGAAATTTCACATCAATTGAGATTTTAATGCTATGATTCTGTAGTATTTTTCCCTTAAATTTACAGAACCAGGGAATCTTAAACTGAAGTGGAACTTTAGTAAATTCTTGGTAAGAACATACAATGAATACAGAACTTTATCCAAGAAGAAAGAATATTAAACACAGCAATGAAGTTCTTCTGGCTCAAAGAGTTTAGACAAACATTATATTTACCTATTACAACTTCACTAGTGGTAGAAACTTGTGTACTAAACTTGTTGTACTAAAAAGTTAACAATGCACTTATCAACATATACTTATTTTAACATACAGACTAAATAACAACAGAATGTCATTCTATTCTTTCCAGAAACATACTAGACTCTTCTTTGTTCAAGAAATGGTACGAGATTATCTGAAATTTTTTTTGGTTTTAACTCAAAATATTCAACAATGGGTTTGTTTTGGTTTTACATTTCATTTCATTACTCTAAGACTTAAAAAACCCCTCACTCTATATATATGCATCCACACAGAGAGAATAAACTGACGAAAAAAGCAGCCAAGAAAGCAAACACAGCTGCATGTACCCATAAAAGGATTGATCCTCGAGAAGCTCCAGCTTCCAAAATTATCAGCAGTAGAACACTTCTGGAAAAATAACTTTAGCACAGTTACACTATGTATTCTAAAAAAAAAAAAAAAATGAAACCAAAGTTTCCAAGCTGCCTTTTCAACTGTATTATTTATTGTAAATGACTACTGGAGGGCTGTCAAAGTCCCCAGCAAGCTTTTCATTTGCCTGCAGTCCTCCACTGCTGCTTCCATGCTTTGCTGTCAGGGTTGGAGGATTTCCACACAGGAGGCTGCACCAGCACAGCTTTCAGTCTCATAGCACCTGGTATCTTCCTTATTTTTCCAATGAACTCCAAAATTAAAATACTGCAATCAGACTGGTATGGCTTAAAATTAGGCTTCAGAGATTCTCTTTAAGGCTACAAAAGCACAGATTCTATTCACTCTGAATGTCTAAAAGGTCAACTGGAAGCACAGCTCAGGTATTTGGCAGTCCCCCATTCTCACAGGCAGCTGGATTTGTCATGAGCAGGAGGGAAACTTCTGCCCATCAGTAGTCTCCTATGGATAACTTCTCCCCAGTTCCACTCCTTGGTGGATACAGAAGCCAGAAGAAAGCAAGAGCTGAAGAAAATTCATATACCTTGATTTCTAAAAGTGGAGGGATAGGGTGGGTAAAAACTTATTTACAAATAAATGGCAGTTTTGGCTAAACTCCTTGCATTGCATTTCACATGTCAGCTTACACTTGTGTTCAGCAGACAAAGACTAACAAATTATACATTTAAGAAATATTTTGGAACAAACAAATCTTTCATGAAAATGCTATTTGCATTAATTAGAACAATTATGTTATTTTTGTGTGGTTAAACTCTTATTTCATATATAGGAAAGAACAGAAGCAAACATTACCTGGACACTGGATAAAAGACCACTCATAATTTTTTTCTTTTGGGCAAAGAGTAGCATCAAGCACCATTTCATTGGAGTGCACACTGACAGCCTTCATTGGGCCTCTTGAGGAGCCTTCCAAGCACTGTCCTTTGCCAGTGTTACTGGGATCATTGCACCATCCACACCCCGGCTGTTCCAAACACTGTCCACAAGTCCTCAGCCCAGAGCAGTTTTGAGCTTTAGTACATGGAATACAATATTAATGCATTGTTTTTTAAATAAGATGCTTGGATTTTACAATAGGTGATGAAGAGACAATGTAGCACTTCTTTTTCCTTGTGCAAATTAAAATAAAAAAATAATCAGTAGTACTAGTAAGAATATCTCAGTTTTCATTAAAAGTAGTACTTCCTCAAAGATCACAAAACACACAGCAGGTGTTTGTTACACCTCAATGCAACAATAAAGATTTCAAATCAACAAAGATAATGAAGCAGAATACTGCACATGTTCATTAGACACACAAGAAAATACATATTCTTTACTTATTATTAATATATTATTTATTACTAATTTTACTGAATCAGAAAACTCTAGAATTCAATACAAGGTCAATAAACCAAATAAGAGTAATAACATTTATAAATACAAAAAACCCCATAGGATCATTCAAATTCAAACCAAAAATTATTTTGGGCATAAAGCACCTCTGGATCTCACCTGAGTATTCGCTTACAAATATGACTTAGTTTTCTTACATACAGCTTTTGAAACAAGCCAGCATACTACACATCTCCAGCTACAAGTCATAATTCAGTCCCATTTAAATTAACTATATCTTAAGGTTCTCATCAGCTAATCAGGTTTCATTTTTTAAATTGCATTCCAAAATTCAAATCTCCCTATAGATCTTTTATACTCTATTCTTAAAATAATTAAAGTCTTCCTCATATTTTAAATCTCTTTAGAACCAATAAAATTCCTATTCTGAAGTTACTGTCATATTTTATTAATAAGAAATTAACATTTTAGTAACTTCAGAAATACCATTAAAGTTCCCAAGCTTCTTTAAGCTTTTTCAGATATATCTTAGTTTTTTTAATTACTCTTGTAACACTGAACCAAATTAACATCAGACTCACTCAAACATTGATCACTATGGGTCCCTGTCTCTACTCACATTAACTTTATAGGCTTTCAAAATTAAATTTTAAAAGCATGCATGAAGGTAAGCTCCTGCTGTGAAGCCAGAATTATCTAAGTTTCTTTTTAAAAAGAAGAAAGTAATTTAAAGATTCCCAAAGTTATTGTGAAGGAAACTCAAATGGCTTCTACATGAGGGTAACCTCTCAATTTGGCTCAGCTGCAGCCAGGACACTGCATCCAAATAATGTTCACAGTTACCTGGACTCCTCTGGTCCACACAAGGAATACTAAGCAGAATGATTTCATTGCTAACTGAATTAACCGAGAGCAGAATG
The DNA here is from genome assembly GCF_020740725.1 of Corvus hawaiiensis. Classification (NCBI taxonomy): domain Eukaryota; kingdom Metazoa; phylum Chordata; class Aves; order Passeriformes; family Corvidae; genus Corvus; species Corvus hawaiiensis. Next base: position 7,879,241 of record NC_063220.1, read on the forward strand.
AAGCTAGCTCCTCTGACTTCAGGAACTATTAAAATTGTTTAAGAGTAATGAAAGCTGTAAAAAGAAAATACACTGCACAGTCTAAAGATACCTGCAGATATCAGGAAAACAGGCAGTGAAGAATCTGAGTGAATCTCAAAAGGATTTTAACAGCACAGAAAGCTGAAGCAAGAGCTGTTCATCAGACTTGGAAGAATCCAAACAGGAGGAAATGTTTCAAGTTTCCCAAATATGGAAAATAGCAGGGGCGGGAGAAGGCCAACTGCTGTTGCAAACTGTCAAACGTGAACAATCGGTTTTAAACCACCAGAGCTGAAACTGAATGATACAAATTTGGGCTTTTGAATACATTAGAAGATCAGCAGAGAAATAAAGACAATCATTCTGCACTGGCTGGCTTGCCCTTTCAGAGATGCACTCTAAACAATCCAAACAAATCTCATGCTGCTATTTATACTCATGCTGCTATTTATAAAGCTCTCAAGTATCAGCTGCACTATCTTCACAGAAGATAAAACAGAACCAAAACTAAAAATCCTCTTCTATTCTCTGTAGTGGCATTCAGCTGAAAAACTGAAGAGAGCTGAGAAGCAATCGCTGATGGAAGAAGGAGATATTCAAGCAGTAATTTTGTTTTATTTGAAATTCTAGAGTTGGTCCAAGATTGTTCAACTGTCAGCTATTCAATCAGAAGTCATAATGGATGGAAGATGTAGGGAAGAGTGAATATGCAGGTTTTTGGCAAGTAGGTATTAAAATGACAGTATGTCACCAATGAAACAGCATTCCTCATTTTAATTCCAAGTTGTGAAAATAAATGTGAAGTTCTTCGTTGTTATTTTTTTGTATTTTAGATCATACATGCTTGTCTGAATTTTTTTTTCATTCAGAGCAGAACATCCAAAAACTCAGAAATTAATCATTCAAAATAAAAAATAAAATTTTAAAAATAAGGAGGATTTTTTAAAGGTATAGTTACGATCCCTTCTTCAAGTAGAAACACTACCCCTTGATAAGGGAATCCACTTAATACTTCATTACTTCAGCAGCAATAATGATACATCTACCTAATAAAATTTTCAAGTCATTTAGACTAAAAAAATGGCAGAACCATGCTTCATTTGGACATGCATTTTCTTGTTTAAATGCAAAATATCAGATGCTATAAAACTCTGGGAAAACTGCTTACAGACACAGAATCTTGGTTTTTTTCTAATTTGTTGAATAGAGAATACATTTTCATACAAAATTGCCTTTACATAATGTTGAATTGCTATATAGCAAATCCCTTTTGCCTTACTTAATATAAACTTCTATACACCTGACAAAAATGACAATCAAATTAAAAACAATTTCTTATGTTTCCCAAACAAATTGAATCAGTGTGATGTGCAAACACTACACGAAGAGAAAAACTGAATTGAAAGTTCAGGCTGGCATAATATCTGCTAGTTTAAAAACAAAAGCATCATTCATATGGTATTCTGTCAATTTTATCTCCAGATTTTCTATGTATTTATGTTCTGCTACAACTCACTCTCAATATCTTATAAGTTACAAAATTGATTCCTATATAGGAGAGGGGAAAAAAAGTTCTGTGAATGGTTATGAGAGGGAATGGTTATGTCACTACAGAATTATTATTCCAAACACATTGATGGAGATGAAGTGTTCCTATTACACTGAATTTGGGCACGAGAACCTGGATTAATACCTGAAATTTACCAACTAAGCCAAAAAGTTTACCAGAACAGCTCAACATGGTCCTGATTGTTGGGGAAGATGAAACAGGAAAGCCTTGGAAATATGATTGCCTGACAAAAGATTTTGGGAATATGAAAACTACAGGCAACATCGAAATGAAAGCCACTTTTGAAATACCAGGTCTTAGTTACTGAACAACTAGAAAACAATGGTATGGCCGACTGAAGTAATCCCCTCTTGATGGAACAATACCCTCTGCTTGCAAACAGGTCCAAGGGTCAGAGCAGACCCTACTAGCTCAGCAGAAGGGGTCCAAAGAGTAGTTTTTAGAAGTTAAGATGTAACACTCTATGGTAATATAAGAACTCTTATAGGCTGTATGTAAATGCTATAGGATTTGTATCTTGTATTAGATTGGTTAGTGACAATTAGAATATTCAGTACAGAAGATGATTTATTGTATTGTAACCAGGACTTCTATTCATTCTCATTCTCATTCTCATTCTCTCACTCTCTCTCTTCTACTCATTCTCATTCTCATTCTCATTCTCACTCTCTCTCTTCTACTCATTCTCATTCTCATTCTCTCTCTTCCACTTCCACCCATGCTCCTACTCTCTCTCTCTCTCTCTCTCACCCGTTCACTCTCTTGCTCTCTTGGGCCTGCTCAGAGCTGAGTCTGCCAGCTCTGAGCAGTGCCCCAATACCCACGCCCTTTACAATAAACCGGCTGTGTCCCAAGACCTGCCTATAGAGATCTCTCGTCTCCATCCGTCACCGTCTACGTCCGGCCGTCCCGACTGGACCCCAGAACCCCCGTAACCTACACCTGATTCATTATATTCTATGATTATTAAGGATGAACAAGAAATCTCAATTAGAGGAATACAGGCTCTTGGCCAGTTTAGCCTGGAAGAAAGGCTTTCCTATGCCTTATTTCTCTTTAATCCAGATATGCAGTGGCTTGGTACATACAGCTCTTTTTCTCTCCTAAGACTAGAATATGTCAATGGTTGCTATTATCGACACATCAAGAACTTATTTTACATCATATTTTCCTGAGGCTTAGGTGAAAGCAAGTAACTGCCTTTTGTGCTCTTCAGGGTTTTTTAAATTTGTATCCACAACCTATCAAATGGAATCATGATCTAATTATGATCCTGAAAGCAAGTTGCTTGTTGTTGTCAAGATCATCAATGCTGTCACAAGATACACTGAAATAAAATGTTCCAGGGGCTTTGATAACAAAAGACCCTTATGGAGAGAGAAAGGAAATCAGAAGTAACCAGAGAAACTCTCTTAAAGTAGAGCAATAAGAAGAGTCCAATGGTACACTTCACAAATCCTGAAGGACAGTAAAATTCTAAGAACCAGTCTTCTGTACAGTGGTGAGTGAAGAACTGTTCTAAATAAATCTCAACTAAGACAAGAATCTAAGCACCAGGCAGCTCACTCCAGCATCTGCATCAATTATGGCACCAATAAACCCTGGAACTGCTGGAACTGCATGCGGCTGACTCTGGTCACTCCCAGCTTGGGAAGGAGCAGCTTTGGCTGATACACTGGAAACTCCTTTGAGGAGATAGTCATTCTCCTCAAGAGCCATTGCATCAAGTTCTGATGAAATGTGCTTCATAATGGGACATCCAGGGAGTAACTTTACTCCTTGACAAAGTAAGAAATCACTTTCCTCTTGTCCCCAAAGGATGAAATGGGCAACCTTGAACATTAATGGAGACTGACCCAGTCTGATCACAGAGGACAAAAGTTTTCTGTACCTCCTCTACCTGCCTTATGGCAGAATTCCTCCTGCTTCCATACAGAGGATGAACAAGGGTTAATAATCAGGGACCAACGTTAATAATCCCCATTTGCAAGGGAGAAGAATCTAAGGAAGACCAAGATCGTCTGTTTTGCATTTGTGTTACAATATTCTCAAGACTACTACTATCATTATTAAAACTTTGTTTTTATCTTTGCATGCTAGGACAATGGTATAGGTTGAATCTGAAAAAAAATAAATCAGAAAATTTAAGTCTTTAAAAATCGAGCACGCTTCCTTTTCTTAATAACTTGATATTGTGTAAGTCTAAGTTCTACATATTGGTTACCTAATTTTAACAGTATCCTGTTCCAGCTCACAGCCATTGTTTGTCACACTAACACTGGTCATACAAACAACCACGGTAATTTTTCTCTCTCTGAAAAGAATAAATACTTTTTCACAGTTTCAAAAGAATAAATATATTTCATCATCAAATTGCCAGCACTTTATCTGTATCTAGGAAATGCATACTCAGCATTGACTTCTCACATTAGTAGCTATATAGGGTCATTCACTTGAAAATCTTTTTATCTCTAGTAATGTGCTGAATCCCTTCAGCTCTTTTGAGTGAAAAATAAATATAACAGTATATTTAATAAGACAAACATTCATTAAGATACTCACGGGAGCACGTGGCAGTTTGCCACTCTAGACACTGTCCGTATGGGAAGGAGATGATGTAGGCATTGGAGTCCACACATCGTTTGGTGCTGCTGCACCACATACATTCCATGCCATTGCTCGTGCAGTTGGAACAGGTTGTCCTCAGGGAGCATGGCTTTTTGCAGGGCCTGGCATTCTGGTTGGGACTGACTGGAAAAGGACCACAAATAGTGATAATTTTGAACACAAGTTCAAATCCCCTTTTTTTTCACCATTTGTTACATTAGAAAAATCGCTGTGGAAGAGGTTGCTTCCTTAATTCGCTACAAATTAGCTACATCCAAATTTGTGTTTCTGTATATAAATATAATCATATTTTAAAAAACTCAATATGCAAAACTCAGCATGACTCATACTATAGCTCACAGAGTCCATTTTAATGTATGTTAACTTGAACAGTCAAGTGACTCTTTCTTACAGTAAACTTTATACACAAACAAAACTAAAAGACAGAAACTAGAATTTTGGATTTTTCAGTCTTTTACACTTGCAAAATATTCACTAATGTCCAGCAAGATTCAGAAAGAAAGCATCAGCACTGCTGAATAACTCCGCATGTGGTTACAGCTACTGTTATCATTGACTATTACTGATTTAGAGGCAAACTATAGGATTTCTGGTATAATGCAAAATAAGGCATTGAACTAAATCTCAAATAAATATTTTCTGCTTTAGGAATATTATTTGTTTCTAGATCACAGCTATTTCAAAAAACTAAAAATACATATATATTTTTGTAATTATTTAATCCAAATTGTCCCAAAATCCCTCTTAGGCACATGAAACCCCAAACAGTTTGTTATTCACAACAGCATCAGTTGCTGGGAGCAAGAGGCTCCTTACCAACGGGTTTTTCACACACAAGGCCATCTGCCATGGCAGTGCAGGGGTTTGCCTTCAGACCTGCCACCTCTGCTCTCTCCAGGTAGGCACAGAAGCCGGAGTCATTGGGCTCTCCAGGGAGCCACTGCAGAGTGGTGTTTGTGAAAGGGGACATGTCATCCCAGCCCCAGTAGGAGATGTTGATCTTGCGCAAACCCACCCAGGGTGAAATTTTCTATGGATGAGAATGAAACAAATGGGAGAGGATTATTTAAAATGTCTTCTGTTTAGCTAAAACATTTCAAAGAACAGCTCAACAGCAACAACTTCACATTTTCAGAATTCACCATGTTCTTATCTCACTTTATCATCTCATCAATCATTGTCCACATGGTTTTTATCTTAATTGTTCTATCTTGCTGAACATCTCCAAAAGCCCAACAAAAACTTCACCTCCTATATGCTTCTTTTCTAATAAAAATCTGTGTTCTGTTCAAAGACAATTCTGATTTCTATTATTGGATACAGGTCATCATGAAATTGTTTGGCTTTTTCCCAGTAGCTACTGTAAAATTACTAATTGCTAGGCCAATGTGGATAATGAAATACACATAAGTTAACAGCAATTCAGAGAAATCAAAGTTCAGGAAAAAAATAGGATAAATATTCTGTCCTCTAAAGTCTGTATTGCTGATACTGATCAACCTTAGGCAATGCAGAGACACAGACAAAAGTGGCACATTTACATTTCCAATGTCATTAAATACACATTGAATATACTTCTATTACTGATTTATAAGTTATAAAACATAGTCTAGAAAAAACTAAAAGCATTAGATTTTAAAACATATTTAGGATGTATCAGTAAAACTACATCACTAATTCTACTGATTTTTATCATTTCATCTTTATACACTTACCAAGCAAAAAGCAGGTTTTAAGGAAAAAAGGCCTTTGCTTGTTCCAGAATAAATCTACATGCATTACTTGCCACCACAATTTTGAGACACCCCAACCAAACACATTTCCTCATGTAATCTCTGTGCAGGCAGTTTTCATTAAGCCCAGTTTAAACAGACAGAACAGAGATACAGAGAGACAACAGGGATGTGGCAGGTACATGATGGCAGGTGGATGCCAGAATACCAAATCCAGCTGCGTGCCCCAGCAGAGGATACACATTGTCAGCTCCAAAGCAGAGATATTGATCTGATTGTGAATTAGGTTCACAACTGATTTCATTTACAAGGTAAGTAAAGGTAATTTACAAGGTAAGTAAAACACTATAATACACCTAAAGGAAACCTGCCATGGTTAAAGATCTATGTATTCCACAGGTGAACCAACAGCTACTGCCAATCTCTCTCAGTGATCTTTCACCTTTGATATCACATTTTCTTTGGCCATTCAGGTTTAACCCATGGCTGAAAAGAAAATCTTTCAGCACTCTTAATTCTACACACAATCAGAGCATTCCTTCTTTTTTCCTCTGCCTTGTTAGAGCAAATTGAAATATGAAGGATTATTAATTTTGTTTCAAAAATACCGGTGGTAAATACTTTTTTAAAAAATCAGTAGGTGGATAATCAGTATTCCTGACTTCCCTAAAATGTACTCCCTATGCTCTCTTTTTCTTCTGTACTCTCAGTTGAGATCATGATCAAACAAAAATCGCTTGAACCACTAACATTTAGGGTTTTGCAAGAACAAACTTAAATAAACCAGAAAATGTCTAAGAAATGTTCCATTCCATGAGCAGTGATGTGATCTGGGAGACTCTTGAACAGCAACAAGAACATTCAACAAATATACCAATGCCCACTCTGTGTCTTACTTCTGTATTTACTTCATAACTGCATTGTTACACCAGGTGACCAACTTTGCAGGTGTCTTGAAGGACTCACATGTTCTGGATACCAGAAAGAACATGATGCAAGCAGTAAAAGTGGAACTTGGGCATGTGGAAAATGGTAGAGAATACATCTGTTGTCTTATTGGCTGTTTAGTTGCCTAGATTCCAATTTTTGTACATGGTCCACATGCATCAGAAAAGCTTGGATACCTACACATATGTCTAGACAGCTCTCTGTAGATGCTGAGTGTGCACACCAAGCACATATAAAAAAAATATCAGGGGCTTAGGCAGGATAAATTGCTGACAAACACACACATAAAGCAACCCTACATGCCTACTTTGGGATTGAGGGGTTCCAGCCAAGAGAATCTTCAACATATGACTGTTTCTATTGCACTGCCAAATAATTTGGCCTTGACATCAGTATACAAAAAAAAAGGCATCCTACTCCAGCTATGGTGAAAAAGTATGTTAGCCAATAATGAAAACTGACAGTGCAGCAGTGATATTTGGAAATAAATTCTTCCATTTGAGTGAAGACTGTCTTGGAACCCCTTTAATGATGACAAAGTCCCAGAGAGAATCATGAAAGCCAAAGCAGCCATACGAGATAAAAGCAGTATCCCTGAAATGAAAGACTTCCAGCAAAAGCAACACATATCACAGTCAGAATCATTCTTAATAGCTGTGCTATCTGGAGAGCTTAGAGGCATCATGTCAGGCATCTGAATTCCATATGTACCATCTTTGGCTCTTTGCTAGGATAAGACATCAAAATACAGACCCAAATGCTGATGAACACATTATCAAATACACACTATTGAAGCTGTGACCTTGCAGGCCCACTCAAGCCTCTCCGGCCATGCTATATAAATCTAGTATAAATTATTTCTCAAAATGATGGAAGGTTCAGTCAGAATAGCTGGGAATCTCAAAGTACTTGAAGCAACTGAGGGACTTCAAATGTGTCAACTGAAAATGCCAATCCAGTTTCTTCCTCAGGCTTAAGAAATAATGAGAGTTGAACATCCTTCACTTGAACTCTATGATTGTTTCATATAATGCAAAATGAATGTAGAAAACTGATTCCTTTACTTTGAATATCTTGCCAAAGATGCTTCTGAAGAGGATCAGACAGGAAGGAAACGAGACTGCCAATTCTCTGGAACCAGAACTTGCTGATGAGATTCCAGCTCCTAGGCCTCTTGAAAAATATTTGTTATCAAACCAGATGACTGAAAAATACAGTGCAAATCAACTCCTTTACTGGAAGTTCAGGTGATCTTTACTCAGCATGTAAGTGGGAAGGACGTTACTCCTCAGAGAGTTCTGAAGACTTGCTCTTTCTTTCTATCCATCTATGCATATCTATAAAAACTCCCTTGATACATTACATACAATTCATTTTAAAACAGCATCAACAACACCACAACAAGCCCACACAAGAGCATTCTTGGCAAATTATCTGTTTAAAAAGCAAAACAAAAAAATCAAAGCAATGCAATACACAGAAGGCGATCAACTCCATCTCGAGAAAATTTGTAATGTGCCTTACTAATGTTGCAATGGAGAACATAATCGAATATATCTTGAGAAATATTGTATAGCCTTATCCCACTACACTATTTAAAATTTGGAATCATCTCTAGAGTATGTTTGTCCTCCCATCCATATCTTTCTAGGCTATTTTTTAGCACCCACCACCCATATTAGAAACTTTATATTTGTGCTTGAAAAACAGCTAGTCACAGTTTATCTGTTTTCATAGAACCATCTTTTATAACATTGAAAACAAGTTGCCAAAAAGCCTTTTTAAATGAGAGATCAATCTTGAAGTTAGAAAATATTTCAAAATTATTAAATTCTGAGAAAAATTACTGGGCAAGGCTTTATTTTCATCCGGCAGAGAACAAAATTGCAGTCATACAATGCATTCTGATAGAACATCATTCTGTAATCTCATCTACACCTATTAAGATGAACATAAGACCAACTTTTAGCCATAACAGGAATCTAGTAAACACTGATCAGTAATAGCTTCAAAAATATTCTCTTCTCTTATTCTAAATCACACAATTTTAATTTGTTATAAAATAGTAATTATGGAACTACGTTAGAAATGAAAATTGTGTAACCTTAACTGGAAAGCTGATAGTTGATGTTAAATCCACTGCTTACTCAGAGAATTTAAGTCAGATTAAGTTGCTTTGGGATCTAAAGTGAAAGGGATCATTTCTACTCATGACACATTTTTTCAGGTACTATTGCTGCCTCAGCACTAAACTAATGAGGGCTAAATAATTTGCAAATGAGTGAATTGAGCAAGACTACCTTTACTGAATAGCCAATTACCACGGAGGCTCAAAAATCTCCCGTTTCTTATTTATGCAAATTATGCGGAAGTATATATCTCCTTCAAAAATTTATCTCCTCCTTTATTTAAATTCCTTTTACTTTGGATCTGAAATCATCCTGAAAGTCTCTAATACACTAATGTCTCATTTTCTATTGTGTGCATCACAACAGTTTATAAACAAAATTCAACAAACTTGTCAAGAATTGTTTCAACTCCTTGATTTGTTGCTGTAGGATGAAACATACAATTAAACTTTGAAAATGCTGTGGCCTCTCAGTGCCCATATTTCCACAACATTCACAGTCTGGAGAAAGCCTTGCATTTATTTTGCCTCTTTTCTGCACCATTTTGAACAAAAAACCTGCTTCCTGAAAATAGCAGCTCTGTGAAGAGAAACAATGCATTCTGTGCAGACACCCTGCTTGGTTTTCCATTCCTTAAATATACATCAATTCTGACTATGCCAGATACCAGTCCATATTTTGTAAATATTTACCCAGTGAATGACACATTTTAAGCACTGGAAGCAAAATCCATGAGTTTTAAGTGTCTCTGGAGTCATGCATTAGGTCATGAGAACACCTAATTCTTCTACTCTTTTTAAACCCATTGGTCTATAAAAATGTACAATGTGCCAAACTGAAAAAACTAGAACTTCTCCAATTTCCATCTACAGAGATTATAGCTAGTATTCCAGGGGCGCTTTGGGTTCTTCTTGGAATTTCTTCTTTAGAGGGGACAATTTTGGGGGAGAAATTTGCATTCTCAGGCATCCAAAGCAAGTTGAGCTCCCCTCATCCTGAACATAGGAAGACAGTTAAACTAGAAGTGAGCTAATGGACAGTCAATGCAACAACTGTAAATGGAGACAAAGTGATAAAATAATTTATTAGACTTCCAAAACCACAATAGGAAAGTGGGACTGGTGGAAACTCTAGTAAAGGGAGTAATTCAGAAACAAAGAGTAGATGTCAACTTCACCACAATAACACACATTTTAAAACCACAGAAACATAGAGCCCTCAGAGAATACTTTGAGCTAACAAGGAATAACATTGCTATGCAAAGCTCACTAATTAACTGCAACCTACACTCAAGTGTAATTTATAAAAAGATGCTTAGCCTTGTGAGCAGAGAGTCGAAGGAAAAGTTGCAAACAGTTTATATAATGAAAGGCATTGTGTGAAACTGTTCTCTTCTTTGTTTGTGCTTACTACACCAAAATTAAATCTTCTCAGAATTTATTGCATGCTAACAAGAAAATTATTATTTTTAGTTAAATCCCACAGTTGCAAAAAAACTCCCAAGAGAGCCAATTGCACTTTTAAATGAATATACAACATTTGAATATTATCAGGAACAGTTAATTAACCTCATATTGCTGTTTAATCTACTTTCCAGAGAAACTCAAATCTTCCCTTTCATAATATTTTGCTTACTAGGTCAATAAAAGCATGTAAGAAAAAATATTAAGTGTCATTTTTCTTTAGTGTGGGAATCTGGAGCCTATCCATTGTGTTTACTTTGGCATTCTCTGACAGAATTTAATTTATTTTTAATGAACAATACAAACTAGACTTTAAACTACTGGGGATAATTTTAAAATATGTCTGCAAATTCAACAGTGTTTTGAGTTCATACCACACAGATCTTTGTTTTGTCCCTTTCTTTAGTACCAAATGAATCTTCTCATTATCCTTTAAAAGGAGGTAACCTATTGATTTCCAGTGTAGTACTGGGATTAGGAGAAATTATTTATACACTATGAGGTCTGGATAGAATATGGAGACAATGGCAGTCCCCTCCCTCTGAATCTTTCCAAATCATCAATGTGTTATTCTAAATATGATAAAGAAATTGTCCTAAATTTGTCCCAGAAAAAGGCCTTTGTGTATTAGAAAACAATCTACAAAGTCATATGATGTTTCTTTGAACAATAAAGAATGCTCTTCCAGGCTATAATATTTATTGACACTATTTTAACAGTTTGTAAAATACACAACAGCTACCAAAGCTGCTTTTCTTTTCTCAGCATAAGAATACCAAATAACAAGGAGATAAAGTCAGAATCATGTTCTTATTTCCAAATGTTGCTCTGACACATTCATTAATCCTGAAAAGTTTTTGTTTTCAGGTGAAACGGAAATCTTTTTTTTTTCCAGGCTAAAGATTTTGAAGCCTTCAACACTAACCACACAAGCCAAACTCTACTGCCGATAATAGAGATTAAAGCTACGGTGTTCACCTTACAGCTGCTCTGACTCCATTTGTGAGCTCCCCACCATCACCTGCTACAGATACAAGCCATCTAAAATGAAATCTCGTTCTTTAAATCATTATGATTGCAGTTTGAGAGGGAAAGGCAGGCAAAAGAAGATCAAGAAGTTTCAAAGAGCCTCTGTCACACCTGATAACACATTTAGGATATCTCACACTGAATAAATGTAGCTGGACAGAGAGATATGAATGAAAAAAAGTCTTCTTTTTTTTTTCTAAATGCCACTGAAAACACAAGGATAATTCATGGCAGAATTTCTGTAGAAGTTCTGATAGCTAAATGATTGTTTAAGCCAAGACAAAATTTTTTTAAAGTGTATACATTTGTCTGCAATTGCTTTAACTGTATTTGAGGTATCTCAAATTTACATCACCACATTGGCTCAGGATGTACTTCATTTAAATAAAGATATGCTCAGCAGGATGTCACCTTGCAGAAGTTCTAAGCTCTGAAATGCAAGAAAAATGTTGCTTCCAAACACTAAAAAAAGCTATTTCTCATGTACACCTCAAGCCAATCAGGCAAAATCAGTCATATCAATAGTCTATCACACATTATTAGATTTGAAGGCATCCTGCACAGTGTTTTAACAGGAATCAGGGGAAAGGAAAGCAAAGAGGAAAAAAGGTGGCAAAATAAATAACCATAGCAATCATGCTGACAACATGATTTTGTTGTTGCTTTTGTTTCAATTACATTTTCAACATTAACACAATATCAGAGTGGGCAGACAGAATGAGTTTCAAGGCTGCAGTAATTACAACATCAGGGAAGAACTTCTGACACAGAATGATTTCTCTCTCTCCTTTATTACCAAAATAGAGAAAAAAGTGTTTTTCTAGTAAAAAATATTTTCTCTGTCCAGATCTTATATTTATTTGGGAAATACACAAAAACTTTAAGTACATAACCTATGCTTGCATCTGCATTTTGAAATGGAATGCTAAAAAGGATAATAGAATATTTTTGTCCACAATATATGTTGCTAAACTCTTGCTCTCAGATCCATTATAACATAAAGGCAATCCTTAACTGCTATTTTCTTTGAATGATCTCAATTTATCTGCAGCAGAACAACTTCTTAAATCACATGCTAGTTTGATATAAGCTTTAATTATTATCCACAATTATCTTTCATTTTCCTTTAACTGTAAAATCCTGAACTACTTAAAAATTTGAGGATTTTGAACAGACATGTTCTACAAAACTAAATATACACTTCCAAAAATGTCCCTTGCTAAGAAGAACTGATTTGTTTGTAATGGAATCATATTCTGCTAAGATATCCCATCTGAGTGTACACTGTGGGGTTTCACATTTTTGAGCATTCTTATATTTCATATACTTTAAACAGTGATGTTTAAACACAGCAATAAGCATTTGAATATTTAACTGCTAAAAAATTGAACCTGACCACTCAGGGACAGGTAATTTATCTTCCCTTCTCTTGTCCCACAGCTAACAAAAGTAATATGGATTGCTTTTCTAAGGAATATTCTCGTGGTAGCTTGCTGCATTTGCCAGAGGCATGGAAGAGTTTTCAGCTCTCTCTCTCCCCCACCATTATTAGAGAAAGCTCATTAGCTCCAGCTAATTCCAGTGCTGCTGTGCAGGGAATTGCTACATGTTTTACATACTAGTGCAGCTTCTCTGTGACCCTTTGATCCCACAAACCAGTTACAGAGGAAACTGGTGTTTCTGGAGAAGTTACACCTGTACTGCACGGGGTTACCATCCCCATTGCTGGACCGTGCCTGTGTTGAATTTCAGGATTAACTCTATCACAGCAGAACCCAGGACACAAAATAATTTTTCCAGACATTCTCTTGAGCAAATACTCTCTTCCAATAGTAACTTTTAACGTTTAACTCTGGGGAGGGGAAACCTTGGGAACTGCTGTGTGATTTTTTTTTAAATATGAGATTTCCTTAATATCCCGCACATGACTTACACCAGTCTTCAGCACCACATTACATTTCTTTAAAGGCATAAACTTTCCTCTCTTTGGACAAAACCCTAAACCAGATTTCTCAAAGCAAGTTTATTTCCCATAAGCATAAATTACAGTTACTCAAGTTACCTGAAGTGTGTACTTCTGAATTTCATCCAGAACAAATTCCACTTCTTTTGAGGTTGTTAATGAGGCAAGATTTCCACTCAAATTGTAGCAATATAGTTTGGCATTGTCATAGCTTTCCCGACTGGAATTTATGTGGAGGCAGGCATCTCCAATGTGATTCCATCTTTCTCCACACAGATGAGCTGGTGCAAAAAGCACATGATTAAAGCTGATTTGAAAAAAACTTTTAAAAAGCCCAAGGGAGTCTGAATTTTAACTTCCTGAGATCGTAAATCAAAATACATCCCACACTCAATTTCCCTTTTCACATCACATAAGTTCTGAAATACCAAGTATCATCACACAGAATAGTGTATTTTTATGAAAAGAAACTTCTAAGAACTTTAAAAATAATTATAAGATACATGCTAAGTTTCAGCACAATATTTTACGTTGCTATTTCTTCCCTGCATTCAAAATTGAGCACAACTAAATATTAAGATTGGATTAGGTACATAGATAAGAGTTTTAACAACTACTTTTACTTAAATGTTATGTAAATTCCAAAATCTGAAAACAACTGTCCTAGAATTAAGAAGTCACAACTTTACACTATACTTGTTTTATCATACCTTTGCATTTATATTTGCCTAAATACTAATGCAACTCAAATGATAGAAAATTCAGATAACATCACAGAAAATATTTCCTCCTCAACATTTTACAGCATTACTCAGACTCAGGTAACTATTAAAAGATAAGTAAGAGCAACTGTTCTAGTCAATCTTCACAAAGATTACACAAACACAGTTTTGAACTGCACAGAATAAATTGATTCAAGTTATTTAATGAATCATCTCTGTGAAAAAAAATGTGTTCATTAACTTCATCTGGACATAAAGATCAAGTAGAAAAGGTTCTGACATCTAACTGCATATATGTAGCTATGAATATAAATTACAGAATAAATACTATTTCAGAATGTTAACACTCACCTTCTGAGAATCTTACACATTAGCATTTTAATATTCACTGCTTTCATAGCAGTACCAACATTAGACAATCAAGAAACTAGATCTTGGGCCCTATCTGCACAAGAAAATTGAAGTATAATTGAATGATAACTTATAAGGTAAAACTGCAGCTAGCAAAAGTAACAGTGTCAGTGCATAGGCAACAGTAAAACCCCCAGTATGGCCATTCAGCTCTGTGCTCAGTGGTCCCCACAGGCCAGAGCTCGTCGCTGGCTTGTGCAGAGGTACACATCACTATGCCTTCACTAACCTTACCATCTCCCCTACCACGATTAAAGGTAGCACTGATACCCCAATCAGTGGTGTAATCACATCTGGGTTCACCTGGACAGGCACAGACAGGCAAGATGAGGGTGCACAAATAAAACAAATCCATGTCTGCTCGCTGAACAAACACTCTCTGGAAACACGGAGGAGATTTACTCCGTTTCAAAAGCAGCTGTGAGCAGCAGTGTCCCCTTACCAGGTAGGGCCTGGCACTCCTGCTGCCGCTGGTCCCACTGGCAGTTCAGGTGCAGGGAGCAGCTCTTGCAGCTCGTCAGTTTATTGCAGATCTGCTCGTTCCTCACGTGACACTTCGTGTAGTTTTTAACCGACTGCAAAAATTGAACAGACAAAGCAGCATCTCAAGCATACGTCTAATGTTAAAAAAAAACAGAAATCAAAACTGAAATACAGAGCAGGTGGATCCCTGCCAGAAAGTCGTGGCCACTTAGAAACTAGGCTGAATTTAAGTTCCTTGTCTAGAATCCTTTACCAGATGCAGAACACATCTCCAGAGCACAAATCACTCCACTTGTTCTACACAACTATGAGTGTCAAACTGAAGAGGCCAATTCCCTGTACAGTGAGCAGGAAGAGCTTAAACAACTAAATAAAATATCTATTTCTTAGATAGTTAAGGGTTATACTCTCACTAAATTATTTCATCCTATGCAGGTTAAAGCAAGCAAAATAGTCAAACAGAACCTAAAAAATGGCACAAGGCGCAAAATAATTACTTCTGACTGAAGGTGCAAGAATATGCTCTACATGTGACATAAAACCAGGGATAACTTCATTCCTTTGTACCTTAGTATACAAGAAAAGCAGTAAACACTGAAAGAATTACCTGGAGGCTTTTATTGGGTTTTGTCAGTGTTTGTTTTTTTCCTGAAAACTGAGGTCTTCCAAGTTAGACATATTGAATACAAATTTTTCTTCCCTCTGCATAGTACTTTTAATTAAGACATTGTATTGATACCTTATTTAATGAACTGCCCTAAATCCTCAGCCAATTCAGCTCACCTATAAGGCTCTCTCTACCAAATTAATTTCAAGGTAATAATTAAAAGTAAGTCCTAATGCAAGACAGCCTCATACTCACAGAACAGTTGAGATTGGAAGGGACCTCTGGGAGTCCCTCTTGTCAAACCCTAACAAGTCTTGTCTCTCTTGAACAACAAAAGATTAAACTAATACATGGCAGCAAAAATGGATTGCACTTGGATAGCAAATGCATGATTTATCGACAATTTTGGTTGCCTTCCTTTCCAATAGTCTCCTGGAGTATGATTAAACAACTTATAAAGGGACTGCATGACAGTAAGTTACACAGGGCTAAGTACTGGAATATGGACATTGATAGGGCAGGGGGGAGGAAAGGTGCCTTCCTTTATTTCCATTTTTTTAAAGTCCTGAAATAATGCATTTGTTAAAGAGAACTGTCAATCTCACATACACCCAGCTTCATTCCTGCTGAAGAACACTGCTGTTGAGGGACTTTATTTTATTTTATTTTCATTTTTTGCCTTTATTGGATCAGATGCCTACCAGTAAGTTTATTATAAGAGGTCCTGACTTTTTTCTGTTCTAGAGGAAAGGCTACTGTGAAGCAAAAAAGACCAGAAAAGCAGGTCTGGATGAAGGCATCTACACCACAGTATGGAACAGAGCCAAAGGCAATGCCAGCAAGTAACAGACTGTCTATCTAGGCAAAAAATGCATACAAACAGTAAAGCAAAAAAAAATCTTTGCTACAAACCCACATTTAGTTTCACTCAGTCATGAAGCATATTCCCAAAACTGCCTGAGAGATGCTTTAAGGTGAATTTTAGAGCACAAGTAACCACCATCTGCTCATTTACAATAGCTCAACTAATACTCACTTTTAACACTTCATTTTGACATACCCTTAAGCATTCAGATTTCTTTTTTAAATTATATACTCTTCAGTAGTATTACATACAGATTACAACTTTCCACCTAAGCCAAGATATTTATTCTATTACTTTCTAATCATGAAGCTTGTTGTGTGCTGGTTATTTAATGTTTAAAATAAAATTCAAAGTACTAGTGGCTGTTCTATAATAATGTTCTTTGTTGTATTCCCTTATTCCCAGCATTTATTTCCCTTAAATCCAATTTAAACACTGCTTGCAAGAAAATCTCATTAGTTCAATGTAGATGTGAATCCAATAGGTAATTCATATTAACACAATATTAAGGTTATAACTTAAACTACCAAACCCAATGAAACTCAGAAAGATGACAGTCCATCTGTTACAGAAGTTCTGTATTGCTGTAGGATATTTATAATGTTTACACACCAAAGCACGAGTAAATCATATTATGTATAAAGCTTCCCTCATGTCTGATTTACTTAGATTTTTTTAAGTACTGATCCTGATGTGGTGGTATATAGACAGACTTATGAACTGCAGTGATTTTCTGAGTATTTACTGGAGAATTAAAATCCTACAGTAGTTTATCCTAGAATTTCAGAAATTGCTATTAAATTAGGTACGTCTCTCCCCCTCCTGGATTTTTCAGGTTAACAATATAACCTTGTCTAGTTTGCCTAGACTAAATGTAAATTATTAATTTACGGATTTGTTACTATTTCCCTGAAGCTACTCCCGAAACTTGCTACTTAGTCCTAAATTCTAAGTACTTCTTAGTCATAACTTTTCTTTTTTTCCTCCAAGATAAATTTGATTCTATTCATATTTCCTTCTACTACTTTACACATTTCCTCTTGACTATTCTTTGAATCCCTCAAATGTAGGCAGATTGCCATGATTACTGTTGTTGGTATTAGTGTATCATCCAAGGACTCCCATCATTAAAGAAGGAGCTTTATGTAAGTGATGCAAACATTACAAAAAGACAAGGATTCCCGTCTTTAAGGCACTGTGTAAAAATATTTAACAATGTAGGAGTACAGGTCTCTTTGAAGCATCCTCTAGTATCCCATATCCTTAGCAAAACGCTCTTTACCATCCCCTTCACAGGTTTGACAATATTTGCTTTATGTTGCCACACTCAGGTAAAGAACACTTTTAAATCACACACCAATCTGGGCTGTATTTAGGTACCTGTCATCAACTGAGGCTTTATCGTACTGCACGTGTGGAGACCAACACACGAAATTCAGAGACTGCTCCTGGCAGTAAGAGCATGGCTGGTCTCAGTCAGAGAGAAAACATGTCCCTGTTGTAGGAACATGCTCCCCTTGGAGCTTCTGAAAGCAATGACATTTTCAAAAATGCAATACTGGGTGGAGGCAGAAATATAACAATTCAGCCATGCCTCAACATACTAAGGCTCTCTTTAAGGCCACTTTATCAATTCTTTTTTTCTCTTCAGCAATGGAACAAAATTGACAAAGTAAATTTTTTTACTCTAAAATTCAATCTGTCTCTGGTCTTCCTCGGTGAAGAAAACTGCATTTTGTTGCAGTCAGCCCTCTCCAGCAATTTACCACTTTATTTGGTAAAGTATAAAAAGATTTTACTTTCATGGAGGAGCTTACTCTTCCATGGTATTACTTTATGAAAAATGACATCTCGTAAAGTTGCAGCAATCTAAAATGAAATTAATCTCTCCAACAAAGCCTTTTCTTTTTTTCTTTTTTTGGTAAAGACTTGTTTCCATTACAAAATATAAATATAGTTAATTTTCTGCCAATATGATCAGAAGCAATGGAATATTACTTTCACAGGATGCAAGATAAGGCATTTTGTGTGCAGACATACAGAGTGATTACAGTTTCATAAACATATTACACAGATCCAGATCAACCAGGCATTGCAAGCCTCTGCTTCCAATGACATCACATGTGAGTACGATCTATATGATCTATACCTTGATGATGCATGAGTCTGCACAGTAGTGGAATGTAGTGTTCTGTTAATGTGCTGGCTCACATCAGAGGGTGAGCATAGGCAGGGGTATGTGCATCATCAGTGCATTAGCACTGCTCATGAAATCCATCTGTCCAACTAGAGTTATTTCAGGGAAATGTTCGTATTTTACAGGCCTTCCAATCAGCAGAGTAATCACTGCTTTGCAGATATCTGTGACCATGAGGCCAATGCCAAACTGGTTGAGAGCATATCTTTAGTAAACTGGCAAGCTTCCATCAGGCAACAACAGCAGATTCTAAAACATTACTGTCTGTCTCATCCGGTGTTCTATGATCTAAGTCATAAATCAAGGCCTTTGTACAGCTGCAAAGGCTCCTTGTGATGCTCCTAAGTCTACAGCTTGTTATCCCATATTACCATCACAGTGCTGTCACAACATTATCATTTGTGGACCTAGTCCAGAAGTAGCAGTCTATGAAAATGGATAATTAGCCTGATCCATTCTGTTTTTCCACATGGTGCCATTCTGTTGATGCTGTTTTGGTGGGTTTATATCAAAGCTGCAAAATTCTGCCTCTATCATCTCACGGCCAATAGACTAATTTTGCAACAGCCACCTTCCATTTATGATAGCACCTCTTTCCAGAAATCATTTTGATGAATTTTTGCTATCCCATTCTTCAGTAACTACACTAACAGCCTTTTCAGTCCACTTCAAACCCTGAATAAAAGACAGGAAATGATACAGAGAAGACTGGTGCATCGTTTGCTAATCAAGCTGACAGTCATGAAAGGTTGTCAAAGAAGGACACTGAACCGAGAAGCCTGTGCTAAAATACCCAGTGCTCCACATTTATTAGGGATCATTTATTAGGAATGAAGATGGTCTGCTTCTTAGCAACTATTCCTTGTTCAGGAGTTGAAAACCACGGTTAGAAAATTAGCACCTAATAAAGAACAATGTGTCAGGAAAAGAAGGGCCCTTGAAGATCACACACAAACCATTAGTGCCTGGAATGCAAAATCCCTCTGACAGACTTATAACGTGGCTACTGATGAATTTGTGTCTGCACTGCTTTTATTAGCAGTGACTAGCTACAAATGCTAGTGATTAGACCTGGTTGTGCTCACTCTGAACGGGCAAGATTTGAGTCACAGTCAATCCAACTCACACTTTAATTTGTCTGTCTGGAGAAAAAGATTGATTTGCATCAGGTTCAAGCCAGAGAGCAAGATACTTTTACTAATGCAAATGTGTAAAGTAAGGGTTTTGAACTCAAGTACAGCCAGGTGTCTGTGGATAGCTGAAAAGTATAAGGAGGCAAAATTTACAAAGCTAAAACACTATTATAAGCTTGGCAAAAATCAAATGAACAAGCAAGAGATGCTGGTGGACAAAAACATAGTATGGCACGAAGCAATACTAAAAAGAGAAAACCATAAACTGGCATGAATCTATGTGATCTGATTGTTTGTACTTAAAAAGATCAGAACCAAATCATCACAAGACAATGGACCTCATGGTTACAGAAGCTCATGTTCCTTTAATGAGATGACAAGTGACTCCAGTACAAAGAAAACCATTTCTATGATGACCAATGATCAGAAGACCATGACTAATAAGACTGGTCTGGTCCTGATTAAAAGGGAAAAAACTGAAAAGCACCGTTGATGGAATTCATGGTTTCTGTCTGTTTACTATACACCATATATGCACAAAATCCAAGTTAATAATGACTCTGTGACTTTCCAAATGTCATTAATTAGGGGATAATAGCATTTGTCTTAAGAAATATACAGTAGGCAACATAACTCTAAAGAATACCTTTTCTACCCTGAGATAGATTTTTTTGCTGCACTCCAACAGCCTGGCAAACAAGTTAGTTTGTGTTGAAACAAGCAACTACTGGTCTACTAAACCCAGAAGAAGGACCCAGTACTGATAACGTGCTCAGATTTGCAGGACTCACCATGCTACAGTTACTGTTTGCTGAAATGCACTTCTTGTCGTCGCACCACTGGCAGCCGTTGGTGTTGGCGGTGCAGCTCGCGCAGTCCACGTACCGGTAACATCTGTCGTCTGCAGCAGCTGCCACACAAATCAAACAGAAACGTCCCACAGAAGGAGAATAACACCACATTTTAAACACTTCCTTAGAGCTTTTTCTGTTACATCCTTCATTTGAACTCTAGACATTCATAAGGGTTTAAGTTACTGTAGGAAATTAATTCTATTCAGTTAATAGGATTTACTCCTTTAAAAATTCCTTTAGTAACAACTATATTTGAAGGTTCGTAAGTCTCGTATCAACTGAGGGAATATTCACAGATTTACAGCACACAAGCTGTCTTAGCACAATGCAGAAAGTAAGAGTATGAAAAGGTTTTGTCAACTATTTTTTCTTCACTCCTTTAACACAGAAGAAAGATTCTCTTCAGATGTAGGATTCTGATAAAAATATTAGACGGCTACGCAAGAAGACCAGATAAAAGTTGCAAATAAAAAAAATCTAAGATATGAGCAACACATGGACATTTTAAATCTTTCTAAATGAATTTATAAACCTATTAGTGATTGGTAAGCTACAGTTCTGTCCTTTATCTACAAATGTATTTGAGAAAGAGTTAATGTTATATTCTTAACAATGGGACTTGGACTAAAATTTAGGTTATGTAAAATCATTTAGGACACAAATTATTACTTCTATTTAAAGTAGGCAAAAGTTCTAAAAATTGCCATGAAGCAAAATAGGAGAATTTGTACCATCTTCTACACTGATTACTGTGTTTAATTCCTGTTTGATTTAGCTTCTTTAGTTTCAGGTTCATGCAAGCTTAAAAGACTCTCTTGCCAGGGAAGTCTTGTCATCCAAGAATCGATCTTTTGAAAACCACTAAAATTTCTGCTTATCCTTTAATATTGACCATCAGAAGTTTCTCAGATGATACTCTCAACCAGGTAACAATTGAGCCAAGTAATGTGAAAGAATATATGAAAAATTGGCTTTTGGCAAAAAATTACCACCTGAAACTGGAAGAATTTTACAGCAGTGAAACAGTGCTGTTCACACAACTTCTTCAGAACTGGAATTCTATAGACCTCATCTCTTGCAAGTTGAGTTGTACCTTATTTCCACTGCAGCACCCGTACTTTAGAAACTACTCTAACTTTTTTATTTTCCTTCAGCCTATCTGTACTTTGTTTTGTTTGGCTTTTATAAACACCTATTGCTATGATCAGCTTTTTATAAGATCCACTTTCATCTGTATTACTTTTGAATTTAATGCCACAGGATTTTTTCTTTTTATATATAGATAAAACTTTCTAGACTGTGTATCTCTAAAAGTTCTGAAACTGTACAAAAGCCATTTTCCAGAAAACTGTACCTGGATAGTGGTTTTGTTATATCATGTACCTTTTTTTTCTGAGTTTGCAACTTTATAGCCAGTCCAAAAACAAGTAAAAGCTATCAGGAAAAGAAAGTATCTTGAAGTGTTGATTAATAGCAGTGCTAGTAACTTTTCAATGAACATTAAACATAGACTGGCAGTTTAATTGTATGGCAGTTTGTACACACAGCACACAGCTAAAACTTGGAAAATAATTTTACACTGTGCTGAAAGGAAAGATGCACAGAGAAAAACAGTAGGTGCGTGCAGCAGGGATAAATATTCTGTTCATGTGACATATAAGAACAACACTTTCACAAGCAATTTATTTGTGACAAGCCAAAATGTTTAGGAATAGGTTGGAACAGTTATTCATAACAGTAAATTGCTGTTTCAAACAATACAGCCATCACAATGCCACAGAGAAATTCATATGACAAACTTGAATCCATCTGACACACTGCAAAGGGCTTGTTTGCCTGAGGTTTTTTCCCAGCTGTGCCTGTACTGTATTCTTCTGTACAAATGTTCCTGTTTCATAGGTAATCTACTTGAAGCAGTGATGCTTTCCTCTCTTATTGGTACATACAGGTATGAGAGTGCCATATGCCCATAACACCAGGGTATCACTTGCAGTGCCCATTTGTGCTCTGACTGCTGTTCTGCTCTTCCCTTAGCACCTAAACTTGCGCTCTTTTGCATCTACTTCCCTGCATGTAAAATACAAAAGGATTCCACAACTGAACGATTTTATAAAAAATAGTCTATAAATCTCTGGCACTGGGTATACTCAGAGAGGAACAGTCTTAACATTACAGTCACTATGTCCTGGTTACTTCCTTGGGGATCATTTGGGGGCTTGCCTGCCCTCATCTCCTACATTGCACTGCAAACATGACATGAACAGACTAGAATTCACTTACCTGTTTTCTTGGGACATTTTGCTCTAAGGATGTTATTAGCATGTCCAGATTCCCAAGATTCACAATGTTTCTTGTTCCACAGACACCTTATTCCTGGACGGGCATTTTTGCACAGCTCCTCATCTCTGAATGCTTCACAGTTGGGAGGCTTGTACACGAGGATGTCATTCAATAGAACACTCGAAAAACCCCCAAATATATACATGGACCTATTAGGAAAAAGCAAGGAAATTTAACTGTTATTGTAGACACGTTTTGTTGATTTCTTATCATTAATTACAATTGATTAATTATACAATTAAAAATTCACATAGTATTATTAAAAAAAAAAAAAACTTATTCTTTCTCTACTAAAGACTCCATCAGTGGTTCCTTTATTGATTACTTTTCCAATTTACTTCTCCATGGAAGTTTAGAGTAACAAAAAATTGCGGGAAGCTCCCTATGCAGTATGTATTATGGAGTGGCATATCCCAAATGTTTGGAAAGAAGAATTAAGAGCTTTGGAAGACTGCTCATTTTTGCAGTTAGATATTGAGAACAGAGCATGAAATACTGGCCTGTAGAAAACAAGAACATTCTTTTCAAGACAGGCAGCAACAATTGGTAAGATGGATATTTCTTTTTGGTAACATTTACGATGCAGTAGCTGCTGACACAGGAACCAAAAGACTAGACCTGAGTCCTCACCCTTCTCATTTAAAACTAAAAACAGCCTCGGGTAAAAGACAGTAATAGAAAACCTCTATATCTGTTGTATGATGTACTCTTAAAACAGAATTAATCACAGAGTTACCAACAGCAAAAATCTGGCAGGTATCTTGTATTGCACTTTTTTGGTACCAAAAACCCCACCAAAAATGCCACTAAGTTCTTAAAAAAAAAAAAAAAAAAGAGGTATTTTGAATGTAATTCATAGAAAGTGACAGTTCTCAAAGTATCAGACATGGCTTAGATGTCATAAAACACATGAATCATAATGAAAAATATCAGTTGCTGAATTCACTAATTGCAAGCAATTTTGCCTTAATAAATAAATCTGTTCATTGATTAATGTCAAGTGCTCTGTGTACATACTTACAATTTAGTGCTATTTTTGTTAAAAGCAGTCACACTCCTATTTGTAGCATTACCCATTAACTCATTTCCGACCTATACAAGATCCTTATATAGAGGATCCATAAGTTGCCTACAAATACTTAAGTACTGAGTATATTAGTGCGATGAATAATGCAGAAGAGGTACAGTGATCTATAGTACTGCAGCTTCAGATACTAAGCCAGCTGGCAACCAGCAAAAGGAAAGCTGAGACAAGCAAATAATACACGTTTCTTTAAACCTGACTATTGTTTTCTACAACTTTTCCAACTTAATATGATCTAGTTGCTGGCAGGCTTTTCGTCCTGCCAGTGGTTAAAGATGATAACCATATCAGTACCATCAAAATCTTCCCTTTTCATAGCAAATTGTAGTTACATGGTTATTTTATGATTGTAGAAGAACAAAGAATTATAGCATGCTGCAAAGAGAAGAAGATTTCTCCCATCATACCTAAGTGAGGGTTATATTTGGTACCAAATATCAAATTCAGTGTAGCTCTCAATACTGAGAAAACACCTCAGTACACTGGAACCTAAAATGTCACTGAATAGATCCCACAGCCTGGCAGATTGGGAATTAGCTGCACTGATTACCTGATGAGCACTACTTTTCCTTTCAATAAATGACATCAGTTCTATGGTATTGAACCATACTTCACTTAAGTGTGATTTCTGTTACAGTTTTTTCCTTCAGAAAAAGGGCAAGGAAAATTTAAGAGACAGTTCATTTACCCATTACTGACAACAGCAGTGTGACCAAATCTGTTGACATCTCGATGCAGATTAGGTTTTGGTAAAATCTTCCATTCGTCACAAGCTGAAAGACAAAAAACCAAGCATATATCAAATAATTTGAAAAGTTTTCAGCAAAATCCATGTGAACTATATTTTAACTGCTCAAGGATAAATCAACAGGTTACTCCTTTTAGATGCATTTGTGAGTACACGCTCCAATAACCTGTCAGCAACACTGATCTATCCTGACATTTATGAAGACTACAGGACATTCATAGAAGAGTCACCTCATTACACATACAGTTGTCTGCCCTCACAGCCAATTTCAACACCCACAGCAACAAGCACTGCCATCTCTGTTATCAAGGGATCAGTAATATTGCCCTAATGTTTACATGCTCTCAAATTAGCTGAAGGGTTTCAATTTGTAAGTATTTCATGGAATATCTATGGCAGCAAACTTAGTTCTTAAGTGTTTTAAGAGAAACTATCACTCCTCCAGCTGTGCAACCCATCTCATTATTGTCTTACTTTCGGTATCTTGATTTAAGTATGCTACTTATTACTTTCCACATATTTGAGAGGAATGTTGTATCAGTATCTCCATGTCAAATTAATTACTAGAGCATGTTTCTTTTAGAACTGCTGTACACAAATGTGGTTTTGGTGTGGTTTCATTTTTCTTTCCTGACTAGGGTTTTAGTTCTTTAGAACAATTAGTCCTTTCTTCATTATTTCCTACTTACACTTTACTGGCTTCAAATATTCAAATCCCACAGTAACAGAAACAGGGAGCACCTACAGATTGAGACTTCAAGGAAACCCCTATAAAGTGGAGTAGGGAAAGTACTTTTCTACAGAGCAAGCAAAACATTCCCAGAATTTGTCATCATAACAGGTTTTGGAGAGAGGTAGGGCAAACTTTCAGGAAAATTGTAACCCTAACATGAAATGAAAAAAATGAAAGCTTTCTCATTTAAAAAATAAAATCTCCCATACACACAAAGATAAGGATTACATGCAAAGCTGAAAAGGAGTTGAAGGGAAAGAGGCCTCTTCAATTTATTCCAAATAAAAGCATGGCTTTTTTTATATATAGAGACAATTGATTTTAAGCCAGAGGCAAAGCTATCAGTTTGGACATTAAGACAGAAAAGAAAAAGACCTATTTGCTCAGCACGCTCTCCATAATACTGAGAAGTGGACAGAGTACTGCCTGTAGAAGCTGCAGAGTCAGAGTTAGTAACACAAGGAAGCAGAAGTGTCCTAAAGAGATCAACAATTAGAAAAGATTGCTGGCAGACAGCAAGACTGCTGGGAACACATCTGAAACCTGTTTCCAGAGCCTTAATGCAAGAGAGACTTTACATAAAAGTGCTGAATTCATTTACCTGTAAGATTCCAATGACAGTCACATCTAAAGAAGGTAAACCTACTTAATATTAAAATTTGAGATAATTTATGCAAGTTATGGATATGTTAAAAAATAAAGAAATATCACCATCAGACCACATATTTCAAAAAATAAATAAAAAATAAAACATTATTTTAAAAAACCCCAAATCCCAAAAAATCATCTTCCCTCTTGTAAGAGACTTAAAGATCACAATTGCCTCAAACACTGTTAAGATGACAGAAGGACTTTGCCCTGAAGATAAGCACAGAATGGTGCTGGCTCTGGGCCTGGCGAAGTCTGGCCAGCATGTCCTGGGAGATGCATCCAGACAAAAATTCCCACTGTGGCAAACTGGGGGAAACAAAGATCTGTCTCTCTCTTTCACTCTTGTTTCTCTCCCTGTCCTTCCCCTGCTTCTTTCAATCTCTCCTTCCCTCACATTTACTGTTAAATAAAATCCGTGCTATTGGTTGGGCATATGGTCTTGTTTGAACCTTAACTTGGGTAGAGGCATCTCTCCATATTCATATTATAACACCTCGCTCCTCAGCTCAAAAAAACGGAAACAAATATCAGGAAATCCTGGAGGAACAAACTCTCTCCCAGGCTGGTGTCACTCCCACTGTCAGAACAGTTCAACTTCACTAGTGCTGCCGTTCTGGCACTTCCAGTGCAGAAAATTATTCCCAGCAGAAAACTATTGACAGAAGCACCTGGTGCAGTCAGCATCCTGTTAGCAAACCACGCTGGAACACCTCAGTGCAAGGTCACATGAGGATGGACTCGGCACACAGGAGGGGACAGGGCAGCACAGCTACTGCAGCAGTGCCGCTAAATCAACTCGGGCTTCCACTGAACCACAGCCTGAGCCCATAAAGAGACCCAGTGTGAGACTCTGGCCGTGCTAAATAAACCAATTACACCTCTTTATAAACTGGAAACAGAAACTAAAAGCACATTATTACTGGAGTAATGCAGATGGTTCCAACAGCAATAATTTTGACATCAGGTGGTGGGCTCGGAATGGATTTAGCAGCTTGAAGAAAATACAGCAAGTTTAATTCACTGTCTTATGGGAGCAACACATCCCAAAATTCTTACTTCTTTCTCAACTGCTACTTTCTTTCACCATCATTGTTAACATTATATTATCATAACACTATGGAATTATTAATACACTTCATCTTTCACAATTGTTCTTTTCTTGTTTTCTCTACTTAAATAGAATGGTGAAAGTATGAAAATGCCAGAGAGATGTTCCTGAAACAGTTTTAACAAAAGAGATCACAGCACTAGGACATGAACTACCTACTTATGATCATAAGTTTCTGATGAAGTTGGGAGTAGTGTTAAATATAGAAGTTGTGCATTACCCATATCCATCAATAACACTGGCATTTGACACCTCCAGGGTGTTTGACTTATGAAAGAAACTCAGACCAAGCGCAATACTATTTATTGGAAATAAGGGATCAACGGTCCAATCATTAATTTTAATTCAAGAAAATGCTTCCATTTTAAAAGCTGTAAGAAGCAAGCATTTTAACACTACAATTGACCAGCAAAATCTTACTGTTATACTTTAAAATCAAGTTCTTGCTGCTAAGTCACTGCACATTAACAGACACGGCACATGTGAGCTCGTGTGCCTTCGACAGTAAAAGGAAACAATTTAAGAAACTCACACTAAATTTTCATCTGATCTTGGGAAGTGTTGACATTAATTTTATTTTTACAAACATATACATTATGAACATAAATATATAGTCTTTCCTGTACTCAGAAATTTATTTAAGAAATAGTGGGATTTAACACCAAAGAAAAACCATAAAACCATAATAAAGGCTCGTTTTCAGATGAGGAACCCCTGAGGGCTGAAGATATAATAATTCCTTTCTTACTGATGGTATTTTTCAAACTGGCAGGTCTTTTCAATAGAGTACAATAAAAAAGAGGGAGGGTAGCTTATTAAAATTGCCTCCCCTCTTATCTCCTCCTAGTCTTCTCAATGACTACTGAACACAGAACTGTGCAAGAATAACACTTTTGCTCAGCTTCTAATTCCTGATGTGAGGTTCTCTGTACAGTTGATTAATACAAAATACAGATAGTTAGGCAAATGATTCCTGGTATTTTTCAGTAAAGAATCAAATAGAATTCATCCCTGCCCACCATCTTCAAACTTCTTCTGAACACCTCTAAGTATCCGAATTTCCAGACTTCACTGTACTGTTCCAAGAAAAAAATGACAAAAGGCAAATGCAATATGATTTACAACATGATTTATCATCACAGCATTCTGTGTGTTGTGTATATTACATTAACTCTAATAATGATGGTAAGCTCTGTGCAGTAAATAAAATACTTTCCTCCATAAAATGTTATCCCCTCAAGGCATTATACAGATAGCAAGTGGAAGATATAGTATTAATTGTATTTGTTGTATCTGTAACCAGGTACAGCACGTAGCACATGGAAGCAAATTCTGCTTTTAATAGAACCAATTACTAAGCAGATGAAAAAATAATACTATTCATTCCAAACTGATTAGCAGGATTTTTAGTCACTGAAAAGTACAAGAAATAAAGGGTTTTTTCTTTCTATTACTAAGGCTTCAGCTTCAAGAACAAGCTGTACCACATTATAACATTAAAAGAAAAAGGTTCATCCTCCTCCCTGGTATAGCTTAAACGGTTACCAGATGATAGACAAGAGGCTCTTACAGTGAATTGACAGTGACACACATTTCTGTGGTGAAACACCACAGAAATGCACTGGATTTGAACCAATCCAGCTGATGCTGGCAGAGAAAATCCCCACTTGAACTTTGCACAGAGTATTGCTCTCCAGAGCCCACACTCCAGCAGGTCAAGCCTCAACACATCTCATCTACAACCTACTGGCAACACTGCATTACTGATATCAGAGATGACCAGGACATGTCACGGGAAAGTTCTCAATGCTGCAACAGTATTCATACACTATGGAAAGGTTTCCTGGTATGATTTTACAGAAAAAAACAAACCAAAACAAACCAACCAAATATTTTCTAATCAACATTGTCGTATCGGTAAAATACTTGAACACAGATTTGATTTAAAAAATTAACTAAGATTAGGTTTACCAAAATGTGACTGAACAGAGGAAAAAAAATAATAGAAAAAAATAGTATTGTTAAAAATAGGAAGCAAAAGTTATTAGGACAGCCTCCAAAAAAGGGGCAACCAATGTTCCATACTTCAGCTCCAGGATCACATTTGTATTTTGGCACTGGCAGCCTGATTTGGTGACAACCTCTTACTGCATTCGGAGCTTTGTTTCAAGAGAAGGTATATGAAACCATCTACTTTATGCTTACATTTAACAAATAATTTCTAAATTTCAAACTATTTAAATAGATTTGACATGCCATTGTATTTATTCTGCTCAACCACACTGCAACACTGCAGTGCAGCCTTATGTGCTATACAGAATCCAAAGCCAGCTTATGCTTCTATTTTCTCTTTACACATTTCTAAAAATTACTGAGTTCATTTTTCTTTGGTTCACAGCATATGGACATCATTATACTTCTGTCTGGTTCTCATTTATGACTCTGGACTACTAAACACTGAACATAAACAACTAAAACAACATGAAAGTTATGTACTAGCAGAAAACTTATTTTCTGAGTCTTTCCACGCTGCATAAATATTTTTCTTTAATCAGATAATAAAAATCTCCTTACTCTCAGGAAAACACAATGGCAAGTATGTTCAAAACAGCATGAATCAAATTTAAACTATAGAACCAACATCTACAACACAGTCTATACACATAACAGTGACTCCCCAAGTAATATAAAGAAATCAACAACCTTAAGCTTTGCTATTAAATGAAGCAATTAGTGCATTACATTCTTATGGCTTTGCTCTTCTAATAGCACAGCAATATGGAGATAATTGCTGTTGCAGACTACACCAAAACTACATTTATAACTTAAGTGCTCAGAAACGCATAAAACTTAAATCTTTCACAGGCACTGCTTTATGTTTTCTTTGTGATGGCACATCAATAATCCATTTTTAACTCCAGAAAGAGGGAGAACTGCAAAAAAAGATGTGTTCATATTGGAAAAAAATTTACAGATATTTAAACTTGTTCATTTTGTTGACAGCAAAGACTAGAGGTGAAACAACTTATTTTACAAGCACACAACTCATGAATGAACAATTCATTTTATTACAAAATACAAGAAATACGTTTGATTGCAAGTGGAACTAAAGTCAATCTCATGAGATAATTTTGAATTTTTTTTCCAAAAAGGAGAATGTTTTTAAGCTTTGTAGGAATACCCTAGAAGAAACATAATATTTCACTAGCAATATTGTCTTTCATAAGGAATTGAATTTGCATACTATTTAGTCCATAATAATAAACTGAAATCCAGACAGTAACAGAAGAAATATTGTGGAATATATTATTAGTGTAAACATACGGGTTATTGCACATCCCCCACAGATCCAAACAGTGCAGAACTCCAACCACCACTAGGAGAGAGCACAGAAACAGCTGCCACATTCCCAGGATTTCAGGTTTTGGCTTTTATAGACATGCCCTGTCAGTAATTCTCTTACATATCTAGGGTATCCAGACACCTTGGTAACTGGCAAAGGGGGAACAAAAGGACAGCGACTGAATACTTCCTAAACTGAAATTTAAGGAACTTAGGTATGCAGAGGTATATTTACTAAGTGCACCATTTGGCCAGAAACTAAAATAAGTATCCTTACTCTTTAAAAAAGCTTTTATTTAGTTATATTTTAATACTGGTCTCAGTAGTTAGAACCTGTTTTAAACTCTGATTCTGTGTGTCTAATTAATCTATTTTTATCTGCAAATTTTGCACGTGAATACTCATAATCTAAATTACTTTTCGAAGATCTGACTGGAATATTAATATAAGTTTTAAGCACATGGGGGCCCTCATAAAGAAAAGCTATAACCAACATCAGTTAGAAAATTGCAGGTCAACCACCGCATTCAAGACTGTCCCCATTGCCAAGGTTCCTCTTTCAGATTAATGAAGCAGTAACAGCACAGGTTAGAAAATACCCGACCTCTACAAGAATGACCCTTTGTGGATCTTTAAGGAGCTGCCAGAGCAACCCAGGGGCAACCTGGTGGTAAAATATCAGAGGACAAAAGTATACCAAGGCCAGATTTCTAAAGCTCTTTCTTTTAATGCAGCAGTCTTCTCATCATGTATTTACTGCTACATAAGTAAATACATCAAGTAATATTAAATTATGAAAATTGTGGCACCATAGCAATTTTTATAACCTCTCCCCATCTCTGTGTCTTCACCTTTAACAAATATGCAGTAAGTATTTAAAATTATTGAATTGAGCTCTTGGCTCATGACACATTTAAATATCTAAAACTTGTTATAGACTAAGCTCAGGACTTAGAGAGCAACGACTGATCAGAAAAGCCGGGGGTGAAAAAGGTAACTCTGTCCTAAGCTTGGTAAAATTAATTCCTCTCTGGAGATATGTATCTCTATCCCTGGACTAGAGGAGGAGTGTGGATTACCAAACTGCATTAGAAACCAACCTTGTAGAAAGCTAAGCTTAACCAAGATGAAGCCACATGAACAGTTATTCTACATTAATATGAGAAACAGCATTTTCATGGCTAATAAAAAGCTGAAGCAATCTATCCAGAGGACTGTGTCACATATAATAAGAGAGATAATCAAAAGTAGTCTCTAGCCGAACTTGAACATAAATAGCATAGGCTCTATCTCCAGGATTCAGCTGGTTTCCAGACAGCACCCATTTTTTACAAGACAAGGCATAACACTCCATCACTTGCAAGGTATCTAGGAAATGTGATGCTGATAGCATCATATATTTTTTTCTTCCAAGCATTATTCAAAAACTCCTGATACAAAGTAAGTAAGATTCTGAAATATACCCATTGCATAATTATTTAATTCTTTGTAAAATATTTCAAGTTTTCTGAAAAATATGCCTTTATCTAATGTTTACTGTGATATTTGTTTCTAAGTTGGTGAAATGAATATTACGGAAGACTAAACTGGAATCAAATCAATCTTCATATGTTTCATTTTTTAAGATTAATTGCTACATCCAAAGAGTAACTACTACATCCACTTCTTTTTTACTTCATCAGTTTGATAACACATGGAGAATGTGACTTGCAAGAGAATACTAATACTATATTAAACATTATAACCAAGTAGACAAACAAAAGTATTGTTCTGCTTAAGAAAAAAAAACAGCATAAAATATTTTCATGACAGAAGATAAAAAACTACCGGTGTGCGAAAGGCAGAAAGTTACACTTACTCAGATCTTAGGACTCACACTATTGATCTCTAAATGCACATTCTACAAATAAATGTAGACCAATAAATAAATAATATTATGCTCCAAAATGAGAAAGGAGCTCTGTTTCATTAAAAATTAAATCCACATGCAAACTGAAGTGAGAACAAAATCAATAGTTCACACCATCCGATGCTTATAAGAAGCTGTGGAATGTGCAATACAGGGATACAGTAGAAAAACTCAACTGTTTTGCCAAGGTTACCTACACACCTATTAAAACTGGCAGGAAATAACCCATATACGTTCCATGTACTGAATTTAGCCATTATTTCTGTATTAAAGCAAAAACATTGATATCTACAATGAATGCCATAAACAGCCATTAACTAGTCCTCAAAGAAGGATCATGTCTCAGCCTCCTCTACCACTGCAGGCAGCTGATAAACACTTGCCAAAAATAGATCCAGGCAATATCCACAGGCTATTCTCACCAGCATCATGCATGAGTCCATTTCCCAGGCTGCTCTGACACATTTCCCATTTTTTGGCTCCCAGGACAAGTGTCTGTGCTTTTTGGCCCCAATGTGAGCTGTATGATTATATTTAAAGCCCAAATATGAGCTGTATGCTTATATTTAAAGCCTATGCATAAAATATGGACATGAACATCAGGGATAGGAAAAACTATTTATGGTAAGAACAGCAGTGGCACAAGATAGGAAACAGATTATGGACTCACTAAATTCTCTCATATTTATAGCCTCCACAATCCTATAGGGAGGCTTTTCCGTAAGTGTACAGCTCAAAGGGTTGGAACCACTCCACAGAATGAAAGCTGACACCCATCTAGTCTTGTCTTATCAAACAGTTTTCCTCCAAACTGTATTCTTATCATATATTTACAAACAACAATCTTTTCTGCTCTCAGCCACACTCTTGAGAAATTAAATACACCATATCCTTTTATCATCTCCTCAAGGCTCCTCATGCTTCACTCAACCTTAATACCACTTGCCATGCAGAGCCTTTTTTGAGTCTTTCTTTCTTAAAAGTGTGTTGCCAAAATACTATAAAAATATCCAGGGCCTTGAGAATGGCACGAATGCTGCTATGCCTTGTCCCACAAACCAAAATCTTTCGACAAAGTGGAACAAAAATCTGTAAAATTTATAAATCACTTGAAGGTGTTTGGGATCAAAACTTTAAAGAATCTCATCAGCTGGACTTAAGAAAGCAAAATTGTGGTATTTAAAACTCAAATGAGAAAAATACAGTACAAGACATACCTATATCATATGCAAGAAAGTCAGCAGAGAAACACTTCGCACCATTGCTCAGGGAAGTATCATTATGAGTGTTTCCACCAAAAATGAGCATAGCTCCATTGATTAGGACAGCTGAATGAAGGTATCTTGCAAAGCCACTCTCTTTCAAAATAGTCCTACAAAACATAAGAACAAATTAATACATATTAACATGTGAAAAAAGAATTTCTAGATGAAAGCAACACAAAGCAAGGAAAAGAGTAAACTATAGCTATTACTCAGTAAATACAATGAAATTTAATCAGATTGTTTCTAGGATTATCCATTTTCTCATGGTACAACAAATATACATTTATCATTTGTTTAAAATATCACACTTCTAATTTTAAAAAAGTTTGCCAAATAATATATCTGAAATAACTTTCTAACATGTTTACATTTTTCAGAAATGATTACTGATATAGTAAATTGTAGTCAAAACTGGATGAAAACTCATTCATAGTATTAATTCATATTCTTATATATCCTTAGCCACGTTGGGTTTTTGCTCAAGCAGTGCAATAAAAAATTCTTTAGAAGGCCACAATAATCTTTAGACCATCCTACATATTGCAAAGGGAGTATTTTTTTTTTTTTTGCCTAATTAATTGAACACTCAGACCTGGAAAATAAATGGTAGAAGTCATTCTAGGTATGATAAAAGCACTTGCACTGCTTCATAAACTTATTCAGACTGGTAAACTCAACCATAGAGAACTTCCGTGCTGAGGAAAAAAAACTGTCCTTGCACATTGAGCCTTTGATATCTCTCTTTATTCACTTTAGCCTCTGTGTGTGTGGTCTGCTTTGTGCCAGAGCAATAGCACAGCCCAACAGTAGCCAAGAGCTATCAATGCCACAGTTTGAAAGTGGCAGATGTGGGGCCAGTAGAAAGAACAGAATACAAACTTGATTCAATCCCAGCACATAAATCTTACCAAGGAAGAGAGTAACCATTTGTGGGTTTTGCCAGATGAATTAGTTAAGCAGACCAGCTGTAGACGTGTCTGTGAAGAGCTGATTAGATCACCAGTACAAAATACCACTTACATTCCCCTAATAACCTTTCATTGTCTCCGTAATCTAAGTTTACAAGTTTAGACTCTCATTTTCATTTACGTTACTACACGCTGCTCACATCTACAATTAAACTGTTTGTCATTTGTTTCCTGTAACAAACTGACTCAACAATCTTTCCTTCTGATTGAATAATACTGGGTCTCTTGAATCACTCTCATAATATTTGTTCCGTATTTTTACATCATCATCATCATGTTTGAGGGAGAGGGTTTAAAGCACATCTCATTTTTCTTATATAATGACATAAAACAATCAATAAATGAGATATTTTTAAGTGATAAGATTGCATGTTTAAACAAGTAGAAAAGAAGGCATAGACCTAAATCCTCATATTATTATTTAAATAAATTCCCCCTAGCCCTAGAAAGTAACATCAAAAGAAATATCAAAGACTAAATGAAAATAAATGAGCTTTTTTACTGCTTAAAAATGTGACAATTCCTTCAATCCACTTGCATACCCACACACGTGCTTCTGCTTTTGACCCCTTTTTTTTTTTTGTCCTATTAAGTGACTTGCTTTTCTCTTGTGTATTTCTGATTAACATACTTTGAAAACAGAGAACCATGTAAGTGTGGTTTTCTAACCAGAGTTTGGCTTGATACAGGATAGTTATGGTACCCCCAGATGAATGTGATATTTGGGTTCAACTCATCAGCTAGCAACACAGAAAATCAGGAATTAAATTGAAAGAGAACAAGACATTATTTTTAAGTTATTTTCAATTGGCAGTGGAGGAATTACGCTGCTATGACTTGAACGAATGATAATAACCCAAGAACATGTTATCTGTGTCCATTCAGACTATAGATACCTTTCTGTCTTTTGCTTCTCCAGTTTTCTAGAGCCCCTACTGCCTAATTTACACTAATTGGTATACACCAGGCTCTGCCTTGATTATCCTACCTTGCAGCTGTCTACAAATAGTTGTGTTGATCACTAAAGACCTAAAGAGACATACACTGTTCTGGGAAAAACTAAGGGCTCTCCTCTCCACAGCGGATATAAAAATCTCCACAAGTTCTCTTTTTTGAGCTATTCACTTTTCTACTTGTGACCCAACTGTGTTCCCCACTCCTGGTCCCTACCATAGTGTGGGGGTTTTTTTTCCCTATAATCTTTGCATATTGTATGCTGAGTTTCATCCCTTGCAGTAACAGCAACTTTTCCTCAAGATTCAGCAGAACTGGAAGTTTGTTAACTTGGCCATGATTTTCACTATTCATTAGCATCACTAATGAGGGCAATCTAGAGAACTCTCCAGCACGTATCAACCCCATGCAAATTCTGTGAGAGTCTCAGCATGCTGAATTCATTATTTATGCCCATATTCGTGTATCTGCAAACATTAGTCTGTGTTAACTATGCCGATGCCAAGCGCTGCACACAGCAGCACGACTCTGTAATGGTAACAGAAATACCCAGGAGCCAGCAGGTGCTTCCACTGCTTCGGGCCATTATCAAGCCCAGCTCCACATTGTGCCCCAGCTGCAGCAGCAGGGCAGTAATGCAAAGCAATGCAGGTATTGCCAACCCTGTAATTCCCCATCGTGTATTAGGAATACAGTCCACACTAGGAATTAAAATATTGCCCCCTCACATTCCAGGAAACATAAAGGTGGTTTAACTGATATTAAGAAATGAAAACCTACATGCCACTGAGTTGAACAGGTAATCAGATTTGTATATCACAACTTAGTGAAGCCTATGAGCCTCCGCCAGATCAGCCACAGAAATGGAATGAGTGCCAGAGAAAAACAGTGAGGACCAGCAAATGGCAGACATGAGCATGAGAGAGCCATCAAAGTTCCAACTCTTCCTCCTACCACACCTATCCAGAGGCACATTCAGGCTGTTACCTCATTGAGTGCTTTGAATGCTAACCATAAGGTGTCACAGATACACTAGACAAAGATTAAAGATTGTATTACTACATGTCATTACTCTTTCCCCTGATCCCGTTTTTCAGTCCCATAGTAAAATTCACTCCCAGGGTAAATCTCACAAAACAAAGACTTGAGTTCTCTGCAGGCTGCAGAGAATGCTACATTAGTATAGAGTAGACCAAAGCATTATTAGTTTTTATATGAATAATGCATAAAAATATTCCAACAATTATTATTATTTTATTGTTGAACAGATCATCAAAGGAAAAAATATCACTTTGTTCCAAAAATAAAATATAATAAGAAAGGATTAAAATTCCAGGAACTTAAAAATACACTAAAAGGAACAAAAGATTCTTGTATTAATGTTTCCAAATGCCATGAATTAATGGTATTAAAAGTCTCAGAGAAATCAAACCCATGTTTCCAACACCTGAGAGCAAGTTTTGGGTGCTTAAAGTGAAGCCATTAGTACTCGACACAAATATCAAATCACAAGAATAAAATGTCCCAAGAAATAGTTCTTGATCTCAAATCGTCTCTAAGGTCAGAAAAAACATTCACAGTCACTTTCTAGTCATAACATACAAGTAGCCTTCAAAAGTTACAAGAAACTTGAGGAACAAGAACTGATAGAAATAGAAACACCAAGAGCATTCATAACTAAGGATTCCTACATAATACCAGAGGTTTTCTCTCTTATTTCTGATAGTTTTGTGAAAAATAATCTTCCACAGCTCTTAGGGTTTCCCAGTTATTTAAATAACAGTTGCTTAAATGTACACCAGCAGTATATTCATACCATGAGGAAACAGTACACGTGTGCTATTTCTGCACAGTGGTTGTGTCTGGAAAGGAGAACCTTTTCCTAATTTGTAGAACACGCACAAAGCTTCCTCCCTGCCATCCTTTCAATGTATAGCTCCACTAATCCACTGACTCAAGTCTAGACCCTCACCACAATTCTTCCATTTTGTTGCAGAGAACATGTTGTTCTGCAACATGCAAAGGATTTGGAGGTACCTGCATGACTTCACTACAACCTTACTCTACACTTCCATTTTCTTCAGTAACCTGTAACTTGGTTTCCTACATTGTAAACCCAACTTACCATGTCCGAGTATTAACTTCATATCTGTAAAGATCATCCACCAATCCATATTTATTGCCAGGCAATGCTTTGTATCCACCATGGACATAAATAGATTTTGTCAGTTCGTCGTAGACACTGGTATGGCCATATCCACCTTGAACAATTGCTCCTTTTGTTTCTGGTACAAGCCAAGAGTTAGACCCTTGAAGAGACATTTAAAAAAACCATAATTTTAAGGCTAATTCACAGTACCAGGAGTTTTAAGTATATAAAATAATTTCCACTGTAATTCCAAATACAGCAATAACTATTGGGATTTGTTTTAAGAAGTAGTTTTATATCAATGTATCAAAATATCTGCAATTAGATAATGTTGTCAGACTATTATCTGCTCTTCTTAATTAAATCGCAAATACATCATTGTTACAGCTGCCAGGCAGTATCTCATCCTCCCTCACGCGACTTCAGCACTCACACTAAACAAACAAAAAAAAAAGCCCAAAGATTTTGAAAGTATGAAATTAGGAGTTATGATTAATTCCTGCCAGAGACGGCTGATGAGAATTCAGTGCTGCAGCTCCTTCAGTTTCATTAGGAACACCTGTGCTCAGTCCTGGGGAGCCTGGAGGAGCCTGGCAGAGACTGAACTGCAGTGAGTTGGGAGAATCACGCAACACAAGGTAGCTCAAAGTGTGCATGGATATGGGCAGGCACTTTGGGAGTAACCGTAAAATTATTGAGCTAAAATCCATTTCCAACTACTGTTTCTTAGTTGTTTAACTGCAAATATACCCATTCAGTTGCTGAACACTCACAAAAGAGTAATTTGATAGCAGCTCATTAAATTGGGGTTTAAGTCCACATTTTACATCACATGATTAGTAACTGCAAAGAGACACCAAATAAAACCAGCCACAATAGCTATTATGACTGAAGGAGAGAACACAACTGGAAAATATTTTACAATAGCAAAAAAAAAGACAGCTGTTAAGTAAGTTCTTGCTGCCTGTAGCCCCAAAATGCCTTTTTTCCCCCCTTCATCTTCCCAGATGATGATGTAAGTCACAAAAAGAGCAAGACAGGAGGTATTTCCTGCTCAAGGCAGCCTATATATACAGAAGAGCCTGTGATGATTGGGAGTCAGTTCTACAAATGCGAAACAGAAGTAATTCCCTTCCAGCCTCTGGGAGATTATGTCAGAAGAACAGAGAGTCTGGACAAAGACACTCAAAATGGAGCAGTCTCCCAATTCTTAACCTCAATTGGCTGCCATAATAAAGTTATTTATCCAAGGCTAGCACACAACACCATACACCCTGCTTCTTCTGAAAGTTAAATTCCATTCCAATTTTTATCTGCTATTATCTAGGTAGCTTAGATTAACTCTTTTTCCTCCAGATTCTCATTAAGAGGCTCATGATTTTCAGTTATTACTTTTACTATCATACTTCCATTAAACAGTTTCCAGGCACTGCCTCTATAAATTACATTTTTTTTCAGTAACAAGTGTTTATGGCAAGTTATAAAGTATAGATTCTGAGGAAGAATTGTGATGATTTTGTGTGTATGAATGCTGGTATTTGTGTAACACACTATTTATAGCTGACACAGAATATTTACATTATTTATGTGTAGTGTAATGTAAGTAGAATTTAATTTCAATCCCCATGTTGGATATTATCAAGCTATTAAGAAGTGCAATTCTGAACACAAATATCAAATTTGTATTGATAATACTGCACATTACATACATATTGCTTTGATAATAAATAGATTTACTTGACAAAATTTATGTAAGAGGGCTGGTGAGGAGTCAGCCTGCTGATACACCTTTCTATTCCCAACAGTATCTTCATTTATTTATCTAATGATCAGTCCTAGAGATTGGCATATATGCTTTTTCAGGGAAAAAGAACTATTTCTCCACATAAATTGACACAATGCTGTTGATAATATGCATAATAGAATATTTTGCATTTATATCTGACTGGTTCATGTAGCATTTATGGAGTATTATGATTTATGTAGCAATGGTCGTATCTGATGATCCTGAGGTCTTTTCC
Source organism: Corvus hawaiiensis (assembly GCF_020740725.1). NCBI lineage: Eukaryota > Metazoa > Chordata > Aves > Passeriformes > Corvidae > Corvus > Corvus hawaiiensis. Next base: position 7,919,269 of record NC_063220.1, read on the forward strand.
AACCTAAATGGGTCTATGATTCTGTGAAGCATTTAGAACACTGTCAGAGTAACATTGCATATTGCATCACTTACATGACTTGGGCAGAAATATGAAAACCTGTTCCTTCTTGAATTAAAAAATAAACATGTCCTATGACTAACTACCTAAATTTGAGAAAAGAGGTCCAGTAACATCTTTCTGAAATAAAAGTCAAAAGCAGTTTTACAGTTGCTCCTTCTGTTTCCCATTCTAAAACTTAGCTGAGTTGCCTGAATTTCAAATACTGAAATGCATACATACAGTTTTGATATCATTCACGCTTCTGCATCTTGAATATTGCATCATTCAGACAAAAATACAATCCTGTCTATATTTAAAGACATTAGTATTCACATGATCTGACTTTTTGAAGCACCTTATTGATATGAATCTTCACCTATCTTTTTTTTCAACAAAAATGCAATTTTTATTGGAGGTGTTTACATAACTCTTCTCGTACACAGAGATCCCCCTCTTTCTATCATTATATCGTAAGAAATATTTGATTGACCAAATTAGTCATGTGAAATTGCATTCTCAACAGCTTATAAAGTCAAATGCAGAAAGAGCTTCATGAACAAGCCAGAAATAAGGAAATAGGATTTTTTTTTTTTTTCCAGATTTTAATTTCAAGTCTGGTACACAGTGTAAAAATAAGGAAGATACCTGATCTGTCCTTATCACAATACAACCTTCAGACAGATCAGGTAAAGAGAATAAATTGTCTAAGAAGCACCTTGGTGTGCCATCTTCATTTCATCCCAGTGACAAACTTCAAATTTTTTTAAGCAGCCAGGAAGATTATGCTAACTTTAACAAAAAAGAGGAGGCATATTACATCATGGGGCCATTTCTTTTTACATTATTTCAAAGAAATACTTTTAATCAAAAGCAATCTATAACCCACTTCTAAAGCCAGAAAAAAAATCAATCTAAAAAACAGTGATATCCTGTTAATCCAAAGAAAGCTGTCTTGTAAAGAAATAAAATGAAATCACAGAAGACTTATTCACAAGTTTCTTAATATATAAGGAGCCTTTATAAACCTCGGCTAAAACAAAACACCATTACTATATTCACCTTGAGACTCACATTGAGATTCTTAGAAGGTTTATGAGGTATTGCTAACCTAAAGGGAAATAAATTTCCCTGGGGAGTAACCCAGAAAAGCTTTATGGTTCAAGTTAGTAAAATCATTCACATAATTCCCATATGAGGATTTACTGGTTCCTCAGAAGTCGTAAGTCTGGGCACAGCAAGAAAGGACAACAGGAAGCTCTTTTGTTCCTGCACCAACCACCTTTGGAGAAGAAATAAATTCACATGACTTTGCATGGTGAAAATCTGCCTGCAAACCCTGTCCAATTATTCCAGAATTTATTTTGATGGAAATTACTTTCTTCCCTAATCCAACTATGCCAGAGACATTTTCAGATCAGGTATACCTTTGATTGACATGTTTTATTACAAGAACTACATACCTACATGAAAAGGTATGGATTCCACCAGTATTTAAAACCTCTTCAGATATTTCTTAACCCAGACCCCATGGAAATCATGGTCACAGCAACTAAAGTAGGCTTTAGCACCAGAACTCCATGGATCAGGTTCATCAAAGAACTGGATCCTAGAGATGTCAGTCCATATGAACCAAAGGATAAACTGCCTCTGTGTCTCTTTCTTTCAGTAGGCATGTGGTAAATGCTTGAAAAATAGCCTTCATTAGGACTAAAAGCCATTACTGACAACATGTAGAAACAATAATATTTCAAATTGTGCTGCTTTAAAGTAATATGTTTTTAAAGCAAGCAGAGAAAGAGAAAACTGGACTCTTATTTTTCGTTCTATAACATCAGAAGCCCTTATGTTTAAGAAATTTCCTTTCCTATTCAGATGAGTTCACAGGAATACTTCTCACTTCCTATGTCTTTTAAGTTTGGATTCTGAGCTGCTAAAGTCCTCCCAAAAAATAGCCATTCTTAATTCAAACCACCAGCTGGAATTTTATGGTTAAAAATATGTTCCTACAGCTGCAAAACTGTAGATAAATGCCATAGTCAACACAGAATTCAGGAAAATTTACCACAACATTCATTTAACTTAGAGGGGAGGGAAAGGAGGGAGATGCAATAAGGTGAAATAAAACATGAGAATTCCCTGTGGCAGCAATGGTTCAGGTACACGATGTTCTGCAAAGCACTGCAAGCCCCAATAATCAATCCTTCATCAGATGAGGAGACTCGCTGAAGTCAAAGGTAATACCCAATATTGTTACAAGTTTCCTTCATATTTGATGCAAGTGAAGCACGTTTTCTCTAATAAACTAAATTTCTCACTAGAATATGATAAAAATATAATCTCAAAAAGGAGACATTAAAATTTGAGAATAATTGACACATAACTGACAGATTAAGTGCTTTCTCTTACTCCAAGCTTATCAAGCTTATGGTAGGAAAGGTTTGGGGTTTTTTCTTTGTTTGTTTGTGTTATATATGCTTAGCTATACTCTCTTTTATTAATCCTCCACAAACGTAGCTGTAACATTAAAAATAAAATTAAAATAAGAACAAGCTGTCCATTTCAACCGTAAGGCCATCAATAAAATCGGCCAGGCAGAAAATTTTACACTACAAATCATGTTCCCTTCTTCCTAATTAAACTAACAACAATAATAGGTGAGAATAAAATTGGTACTTCTACTCCATACTAAATTAGCAGCATGTAAAGAAGCAAATAATTTAAAGTTCAAACAGAAGAAGCAAATAATTTAAAGTTCCAACAGACATTACACTGAATGAGCATGCAGAAGCTAGAGCAACATATTGTTTTCTTCACAGAAAAAAAAAATCATCTCTGGTAGGTCAGAAAGGAAACAACTTTCTGAAATTAAGTTTTTCCAAAATGTGGCCTTTAATAGTTAACAAATCTTAGAATACTGTTGTGAAACATCTTTCTCAGACCAGAGTTTTGTAGTAGTTTTCATGCTGTTAAATTGGAATTTTTCAGTGTGGATAAAGCACATCATGGTGCTCTTCCTCTTATTGACATTCACTTTCAACATTGTTATATAATTTTGACACTGCCATCAGAGATAATGCCAGAGAGCATAAGAACCATCTGAGTTCTGAAGGGATTTCCCCAACCTATAAATCTGCTTAAACAGTGTTTATATAAATATACATACATGAAAAAAATTTTAACTGGAACAATTAAAAACAATTATTATCCTTTAACATGTAGGTATTACTTCGAAATTTTGTATTATGCCTTCTGCAATTGCATAAATAACTGAGAGACTCAGATAAACTCAACGTAAAAACGGAATCTTAAAAAGTAGAAGACTATAATTTTAATTAGTAGGCATATAAATATTCCTAAGAATTTATCAGATGCAGATTTTCAATATTATTCCATTGAAATAGTATCTTAGATGTACCATGCATGTGATAAAAAGATTTCTCTTGGTTTATTTAACTTTAGCATTTAAAATCACCCCTAGGAACAGCCTGCTGTTCACAAGGGGAAACCTAGACAGACATAGTAGGTTATTTACAGAAGATCAGAGTTTATTTTCAATTACTACCTCTAACAACAACATGTATATTTTTTAGAGAGAACCCAATATGTAATGATGAACTGAGTTATTACTTTTAAAAAGAACACAACAGAATGAAAATAATACACCAATATTAAAGAACTTTTAAAATAACTAAATTATTGTTGGTTTTGCTCTTCTACTCTGTGGTACAAACAAGAAGTCTGTGTTAAAAAAAAAAAAAGTTTCATCACAAGTACTACAGTGTGGAATTCCTGGTTTCAATTTTTGTCCCATTTAGGCTACCACAACCCTGTATACAATGGAAAAAGTCATGATGCTCCAAAGACATATGAGATGCTATTGCTTAACAAGAAATCTGATGTACATAATTGGAAGAAAAAAGGTGAGGCTTTATTTGTTTTGGAAAACACGTATTTTTCATTCTGAAAATAGGAGTGATAGTCACTTTAAAAAAAACCCAGCACTTTTTGTATCAGTACATGATAAAAATGATTTGAAAGGGACTTACTGATGTAGTATTCTTGCACAATGCTTGTGTAACCATATATAGAAGAATATCCAAAAATTACAATCATAACCACATCTCTGCTGTCCAGCTCTACTATGTGTGCTGAATGACCTTCCACAGCATATTGCTGGCCATGGACAAGTACTGCAGGAATTCTGGTACTCCATGTTTGACTGGGTATGTTGAAAACCCACAGTTCATCAGTGACATTGCCATTACTTGTTTCAATTTTGCCTCCATACATGTAGATGTCTTCCTGTAAAAATGGGAGAGAGGAGAAAGCAAGTAACGGATTACAGAAAGATAACATCTGAACTGCATACTCCTCTGCTGAGCAATATTTCATAACTGAGCAGTCTGATTTAAATCTTCACATTTAATCTTACATTAACCAGCTCAATATCAGATACTAATCCCAGACAATGATACTTAAACTAAACCAACAATGATAAGGAGTCTATTTCTCTGAAAAATAAACCTAGCCATGAAAATGACACCAAAATGAATCTCAAAGAGATTATTTCAACCAGAAACCTTTAATTACATGGCTCTTCTAATCCATACTTCAGCATTCTGTTCTAAAAAAGCTAAACAGAAAGGATATTATATTGTTTTATTAAGGAACAGTTCACAGAATTAAAATGTGATTTTCCACACACACGGTCTACAGGGATTTCATTCAGCACGTGCACAAGAGAGCACATTCTCTCCTACTAGCAAAGTAATTTAAGTTCTGAGAAAATTCACCAGAACGAAAAAAAAAAAAAAGGACAATGTTCATAAAATGATCTGGATTGGAAGGTGCCTTAAAGATCATCTTGCTCCACCCCCACCACCCTGGGCAGGGACACCTTCCACTAATTCCAAGTTGCTCCAAGCCCCGCCCAACCTGGCCGTGGACACTTCCAGGGATGGGGCAGCCTGTGTCAGGGCCTCATCACCCTCACACTGAAGAACTTCTTACCAGTACCTAAACCAAACCTGCCCTCACACAGTTTGAAGCCATTTCCCCTTGTCCTGCCACTCCATGCCCTTGTAAAACACCCTCCAGCCCTCTTGTAGCCCCTTAAGGTACAGGAAGGTGCTATAAGGTATCCCCAGAGCCTTTTGTTCTCCAGGCTGAACAACCCCAACTCCTCCAGCCTGTCCTCTTGGAAAGGTGCTTCAGACATCTGATCACCTCAGTTGCCCCTCCTCAGGACTTGTTCCAATAGTGCTTCTTATGCTGGGTGTCCCAGAGCTCGACGCAGGGCTCATGAGAGCAGAGCAAAGGGGCAGAATCACCTCCCTCAGCCTGCTGGTCGTGCTGCTTTTGATGCAGCCCAGGATGTGGCTGGCTCCTCTCAAGCACATTTACTAACATCAAGTCCCGAAGGGAGTAGAGTTCTTTTTAGGGAATGCAAAACAGATATTCCAGTCATCATGAACCACACACCTCAAACAGCAGTGCCATCTGTTCTGATAAGAAATGAGTGATTTACTTAAATATTGACTGAAAGCAAATCCTACTGAATTTCGCTTCATCTGGATTTGCAAGCCAAGGTATGCAAAGTCACAGAACAAATTCCAGATTGTTGGCTTCAAAGACTTGCTCAAGGACAGTTTATACTGAGTGGAAAAAACTTCCTCTGGTTCTGAGATTGATACTCAGTCTTTGCTGGGACATAACCACCCCATACACTCTGCATCCCATTTGCATGCTGCACAGTTGGCAGTTGTCTCCTGCACTCTGCAATGTAATATTCTGGGGCTTCAATCACCCTAAACTCAGCCTTACGAGGTTTAAATTAAAAAAAGAAAAAAAAAAGGGAACTGCAGATTTAGCAGATTTGGCAAAGTTTGACTTGGCATGAAATACTCAGAAAAAGAGGCTGGAAGATAAGGAAACTACCTAAGAAGTTTCTGCATCAATCACGCAGAAGTTTCAGACACTGTACAAGGAGCTGATGGATCTACAGAGAAATGTAAATTTCAGGTTATTATCATTGTCATTATACACATCAAGAAAGACAAACTCTTGACTCTCTATGAATGGGCAGGCATGGCAAATCCAGGTGATTAGTAGAATGACAAGTCTTTTCAGTCCAGCAAAACAAAGGCTTTAGGTTATAATGCTGTCCCATACACCTGTGGTTGATGGTAAGAAACAGAGGCCAGAATAGTAAAAGACTCCTCATTACTCAGAGGGATTAGTCAGCAAATGATTGACCAAACTGTCCAACATGTCTTCAACAGTACCCTTGAAATTTCTGCAAAATTTTCAACTATTTTTTTCATTTGAGGCAGGAAAACATTTCTTGACTTGGACTTTAAATCATTCCTATGCAGGGATGTTGGAACCCTGGGTTCAGAGAATTTCAGCCTTTCAGTGCTGACAGACAATGATCCTCAAAAGCACACTGCATTTGACCTGAGGCCTTGGGAAAGGCTTCCCAAATTGTGTGATAACACTGAGGTTGTTGCTGTGTAATTAAGGTTACGTCACTGGGTGGAATATGTAGAGATATAGAAAATTTAGGTTTCTGGGATATATGTAACAAGATGAAGGATTTGGGGTGTGGATTAGTTCTTCTTCTTTCCTCCTTCTTCACAAATCTGGGTGTTCAGGTATTGTTCTGGTAGGGGTTCAAAAAACCCGCAGTGAGGAACATGAATGTTTAGTTATTGGATTATAAGTAAAAATAAATCAGTTGGCATTCCATAATTGGACAGATTGGGCTTTAAAAGATCTTGGAAGTTAGAACTCAGGGGCCATTTTCACCTTGTCAACTTAGAGGCACACTCTGTGCAGCTGAAATATAGATAAGACATAAAAAAACCCAAAAATATAAAAAATCAAAGTCCAAAGAAAAGCCTGGCGTCTCCTACGTTTCAATCCGAACTCTGAATAAAAGAACTCAGGAAACAGAGGCAAAGAAGAAGAGAAGAAACAAGACAGAGAAAATGAATACAGGGATACTCTGTGCTATGCTGTTTGAGCAAAAGATGTTCACAGAAGGAATTTGTAGTAGGATTAGGGAGATATGTATCTGAACCCATTTTTTTCCTAGGAGATAAAACATTTCAAAAAGCTTGGTAAAGACCCACAAAAACTGAAGAAGGACGTGCACTGATCCACAGGAATGGCTTGAACAAATATTCTTCTTTAAAGGATCCTATATGGCTCATTCCTTACAATACCACATAGATCTCCAAAGTCAAATCAGCATCACTAAAATTGTAAACAAGCAATTTTCAAATGCTGATTACTGACTATGGCATAGAGAGCTAATTAGGGAGCTGCAGGGGCTGTACAACAGTATTTGAAAAAAAATATTTCTGACGCTGAGGAAAGACAATTTAAAAAAAAAAAAAGTGACCTAAAGATCTGCATGAACTTTGAAATGATTTCTCAGACAGCTGACAGTAGGAAAGTCCTCCTCACAGTTCTGCTTAAATGATTCAAAGTTCAGATAAAAGAACACTTCTGTGAGGAGCAATTTTTGGGTGACACAGCAGATCCTGTATACAAAAATATTCACAGAGAAAAAGACAAGAAGGTCATGACAACTGCTTTATCAGCCACAAAAACAGATTTAACTAAGCTTTGCTAAGGGCTATTTCTGAGATTAAGAAGCTCCTAGTGCTGGTGAAAAACACTTTAAAAACACTCTGATGATCAGCTGAACACAGAGAAAAACAGGCTGAGAGACCAAAGCGAGTAGAAGAAATACAGAATTGAAATTAAAAACTGTTACATGCATACTTTTACAGGGCAAAACCCAACATCCTGAGCACATAAAGATAGACATTTATTTGGAAATCCTAATCAGGAAGGGATTGTAGGCATCACATGAGTACAGATGGTCCTAAGCAGCATTAATATTGTGATAGAAAAGAAGGACCCCCCCCCTTATAAAATTATACTACCTTTAGAAATTACTTGCATACTAAATACAAATCAAGGTATATGCTAAAGGTGAGGCTTTCTGGCAGACACAATACATAAGATACAGTGTTTAAAGTGTGCTAGTACACAAACACTGCTGACCTTTACCTGAATTAAGCATAGTAGATATTTGTTTATAAGAAAGCCAAGCAAACAGGGTTGCAAAATAAAATAAAATATTTTTTTAAAGGCAACTAAAAACATAAAATTGAGAGTCTTTGTGAAATTAGTCCAAAAAAAGTGTGAACAATCTGGCCCAGATGAAAGATCTTAAAACTATTCCTCAGTCTAGAGAAGAGAGAAGGCCAAGAGGCAGACATTTCCACGGAGGAGATAACAAAACAGGCAGAAAAGCACCAAAAAGATACAAGGCCTCCAACACATTCCTATTTTAAAGTTTTGATAGCAGGTACCAAAAGCAACACCTTCAATCACAATGTGAGATAGTAAAGTTGAGCATTTACTCAATAAATTAACCTTAACCTAATATACTAGATATATTGCATGGTATAAATAACATTATCTAAGAAGTTAAGGAACCTTGAAAGACCTTGAGGTTTTTAAATCAAAATTTCACGTAAATATTACTATATGCACATTGAAGTGTAGAAAAGTGCACTGTTTATTAAACTTCAGAATTAGTTCCTGCTCAGTAGGGGAATTCCAGCAAAAGGAGAAATTTCTTCCTGTAAACAGAGCAGGTCGACAGCTCGCTCAATCATGACGTTCCCACCTACAGATCCCATCAGTTGGTTTCCTGGCAGGTGTTCAAGTCCAAGCCAACAAAACAGCCAGTGCAGCTTCTGTTTGCTTCAATGGAACCAAAACTTTTCAATAAATGTTTCCATTTTCTCAAATTGCATTTTTTCCCTGAAAAAACTACTTCAGTGGGAAATTTTGATGAACGATAATGATAAAGAAAGATGACAAAAGGTATATGATCTGTAAATATTTGAGTGTGCATATTGGACAGAGAGGATGACAGCAGAAGGCAGGAATGATAAGACCAAAGCCAGGATTTGAATAAAACAGTTAAATCACATTTTTCAAGAGAAGAAGAAAACATTCATTTGATCTAGGATTTCTCTTACAGAGTAATGATTGACATACACATTTTTGACTGGACAAAATAAGACCAAGAGAATAACTCAAATATAGGAGGAAAAAGTAAACTGTCACAATTTGAATGTTGGAAGGATCAATACAGTTTACAGCAGTAAAATTCCCCTTAATTTCTTCATCTTATTAATACCATTATCATCTTTGGAGAAGATGTTTGTTAAATAACCAAGTAATTTTAATGAAATTAAATGCCTGGTGGGAGAAGCTGAAAGAGAGGGAGCTAAATTCTTCCCAAGGTAATCCAGCAAAGAAACCAGACATGATGGGCACAGTGTGGATTACAAGAAATTCAATTTAAATATAAGAATAAACATTTCTCTTTTTTTTCATTGAAAATGGTCAAGACTGGAATAGGTTGCTCAAAGGCCTTTGACAGAGGAGCATTTTCCTGTGAGGAAAAATGAAACAGCTCAAGGAGGATATTTTAAAAGATCACCAAAAGACCAGGAGCACCCACTTGTCAAGTCTCAACCAACAGACTGTACACCAGACCAGAGTAACCCTTCTACACACTTCAGATTGATTCCTGAACAAACAGACAGCCAAAATAATTTGTTTCATTGACCTTGGACATGTTCTTTTCCCTACACCTTATCTCAGTGTTAATATTGATTTTATATTTGATATAAATACAGTAATTCAAGACTTCTAAAACTTATCATATTTTTATTCCTTAGGCTTTACAATTTTTCTTTTTTCCTAAAGGAACAATACTTAGCTGCTCAGGCTGTACCTTGGAATGACACACTCTTATGCAAATCCTCCCTGCATTCCAAAAGAATCTTATCTCGTAGATACCACTAAAAAAAGTGGAAAAAAAACGGCAACAAAGGGGTAATTTATAATCCCTTTCTAATGAATTGGCAGGAAGTTAATCACATTAAAATAATCACATAATTTTTCATTTTGTGTTTCTTAAATATATCATGGCTACACAGACAAGTTTATCACTCAGAAATGAGTTTTCTGCCTTAATTCTTATATAAATCTAAACTGTTCTTGAAGAATTGGACAAAGAAATGCTACTCACAAACTACATGAACAGTCATTCTCTCTTTTCTTGAAACAAGATCATCAATATTCTTTCTCCCCTAGACTGTATCAACACACTGGTATAGAAATTAACTTTATATAAACTAACAGGACTTTAACATTTACTAGGATTTTTGTTCTCCATACTTTTACCTGAATTTTCAAAAAGTTTAGTCAAATCTGTATGTCATTAAAGAAATTCTCAATTTTTTTTTCCAAGCAAAATATAAGTCTCACAAAATGTCATCTGGCAGTAACTCATCCACCACAAGCCTGGTTTTGCATTCAACATTTGTCACCTGGTTTAGGACTGTCTAATACCCCCTCTTCCGTTTCCCAAAGTGTTATCTCCTTTAATATGGTTAACAGTATCAAGAACATTTTCTGTGTTATATCAAAACTTAAAAATAATTACATTTCTACTTGATCCAGTAATCCTCCCATTAGACCAGGTCTGACAGACTGGAAAGCAGTCTATTTAACTCTTCTTCCTGAAGCCTGACTTATTAATTCTTAGCTTACTGTGGGACCATATTCTCTCTGAATAAGAACCCAAATAAGTCACACGAGAGGAACATTTTAACTTAAGTTCCCAATAGGAGCAAATTCAAGGTCAAGACAATACTGCACCACATTGTATGTCAGGAGGTCAACCTAAAGAGTGCTGTCACTTTATTTCTTCATTATTTGCAGTTTTCCAATGGCTGCTAGGTTTAGTTAAAGGTATTAATTAAGGTGACCTTACTTGGACTTCACTTTCAAACCAATTGGAATATAACATTGAAACAAGGAATGAAATATATTACACTTCTACATGAAGAACTGATCTCTTGACGAATTAGGGCCACTTAATTGAAGGGACCTCTGAATAGGCTTTTCTCCAGACTACATGCAAAATGTGTATGGCAGCTCATCTCACCTACTCCTCACACTTTTGAGGTCTGCAAATCAGACTTAGAGAGCAAGTTGTGCATAAGATATAATTCAAAGTCACAGAACAATAAACCTACAGAAATTGTTGGTACAACCTACTAATAGCTGCTAATAGAATAGTCAGAAAATACTTTTACATTCCTAGTGCTATTCAAATTATTCTCCAACAGCCAACTAAACTAGGCAATAAAAGAATAGCAATAAACCAACTGGTGAAAGATTTTATCGTATTCATATTGAAGTAGGAAAAGTTTTGACTCTTTTTTGCTTTGTTAACGCTAGCTTTTGATGAGTCTAATAAAAATACCAGAAGATATATACAGATTCAACATCAATACCAATTAATTTGTAAAAGGAATCAAAACAATTATCCTTTTTTAATAATGTTTTAAAAGTGGAAGTAACATTCATAAAACTCAAATGAGTTAAATTAAATTTGACTGTGTATAAAACAGTCTGTATACTGTAAAATATCTTTATGGTTACTACTACATCAGCTTGCCTGTTTCATTTCTATTGCCAATCTCAAAGGAAAAAACTTCAAAGCACAGCCATCCTTCCACTGTCTTGGGACCAGCAGCAACAGTTCAATTACGAGGCCAAATTCAACCAATTTTAGTGATACTACCAAAAACTGACTGAGTAAAGTGCCAGCACTGACCACATATACACCTTGCAAGCAACTGCCTTTCTCCTTAATTCCAGGGACCTAGTACTTACAGTTAACTCTTTAACTCCCTCCCTAGTGACTGTTTTTCCAAGCTATATGTACCTACTCTAAAATCCTCACAAGTCATTTCCTTCAGTTTCTTTGTAAGCCTACTTCATATGTAAATTATTTCAAAGGATGTTGATATTTTCAGTATCAAGGTGCTAGGAGCTACATACAATTTCTAAGATGCAGTAGAACCACTTGCTAACAGAGATAGACAGCACCTTTCCAATAACCAGCCCGAGGAAGCACTGAAGGTAACAGTACCCAACAGTTTAGTTGGTCTTAAAGCAAGTGCTCTTTTATACTCTCTCCTCTACAAATACATAAAATGTCTTAAGCATTTGTTATAACTATACATCAGTGGGAGTCTTCTGATCTTTTTTTCTTCAGAATAAAGAAGAACAGTACTTCAGTTCTTACTAAAGAAGCTTTCTGAGGGAAATGGGCACAGTAACTTACTTCATTCTCCACAGAGTCAGTCACACAGCTGCAATTTACCTTGCACCACAATCGGGCAGCGCTGGCTCTGCGCTCTCACTCCAGCCTAGCACTAGGCTTTAAAATCTCAGGAGCTCACATCAGAAACTTAATCTAATTTCTTCTCTGTGGATATTTTTTCTCTCTCAACCATAAAGGAAACATTACATAATTACTAGGACAGAGCTGAAAACACAGCTCGAAGCTGCCATCTCTAGGTACTATGTTCTACTGCTCTTCACTCTTAATTCTTTTTTCTGGTTTTTTTCAAGAGACTGAAGATATGAAAGGAAAAATATCAGAACTTTATCCTAACAAGTTAATGTAAGAACTCATTGCAGAAGAATGTACTTTTTCCCCTTGAAATTTCTTTGCCTTGGATATCAGCTCATTTTGTCCCATGTAAGTTTTGACATTTGACATAATCACTAGTACAAGCAGCATAGTAGTTAATTATTTCACATAAATTCATTATTATCGAATCCTAATTGCTAACTAACATATGTCTTCAACAATAGCCACAGCTTCTTCACTATACCTTTACTTGCAGCTTTCATTATTATTAGCATGAGTTGTACTTCTTCACTGAGATCCAAAGAGATGTCTGAATTAACACAGGTCTACCACATTTAATATTTGCTGGTGAAAGCATTTCTAAAGCGGTTACTCTTTAGTCTGGAATGTCTCAAGAAAATATTAACACCATCAAATAAAAATGTTAAATTATATCTAAGCCTTTATTCTGAACTGCTAAATGATACATTATTCAAATGCTTCTTGACTAAAAAGTCCACATTCTACAAGAACTGTAATAATCAAACATACTGGTCAAAAAGATCTGACCTTTTAAAGAACAGGTAATACATTAATAATGAATCAGGGAACTGACAGGAGGAAAGCCCTGAGTTGATGTTAGGGCATGCACAAAATCTAGTTTACATTACTACTGAAAACATCTCTACAGTATTCACCATGCCACACACAGATGCAACATCTCTGTAAGAACAACAGATGCCAGGGAAACAAGACAAAACAAAGTACCAGCCCATGCCTTCAATTCCTCTGAACTTTCAGGAAGCACTCACTATATAAAAAAAGACCAAACATAAAAAGAAACTAAAATGTACAACTACAAGGGTAAAATCTTTAGTGAAAACATGAAGACATTCTAAGGCATTGTAAGACATTTTGCTCAGAATGCACGAACACTTCCTATTTAAAAAGAAAACCAAAACTTCCCATCCCAAATAACAAAATAAATAAAATTTAACTTAACAGAAGGATAATGGAGACTTAGAAGAAAAAGTAGAGTTCAAAACAAAGGATCAGAAACTCCAGCAGATTAAAACAGAGACACACACAAAGGCAAGCCATGAAACACCTAAATGAGATACCTACAAAATTTAAAGTACTAATACATCATTTTTCAAATGCATTAGCAATACATCTAACTAGATACTTTGCAGTGCCAACAAAGTACCTGAAGGAGTGCTGAGGTCTGAAGGAGTATTCTGAGAAGTGAAAGCCATAACAATAAAATGAGGTTAACTTTCCCACATGGGTTTTCCATGGTAGACTTTACAGGTATTTCCATAGCAAAAATTAAAAACAGAAAGTTATAATAGGAAAAAAAAAACCAAACCTGGCAAAGTCCCTGGAATCAGTTCTGAAGGAATTAAACAGTTAACCCCTCTCTGTAGTATGTAAATTCCTGCTTAAAAATGTGTTCATACCAAAAGACTGATAAGGGAGAGGCAGAAAGGACAAAATTCAGTGAGTGAAACAGACAAACAGATGAAGAAAAATTCTGTGAATCTTTGAAAAGAGAAGTTATATCTTGCAAATAAAGCATTGGCTATTTCTGAAGAAATTAAAGGTCCAGATGATACATTTACCTGAAATTTCCAAAAGATGCTTGATAATATTCCTCATGCCCTAAAGGAACTAAGATGTTCTGGAACAAGGAAAGCAGTTAACACAAGGCTAATTAAGTCTAAAAAGTAAAGTTTGGGGGGAAAAAAATAGTCACTTCTTAAATGAACAAAGGTCATTCATTAGTGGTGTCCTACAGGCATCTTCAACTGGGATTTGCTTATTCAATACACTAAAAAACAAGCTGGCAGAGGGATGAGTGGAAAAACAGCAATACCTTTTGACTATACTATGTTAATCAAAATAGCTGAGACAATGGTCAAAAGCAAGTAATTGCAGAACAATCTCCTAATACTGCATGTGCAATACAAGAAAAAATGAAAAGGTAAATAAATGTTCACATGTATAAGGATGAAAAGACGCTTCTGCGTAAAAAACAATTTAAAGTCTGAGCATATCGGGATGGATTTTGAATTGCCTAGAATGAGATCTTGAGGTTGTAACAGCTCTGGGAAAACACCAATTCAAAGCTAAGAGCAGATTTTCAAAAAAGCTAAAATACCGTAAAGAATTAATAGGAACAAATTAGACCCTTAATTCCCAGTGACATCAATCTCTGAGGTAAGAACATACTAAAGACTGTGATTCCTCCTTTCTCAGAAGGGATATAACAGAATTAGAAGAAGTAAAGGCAATGGCACAATGTTATCCAAGGTATGAAATATCTTCCTTATGGAGGATTATTAAAAATACAAAGCATTTTCAGTGTGAAAAAGAAATGGTAGAGGATGTGATGGCCTTACAGAAAATCATGAGTAGTATGAGAAAATAAATGGAGACTAAGAAGTGGGGATTATCAAAATTAAACCAACTATACCAGTTTCTGAAAAGGTTTTATTTCTTAAAAAATATTCTGGAATTCTTGGGCACAGGATGATGTCAATGTTAACATAAATATATGGTCCAAAAATTGAAAAAATAAAAATAAATAAATAACATGGATTCATATTTTTCCACAAAAATACCATCCTATTTTAGGAAATCCCAGCTGCAAAGTAGGACAGTATTCTGAGGAAGCTTCTGTAAGTTCCTGTCATTTTATCTTATATTCTTCCCTAGGCATTCACTGTTACCCATTATTCAAGAGGTGTTACCAGGCGAGATGAACACTGGTCTGACTTGATACAATCCTTTTTGTCCTTCCCTGCTGGGGTTGCTTTATGCAAACAAATGAAAATTTGCGATACAAATTCTGTATTTCTCTGTCACAGTTAACAAGTCTGTCATCCTCTGTAGCTTGTCTCACCGATAGATCCCTCAGGCATATGTTGGAGCCTTCTCTCCAGTCCTGACTCCTTGTGCTCTTGGCTGGATTCCCTGAACAGTTTCCAGACTTGGGCCATCACTTGCCATGGGCCTGCCAAAGGACCCTGCTACCAGCACTTGGCTCTGCCTGCAGGGTTCAGCCCGTGGGGATGGTGCCTGGTGAGCAAGAGCACTGCTCACAGCCCCAGTTTTATCTCACACACACCCCTGCCTTTTATTGGCGGGTTTAGCTCGGAAGGTTTCTGGTCAGCAAAGTGACTGAGAACTATTGCATAATCTCTGTTCCAAAAACCATGCAGAACACCTAAGTACTGAAGAAAACATTAATACAAAATACTTAGAAATTAAATTATCCTCAAAAGTCTCTGTTCATGGTGACTCATTTTAAGATCACTAACAGCACACACAAAGCAATTCATTACACAGAACACTGAAGAGTCCAAACCTGATACAAAGCAAGAGTGTGTCCATATCTCTGGAGCGGCCCTTTGGATACAGGTACTACATTCCATATACTGCTTTCCAAATTGTAGCTAGAGGAGAAATAGAAAAGGAAACATTTTCAACCTGCAGAGGAAATAGAGGGGCTTGTACGTTCAAACTAACTCCTGTTCGGCAAACTTGATCAGTCCCTGTTTATCTGACATGGGAATTTGTTAGCAGCAGTAACTTCGCTGCCGTTACTTTGAACTATTGCAACAGTGCGCTAACTTGTGATAATGCACTAAACATTCCTCAAGCAAAATAGGAGCAGCTCTTTAAGGGACTCATCAAAAATCTCAGAAAATAGGAGTAATTAACAAAAATCACAAGACTTGATCTTTTATCAGCCATGTAAAGAACCGCACCCCACTACACTGCTCATGCCACATGCTTTTGCACTACTTTGAAGATTTACTGTTGGGCACATTCTTAACTACATGGTTGATTTTAATTTCCATTATATTTTAATTCATTAATCAACACACACCATTAGATAAGAGAGGTAAAAAAATAAACAACAAAGGTAGAAAAGAAAAATCCAGAAGATGACAGGATTTGTTTGGATGATTGCAAACACGTGGAAGAAAGCAACAGGTAGACAACAACAGGAGAAGTAAACATGCTAATAATATGCTAATAAATATATCCTAACACTTGCATTTGCCACATTTAGGGACTCTACATATAAAATTACCACCCAAATCAACCCAGGTACTATTTACAGCTGCTTCAACTTCGTTTTCAATAGGTGGTCAAATACACGCACACACAAACTGCCACAAGTACAAAAAAGTGGAATACAGGGGACCTGCCTGACCCTTACTGGCATGGCACCAGCAGGCAAAGTGCAAGCCCTAAATACAAGTCCCCTGTATTCATAAATTAACATCAACAATACACATGGCTTTCAAAATGTACTGTGTGGATACATCAGCAGTGAATTTCACCACAAACCTCCTTATGTTTTGCAGTTTTTTGCAAAACTGAAGTACATATTAATATCACATACAGTTTGAAATTGCCCATATTTTCATTTTCTATAATCATAAGAAAATTACAAGCACAAAATAAGACCATTAATAAAAAATCTAAAAGAGATATAAACCTTTCAGCTAAATTAGAAGATGGAAGCTCCCTCCCTGGTAGGACCTGTCTTCCCTAAGCCCCATCAGAAAGGATGTGACAAAGGAGAAATCACTTACTTCAACACCATTTGGAAGGAACTGTAGTTAAAGGTGTATCCACCAATCACCCACATAAACTTCCCATGTAGGATGGCCTTGTGGGAAGCACGGCCCACAGAGGGGCTGAAGGGCTTCACGTTGGGCAGAACCCAGTAAGACTCCGTGGAAGGGACGTTCAAAGAACAATCTGGACCTGTTTTGTAAACAAATGTGCAATTTGTACAATCTGTTAGATGGGGACGTTAAAGCCAGTAAAGCAGAAACAGGGGAGGCTTAATTACTGATGTCAGGATTGCTCATTCTGATAAAATATGGTGTACACTTTTATGTTTAACAGATGCTCAATGAAAAAATTGACAACAGGGGATGGCAGTCTAATTGAAAGCATTAGATTAGCTCAAATAATAATTCATTTCTGCATTCTTCTCAGAAAACAGACTGTATGAGTCACAAATTGACAGAAAGGCACAAAGCATCACATTTTTAAATGACCTGTCATTAGGTCTAAAACTTTTAGCACTTTATGTTACCTCTGGACAAAACACAACTAGATATTATTTTTTTGTCAGATAAGGAAAAGCCAGTAAAAATGTATAATTTTTTTACTTCCAGGACTATTACAATCACAAACAGAAAAATGTATTTTTTTATTTGTTCTGTAATAACAAAAACGTGATCTCTTCATCATCTGTTTATGCTCTAGATCTTATTTAAAACCTGAATATATATACATATGTGACTGAATAAAACAATACACAAAATTCAACACAGTTAAACTGAAAACTAAGTAAGGTACATTTTAAGATCATCTCAGGATAGCTCATACCAATATTACATCACCACTCAGCAATAGTCAAAATAAGGAATCATGTCAGAAAAGAGAATACCGTTATCCCACTGCATAAATCTGTGGGTTTTGTAACCTTAGAAAACTGTGCCCTACTGAAAAAGAAGAGATTAGTGCTGGAGACTGTTTACAGGAGAGTAATAAGGATGTTCCAATTACAGAAACCACTGAATTCCTTTGAACTGGTGACTTTTGCACTTGGAAAGAAGAAAACTTGGAAGTGAATGATAAATGTCTGTAAAATAAGTGATAAAGAGAGGGTGGATATAAAGAGTCCACAGCCTCTCGGAATATAAAGAGCTGAGGTTTATGAAACACAGCTTGAAGAAGCCATGTACAAAGCAAACAAGAGGAGACAGTTCTTCATGCAAAAAAAGTATCAGATCTCTTTAGCAAGGATACTCCCCTGGCAAAGGATGCTCTGGATACAGAGATTTACATGTGTCAAGAGAGACCAGACATAATGTTAGAAGACAGAGCTGCTGAAGCTTACTAAGCTAAATAAGTAATGTACATCAAGTTCATAATAATTTTAAAACATTATCTTGGGGGAATGGGAGCGCAGGGAGATCATGTTTTTCCAGTGTTTATTGTCATTTTGGGGGCAACTTGCTACAGTTACTTCCCATACACAACAACCAGGCATCCAAACTGTACATAACCAGCTGTCAGCTTCTCCTAGTACACTACAGAAGAATGATGGCCACTTGTATCCAAATTACCTTCCATTCACTAAACGATGGAGACACTCAATTCCCATAGTTCATTATACCTTCTACTCAGAAAAGATTAATGGTATTTGAATGAGGTCTAATGAGAGTACGAACAATTCAGAATATTATTTCTTAAGCATTAATAATTGATACTGTAATAGAGTTGTAACCTCAGCAAAATCATTATTTGGTAAATCACTGGAGGAAACCCTTAATTTGAATATAAAAGGGCTTTAAAATAAACAATTGATTAAGAATTCTTTGATCAGGGAAGGGCTTAAAATTATGGAAACGGCGCCTGCAGGCCAGAAAGAGAAGCCGCATCTCCGCCGCCGTCACCGCGAGCCTTCGGGCACTGGGATGCCGCGGCCAGCAGTGACCCCTGGTGGCGAGTGGCGAGCAAAGCCGGAATTCCTGCGGCACACCCAGACCGAGCTACCTGGCACCGACTGCAGTAGGATCAACGCGGGAAAACCGCCTAATACTAAGTCAAGAACGCAAAAATCTTAACCAGATCAGTGATGGAAAGAATGACACAGACAACCCTCTTGCAGCCTCCGTGCTTGTCAAAACGGAATGACAAGAAAGGTGAGAGAGAAAGCAGAAATGCCACGTGTGTCATAGAGTCATAGAAAGCCTCGGGTTGGAGGGAGCCTTAAAGATCATTCAGCTCCAACCCCGCTGCCACGGGCAACGCCGTGCCACGTTATGTATCAATCGGTACAAATATTGAATATATAGCTGCAAAAATGCAAAACAGTAGAATAATACTGGCCTCTACCAAAACATCATTTAAAAAGCAAATTCTTTTGTATGGCTATTACTTTATAAAAGCAAGGTAAATGTAGGACTTCTATAAATATCATGTATAGATTTTCCTACTTGAATACATGTACCATTATTTCAGAAAAAATACATATTCTCTTCAGAAACATCACATTCACTAAATATGTGCCTTCTGTGCAACAAAGAGCACTACAGCTGCAGAACAAAGATAATGAAAAATATGTTTTCTTATGTTTTATGCAAATATGATTTTTCTCCATTCATTTAAAATTGAATTTCTTTCTTATCTTCCTAAAGTGTCAGTCAATCCACTGGGGGGGAGGGGGAAGGGAAGGTTTTAAAAACAGCAAACAACTTTATAAACCTGAACTGGAAGTCAATTACATTATCCTCTAAGGTAGGAAAAAATTCTATAGGTTTAAAAAAGTGATTTATTCCCATCACACAAGAGAAAGAATCTAATTTCTATTTATTGAGGAGTTTCATGAAAAGTCAAAGTAACAATCTGTTCCAGTAGTTTAAGTCATAAGATCAATTTCCACCTAATGACTAAACATCATCTACTGTCTTCAAACCAAATCTTTTCCTTTGGGATCACAGGAGAAAAAACAGAAGTATTGACGTGTTGAATATAAATTTCACAGTGGTCTTCATACAATCTACTCAAAGCGATTTTTAAAGTATTTGTTGTTTATTCTGGTTTTGTTTGTGATCATTTGAGTTGAGAATTATTACTTTAACACGATTTTTCAACCACCGCAACTCAGTGGTTGAAACCAGTCCTATAGTCAGATCAGTTGTGCTGGAATGGTTCACTAATTCCTTCTAACAGTAGGTGTACACCTGTATCACTGCACTGCCCCTGCACAGCTCTGCAACATCCATACTGGATGTAATTACTTCTCCTACCCTGCAAATAGTCTTGCTGCAAATGAGACTCAAATAGCAGGCAGAGAGATCCTGGTGAAGTACCAGCTAAAGCAGCAGGGCAGCAAGCTGTGCCAGGACTCAGGCTCCTCAGGAAAGACACAGAAATCCTAATGCACACAAGCTGATACAGTTCATGAAATGCCACCCGGGTGCTGTTACTCAGGCAGGAAGAATGGATCATCCAAGGGCGATCTGGCCGTGGGGAATGTGCAGGGTCAGTCTGAGCAGGGGAGCCAGAAGGGCTGCTCTGCCTGCCGTGGGTGGGTACTGCTCCACAGCACCCTTGAACTGCTCAGCTCCAGATCCCACACTCAAGATCAACAAGGCTGGTTCAGAAGAGTAAGGCCAGATGTCACAGCAGTGTTTATCAGAAGCATATTGCAGGGAAAGCTTTCCTAGTCCTTCGTGACAAGAACAAGTACAGTGTCTGGTTGACACTGCATGAGATTTGTCACCTTAAACAAAAACAGGTTTTTTTTCTCACTCTCTAAAAGAAACAAGAACTTTTCAGATCAGGTGTAACTGACAACACCCATTGGACTAGAGATTTTGAGACTCCATGCTAATGGCAGCAAAGTACCAAGCTCCAGTATCTCTTCTCAAAAACTTCACAGCTCTAAGACAAAAGCCTCCTTCCAATTCCCAAAGGATGTACTGATGGCCAGTTTATCCCAATTTTTCTTCTACCAGTGTTGTACTTAAAGACCTGGTCTGTCTATATGCCCCACAAATGTTTATAAACAGCAACACTCTTCCCTCCCAGCCTTGATTTTACTCACTTAAACAAACCATGCTCTGTTAGTGCCTTCCACAGCCCTGACCGTCCTAATGATTCTCCCCCTGAGTCTGTGCCTATTTGTATTCATAAAACTGTAGTAACAAAACATGAAGCATTCTACTAATGCTTTCATATATTTAACTGGAGTTTCTGTGACTGATCATCCTACCAATGCACTTGGCACTTCAGAGTTTGCAGAGTATATAAAATTAATAATGTTAATTAGTTCATGTTCTAATTGAGATAGACAAGCAAGTTTTCTCCCTTTCCACATTTCAATTCAAGATTATAAAATAAATTGTTAATACTCTTAGTCTCTAAATGTATTAATTTACAATTTATACTGAAGTAATTACATCCTACACATTACTTTTTTGCAGGATATTCTGGTTCTCCTTCCTATTTAAAGTAGCTTCCACCTTTGCATTACCAGACTTCATTAGCAACATTATAAGGTAGATTATAAAAATTATGTAACAATATCAGTCCCAAGATCAGCCTTTAAGGAGCACTGATATCTTCCCATAGTTGTTCAGCACACCCACTCACATTTCATGATGAAGCAGCTGAGTTCCCCTTACGATTTCCTTATATATGCACTGCACTCTTCAGTTTCAGTGATTTCCTGTCATCAAATGCTGAGGTTCAGGTAAAATATATTGCATTTTCATGTCAATTTTCTTACAGATTATCTTCGTATGAACTACATTGATAAATTCAGATTTCAACTGTTTTGTTATTAATCACAATATATGCTTAATTATTTCTTTCCTCCATTTACGGTTTAGAACTCTACAAAGTGTTGAAATGAAGCTAACAGGTTTTGAGCTCCATGAATCACTTTCTTCCTAATCTTAAATGAAGGTGCTACAGATAATAAACTAGATTTAGTATCTTACCTTAGTAGGGAAATCAGCACGATCTCCTTCTTGTATGCAGGACAGAGCATTGCTTCGGATCATTATTTTAATCAAGTGTTTGCATGTTCTATGTTACTACATTTAAGTGTATGCACTTTAAATAAATACTAAGAAGATCACAGATTCACTTTAAATGGATATTTCTCATTAAAACTCACAAATAGCAAGGGACTCCCTTCCTAAATCTCATCCTAATTAGACCTACAGAGCATTATCAACCCCTTTAATGCAGCCATTTAGTGAAACACATCAAATAAATTCCGCTAAACTTGATTTCACTAATTGTCAAATGGCACCATAAAGGTATTTAAAACTGAAGCTGGCTTTTCATTTACCTGTGATGTTCTTCCTCTTCCAATAAGGACACTTGATTTTTCTCACAGTTTTTAGACACTAGATTTCTAATTATGATAGCTATATTTTGTTTACAAATTGCACAGTCCTCCAAGGATGGTTGCCAAATTGTTAATTCCAGCTGAAGATAAATCTGAAGAACATTTCCAGTATATATGAAATAACCATTCATTACAAGACAGTTCCTTCCTACCAGTTCTACAGATGTAAACTTTTCTTAGACAACTGTCATTTCTATGATCAACATTTAAAAATCTACAAATACGGAATGCAGAAATTGGACCTTAACTTAAAATTGGGGGAGGAAAGAATTCCTTGAGTATGTGTCTTTATGTGCATATACAGTATAAATGCACAGATATTTAAGAGTATATTTCCCAGACTGTAAAACTCCAGTTTCTCCTTTCTGAATTGATACTTGGGCGGGAGATGACCTGAAAAGTAAAACTGAGACAAAGAGGGCATTATCACAGGGCAGAACAGTTATAAGAAACCTGCTTCTATTTGCTTTTTCCTTTCACAAACAGGTCTGTCCAAAGCAAATGTTACATCACAGGTCCTCATCGCTGGAGACACAGACTTGTGTGCTTTCTGTTCAAGAACATCCAGGCACAACAGGCCAAAATCTCAGATTTCAGACCTCTAGGCATTTGGCACAAGCTCTTTCTAGAGCCGCATTTCAACTGCTGCTGCCTGAGCCTCATCTCAAACCTTCTCCATCAGTTTCAATAAACCAGCACCACAGAGTACAGCTTTGCCAAATCTCAACACTGAGGAATAAGGCAGGCCAAACAAGAGAGTTTGACATCAAAGCCTTCCACTGAAGCAGCAGGAACGAACCCAACTCCAGTGAGTCCTTTCAGGATAACCTAAGTTGAGCATAGACACTCATTGACAGAGTTGTTCTGGCCATACTCAAGACGCTGTTACAATAAATGCCACAGTACCAGGCAAGCAAAACACTGATTTTACACTGCAGTAGTCACTCCTTTTATACTTTCATTGTTTACTCTTCTCCTTACATAAAGGCTCATTTGTCCCTAGAGAGATGTTATAAAATTCAAGCTGCCTGAATTGCTAATGGACTTATTTCGAAGTTAATTAGTTTAACTTCAGAATCTGGTCTTCTGCTACATCTCTGCCTGCTAGGAGCAGATCTGTAGGGAGAACCAACTAACTATACATGTTCCAGCAATTTTATTGGTGTTTTAACTTTGGATTAGGGCTGAATGCCTGTTTGTGGCTGGTGTGCATTATGTGCGACCCTAGAGCCCATCTTTTGGTATAGTTACTCCTAAAAAGAATGTATTTCCTCTGTTTGCAAACCATCTCACAATGCAATCCAAAACACAATAAACATGAAGGATCAGATTTGCTTTGAAGGTGCCCTACCGATCCTCTTATGGAATAATTTAAACAAACCCTGTAATTCCTCCCTAATAGGTGCCCCTTTTGCTTGCAGAGCTGATGTTCAATGACCAAAGTATCAATAAAGTTTCTCTTAAATTCAAGAGAGTTCAACCCTTTTTTTGCCCTGTCTACACCCAGTAGTTAGCAATGTTTTCAGCACTTTCAAAGATAGTCCACTTAACCCTCTTAAAAATGTGGAACTGTTTCCTATCCTTCCAGTCATCCTGATTTTTTTTCACCTGTCTCAGAAGTTTTTAACTGTTTGGAAATCTCTCTGCTCCTTTACAGTCCGAAACAATCCAAGACACGGTGTTCCTGGTATCAAAGAGAATCTTCTGGCTGTGAAACCACATTCAGCAAAAGCATCTTTCTATAACATTCTTGAATAGGTCAAATTGTGCACAAGCCACCACTTTGGTCTCAGCCAAGTCCCCATTTCTCTTTTACATGTGCCTAGCAAAAAGAAAGATAGCAAGTCAGCAGTTTGAAGGCATATTTTTTTCCTCCCTGAATTACATCCATGGCATTTTATCAGCCGGCATTGACATATTCTGTTAGATAATATCAAGACAGATTAGCCAGGAATGGGACAGTGTAATATGGTACAGAACTCACAAAGAAAATACTCCTTAGTGAAAAGTTCAGCCTCTCTTATGTTGGGTAAATATTTTAAATTAATCAGATTTTGTATAAATACTAAATTTTGTTGTTACATGACACCAACCACCTCAGAAATATTTAAGCTTACTAGCATTATTAAAAAATACTTTGATTTTAAAAAACCAATACATTTAACTAGTGCATGTTTTGTGAAATACAATGTATGTTAAAAATAAAAATTATGTCAATTATTTGCCTTCAAAGTCTAAAAGATTTTATTGAAACTTGATTCTATATTGGTACAACTAGCAGCCAGCTGCAAGTATCTACAAGATCCTTGTATTACATTCCACAAGACATATCTAATAATGAGAGGAGCCTGCTTTTTACAGAAAAAAGTTATTCCATCTCAAAGAATACCCAAAAGTGTTCTCTTTTCTGAGAATACTTGTTTTAAATGTGTTCTTCAGAGCTGCTCCTTCAACAATAACCACAAGATGTCAGCCTTGTAAAACAAAAACTCCATGCAGTAAAATAGGAAATTCTGGGATTTATGTTCTGAATCATGGGTTCTAACTATTATACATCCAAATCAATGCAGTTCAATGATTTTTTTTTTTTTTTTTAATACAGGCACTAAAGTTACTCAAAAAAAGATAAAAGGAAAATAGTAATAAAAGATGAAACATGAAATTCTCTCCTGAAGGATACAGATCAAGACCCTCCAGCCACTTGGTTTGAATTACAAAACACAAGAAAAACTTGTCAGACAGCAAGAGAAAAATTTATGATTCCAGCAGTGAAAATAAACTGCACAGAAGATACTATCAGTGTAGAAACTACAGAGAATATAGGTATAAACAAATCAAGAAACAGAACAGAGAAGAAAGTAGTCTCCCAGAGAGCTTAAGGAAAGTCTGGTATTTAGTAAGGGAAAACAATTATGCATCCAAGCCAGCTCAGCTGTGACAAAATTTAAAAAATAATAATTTAAATCTATGCAGGTTCAGTGAAAATCCAAGGAACAATGAAGCAAATTATAGCATCCTATGCCCTGTAGGAAAAAGTGAGAATCTGGTATGTACAGAAATGCTAGGTGAAAGGAAGGTACTAGCAGTGGAAGTCAGATTTTTACATTTATTTTGTGCTCAAAACTTCTAATTAAGTTTATAGCACCGTACCTGAAGGAATAGCCTAAAAAGCACTTCCAAAGATTTGTGACATTTCCCCTTTTTGTACTCAGCAATCTGACATTGCAAGGAATCCATGCACAAATAAAAAGGTAATATCCTTGCTGCAAATTCTATTCACAGCTTCTAGACAGAGATTAAGCCTTCAGGATCTTTTTGTGCACTGCAGTCCTGGAAGGTTTTAAAGGACTCTGTAATAAGTCTACACTATTTCCATTCAGTGACCATATTGCTAAAACACTTCCCTTCTGTGGGTGCACTGACTGCCTTTTAATGAACAACTCATTAATTATTAAGACAAGAAATGTATTAAATCTCATCATGACTGTGGAGTAATAGGTCTGACAGCTAATAGGAGTTAAAAAGTCATTTCCTTTGACATGCCAAAAGAAACAGCAATAAAACAGAACAGAGGCAGGAAGTCACGGGAAGAGGGCATATCAGCTAAGTAATCTGGAGGGATTTTAACATATCTGTTAAGAGAAGAATGGCAATTTCTATGCATAGCAAGCTAAGCCAATTGAGACTTGTAACAGAAGTGGTAAACGATAAAAACAAAAATCCACAAGCATTTAGCATAATTATAGTAAGTGAATTAAACATTTAGGATCTTAAATAATTTATCTTTTTCTCATTTATAAATGAGAAGCAATGATTTATGGTACGGAGAGTAAAAGTGCAGCACGTGCTTACAGTACATCCATTAGTCCACACAGACACCCTTGTACCATTACAACAAAGCAGTTCATCTTCCTTTTTCATTGAGAGGCTGATACAAGTAATACAACAAAAACCAGACAGTGGATACTTACTGCAAGAAACACTAACAATACAATTCAATGATGTGACATTAAAAGGAGTGGGGGAAGAAAATCAAATTACCTAGACACTAAACTAAGAAAAGCTTACCTTGCCAGCTGTCATTGCAAACACAGAGCTTCTCTCCTGTCAGGTCACAGTAGCCATGATCTGGACTCCCACAGTTGGCTTTACAATATGGAATATCACAGGCCTCTCCTTTCCAGTACTTGTCACACTCACAGTACACCCGGCTCGGTACAGACAGACTGGTTGTGCACTTGCCATGTTCTGAGCAGTTGTTAGGGCAAGAGTTAATTCTGGAAAAAAATAAATATGTAAGATAAGAGAAATGATGATCCATGAGCTGATGACAGTGGTTTCATCTGACAGTACTCCAGCAGTATTTGTAAAAGTATGTTTTACCCTGAAGAATTTCCATGTACTGATAAAACACAAGTTTAATGATGATTTTACAAGGCAAATGAGCTCAAAGGTGTTCATCCAGTCTTACATACAAAGTCTGTGATGCACTCAAGATCACAAATACCTTGCACTGCAACAAGTATTGACATTAAGCAGAAGGACAGGCCCTGCTGAAAAGAGATCACCACCTACTTTTCTCCTACATTCCAGTATAAGCACTCAGTCCCTTCAAATGTTTGTTATCTCTAGAAACAATCACACTGGAAGTAACTGAGATTGAACTCTCCACCACAGGCATACAATGAGACTTTTCCTGAGTAGCTTTGGTCCATGCCATAAACAGTATGCCTAACATCTGGGGAGAATAAAAGAGGGAAAAACAAGTAAGGAAAAATACAAGATGGCTAACATTCTGAAACTACTTACAGGCAGCACTTCATGCTTTGAATCCTTAATAAAAGAGCCACCTTAACTCTGCAGTCCAAGATGAAAAAACAGGAGAGCTTAGGCTGAAATAAGTCTGTGACTGCTACAGGAGTGAGCATTTCTGTGATACACCCCACCAAACACTGAGATCACAGGCAACTGGAATGCAAAATTAAGCAAAGTGATTCCAGAAATGCAGACAACTCCTTGGAGATTAGGGGAGATGCAGGCCATGGAAGTATGTGGGTCCAAGAGTTTCCATGAACTCAGGCAGTAAGTCCCTGATGAAGTCCAAATAGGATTTGAAACTTTTTTTGATGACTTACAGCAAAGGGTTGGGTTGAAACTCAGAATAAAGTGTTTCTAAAAGCCTCTAATGATAATACAGACCATTCCTTGTAGATGTGAGAGATGGATACTCTTCACAGTCTTCCTTGCTCTTACTGAATGAAGAAAGGACTGTTAAAAGTTAGCAAAGAATTGTTCAAGGCTGGCCTTTGACAAGATGTTGTGGTAAGACAGTCAGGAGACACATTTTTGTCTTCTAGAGACTCACATCTCAAAGGACTGATTCTGTTACCCTGCTAAAATAGGAAACTCCACATCTGACCTGCAAATCTCCTGAGGGTTTTGTCTGGTGTTATGGCATTAAATCCATTGATGGCATTAACAGTTGTATGCTACCTCTGTGAGGAACCTCTCCCCCAACCTCACAGGGAGAGTGTTCTGCAGGAAGGTGAACAGTTAAGTTTTTCCATAAGGAGATACTAGTTTGAAAGTAAACCATTTCTCACTCCAACTGGTTCATTAAGGATTCAAAGAAAATGAGAAGAATTGAATCAGTAGAATTGGAAGCCAAGTTGCCTGACTCCAAGGAACAGAAAATGTACTCAGACTGTTCTGGAGTAATTACAGTTGTTTGCTACTGGAATGGCACTTTAGTCACAGATTTTGTGTTTCTGTCTTCCCCAAAATAAAGGAATACAAGCAGTCCATCAAGATGAAGTTGAAAAATAAGGAAGAGGGTAACAGAAGCAGAGTGCAATAGACCAGTGACAGAAGCAAAGTTAATGCAGCCATAAAAAGTAATTGTAGGCACTTCTTTATCATAAAAACTGTTACAGTTGGTTCATTTAAAAAAAAATTTAAACTATCCATTGCAATAAAAGACACAGAAGAACAGAGTACATCGAATTTCATGAGTTATACATGTAACGGAATTAAACACTGGCAAGTTTTTTCATTTATTTTAAATCTACGAAAAAAATTAGGTAATGATATGTAGCATACACCACATTACCAAGTAATGAAAGAATGCACATACACTCATTTCTTAAGAATGCCAAGTCATATTGCCATTTGCTCCCAAGACAAATAAAAAAAGCATAATAAAAGTTTCAGGGATAACTGAAAAATTTATGTAATTACAATAGAAAGTCTGCCAGGTGATTGCAGTTTACTGATGTCAACTGACAAAAATTAAAAATACCCAGTCTTCTAGGCTGCCATTTCCAATGCAATGTATACAGTGAGGTTTCCCAAACCTTGAATAGCTATTTATTATCTGGTCAAAGGTGGGCAATCTGCTGCAAATTACAGCAATAATCTTCCCACAGACAATTTAACAAGTACTGTGCCAAGAGCAGAGCTATGGTCAGAAACACGAATTTTAAACTAATAAAGAATATGACAAAAATATTACATGTACTTCCACATAAGAAATGCAGTGCTGGCCACCACACCCCAATAACTGGTATTTCAGAATCTGAAGGGATTGAGAGAAAGAAACAAGCATATCTTCAACCATGGAAAAACTGTCACATGAAGAAACAGGTCCAAAAGGACCAAGCAATTCCCTCTTGAACCAAGGCATCCAATATGAAGAGATGTTGCATTGTGTCACATGCACATCCCAAATGAGACAGAAGTTGCAAACTGGTGCATATAAAAAGGAAAAGGCTCAGGTCTGCTGGATGCGTATTTAGAGACGCTGACACAGAACAGGAGGCTGGACAAAAGCAATCATGGTTATATCAGATTAGACTTTGCCATCAGAGAAACTGAAAGACAGGGCAGGTAAGATTTATGAAGGCAGAGTGCAGACTGAGATGGAAAATAGGAGGGGAAATACCCAAGAAGAAGAAAAGAAATTGAATTAAACAATTAAATTGTGTGACTGGCACAAAAATCCAAGTGGAATTGCCGGCAAGGTTTCAAAAGCCA
Organism: Corvus hawaiiensis; assembly: GCF_020740725.1. Taxonomy (NCBI): domain Eukaryota; kingdom Metazoa; phylum Chordata; class Aves; order Passeriformes; family Corvidae; genus Corvus; species Corvus hawaiiensis. The sequence goes on from NC_063220.1 coordinate 7,948,830, forward strand.
CAGTACATTCAGCAAGAAAAATCAAGCAACAGATGATCCTAGATGATTCCCTAGAGAAGGGAATTTATATGACAGAATATATAATCTCCCTTCTAGTCCATATGACAAGTATATGTGTTGGATAAACACTGGAGAGGATACATTCTAGTTCCATATGGCATAGGAAAAACATACTCTGGGAATGGCCATGTGACTTCACTCAAAAAAACCATACTCTAGGCGTTTTTTGCCCTAACTCACACCTTAATAATTTATTATAAGCCCAGGCCCCTGGTTTTAGACACTTATCACTAAGTATGATTCTTATGCTATGAAAAAAACAAAGGTAATTACTTAGTACAAAAATACTCACGAATAAAAAATGTTAAATCCCGTTAGGTTATAAGCAGCATCACTGAAAAAGTGCAGCAATGCATAGCCAGATGTAGTAACCACTTCAGGAACAGTTTCATTTCCACGCACTTCAGGGACTATCAGACCACTGGAAAAGAGAAGGAGAAACATGTTTTTAAGCAATCTTTGGCATAATTGGGGGGGAAAAAAAGGAAAAAGAGAGTTTAAAAAGATAACTCATAATTAAAGAACTTTTTTTTTAAAAACAAGTCATAAAATGTGTATAAAACTTGTCCATGTCTCTGCAAGGTCAGGCAGGGGTTTCCAGGAAAATGCCTGTGTATAAGCATTAACATTCCATGCAATGTCAGCAGTAAGTATCCAAATAATGGATTTATGCTATGATTATCTAACCAAAACTCCAATGTTTAGGAATGCATTCTAATAAAACTTTACATACAAGTTCCCACAATATTAAGATAAGAAAGCAAGCAGTTAACATATTAAAGCCTCTGTTACTTTTTTTCCCCCAATAACCAAAAATGTCCATACATGACTACTTGGATTGAAAGATTAATTAATACACTCACCTAAATACAGCTATTAAAGGTGCATATATTGAATCTCCATCGTATACATACATATGGTCCCAACTACACTCTGTGGCAAAGTGATTAAATCTTAATCTTAGTATCGCATTTGGGCTGAAAAAAAAGAACATTGATGTACAACATTATTTACAGAATTACTGAGCTCATAAGATAAAGAACTCACAGTAGAATTGATCATGCCAACATAACTGTATTAAAAGATTTTGAGTAGTAACTAAACATTTCAAAGTGTGAAATAACAAAAGCCAGGGCAAGAAAATGTTTCCCTTTATCTTAGGAAATTTTAAAATAACATATTCAGTCCAAGACTAATAATCCCTAAAGTTAATAAGATACTTAAAATCACCAGATTTTATCAGTGTTCAGAACCACAACTTTAGAGCAACTAAAATATCTCATATTAATACACTAGCTTTACTTTACAGTATCAGGACTATGAACTTTAAAGAATCTTTCAAGATAAAATCACCTATACATCCTCTTTCCAGTATTACACTAATTATTAAAAATAAAAATCTTAAAACACAAATCTGAAATTGCAACCAATATTAGTGCAAGTGCCTGCTTCCCCCCCTCTGCCCACAAGTGGGAAATGTCACCAGTTGTTAGCTGAGGTCCAAATGGATCTGTAAACTTTCTGAAAGGGGAATTTTTATATATCACAGAATTTTATATATATGATTATATATATATATTATCATTATATACATATATATATATACACATTCCATGAAATATAATGATTATTTTCTTTTAGTTCTCCTCACTACTGACAGGCTTGAGTGCAACTTGTCAGTTTGGAAAACGTGGGGTTTTGTGACAGATCCTTTGGAGAGAGCTCTTTGTTCATGTTTTAAGGCTGAATATTATACTCATATGTGACTTCCTTGTGTGCTGACATTTTGCACGGTGCTCCTGGGTTGCTTTACTCCTCCCCAGACTGTGCAGCACACTGATTCCTCCAGCTACCCTGGCTACTCTGCCATCTCCTGAGAACAGGAGGAATGGGGTGGGGAACAGCTTCAAAGCAGAGTTTGCCTGCAGTCCTGAGGCGTGTTTCCACTTTAGCACAGAGCAGTGCAGTGCAAATATTCCTGAGCTAGACTGAGTAAAAAGAGAAGTCTAGATAGGTCAGAAACATATTCAGGCTTGCCATGTAGATACCAAAGCTTCATTTTAAATGATTTTGCAAACTACCTGTATCTTCACTGTTGCTTTGCTAAAATTACTGTCTGCATATAAGCAGACCAAAGTTAGATCAGACACATCATTCCTGAACTGCAGCAATGGACCACGTAATTGAGATTATGACAACATGGAAATACAGAAGGAGTTAATTTTCTTCTAGAATGTTAGTAGAACTCTGAACTAGAGTCAGCAAAATCCTGACCCATACCCTGAGGGGAAAAAAAATCCCCCTGAAATGTAACCAATTTGTGCCATTAACACTTAGCCATACTAATTTATGTGTCTCATTATATCTTCAGGCATGTCTGTGTGTTTCTGTGCTGCATAAACTGAAAAATTAGCAACAGGCATGAGACATCTAAACTGTAGTCACAAAACTATTTTAAAATTAAGTACATGAGGAGATGTAGAATGCAAAGGAAAATACTTTATAGAAGCACTAGCTTTTGAGAAACACATAACTGAGTAAGCATTCTGTACTTGAGGCCATTCCTCATTTATCACTGATATGAGTTGAATAAGATAAGTCAGGTAATGAGTTAAAAAAAGAGATTCTGTAACTACTTTTGGAACTTCTACAAAGGTACTCAAATGTGCAACAAATTTATCACTGGGTTTTGAGGGCCTGCAGCACTGGCCAAATACCGATGTCAGCCTAATTTTTGCCAGCAATTTGAATAGGAATGGAATTCAGCCAACTCTAAGCAATCCTGAAAATCCTACTACCATTTTTTTTTAATTCCATATAATACTTAAACAAAACCAAAACAAACTAACAAAACACCAAACTGTTCATATTGTATCCTCATGCAGTCTCTATGTGGGTTATTTTGATCTCTAGAACACACAGTACCAAACCATTCAGAAAACTGAAGCTATAAAAATAGATACTTACTATCCTTCAATTAACCATGTGCATTTAGTTTTATATTTATAATTTATAGGTCCATCTGTTAAATATCCAGAAGGTTCTGTTAACCTATAAGAAAAAAAACAGTGCTGGAATAAACCAGAGACAACACAACAGAACATGAATCATTGACATGCCAGTAGAATCTTTCTGTTTGGAAAGAAAATTGGGAGTAGGGAAAACAGTCAAGTCTCTCTTTGCATTTCTCATCACACTGTTTGTGCTCATAAAAACTTGAATTCTGAGTATTCTATATCATTGATTTGCTTTCTTCCCCCAGGCATTCACTTGTATTTTTTCTAGTTCAGTAGCAAATAATTTAAATTATCCTTCACACAAAATGGATCCAAGCCAATGTAAGGGAGTTTTGTTTAAGAGCATTTTGGTTTGCTTTGCTTATTTGCTTTGCCATTGCCTTACAACTTACTTCTGAAATAAGACAACACCAGCCATGGGAAAACTCTCCTAGATCAAGACAAATTAAGATATAAATTTAAATAAGCATATCTGTCAGCCTCCTCCTCTGTTATTCCTAGTCAGTACCCTGTCTCTTCACAGTGGTCTCCAGTGACTACCCAGGAAGGAGTTTAAATCCCTACAGATTCTCCACACAGCATTACACCACCTTCAATGACTTGCAGCTCAGGGACACTTTCAGTCCACAGCTGTGCCTTTGGGTTCATGTTTTATACCACTCAAAATGTAATGATCTGTGTTTTATTTCCCTTCTTTCCCTCCTCTGCCCCTTTTCCAACCTGGGAAATCCTTTCTCCCTGCTTTTAATATATCTTTTGTATTCTCCTAGAGCCTGCTGAGATGCAACACAGATCAGCATATTGTATTCAAGATGCAAGTGAACCATGAATCTGCACAGTAGCAATATTATTTCCATTTTATTCTCTGTTCCAATTTAAGATTTTATTTGCTCTTTCAACAACTACTATTCTGACATTTGAAACAGAAGTAGCTGCTGTAACCTTTTTTTTGAGTGGTAATAGCTCAATATTCATCACATATAGAAATTCCTTTAATGTAGAAAGAGAACCTTTTTCATCCATTCATATATATTACTTTGTATTAATCTACGCAGTGATAAAACAGTAGATTAAATCCAATAATCTATTAACATAAAAGCTTTCTGAAAAAGCCTTGTATCTTCAGCACACTGTATCATCACTACTCCACTCCATTTTCTGCATCCTTTATGATTATGGTCAGGCCTTAACACACATCTCTGGTGGCCTTACTCCACTGGGGAAACAGACCATCCCACTCTTTAACAACAAATAATAACAAATATAAATACATCCTCAGAAACACTCGTTTCTTTCACTATATTGTTGAAAGAGAATCATTAAGAATAGGTATCACTGAATAAGAAAAGCTTTGTCTGGTTTTTGTGGGGGTTTTTTCATACATAAGATTCCAATCAAAATCATTTCAGTGCTGTCATATGATTTATATACAGAAGTAAAGTCTTATTTAGAATCCAGAGAAGATTTATTTTCCTGGAAGAAGTGTGAAATATTACAAGAACTTATTTGCAGTCATGACCATTGCCTTCTTAGTGGTTGTATAGTGGAATGGAGGTGACTTACAAGAGTTGTTTTTATTAGTTCAGCCCTTTGGGACTAGTAAAGCACAAACAATTTCCCTTGTCTCCTAGGCTGATAATTTTTTGGTAAGTAGTTCCTTTTGGAAGAGTAGATAGCCTTTGAAACAGCCATTTCACTTGTTGGGAAAAAAAGTAAATAAATAAGAGCACGACATTGCTTTGCAATAATGTTCATAGAAAATGGTAAGATAAGGGGTTATTCTATTTAAAATAAATAAATAGCAAGACAGATGGGAATTACTTTAAGTTTCTTGAGTCATACCAAGAACTTTTCTGTATTATTTTTCTTTCCAAGTGTTATCAAATACCAAATCCCATAACTAACAAAGATAAGCAGTACCACTTTCAGGTAACCCCTTGCCCAATCAAGGGCAATGTTCTCTTTCATATAAAGCCAGGTATTCATCAGCAGTTTTCCTCTGTGACTAACAGTGATTCCGTCAAATAACCACAATCCAGATGAGTCAACCTGGCTATGCACTCATTAGTCACAAAGGTGCCTGCACTGCACCCCACTCCTCGCTCACTCCTGAGAAAGCCTCAGTGATGAGAGGAAGCCAGAACAATTTGTGCAGCCTGCTCAGGCACCACAGGTTTGTCACACCTAGACTCCAAGCTTCTAAAGAGAACACGCAGGGGAGTAGCTGACGCTGTATATTGTCATTGAAATTGCACATTGGTTTTCATAAGCACAATAATATTTTTTCTAGTTGGCAGGGTTATAATCAAAGCCTAAAAAGAATTAGAGGGTGCATGGCAAGAGAACATTTCCCATCTTGTATAGATGAGAAATCTATACCGATTTCACATAAAACAGATCTACCAAATAACAGAAAGAAGTCGGGATGCTGCACATTTAAAGGCATTCTGAAGCACCAGTGACAGATCAGTCACTCACCAATTTATCAGTCAGCAATAGCTTCCACGAAAGATGTGTGACACTACAGGGTGTTTCATTCACCAGACAAATACACCAGAAATGCAAGGGCTAAAGCCAACACAGGGCAACCAAAATGTGCAACAAAGGGATAGCTACATTCACCTGGAATATTACCACTGCTGTAAAATAATGGCAAATATAACTGAGATAGAATATACAGTGGCAATGTTTATATTTACCACTGCAGAGACTTTAAACCAAGACTGATGCATTTCAGGAAAAGAGAAAAGTATGTTCTAGTTCAGTCAGAAATTATTGGTCCAATATGAAGGAGTAGTCAGATTAAATCTATGCCCTGCAATACATAAGACGTCAGAGCAGTTTATTAAAATGGCCTTCCCTGCTGTAATATTTACAGATCTGTGAAAAAGCTGTCTTGTCATCTCCTGTATCTTCCTGCAAAAAATAATACCACCAAATCTTCCAGAGAGGGGCACTAATTTAAACCAGGAAAGTCACTGGCTATTTTCTGTCATCAGCAGAACATGAAGATCTACAAAACTGCTGGTAGATGGACAGAGGTCTGATTTATAATACCGGTGCTTTAGGAAAAACAAAGCATAAGGTACAGTCCTAATATTACAAATATTCACTATGAAACAAAGAGTTATGAAGAAATTAATTTATGTGTATATTACTTAGTGCTACGCTTCTACTGATAATTTTAACAAAATGTTGGATTACTTTGCAATTCCTACTTCAGATGTATCTGAATATACAATATAGAGCATATTTTGCTTTATGGATCAATCTCAATATCAGTATTGGTGTGTCAGTCAAGAGCTCTTCTCTCCATTGCTGAAAAATTTTGCTCCATCTCCTTTGCATCTTTAATGAAAATACGTTTTATTAAAAAGAAATAAAAATCAATAACTGTGCTTCAAAGTTATAAGATGAAGTTCTTCATAAATAGATGTACTGGCAACCTTTCTAGTTGAGACCTTGTGCTTAACATTTATACCAGACAAAGAGACTGCACAGATCTGAGATCAGCTGAATATATTAATAAAGATGGAAAAAAAATTCAGACCACCTGGCAGCACAAGCCTGAGTCAGTGAGGAAGAAATGCAGAAGTGATCAAGAGGCCATTTCTCATACCAAAATATTAAGTGACAGACTAAGAAGGTTTTCCAGTATTTTTTTCAAAGGAATATCTGAAAAACAGTATGTTCTGAAAAACCCACAAAGCCAGATTTTTCTTTTCCAGGCATAAAGCATTGACTAGCACCTGATAAAAATCCAAAGAATTTGCATTTGATTTTCCTGTATTTTTACATTTATTGTATAACTTGCTGTTGGTTATTTTTTTTTCACAGCACATATGAAAACAGGGTATACTGAACATACTGTAGCTCTAATTTTTCTTCAATGACTAATCAAGAGGAATAAATATTTAATACATTAAAAAAATATTTGCATATGCCAATCACACTCCTCTACTTGTTACATACTGCTTTGCACTAATAGAAGAAGGTATATTTAGAAAGACAGTAAGGACATTCACTACTACTTCTCACATGACAAGTAATCACAGGCCTGCTCTTAAATAGGTTTCAGTTTACTCATTGACAAAGTAGCAGTTTCTGTTGCAAAGTGTCCCTAGTGATTAATTCGGTTCATCCTGAGTTCATCCTTCTAAATTATTTCAAACAAAACCATGCTCCAAAACTCACAGAAAAGTAAAATCAAAATTAGAATGCATAAACAATTTTTCCCCATAAGGATATATCCTGTATTTCAAGAAGCTTAACACTTGTGATTAAAAAAAACTAAATTAGCTGGGATATAAATCTGGTGTAAAACATCAATTTAAGGTTTATTCTGGCAGGTGTTCTGTTTCTGAAAAAGGCTGTTATTCTACAGCCCATTTTTGTAATAGTCCCCAAAACAACTGAAAGGATGCTATAGAAGTTATTTCCAAAGTCCAAACTTATACGGCATCTTCCTTATGCAATGTATTTTCCCTTACATAAAAGAAATCTGTTCCCTTGCTTAGGCTGCACAACATTACATAAGCTCACAGAACATAGACAGGACAGGTTGTTTAGAATAGGATATCTGAATGCGTGACTCTGAGGGATTCTACAAAGTGACTTGAAATAAGAAAGTGTGGGCACAGTCTTACAAAGAGCTGGTAAACAGACCAGATGCAAAAGATAAAACTAGTATTACAATATTAAACGTAATATTTATTCTATTTAAAATTAAAATGTGAAAATATGCATTAACTACTCAAGAATTTTCTTCTACCTCCTCACAAGGTGGTACCTGATTTTTTTTTAACCAAAAACCTCTTAAACTGCCATTTCAGTTACAACATGCCCTAACACCTCTCCAAACCATACTGAAATTTTGTCCGTTATTTGTCTGATCTTATCTTAATAATTCCAATGACAAAAGTCTACAATCTTCTTAGGCAACCTATTTTAGTACTGACCTATTATTAGAAAGTATTTCTAAATGTCTAATTCATCTTTCTTTCCTTACTTAAACATATTTCCTCTAGGCAGACCTGGAAATCAGGTAATATTCTTCCCCTTTCAGCTCACCTTTTACAACCATCTACCTTCAGCCTTTTCTTCTCTGAATAAAGCAATTTAATCTCGCATTCCTCACGAGTCATTTTCTAGACTTCCTTCCTCTAGAGGTTTTCCAAGTCATCTGCATCTCAAAATGGTGCCTACTTCTCCAGCTGTAGCCTGACCAGCATAGCAACCAGAGAATTATTTAATAAACATAATATGGCCAGTTCTCCTGAATGTAAGTAGCAGAAAAACTGCTTTTATGCTGATTTGTGTACAACCTGTAATTCCCCAAGATTGCCAACTTCCTCCACAGGAGGAACTAAATGGTATTACTCTAGTTCATCTTACTGAGGTTAATCATGCCTGCTCAAGTGTAGAAATTCAAATCCAATTCTGCCAGTATCAGGCAGTATTATATGGGATCAATGCAGCTCACATCAGCTGGAAATTGCTGCATGGAAAATTTCATTTATAACCACTTGTGCAGTAGGAAAACCTTTTTTTCTTTCTCTGATATAAACAGTCACTTAAAAGATAGTAACTTCTGGCCACAATGCTTAGTGAGGAACCCTACTTAAACAGCAATGAACCCCACAAGAAAAGAAAAAATTCTATTTGTGTATCTTTATGATAAAGGTCTTCAAAAAAACTCCTGCATGTTTCATAACAGCCCTTTTTCTATTACTCAACTACGTCAACAGTTTCTGAATATTCATATTCATTATTCATGCACCTTAAAAAGCACTAACATAAAGGCAGTACTAGCAAAAATTAAAACTCCAGTGCACCCATGATCTTCATCATTACAGTTGCTTTAATTTTGTATACTATAATGCAAGTCATTCAAGCAATTACAACACGGCACCATTTTTTGTGTTGGTTAAAATTAAGCAGTTGTCAGACACCAGCACTGTGAATTAGAGGCACTGCAACAAAGTTTTCCTCCTCATGGTTCTAAATATTAAATCCAAAGAAAAGTACTGACACATAAAGAAAAGAGCTTTCTACTTTTTCTTCATGTAAAGAAATTTTCCCCTTAGGTTTCCAGTAACAATACGTGTCAAAATGATCCATTTCAAGTTTTTTTGACAAAATTATTCACAGAATTATAGGTGAATAAAGTCCAAGAGATAAGGTGAATAACAGGCACAGAAATCTCTCCCACTGCACAAATGATTGGAGTATTTTCATTTAAACGCTTGATACATGAAGGGAGAAAATAACCCTACTGAAAGTATAGCTGCATAGAATGGATCTTGAAAAAAGCCATCCTGACTTTTGTCTTCAGATTTTTCTTCAGATTACACGCATATATATTCCCTAAAATATGTGAGTGTAAGCCAAAGTATCTAAAAAACCAATCCAAATGCTGATTGTCCTGAATCTAAGCAAAGAAATACACCACTACTAAGCACCGTATCACCCCAAATATTCAGAAGTTATCAACAACCAAGAAAGCTTTTATGGTATCTAGTTCTACACAGATAGATTTACATGTAATATTTATGAAAACTTCCTATAAAATTGAGTGGAGTTGAATCAGTCTACAGAGTTCAACAGCAAACTCCATATTTTCTACAGAACTGCTACACCAATTAACAGTTCAAATCTTGCCAATATTTTCCAGGTGGCAGTGGTCCTCCATCTCAACTTGGAGATCAGTGCCTTTTAAAAGATACTGCAAATAGCACGGCATCCTCCACTGACCTGGAAAAAACTTAGTGAAAAGAAATGAAGTGAAAGAAATGTAGTTTCGCCTCTCTTATCTGGAATACTACAGACATTTCTTATTTCCTATTTTAATATCATGGTTCAACAAAGTCATATGAGACAGGCATATACTCTATAAGAAATGCTCAGGCTAGTTCATAGATGTCATCCAAAATTCTGTCTATAAATAGGTCTGCCACCATGCTTAAAATTAAGAACTGATAGAAAATCAAGTTGGCATTTGATACAAACACAAGACATGATATAATACCCTGTATCACCATCCCATCCAAGTATGGCTGCAAATGCTACTCCACATATAATATCCCAAAGGTCAAAAAGGTATATAAAAATCATTCCTGTTTTGAGTAAGAGGCAGATCATCTACCCAATGCACTGACTGAACTTCTTGTACTCACAGTTTCACATCTTGGTTACTCATTTGCTCAAAAAAAGAGCAAGGTTTGAAATATTCAAAGTTCTGACAATTCAGTCTTGATTCAGAAGAATATTAACAGTAATACCAAAGTTTTCTCAAGTATGCAGATAGTTACTATTAGAAGCAAATAGGAATCATAAAAGAATCTGCCAGGAAGCAAGGAGACACCCCATTGCTCTAACATTTTACAATGTTTGCTTCAGCCAAGAGTTATTTTTATGGCCAAATGTTGCCAAGATAATGAAGCAATTAATTAAAAAAAAAAAACCAAGAACACATTCCACCAGACTGAAGTGGTTCTATTACTTACTTTTTCCTACCAGATTAACACTGTTATTATTTAATTTAGAAAAGTTCTGTACCTTCATAGATTATGTTGCTTTAAGATCACCCTTATGTTGCTTTAAGATCACTCGGAGTAACACATTATCCTTATATTATTCCCTGTGTTGAAAACAAACAAAAAAAAGTTATAGTTTTGGTTTCTTTAACAGCAAGAGCTCTTTTTTCTAGGATTTATTTTCCACAAGGCAGCCTCCATTTCCAAAAGTAACATGGTTAAGTGTATGTTCTGGCATTATTTTGTTAACATGTCAAAGCTCTGTCAGGGTACACTTCATCCCATCTTCCAGATCACCACTTGTTAGGACCAATATTGATCCCAGGTGGATCCCACTTGCAACAGGAGCTGTTGACACATGACCAGGCAGACAGCTCCCCACCCACTGCACAGATCCCTTGTCTAGACCCCAACACATCCATGTCTGTACCAGGAGGGTGTGGGAAACCATATCAAAAGCCTTGGAGAAATTCAGGTAGACAATGTCTCAGCCCACATCATCAATAAAGTTACTTAGTCGCAGAAGGCAATCAGGTTTGTCAAGCACATTTTGCCCTTGGTGACTCTCTGCTGACTTGTCCCACTCATGTGTTTCATCTGACTTGTAATAGTCCCCAGGAGAATTCATTCCATAACTTTCCCAGAGACAAAAGTAAGACTGATGGGCCTAATAATTTCCTGGACCTTCCTTTTAGTCCTTTTTGTAGATAGAGTTGTCATGAGCTTTCTTCCAGTCTTCTGAAATCCAGTCCCTCAATCTCCACGACTTCTCAAAGATTATGGAGAGCAGCCTCACAACAGGAGCCAGCTCTCTGAACACCCTCAGATGGATTTTCTCAGGGCTCATTCATTAGTAGGGGTCAAGCTCCCGTAATAGCTCCCAATATTCCAAGCTCCCAGTAGTTCCCAACTATCCAAGACCAACTCCTCCACTGACGACGGGTCTGTGTTTACATCAACCTGTAGCTTTGTTCCCAGGGCTGGGGGCCCAACAGTGCCAGTACAGACAGATGTGAACCAAGTGTTGAGAACCTCTGTCTTTCCACATCGTTGGTGACTAATTCACCTCTCCTGCTTAACAGGCAATGTTGTGTTTTGTTCCTGCTTGTTTCCATACCTGAAGAACACTCTTCTTGTAGTTTTCGATACCTCTGGCCAATTTCAATTTAAGCTGAGCTTCTGCTTTTCTGACTGCATTTCTGAACACCCTGGAAATGCCCTTGTAGTCCTCACCATGTGTTTGTCTGCTTTTCCATCTCTGGTACAGTTCTCTTTTCAGCAGACTCAGAAGCTCACAGCTAAGTCAAGGGGGTCTCTTGCTCCACCTACTTCCCTTACCTTTAAATACGATTCAATCTCAGTAGTTTCTATGTTAAAGTAAGATTAGCTACAGGTTTTGATAGAATCACAGGATTAACATGAGTGAAGGATAAAGTTATTTAGGAATTTTTATGCATTTGTGTATGTACTTTATACATATGTAAATATATTTATATACTGAGCCATATATATGTATTTTATAAGACTTCTATAATTAATCAAACATGCTACAGTATTTTAAGATGTGGAGCAAAAAGCACATTGGCAAGGCAGGCTGAGGTACTTGGCAACAAGGTAATGCACTGTGCCAATTTTTCACTGTACATCACCATAAATCTCATTTTCACTTGTGACCTAGTTCAGGGTTTTAACTTAAGCTTCCTGAGGTAACAGGCAAATGCTCTAAATCCAGTGTGTCACCAACTCCTAAATTTCTCCTTGACTATTTAAATCAAGTATCTATGCTCACCAAGAGGCACCTGTTTCTGCCTTCCAGTCATTTAATATCTAACCATCAGATTCCATGTCTGTTACGGACAAAATTCTCATGGCAGGAAACTACCTCATACCAGAAGGCTGCAAGCACCAGGTCACAAAAGCTATATTAGTTTTGAAAACACAAAAATGCAGTAAAATTTGACACACACACACTTTCCAAAGGAAAAAAAGTATAATTTTCTCTTAGCATCCCACCCTAGGACAACCATAGCAGATTTTTTTTTTATTTTATATTATTTATTATTTGTTTGGTTTTCAAGACTTTAAAAAATTCATTTATATATATAAAATTATATTTTTAATATTTATATATATATTTAAAAAAACCAGCAACTCCTTCTTCCTCTCTCTCCCCCTTCCCATCAGCACACATGCAGCTTCATAAGAGGTTCCCAGTCTCCCAACAGAGTCTCAGCACAAATGTTGAGATAAGAAGAGACGTAAGTTCTTTCAGAAATTTAATTGATTAATAAATTCAAAGAGCTGGTTACTGAGTAGATTTCAAGTATTGTCTTTCAGATAATTATATAGATAATCACTTACTTCCAACTTCTCTGGCTGTACCAATTATCAGGACATTACACAAAGGCCATCCCTCTGTTTGCAGTAAAGAAATGGAATAATGGCATTCATGTCTCTAGGGTACTACAAAGCATTTTTGTTTGGGGAAATTAAAGATTCTTACCAGTAATAAAAGAGCATCATTTCAGAACACATTTTACTCATATGGCAGGTGTCATTTCACTCATATTTTCTGCTTGACTTTATAATTTATGGGTATGTCACAACACTGTTAGCAACTTCCAACACTCCCTCTAGAAGTGGATGAAGAGGTATAAGAAAGAGACACTATGATATTTTGAGTGTTAACCATGACAGCTGCAAGTTTCCCAGAACGAATGATTTAATATGTTGGTAGAGGGGTTTGGGCGTGTTTTTGTTTGCAGGGGTGTTTTTTTTGTTTTGGGGTTTCTGGGGAGCAGTGGGAGGATATCTCTAGCCTGTAATTTGTTCTGTATTTAAATATAAAACCAGAATAAAAGAAATACTGATGCCAAGTTTAAAACGACAAACAAAAGTTTTTAGGAATTTTAGTGAAATTTAGGAAGGGGGAACAAGAACACATGAAAATTATCCTGGGACTGTTGTCCCTCCCCCCCCCACCAGGAGAATACAGGTATGGGGAACATTGCTTGGAATGCCCCACTTTAACAGAATATAACAGCAAAACACACACCTACAAGCCCAGAACCCTCATGGGCCTGTTCATGCTATCCTTACAGGGATAGAGCAAGGCATGTGGGGGACACAGCCAGCCTGCCTGGTCAGTGAGAGGCTACAGAAAGTGTAGAACTATCACTGATGAGCAGGAATTCTTATGATTGCTCCCAGGATAACAGGCTCTCAGAGGCTGACGATCTAACTTCTGTTAGGGGAAGTTCTCAAAGCTGCTGCTGATCTATTCCCACTCAGGTCAAACACAAAGCAGAATGGATTAGAAACAAGGGCCCACTCTTCATCAAGACAGTATAAACAGAAATTACACCTGTACAGAGACAGGAGCTACTGGTACACAGCTTAGTGTTCAAAAGCCAGTAGGATTCGACAAAGCCATATGCTGAATTCTAAAGACAGTAAATTAGGCTGTTGGAAACAAATAGAGGAAAAGAAACAAGAAGGCAAGTAATCACTCTGAAATAGGGGCAGGAAAAAGCAGGGACCCTAAGGCTTAGAGAAAAAGTGATGATTCAGGTAGTAAAATGCACTAGAGCAGAGAATTGTTACAACACAGCTGCACGGTCAGGGAGAATGAGAAGAGTGGGCTGGTGCTGCCCCTTCTCAGATTCCATGAATCATATGCCAAAGGAGCATGAGCAGCACACCCTCCATGGGCCACGCTGTGGGACAGGCATTCCCAGCTCTTGGCAACTATGGACAGATACAGAAGCATTCAAATAGATACTTCTGTTATTTAATATGCCAGTTTACAAACATGCCATCAAGTATTCCTGTCAGCATTTCACTGCTTCAACTATAATTTAGTTATTTTTTGGAATGCAGCAAACTAGAAATCTAAATGGCTCTGGTCACCTCACTCAACAAGCCATCTAACAGTCAATGCAGAATAAATTTCCTGGCAATGGTGGAATTCCTACCAAAGGGCCTTTCAAAGATACAACAAATATAGAGTAATTATTGCTTTATTTGATTGGCTTAAACAAAACTGGAAAACATAGCAAATTCAGAAAGTGCACTGGTTTGCATACAGAAGACAGACATCTGAAAGGATATTATTCAGCTGAAGGAAGATTATTACTGCAAGGATGCCAATTAAAACTAATCCTGTTTAAATAAAATTTACTTTCCTTGTCTACATGACTTTACCTGCTCTACTGGATGGTTCCTTGAGTACCTTTCCAGTCCGCTATACCAAGTAACAGGCATGCACTGACATAAGCAGAACCTTCTATATCATCAATAATTCAATCATAAACACTTTTGCTTGGTTTTTTTTTTTTAATTGTGAGCAAAGAGAATTTATTTTTAAATGTTTTGGATGGTTGGTTTTGCTTTTCAGAAAGTTTCACTACAGGTAAAAATAAGCGAGTAGATATGAAAACTAACAAAACCAATTCTCCTTCTGCCTAGAAAACCACAGAAACGGCAATACATTTATAATTTTTATTGGAGAAAACGCATTAAATACTCCTTGAAAGACTCTAAATTATTGACATGGTCTGAGAACAGCATTCATCAAGAATTTCAAAAGTGGTTTAGAATCCAAATCAAAAGAAACCCCTCACAATAACAAAAGTATTAATATGACTTTTACTCAGGTCTTGATTTGTGGACTAGAATTTGGCATTTGTGCTACTGTCTCAGATAACTTACAGCTCTGAAGTTTCCATCAATGGTAGATGATCAAAACTGATTCTATGCTTATCAGTGATAAAATAATTTCTCTTGTAAAGAAAATGTTTTCAAAGATAAATTCCTGCAACATTAACAGCTTAATACCAGCAACAAGTCACAGGAAACAAATTTCCTTAAGCTTTCAGTTGACCTTAAAGGCTTTCAACACTTTTGCAATATATAAACAGTCTTCTTTCAACTTGTGACTTTTTCTAGACCAAGATCTTGCCAGAATCAAAGATGTTAGAAATCAAAACAAGTGCAAGACAAAAGAACATTCCCTCCTGTTTCAGGAAAATATCTGCATTACCTAAGACCACAGTTGAACCTCAATTTCTAATAGAGTTTCTGGTTGTTGCTACTCTTTTGTTAGATCTTATCCTACATAAGCATCTGTTCAGCAATGCTTAAAAGCAGAAGAGATTAAGAGCTGGGGGAGAAGGGGGGAAGTTTCAAGAGCAGAAAGGCTAATATTCCAGTATACTCAGCTGTAAAATGAATCAAAGCTGTTTTCAGGACATACTTCTAGATACGTCTCTAAACATTCACCCCACAGTCAAAACAAACTTTTTTTTTGGCCTTTGATTAGTCACCAGAAGGTGCTCTTAAATCATTAATCTGAGCTTCAATCACTCCTGACCTCCGTTCTCTGAGGACAGCATTGTGCACAGGCTCTTAGTAGGTCATAAACTGGAACCTAGTCCAGTTAAAGCAAAATTCAAACTAATTCTAGCATGGTTAGCTTTTCAGTAAGGAAGCTGAGGGTTATCACCAGCCTTAAGAGATCCAAAGGGCTTGATGAATCATCCCCAAAACAAGCTTTTATTTAAAACTGCAAAAAACTAAAACACACCTCTATGGATGTATGCTCTCAAAAAGAAAAAAAATCACAGAAATTCCAAAGAGAAGAGAATTACATATTTTACAGCATCTCAAACTAGACAATTAGGAAGCTTCATTCATTGCTTTAGGAGAAAAAATATTAAGATTTAGGATTTACAAATACAGCTGTTTTGATAAATTATTTAGACAAAGAGTTGAAAGGGAAAAACATGTTCATCCAAACATGTGGTACCTTAGTTTCAGTGATTAAATAAATTAAGGCAAATAAAGCACAAACCATATACTTGTGGGAAGAGTTTTATTTTGATCTGTGAATTGGCTCATTTTTGTCAGCTGTTCATAAAATCCACAGCTGCATTTATACTTTAGCATATGTGTTCCCCCCCAAAATAGGTGCCAGATACGGATCAGGATGTATGAAACACCAGCAGCCATAGAGGCAGAACAAGGCATAATCTTGTACAGATGTTATTTTGCACCACCTCTGCCTCCCAGCTAACCAAAACTGAAGCAGAGCCCCTTTCCCCTTGAGTTTTCTTGTCCAAAATGGAAGCCAGGCACAAGCTGTAATGTGAACACACTGACCTGGCCAGCTACAAGTGGGCAGCACAGAGGAGGCTTTGCCCTCCCATCAGCGAGCACTCAACCAGCTCGTAGAGCTTGGAGTCACATGCAGAGTGACAATCAGCAGGATCCATCTCCTGACCAAGGGAGACACACTAGGGTCATTTTTGTCTGACTTTCTCACCCTTAAAAAACTATCCTAATAAAATAGCTACTTCTTAAACACCAACTCTCAAAGTTATCTGAATATACAAGACTGAGATGGCTTCTTCAGCCTGAGATTGGTAATTGCCAGCCTAATGTCTGCTTTTGCATTTAGTTAGAAAATAAGCTAAATCTTTGCTTACAAAATCACTAGGAATACAAATTTTTAATCCCTTTACATTTTAAAATGCTTTTTCTTGAATTAGCCTAAGGATCTGAGTGTTCCAATTCACAGAAGTTCTTAGGCTGCAAATCCATTTACTAAAGACAGGATTATAGAGCACATGTGTATCATTTTACATATTATACTTTTAGGGAATTTAAACTGACAGGGCTGCCTTAAAAAGCTTTCAGTTGATAAGTGAGCTTTAAGGAAGTATTTACTCATATTTCTTGACTTTCAGTACATACCCTGTACTATCACAAAAACTTGAAGGGATCTAAAAATTTTACTAAGCATAAAAATGGACATAGCCCTTGTCTAAGTTGCCACGGTGTAAATCTGCAAGACTTGCCTGTCGTGTACAACAGGGATATAGGATTAGGTCTTACAGGCAAGAGAGGGCAAAGCCCAGCTTCAGAAGATTGTTGGAAGACTTTCAACATTCTCAAGCTATAGTTCCAGATATTCTTCTCATTAGTGTTTTTACCACTCATTAGAGAAGAGTAGGATAAACACATAACTAACTTTGCACATGCCAGGAGAGTAAAGAAGGATCCTTTAGGTAACAGCTGGGGAAACTGGAGAAAATTAAGCTGAATGACTTGTCCCTTAAGTGGGTAGCTAAACATTTAAGAGAAAAAGCGTCAATCTCCAGAAGTAATTTAAGCTACTAAGCAGACAATATATGCCTGGGGAGGGGAGGAAACATGCCTTTGGTAAGCTTTCCAAGTAATTTCTATAGATTAGTAGTTTCCCATATTTTACCTCTTTTTTTTTTTTTTTTTGTATTTTGCACAGCCATTCAGATCTGTGCTACTCATCTGTTTCTGGATTCCCTCAGCATCACACTGCATAAAATATTGATACATTTGCTGCATGCACTAGATAAGGCAACATCCCAAATGAGGTCAGTGACATCCACCTGCTTCAAAACAGGAAAGAACCCTCTTTAATGTCTTGACACAAGCAAATACTGGGACATATGAATAAGTCATATGGAAGCTCAAAGTCGCCACCTGCTATTCTATGAGAAAACAGGATGGCTACATATTGTTAGGTCTAAGGTTACCTTGCATAAGTGTCTGCATAAAAAGAATTTAACAGTTTTAAGCAGTCCCTGATGATAAACCAGACCAGAAGGCACAGCTATGTTTCTTATGAATAAGGTTGAATAGAGCTGTATTCCACTCATTGATTTTAAAATAAAAATTATTCATTAACTGAGTCAGTCGGTGAGGTATGTTAATCACTCATCAGGGAGCCATCTCCTCAGCATTCACACAAAGGATGCATCTTGAAGGCTTTTTTTACAAAGAATATCTGAATGATTCGTTTTTCCTATGTCTCCATGCAGATTTTTGCTTCTTGAACTGTGTACTTATACAAAAATTAAAAAATAATTTTTTAGCCTTAAAGGTGCAAAATTTGGATTAATTTACAGGGAAAACAGTATACTAAGACTATCATAATGACATCTCAGAGAGTTTCAAGAAATGCTGAATGTCCTAGTGAATTGTTAGAGATTTAGGGTCCCAGAACCTTTTAAAAATGTTTGATTACCTCAGGAGGTGAATGAACAAGATTATTTAAAGAAATAAAACAGACTGAGTTGGAAGAATGTATTTTAAAATCAGCAGCAAGAGACAGTTTGCAGACAAGCAATCAAGTTGAGAATGACAGCTAAAAAGGATAAAGAGTAGTTGTTTCAAAGGTTTTTCTACTCCTTAGTAAGGAAAATAAACCAACTAGATACTGGAGCAGCAGTTACAGTAGTTGAGAGTCCCAAGTCAAGAAAGACCTGTACCATCAAAGTCAACAGAGAAAAAACATTCAAGAAACCACACAGCAATGAAGGCAGAATAACATAAAAAACCCACTCTGAAGGAGACTTCTTTTCAAAGAGCAACAGCGTCAAAGACGGATTAAATAAAAAGTCCATCTTAATAGAAGATGAATGCTATAATTTAGGTCAATACTGAATGGCCCAGTTGCAGCCCTGTTGCACAGATAGAGGCCAACAAGTTCCCATCTTCAAAATTTGCAGGGATCAACATGGAAAGAGGTGCCAACGACAGCATCTAGTGCCTGTTAACTCACACAACCACGTCTGCATTTGCTTTTCTCATATCAAAAACAAAGCCTGCCTAAAAAATGTTAAGATCAAAATAATTATAAAATGAACTCAACTACACAGTGAGGTTACAGAAATCTTCAAGTATGACCTGTTTGGGGCTGTGACATGCAGGTTGTGTCACAGATCACTTACAGGCTGCAAAGCTTCGCAGGTGCTGTTGATCCCAAGTTAATATGGCAATATTTAACCAGGATACTGTGCATTCTCTACACAACTCTGGTATTGCCAGCTGGGAATTTGGCATGGGAAGTTTGTTGGAAACAAAAATATTACACAACCAGACAAATGATCAGAAAGGAAAGTCACTCTGCTTAATTAAAGCAACAAGGTACAGTCAGCCCAGCCCTCTCATCTCAGTAAAAAGATGGACATTCCTGGTAATATTTCAATAAATTGATCATGGAGGGATAACTTTATCTACAGAGATTTGATGAGAATTAATCCAGCTGTTTTCAGATAGTGCTCTATTCAAAAAGTTGTCAAGACTCAAAATTTTAGGTTCCCAGTGGACAGCCAGCTCCTGTACTTATTTCACACTTACCAGGAGCAGCTCTTCCCTAATTCAGGCGCCCAGTAGGATCAGACAATTTTCACTGAGACAAACAACATAAAAACATAATATCCTAGTCTTCTCTGTATTATTTTGGGTTTTCCCTTTTAAAAATGAGATAAAGCTATCAGAATGACAGACATCTTAGGACTCATAGTGACAATGCTGGTGAACCAAACACACAAGTCATCATCATCACCCAGAAAGCTGCCTGCTATGCACAGCTCTAAGTAACACACAACTTACCCAGTCTCACAAAAACAACAAAAAAAATAGCCACAAACTACTACTAACCCACTAATTTTAACATCATGGTTAATAAGCATGCAAAATACATCAACAGCAAACTTTAAAAACTCTGCAAAGCTGATTTATTTTCTCCTTCCAAGTGTGGGTGAAGGGTTCTTTCTGCAGTAATAAGTTCTATCTCTGTGCTTTTGACAAGAAATAAAGACTGAAACCAACAGAAAAACACAAAAGAAGTGATAAGTTAGTTTGTATTTCAGCTGTACACTGATATTAAAACCTCCATTTTCTTTGGATTATGGAGCATATTGGTTTGTTTGGTTTTTTAAATTACTTGTGAGTAAACACATGTTGGGGTTTTAGTTTAGTCTTAGGTTTTCCTGTTAAAGGAATTTTCTCCCATATGCATGTTGCTAGGGGACAAATAGCTGTACTTAAGAAAGACAAAAAGGGGAGTGGGGCGGGCCTGGCTACTCTTTTGTCTACACCTGGGTGTGGGGACAGTTCGCTCTGAGCGTCCGGAGAGAGAAGCTGCAGAGAAAGGAGCTGCTGCTGCTTTCTTTTTGGCCGTTCTTTCTTCCTGCTGGAAGCAACGCCGGGACCCCAAAAGCCGCTTTTCCCTGCCCTGCTGGAGACCGAGCTGTGGCTGTCCTGCTCCGCTGCTGCTTCGAGCTTTCGCTACGCTGTAGCCCTGCTCGCCCTGCCTGCCTGGGCCTCCGTGGTTTTTTCCCATCTGGATACATCTCGTCTGCCACCCGGGATTTGCGTTCGTCCCTGCCATTCCAGCCTGCTGTTCCTGAGAGTCCGGGATCAGCTGCCCAGCGGTTTGTGAAGCCTTTGTTCCATCCTTCCCGGGATCCCAGGGCACCGGTGCCGCGGGTTTCCCGAGCTCGCTCCGGAGCGCCCCCTGCAGCCGCGGGGGAACCATCGCACCTGCCCTGCTCACCGGGAGCCGCCAGCGCCCCTGCCGGCTGCGAGCGGAACTGCACCCGAGGGGAAAGGGCCTGACAGCCGAGAAGGCTGGGACTGGGTTTGTGATTGCTGTTACTGCCAGAGTTGTTGTTGTTTTGTTTGACTGGTTATATACATATATATATAGAGTAAAGAACTGTTATTCCTATTTCCCACACCTTTGCCTAAAGGCCCTTGATTTCAAAATATAATAACTTGGAGGGAAAAGGGGTTATATCTGCCACTTCAAGGGGGGCCTCTGCCTTCCTTAGCAGACACCTGTCTTTCAAAACCGAGACAGATCTTGGCGCCCAACGTGGGGCCTGAGGGCATTAAGAAGTAGAGGTGAAAAAGGAATAACAGTTCCTCGATAACTTTATTTTGTGTGCTGGATATTGGAACCTTGTTAGGCAGCACCATGTGGTCTAGTTTACCCTGGTTTGGGTGGCATGTAGCCGTGGCTATATTCTTCCCCTTTGCAGCTCCTTACTTGAATATGGGTCCTCTGACTAAGGCTACCATTGCTGTTATCCAGCTTGCGTTATGGGTCGAGAAGGTGAGGAATTCATGGGTTTTTAACTTCCTCTGGAATGTGGGCACATGGATAAACAGCTATCACACACTGAGCACATGTTTTTGGGGTTATGTTAACAATGGTACCTTCTGTGAGGAAATGACACCAGGGGAAGTTTTCTCCCAACCCCTCAACCAGTTCTTTGGGCCCACCCCATCAATTTTCGAAGGGTTTAAATTCCCTCTGAATACTAACCATCTGCTGCTGATAGGCCTACTCTATTTAGCATTCAAGGATAAGTTGAGATTGGCTTGGATATCTACCCGGACACCAGCCCCAGAGACTAGAGATCCTGCCCCAGAACCTGACATGGCCCCAGAGAGTAGAGTTCCTACCCCAGAGCCTGATCCTGCCCCAGAGCCTGACACGGCCCCAGACACTAGAGATCCTACCCCAGAGCCAGAGCCTGCCACAGCCCCAGACACTAGAGATCCCGCCCCACAGACTGATACTGCCCAACAGTCCACCTCAGAAATGGACTACCCAAACTGGGTGGGGGTACTGGCAAAAGGGATGCAGGAGATGTGCCAAGAGATGGGTCAGGTGCGCCAGGGGATATGCCAGGAGATGGGTCAGGTGCGCCAGGAGATATGCCAGGAGATGGGTCAGGTGCGCAAGGAGATGTGCCAGGAGATGGGCCAGGTGCGCCAAGAGATATGCCAGTTGCTAAGGGAATACACCTCCTCAGCTAGTGAAAAACCCT
This sequence comes from Corvus hawaiiensis, assembly GCF_020740725.1. Taxonomy (NCBI): domain Eukaryota; kingdom Metazoa; phylum Chordata; class Aves; order Passeriformes; family Corvidae; genus Corvus; species Corvus hawaiiensis. Next base: position 7,971,105 of record NC_063220.1, read on the forward strand.
CTCCCTGCCCCAAAGAGGGTGAGTCCGATGGTGCAGCAGTGGAACCCACGGATGTTACAACCGTCCAGGCTTCAGCTGAACCACAAGGACAACCACAGCCAGCAGCAGTCGCCCCTGTGCAAAGGAGGAAGTATAAGACCAAATCAGTACGACCAGTTAATGATGATGGGCAACCAGGGCCCTCACAACCAGCAGGAGAGCCAGAGCCAGAAATCATTACTGAGTCCCTGTCGCACGACAGTCTCCGTGCTATGCGAAACGACATTGTGCGAAGGGGGCGTGAGCCTTATACCACCTGGCTGCTTCGGGTTTGGGACCTTATGGGCACAAGTGTGCAACTGGATAGTGGTGAGGCAAGGTATCTGGGATCGTTGACCCAGGACCCAGGTGTGGACCAGATATTTGTGAGGGAGCCAGGGCCTCTCTCTCTCTGGGAGCGGCTCTTAATGAGTGTGAGAGAAAGGTTCATTCACAAAGAAAGAATGCAGGAGTATCATCATAGAATGCAGTGGAAGACACTCGAGCAAGGGATCCAACAGCTAAGAGAGGTGGCAATATTAGAGGTACTCTTTGGGAAGGATGGACAGCATGATAATGACCCCGATAAGGTCAGGTGCACAGGACAGATGATGTGGAACCTGGCAAGGCTAGGGCCATCACAATACACCACCTTCATTGCAACGATTGATGCTGACAATACCCGAGAAACAGTGGGCTCTGTTGCCAACAGGCTCAGGCATTATGACAGCATGATCAATGGCCCGCTGAAAGCTCATGTCTCTGCTGTGGTCCAGGACCTCAAAGAGGAGATGAAGGAGAAGATGGAGAAGATGAGGGAGGAGATGAGGAGGGTCAGTGTGGCACCAGTGCGAGTCACAGGCCCCCAAGTCAGAGCCCGTCGTCCCCCTGCGAGAGAGAGAGGGTACACCCCACGAGCTGAGCTGTGATTTTTCCTGTGTGAGCATGGGGAAGACATGAGAAGGTGGGATGGGAAACCCACCTCTGCCCTGGCAGCGCGGGTGCATGAACTCAAGGAGGGAGGCACTAACCGAGGGGGTTCTGCTAAGGTGAAGGTAGCCTCAGCCTCCCGTGACCGAGCTGCCAGGAATTACAGAAGGGAGGATGATATGTCGGATCCCCTTGAAGGTACCTCGAGCATGTACGCCCAGGGAAAGAATGATAACCAGGGCTAGAGGGGCCCTGCCTCTAGCCAGGAAGAGGCACGGGAGAACCGAGTTTTCTGGACGGTGTGGATCCGATGGCCTGGCACATCAGAGCCACAAAAATATGATGCATTGGTTGATACTGGGGCACAATGTACTTTAATGCCATCGGGACATGTGGGGGCAGAACCTGTATCCATCGCTGGGGTGACCGGGGGATCACAGCAGTTGACCCTTTTGGAAGCTGAGGTGAGCCTGACTGAGAAGGAGTGGCAAAAGCATCCGATTGTGACCGGCCCAGAGGCCCCGTGTATTCTGGGCATAGACTTCCTCCGGAATGGCTACTACAAAGACCCAAAAGGACTCAGGTGGGCATTTGGGATTGCTGCTGTGGAGGCAGAGGGCATTAGGCAATTGAACACCCTGCCTGGACTATCTGAGAATCCTTCTGTAGTTGGGCTCCTGAAAGTGGAAGAGCAACGAGTGCCAATTGCCACCTCGACAGTGCACCGCCGGCAGTATCGGACAAATCGAGATGCTGTGATCCCCATCCACAAGATGATCCGCGAGCTGGAGAGTCAAGGGGTGGTCAGCAAGACCCACTCACCCTTCAACAGCCCCATCTGGCCTGTGCGCAAGTCTGACGGGGAATGGAGATTGACTGTGGACTATCGTGCCCTGAATGAAGTGACTCCACCGCTGAGCGCTGCCGTGCCAGACATGTTGGAGCTCCAGTACGAGCTGGAGTCCAAAGCAGCGAAGTGGTACGCCACTATTGACATTGCCAATGCATTCTTCTCCATTCCTCTGGCAGCAGAGTGCAGGCCTCAGTTTGCCTTCACCTGGAGGGGCGTGCAGTACACCTGGAACCGACTGCCCCAGGGGTGGAAGCACAGTCCCACCATCTGTCATGGACTGATCCAGACTGCACTAGAAAAGAGTGAGGCTCCAGAACATCTGCAGTACATTGATGACATCATTGTGTGGGGGAACACCGCAACCGAAGTGTTTGAGAAAGGAGAGAGAATAATTCAAATTCTCCTGCAAGCTGGTTTTGCCATCAAGAAGAGCAAGGTCAAGGGACCTGCCCGAGAGATCCAGTTCCTGGGAGTAAAGTGGCAAGATAGACGACGTCAGATTCCCACTGAGGTCATCAATAAGATCACAGCAATGTCTCCGCCGACCAACAAGAAGGAAACACAAGCTTTCCTAGGTGCTATAGGTTTCTGGAGGATGCACATTCCCGAGTACAGCCAGATCGTGAGTCCTCTCTACCTGGTTACCCGCAAGAAGAATGATTTCCACTGGGGCCCTGAACAGCAGCAAGCCTTCGCCCAGATCAAACAGGAAATTGCTCACGCCGTAGCCCTTGGCCCAGTCAGGACAGGACCAGAGGTGAAGAACGTGCTCTACTCTGCAGCCGGGAACAATGGTCTGTCCTGGAGCCTCTGGCAGAAGGTGCCTGGTGAGACTCGGGGCCGACCACTGGGATTCTGGAACCGAAGCTACAGAGGATCTGAAGCCAACTACACTCCCACAGAGAAGGAAATCCTGGCAGCTTATGAAGGAGTCCAGGCTGCCTCAGAAGTAATCGGCACAGAGGCACAACTCCTCCTGGCACCCCGACTACCGGTGCTGGGGTGGATGTTCAAAGGAAAGGTTCCCTCCACGCATCACGCCACCGACGCTACTTGGAGCAAATGGATTGCCCTCATCACGCAGCGCGCCCGAATTGGAAACCCAAGTCGCCCTGGGATCTTGGAAATAATTACAAACTGGCCGGAAGGTGAGACTTTTGGGTTATCTTCTGAAGAAGAAGAGGAGCAGGTGACACGTGCCGAAGAAGCCCCACCATATAACGAGCTACCAGAGAGTGAAAGACAATACGCCCTCTTCACTGATGGTTCCTGCCGAATTGTAGGCGCTAGCCGGAAATGGAAAGCCGCTGTATGGAGCCCCACACGACAAGTTGCACAGGCCACTGAAGGAAAAGGTGGATCGAGCCAATTTGCTGAGCTCAAAGCTGTCCAATTAGCTCTGGACATAGCTGAAAGAGAGAAGTGGCCAAAGCTCTACCTCTACACTGATTCATGGATGGTAGCCAATGCTCTGTGGGGTTGGCTGGAAAGGTGGAATAAGGCAAACTGGCAGCGCAGAGGAAAACCAATCTGGGCTGCTGAAGAGTGGAAAGACATTGCCACTCGGGTAGAGAAGCTATCCGTGAAGGTCCGTCATGTAGATGCTCACATCCCCAGGAGCCGGGCTAATGAAGAACATCGTAACAACAAACAGGTAGATCAGGCTGCGAAAATAGAGGTGTCCCAGATAGACTTGGATTGGCAACATAAAGGACAACTGTTCCTAGCTCGATGGGCCCATGATGCCTCAGGCCATCAGGGCAGAGATGCCACCTATAAGTGGGCACGAGACCGATGGGTGGATCTAACCATGGACAGTATCTCCCAGGTTATCCATGACTGTGAGACATGCGCTGCGATCAAGCAGGCCAAGCGGGTGAAGCCTCTGTGGTATGGCGGGCGATGGTCCAAATACAAGTATGGGGAGGCCTGGCAGATTGATTACATCACACTGCCTCAAACCCGCCAAGGCAAGCGCTATGTGCTCACAATGGTAGAAGCCACCACTGGGTGGCTGGAGACCTACCCTGTGCCTCACGCTACTGCCCGGAACACCATCCTGGGCCTGGAAAAGCAAGTCCTTTGGAGGCATGGCACCCCTGAGAGAATCGAGTCTGACAATGGGACTCATTTCAAGAACAGCCTTATAAACACCTGGGCTAGAGAACATGGCATTGAGTGGGTGTACCACATCCCTTACCATGCACCAGCAGCTGGGAAGGTTGAGCGGTGTAATGGACTGCTTAAAACCACCTTGAAGGCACTGGGTGGGGGGACTTTCAAAAACTGGGAGATGCATTTAGCAAGAGCCACCTGGTTAGTTAACACTCGAGGTTCCACCAGCCGAGCAGGCCCTGCCCAATCTGAACCCCTACAAACAACAGACGAGGATAAGGTTCCAGTGGTGCACATGAGAGGTATGCTTGGAAAAACTGTTTGGGTAAAGTCTGCCTTGAGCAAAGACAAACCCATCCGTGGGGTTGTTTTTGCTCAGGGACCAGGTTGCACCTGGTGGGTGATGCAAAAAAATGGAGAGACCCGATGCTTACCTCAAGAGGACCTTGTTTTAGGGTGAACTACCCATGGCTCTGTACTTGTATCAGTATCAGCATGTATATTTGTATATAATTTGGGTAATGCATAGATTTATATGGTTAAAAAAAAAGTTACGTTTCATGTAACATGTTAGTATGGGAAAAAATTCGGGGTGGATAATGTTGGGGTTTTAGTTTAGTCTTAGGTTTTCCTGTTAAAGGAATTTTCTCCCATATGCATGTTGCTAGGGGACAAATAGCTGTACTTAAGAAAGACAAAAAGGGGAGTGGGGCGGGCCTGGCTACTCTTTTGTCTACACCTGGGTGTGGGGACAGTTCGCTCTGAGCGTCCGGAGAGAGAAGCTGCAGAGAAAGGAGCTGCTGCTGCTTTCTTTTTGGCCGTTCTTTCTTCCTGCTGGAAGCAACGCCGGGACCCCAAAAGCCGCTTTTCCCTGCCCTGCTGGAGACCGAGCTGTGGCTGTCCTGCTCCGCTGCTGCTTCGAGCTTTCGCTACGCTGTAGCCCTGCTCGCCCTGCCTGCCTGGGCCTCCGTGGTTTTTTCCCATCTGGATACATCTCGTCTGCCACCCGGGATTTGCGTTCGTCCCTGCCATTCCAGCCTGCTGTTCCTGAAAGTCCGGGATCGGCTGCCCAGCGGTTTGTGAAGCCTTTGTTCCATCCTTCCCGGGATCCCAGGGCACCGGTGCCGCGGGTTTCCCGAGCTCGCTCCGGAGCGCCCCCTGCAGCCGCGGGGGAACCATCGCACCTGCCCTGCTCACCGGGAGCCGCCAGCGCCCCTGCCGGCTGCGAGCGGAACTGCACCCGAGGGGAAAGGGCCTGACAGCCGAGAAGGCTGGGACTGGGTTTGTGTTTGCTGTTACTGCCAGAGTTGTTGTTGTTTTGTTTGACTGGTTATATACATATATATATAGAGTAAAGAACTATTATTCCTATTTCCCACACCTTTGCCTAAAGGCCCTTGATTTCAAAATATAATAACTTGGAGGGAAAAGGGGTTATATCTGCCACTTCAAGGGGGGCCTCTGCCTTCCTTAGCAGACACCTGTCTTTCAAAACCGAGACAACACAAAAGAACCTCTCTTGAAAAACCTTTTAATTTGTCATAAAAAAAGCCTGGGGTATGGAAGGATTACGCAAGTTAATTTTTGTTTCATTCATATATTTTCAGCAGAGGTATGTTCATGAAAATCAAGCACCTATGAGCAGTACTGTTGGATACATACAGGATTTAATACCTTCTCCTGTATTAACTGTCCTCCTGCCCTGGGGGGGATTTGCTGAAAGTCATGTAATTCATTATAAATATTTCTTCTACCACACAATTACAGGAAAAATACTTATTTTGACACCATATCAACCAGAGATGCTAAATCAGCTGTACCAGGTGTGTTACGTGTGTATCAATAACACCATTACTGGAGAATAGAAGGACACCAAAGCTTTTCATACTGGGAAAATTGAATAATTATTCTGCGTACCAAGAGTAACTAATTAGCAGATTTTAAGCCAGGATGTATGATCCTAAAATCTTAGATATTTCCATTTAAATTTTTCATCAGTGACTACTTTTTTACTGCAGGGAAAAAAGAACAGAGAGGATGGAAGACTATTATATACATGTACTATGTAATGACATCAATTTGAGTATCCACATGGACAAAATAGAAAAGTCAAAGCAGCTGTACATACTCATTATCACTCCAGATGTAATTTGAGATGAAGATCAGTCACTGATTAAATTGTTATCTTTAATAACTAGACAAGCACAGAAATAATTCATCTTTACAAACTACTTTGCAAAATACATGCCATGGGATCATAAACTTGCTAGAAGTAGATATTATTTCTTTTTTATTGCCAGTTAGAATGTGCTCTCTGAGTGACAGCGAGTATTCATATAAACTGAAAGATTGCATAATTTCATCTATGCAAATAATAATTAAGATAATTGATAGAAGGTAAATAGGGAAGTAATACAGAACATGTGCATTCTAGTAGTATTCAGCAGAATTAAGTTTATTTTCTACACAGTGAAAATTTATGAATAAATGGGGATGAATCTTCTGCTATTTACCTTAAAGCATGAAAGTTGCTTGGAGGTGGAAATGCAAGTCAGAATTAAAATACTGCCCAACCTCCAAGTGAGGTTAAAATGACCAAGAATTCTAAACAAGCCTTAAATTACTTAATATCTAATTACATCTTACAAAACAAACTGAGATAATGTGATTATAATCTGTAAATTGGTCAGCATTACCTCCTGTTCTAATTCTGGCTTTTAAGAAATGTGTACATGACAAAGCAATCAACCATAAAACCAAAACATCTAAGCTGTAACGTAGAACATTAATAGCACTAGAGCAAGAAGTTCGGGTTCAAATTTTTTTTAAAAATAGTGTTCTCAGCTAAGGAAATTTGTTAGATAATGTGCTTGTATGAGTACATATCTATGTGACTACAAACTTGTCAAATGACAAAAAACATCAGGAAGCGTGAGGCAACAGAAATAGCAGATAGCACAAAACAAAGAAAATGTTCAGTGATTTTGACTCAGGATGATGATGTAAAATATTACCTTGTGAAAGCAAGACAGCTCATGGAACAAAGTGTATTGAGTTGGATAACATCACACTTTTAGTAGTAAAAAATTCAAAGAACTTAATGTCCTACCAGAACAGAGACAAGAATCTCTACACAAGAGCCCTAGGAAACAAAAGAACCAATATATTAACTTGCAAGTTAAGCAGTAGGCACTTTATTAAATATATTAAATTATAGCATTTGTCATATTCTAGCAAATATTATACCTAAATTTAATGCAAAAAAGGAGAGAATTAATAGAACCTATTAGTCTGGCTTTTCATTATTCTGTATTCATAGTTCAATCTAAAAATATGGATGTGAGGGGAAAGAAGAATAAAATGCATCATAAATGTATTAATATCGCACACTATATTTGATAAAGCAACTATAAAGAAAATTACCATTATAAGAGGGCTCAATAATAAGCTGTGCAGTAAAGTTGGAAACCAACTTAATATGAGAACCATAGTGGAAATAACAAGTTGGATAGAAATGGGACCAACAGGTTGTGCACAAGAAAAAAATTTAACCCAGTGCAGGAATTAACACCGGGTAGTGAAGGCAGTCAAAAACTGGCCTTAAAAATATACCTAACAATGATGGCACAAATGTGCTAGTGGAATTTATTGATGGCATGAAATTGTCCATATTATTAGAGATTAATATATCCCATGCAGAGAACTAGGTGATGTTAATGCTGCACTAAGGACAGAGAGTAAATTCACTAATTTAATCTGTAAGTCATACACTTAGAAGTGAGGGGAATAATTTTAACTAGTCCACTGGAGAAGGGAGATAATTAAAGCAGCAGCAGAATGACTCTACGCCACCAATGGAACACTTTCAGAAAAAGAAAAATGATCCTACAGTGTGGGATTTCCAGAGATCAGGCAGTGATCCAGATGTGGGATTTCCAGAAGCAGGCAGGCAGAAACAGTATCACAGCACAGGAGCCAGGCAAAGCCATATCCAGGAAACAGAAGAAGAAAGATTAAACTGGAACAGAGAATGCTATTTGAATGACTAGGAGAAATAAGAGCCTAGTAAGAAGACACTTGCTTATCCCAGCATAATGAAGTCTGAAATAAAAATATGACACTCTCTGTACATAAAAAGAGGACAAAAAGAAAAGCAAATGAGAAGAAAACAGCTCTTCTAAGTGGCTGTGCACACAAAAGTGTATAAAGGAAACTGCACGAACAAATTCAGAGGCACAGTCTAAATTCAGGCAGTCAGAAATCACAGAATAAATGAGGCTGGAAAACACCTCTGAGATCATCAAGTCCAACCTATGATGAACACCAACACGTCAACCAGACCATGACACTGAGGGCCACATCCTTAAGCACCTCCAGGGATCATGACTCCACTATCTCCCTGGGCAGCCCATTCCAATGCCCAAATGTGAGATTCAAGAAGTTCTGAATATGTTTATGGCATATTTAGTTACATAATACTGTCACTTCACTCCCCAGAGTTTGAGAGTATGGCATAAAGAGCTTAATAAATATTCTTTTATTTAAATCATGTATACAAAGGCATGCTTCTAAGAGATACCTGCTGGAGTTTCAAATTGTTCTGCCAGAGGCGACTGTAGGGGTTTGTGCTTGTGTTTTGTCTTTTTTTTTTTTTTAAACACAAAATATTCCTCCCCTCCCCATACAAAAATGTCCCTGAGTATAACAATGGGGAACCATGTGTTTGCCACATATAGGTAGCCAAGAGTTTCTCTGAACATCAGAATTAAAAAACCAGAAGCATTACAGGATGTTTTCACACAGTTCTTAGATCCCTGCAAACAACTGATGCCTTTGCCTCTCAAATAGTATACATGGACTAGGGTAGTAATCCTTCAAGGGATGGGGAACAGAAGAGGAAAAAAATAGCAAAGAGATGAACCCTCTGCAGAGATGTCACCAGCCAGCGATTTCAATCCCTCTGGTAACATCAGACAAAAATCTGGAGAGAAATGATGATGGTAACCTGTAGACTGGTATGGCAAAAGCAGTATTCAAGCCTAAATTGCAATTAAAAATGCTCAGTCTTGCTGTCCAGTCCTGCAGGCAGCTATTCTTCACACAAACCTGAGCATTTTTCCACATTGCAGCCTGTCAGTTCCTCAGCAGCTGCACTGGCAGGCATTTATAAAAGGCTATAATTGGTTGGATGAAGCTGGATGTCAAGTCTCCGCAGACATATGAATCTACCTAGCTAACTCCTCAGAGATCCTGATAGGCAATCTGGGAGCACAGCTCACAGGAGTGCTCTGTGGCAGTGATTTCATAATCAAAATATGAGCCCATAAGGAGAAGATGAAACTCTTCCTCCTCCTCATTCCCACTCTCATTCAGCAGCACAGTGATTAGAGGCACTAGCCCCAGATAAGGGAAGGCTTGCAATAATCCTGTAGCTGCTTCAAGTCAAAGAACCACCAGCACGGAGCCTGAACTTTCATGTAGACTCTGGATTCTATTTTCAAGTATATTTTTATATACATACATAGAAATAAAAGTAGATACATACACTCACCCATATACAGCCCTCTCTGGTTTAGAATATTTTGCTTTTATATGCAAGACTTCACCTTTAACTCACACAAATCCCTGCTGCTTTACAAGCATGCCTTTTAATTAATCCCAACTTGCCTGCCTTCTTAATTAATCCCAATTTGCCAGAATGTTGAGGAGGCAGGCAAGTCCTTAGAAAAAAAATCAAAGCACTTGAAAAGGAAAAAAAAAAATGAAAAAAGAAATACCAAAATAATATTATATTTCAGGAACATCATCAGTAAGTTTCATGTTAAAATAAAAATTCAGAAGTTGAGGCAAAAGCTTGTATCAATTTTAAAAACTCACATTTAGATAACAGGAAATTACAATACTCTAGAAATGACAACTATAAATTAACAGACCACAGGACTCAATAATTTTCATTTATCTAGCAAGAAATACAACAATAGTTGCTATTTGCAATTTCTAATGCAAGGCCGAATAATGTCCTAGGAAGACTGAACCATAATAGAAATAATAAAAGAAACTTAAAACATTTATGTTCATTCAAATTTCACAGCTCTAGTATTTAATTTTTACCCTCAATGTTGTGGGGTTTTTTTTCTTAATTAGAACTCCCTGCTCCCTCCTCCACAAGGCCCAGTCCTCTTTACCTCATTGTTCAAGGTTGCAAGGTTGCAATGTTTTAGCAGTTTCAGACAACTGCAATATTCATCTAGAGAAGAAATTTTAAAAAGAAATTACCAGAACTTCAATGATAACTGGAGCATTATAAGTTAGAAACATATTTTACAAGTCCTACTTATTTTTTCCTATTAATAATTTAAGCAATTAATTTTATGTTAAACTTACTACTACTAATAGTTCAACCATTCATTAAATATATCATTTTGCTCAAGTAACTGTGCACTGGTGGTGAAAGACCATCGTCAGTAAGGTGGTGATTCATACCTGCAAACTTGTATTCAGAGTGAGCACATTCCCCTATCACAGAACTGCAGTCACTAAAAAAAAATACAGTGTACACACACACAACTCATAACTCCAGGATTAGAGGTCAGAAATAATCTAAAGATTACTGTCAGTCTTGTAAACTGTGAGGAACTGAAATCAAAATACTCAAGTATCAAAAAGCTCAAGTGGGACTGCAGTTTCTTTTCCTCCCATTTAGGAGAGAACTGAGGTGAGCAGGAGTCCTTATATGAGATTCACAAGTGAGTCATAGAAATCTAAATCATAAACAAAGCAAAGCATTTTATTTCTGCACATACACACACTGGGGAGGTGACAGCTCAAAACACAAAACTGCAGCAGCTGAGACACAAAATGAACTTAAAGATCAATAAAGTTTTAGCCATGTTATGAAGGGTCTTCTGTCATTTATACACTTCTTTCCTTATAGATAAATTGTCATTTACAGTTATTATTTAGGTTAAAATGAAAACAAAGTAACTATCTGGTTCTGCATTTCACAAGCACTCAATTGCTTTTATAGCTAAGTAATAAACTTTGTCTTCTCCTATCTGTTAATTTCTAGTGCTATTTATGTTTCCTCCCCTTCCTCAATCCACCTCCCCTCTCCCATTAGATTATGCAATTACATGTATTTATGATCTAATAAGCTGTTTCATCAACAAATGTGCAACACAGCAATATGAAACAAATTCATAACCTCTCTGCTGATTTATAGAGCAGTAAAAAGATATAAGAAAAGAGAGCATATAATTTATTGTAAAGGCAGTAAGAAAACCTCTAGAGCATTTTTCATAGAAATTAAATTCTCAAACTCACTATCACAGGGCAGCTTTAAATAGGAACAATCACTAAATACTCACTTCAGAGCTTTCAAAAAAAAAATCAATTTGATGATCATTATTTTGCAACAGAATTTAATGCAGACTCACAAATGAGTGTTAGCCACTGCAACTTGGTCTGTGAGATGCTTAAAGAATAACACAGTTGTATATGGGAAGAAAATGCAACGAGCACATGAAAACCCTGCCTGAGGCTTTTGGTTCAGAATAAAATAAACTGCAGCTTCTTCTGAGGCACAGATGGGGAAAGTCCACCACTCTGAAGGGCTGGCTGAAGTGGTATAGTGTCACAGGACTTTTGCAAAGACCTTCCCTCAACCTTTGAGCTGGACAGAGCAGTCCACCCTCAATGGAGCTCTTCTGAACAGAACAAGAACCCTCAGGGTGGCTCCTTCTGCCAAAGGTGGCAGTTCCACAATACAGATAGCAGAATTCAAAGTATAAATTTATATATGAAAAAGGAAAGCTGATCAAATCTATTGGTCTTCATAAACATCACTTTTCTACCTGTTTGGGGTTTGTTTGATTTGTCGTTTTTCTTGCTTTTCATCACAATGCAGACAAACTTGAAATCCTTGGAAGACATTCAGAGACCACACATTCCAATCAGAAATGGCCCTCTAGTTATAATTAAAAACTTCCTGATTTCATGATTTAACTGCTAATACTTGTTGGTCAGATGCATTTGCCAACTTATCGGATACAAAAGGCCTTTCTACTCATACAATCATGCAAATTCAGTCCACACAACACAAGCAGCAGAAGTCTGCTTGTGACATGTTCCTAAATCAGAAAAAAACGCACTTTGATAACATTTTTGAATAGTTACAAGAGACTGTCACTCAATTCCTACAACATCAAGTATGTCTAGTACCAATAACAGAAAATATTAGTTGAGAAATAAGTATCTCATCTCCCATGACACCAATAACTTCAGACATTCCTGACAAATACACCACTACTGAGTAATGCAGACACTGGGGTTTTTATTGAAAACAGAAAGAGAATTAATAAGATACTGCATTAGTTCAATGAAGCAACAGAAACAGGCTTAAACAGCTACAGAATCAAATACCCAGATTTTTTACTAGTTGTACAAAAAAACCCCACACTTATTTGATTTTTCCTCTTACCCCTCAGCATATAACTCCACATTGAAAAAAAATTAATCCTAAACATTTTTCTCTGTGCTCTTTAGCATAAATTCTAAACCCAACTACTCCAAAGTAATAGTCACACAGTGTAGTTCAGTTATTGTTTTGTTTTTAAAGTGCCCATTCCACAGTAAGATTCTGATTTCTCTTCTGCATCTGAACACAGTAAGGCTCCCAGAGATTTCATAATAGAATCTCTTCTTATTTTTCTCAAGAATCCTCTGACAAGGATAAGCTAAAAATATTTTAAGAGAGGATAGGGAATTCTACTTGAACAAAGACTAGCATTTCCCTTTCTTCACATGGATAAAAATATGCTTAAGGAGAACATTCCCTTGGACATCTATAATTCAAGCAAAATATTTGAAACCACAACCCTAACTAAAAGCAGATAGAAGGGAAAATAATTACTCAGTGCCATACTAATGTAATTAAATTCATTCAGGGAACTGTTTGTAACATAAAGACATTCTTAGCATGAGACATCACCTTAACAGCTTGATTCTAAAACTGCCAGGACAAAAAATACTGCCCCCAACAGTTCATTAGGTGAAAAGATTATTGCATCAAATTACTTCTTATTTATATCATTTAAAAACCTCTCTAAAAACGACTGATTGTATCCAGCCACACAGACTCCAAAAGCATATGGCACAAAGTATCACAGACACTCATTATCAATGTCATTCTTCCCTGGCATCTTGACATTCTTTTACTGGAAATTTCTTTTTAACTCATTTTGCTGTAATTTTAAAAGAAGATGTAACCAAACACAATAGGTTAAAGAACTCAATATTCTAACACATAAGGCGATGTTTATGTACACCCATACACATTATATATTAAAAAAACTGTAGGATAACAAACATTGCACCACCTATACATGAAGGATGCACTATTGTCATATGCACACAATTTTTAGGAGTCTGATTATCTATTTTATTCTATCGGCTTCCCGAAGTTTGCCTTCATATTCAAGAACAAATCCTAAACAAATTAAATACAGCAATTTAACATTATAGCAATTGAAAGTCAGGCCTGCAGTCTACTTTCAACTGCAAAATTATGAACAGCCTTATTATTCCTTCTTATATGATAAATATTAATTTAATAGATAATATATAAATTTAATGTAATTTTATTTCTTTATACATTATTATTAACTATCTTATTAATAATTAAGTAATGAATAAAATATTTATATTAATTTTTTATCCTTCAACTACTGCTGGGTCCATGCTGGTATATGCCTTCATAAAAGTTAACCTCTCCACAAAACCACAGGATGTTTCCCATCCCGAATCAATTATGAGCTCCAAATCTTATTTTGTGAACATCCTCAAATTTCACCTGTTTCTACAACACTCCTCACTCTGCATAGAGTGACCTCCTTAGAGAGTTTCTTTGAAATCCTGCCTCAAGCAAGTACTTCAAGTACGTGCAACCTCTGAACTGAGCTCATTATCCACACAGCTCCTGAAAATTACTTTCTGAGGAAGTCTGTTTCCCCCTCCCAAAACTTCAACATGATTAATTAGCTGAGCAAATATACAGTATTTCTGATCTGCAGACATCATGGACATACACACAGCTACACCATTTTCTCTTTGCTGCTCGAATGAATAATTTAAGAGTCAAAAATTCTACATGCACACAAAACACTGAAGAACTACGCAGGCAAATCCAGACTAAGTACAATTCAACATTAGGGGAAACAAAAACCCTTCTAACAGTCTTAAGCACAGACAATTGTTGCCAAGAGAACTTGTGGACTCCCCATCCCTGTGTTAAAAGACCAGGCTGGAGGGAGCTCTGAGTAACCCAGTCTAGTGGAAAGCATCTGTGCCCAGGGCAGTGGGGTTGGAACGAGATGACCTTTGAGGTCCATAGTAAGAAGCAGGTCAGAATTATGCAGCCTATAGCCCAAGTTACCACTGATATCAAGTACAGAGATGCCTTGAACAATATCACCATCTGATGCTGTTCAGCACGTGCATAGAAAGAACCACGTCATGCCAGTGTGTGTTGACCAGAATCTGCAGCTTTTCCCACGTTGCAGCACCCCCACACACAAACCTGCTAACCTCAGGTCATAATTCCCTTCAGAGCCATGGTTTGCAGGCTCCCAGGCACTTCCATACAGATTTGTCACAGCATTGTCCACGTTTCTGTGGAAGCAATGACAAGATCTTTTAGACTAGAATAACCTTAACTATAAAGCAAGTACAGCCGACCAAGAAGAACGTAATGTGCAAAGAACAGAGAATTCAACAAGAGTTATCAAATTCTTAAAAGCAGAAACACACACAGAATAAAGGCATCCTACCATTTAAACTACATGACCAGAATACATGTACTTCCTCAGTTTGCATAATATCCTATCTTATAGTTTGACATCAACTCAGCCAGCCTCCTCAATACTTCTGGTCTGTTAAAAACAAACAAAATAAACAAAAACAGGAAAAAAGGTCTTAATAGAGATGAAAACCTCAAAAGTTGCTGCTACTTAAAAAACTGCAGATTTCTAAGCATGGGATGCCTGAGAATTTCCTTCATCAAATAATGTAGTTTTATTTTAAAAAATATGCCTTCAAGTAGCCCCAGAATAAGAGAGATGGTACACTGAAGTCTAGGCCTGCAATGGCATAATTATGAGAACAAAAAAGAGTATTTCTTCCACTAAAGATCATGGGTGACTATGCTCATACTCAGCAAAATTAGCGTATTTATTTTTGTCATTCTCCCAGCCTTGAAGCACAATAATTTATATCCATACCCAGTGAATTACATAAAGACAATAAGGAAAGTTGTAGATTGCAAAATTACAACATAAAGCAGAACATCACACATTGCATAGGGCTCTCCTGGATCATCACAGAAAACCTAAAGCTAAAGGTTTGAGACTAAAGCTCAATTGCTGTACTTAAAAGTGAGGACTAAGATTAAGTGTGTTCTTCATCTGCTTTGGTTTTCATTAGCAGATGGAAATAAAAGGACACGTTTATCAGGATGATTAAAAAATAGTGACTGAAGAGCTACAGGTAATGTGTCAAAAAAAACTCATCAACCATAAGGGTTTTTATTAATAATAGGTAGGGCTTTTTAAAATCTTTATTGAGCATGACCTCAAAACTGTCAAGGCAAGTCAAAGGAAAAATTCAGAGGAAGATGTTCTCAAATTCCATTTCAGTGTAACATTGCAAGCTTTTATCATTCTAAGAGAAGCTAATATGCACTGGCTGTGCTTTTCAGTCCAATTGCTACTTAGAAATGCAGCCAACCTAAATTGGAAAACCCAAATCTAACTTTAAAGGAATATTCTACATACACTCAGCTGTCTGTCACTTCAGAGTTTGATATTAAAGAACAGATTTCTGAATGCATACAAAGCAGTTAAGTACCCTTCAAGGATGTATATAAAATTGAAAATAAAATAATCCAACAATATTCCTGTTTATGAATACCTTTTGTGAAGTTAATATATTAAGATGTGGTTTGCTTGTTCCCTGTCTCCACCCTCTTTAAAAAACAAACTATAGATCAGCTACAAACTCAGTCCATCTTTCATGTCTTGGGTCCACCTTTCAAGATCAATTCTCTAAGTATCCATCAACCTCTAACCAATATTGGCATTATAACTGCATTAGCCGAGGCCCCTCTATATACTTACTGAATGACATACAGTTTGGAACAGTCATTGTAAAATACCATCACAAAACTCCTCAGTTATTATTAATAAGAATAATAATATATATAATACATTTATTAATAATAAATTTCATATTCTCTCTTGTATCCAATTATGTTACACAGTAGAAGACTCTGAGAAAATAAAGAACTTCAAACTATATTGTATATTTGCAGAAAAAAACCCCATACAAGTTGAAGACAATTCAGTCTTCCCAAAATGAGGACTGATACAGACTTACAGAAAATTTTATTTACTCCCCAGCTTCCATTTCAATTCAGTCACTTATTTGTTATTTTACCTCAGACAACCACACAACTTCAGGTTTCCTACACATAAAACAGCTCAAAAAATAAGTGTCTGTTTCCCAAGGCCATTGTGACAGCAGCTACCCTGTGCTTAAATAAGATATCCAGATAGAGTATGATACAGATGGGTGGAGGTTAAGTCCTTCCTTCAACACAGAGTGGGGTTTTTGGCCTTGTGAAAGCTAAAATAGTATAAGCAGTTTAGAAATTCAAAAGTCCAG
Source organism: Corvus hawaiiensis (assembly GCF_020740725.1). Lineage (NCBI taxonomy): Eukaryota > Metazoa > Chordata > Aves > Passeriformes > Corvidae > Corvus > Corvus hawaiiensis. The sequence continues at coordinate 7,987,738 of NC_063220.1, forward strand.
AAAAATGGTGCCATTTTTATTTTAAAATAGATGCTTGCTCCTACAAAGTGCTACAGTACTAAAACCACTGGGGTGGTGACGGGGAACAGGGTGTGGATTTTAAATACACATGTTCTGATTTTAATACTTATATCAGCATTAGGTTTTAGAAAACATCTGCAAAAATGTTTTCTAACAAAATTGTCTTAATATGATATTACAGCTGTGCACACAAGTGCAAATCAGTGTGTTTTCAAAAGCAGCCATTTGTTTGTTCAGTATTTTTCATTTTTCAGGACTGCCTTCTACCTTCCAGCTCCTGTCCAACATTTTGGTTTCAGTTACCTACTGGAGAAGGCTCAGGACACAAACAAAACAGATCTGCTGATAATGAGAGAAGCACAAAAGCACCCAGCTTCATTACAGCAGCTCTGGGACACATCCCATGAAACATTCACCATCCATTTCCTTCTCCCCACACCTGCCTTGGGACACTTCGAATGTACCACGTACTCATTTGATTAGCGAGAGTCCTCCAAAGCACCATCATAACTGGGCTTACAAACACAAACACAACTGTGAGCTATTCTGTGTTTGGATTTTCCTTGTGAGAAATACATACTTTTACATACACACACTCTTACTCTATAGATTAAAAAAAAAAAAAAAAAAAATGCAAATGATCCTACAATTGGATTAATCAGCATTTCAGTTTTAGTGATAAAGCTGAAATTATCAAAGTATTCCTTTATAGAAGTCAAAATGTATCCAAGTTTCCTTGCGTTTCGAAAGCAGAGATTAATTAACAAGAAAATTAAGTTCACCATATTTTAGTCACTTCTATCCATTACAAGAAGGAAAGTACTTTAAGCTGCAGTATGACTAGAAAGATACTTTTCAGACTAATTTATCTTTGTCCTAGGATTGTGGGTGGCAATCAATGAAGCACATTTGTCTTGTTCCACAGCGTCTCGTGGTTTACTTACACCTTGAACAAAGTTTCTGCAAAGCTTACCAGAATATTTAAAGACATTACTAACCCCAGCTCTCCTCCCAGGCTTTTGGCCAAAATCACTGCTGCTCATATTATACTGCCACAACTGGTAACAGACATAGCTAAAATCTGGTCCTCTAGTGACGCTGCTGTTTGTTCTACAGTCCCAGCTCTTGCATCCCAGTAGTTACATGACAGACTCAACATGAACCATTTTTCATAGAAGGCAAGTCATCAGCCTTCAAGATAACAGAGAAGTGGCTGAAAACTCAAAACACATGGGAGCTAACAAAAAAATCTATGCATAAAAGTGCATGTCTATAAAAAAGATCTACATTTAAAGACTGAATTCAGATTCCCAATTCTGCAATAACATCAATGCCATCAACCCACAAATTAGGAATGTGTGATTCTTTGCTAATAGCATAGAAATGCAATGATCAATATGGAATACTGTATTCCTACAAGTAAAGCAGTAACTCTTCAAAATACCCATTAAGTGCTGCAGCATTTCACAATATTCTGTTTGTAATATTTAATCCGGGGTTGGGGGTTAGGGCTTTGGGGGTCCTACTTCTGAAACCAAATCTTATCAGTGACAGTCAATGCACAATTTTTTCCAATGAGTCTATAATAAAAGAATATTACTCTGCAATAACACAGACTGCAAGGTTTTGCTTTATTTGCCCTAATGAAGTGATTTTATTCATCTGAGATATACAGCATAGTTCAGACAACAGTACTTCATGCCCTAATATTTATCACATTCTAGGAAGAAATGCAATCTCTAAAATTTTATCTAGCTTATTAGCTGTGCCTCATGGGTCACCTCAAGTCTTTTAACTTACAGGAAGTGTTATTTCCTTTTTACAGATGAAACACTGAAGCACATAAATTATGGAAGAAATCCATAAGAAAATGTAGACATTGAGTGTGATCATTTTACATGTCTGCATCCAATCTTTAAGTAATTCAGTACTTGTCCTGTTGCCAGGTAATCCTAGAATATCCTGGATTCAAAACTCCCTACTCAATTCAAGGTTGTCAGATAGGTGCTGCTTAAAACTACTCTACAGCCAGCTTGTTTTTAAACATCACTAGCATGAACAGAGTAGATATTTTGCCATCAGAGATGGCTGCAGCCCATTTTCATCCTTAGCTAAGAAATATAAAAATACTGATTCAAACGGATCCTAGAATCCATTTCTTACAGATGAGTAACATAAGCTTTAAATTTTTGGAGAAACTGTGTAGTAGAATTCATTTTTTTTAAATGCCGTTGCATTAACAGAGAGTTTAAGATGTTTACCCCGGAATATTCCATAGCTGGTAGCTAATTTTTTTTTTTTTTCAGAGGTATAAAAACTTGAGGTTTTTCTCTCTGGAGGAAACTTCAAAGCCAAATGCTGTTCTTGCACATTGGGAATGAACACTAAGTAATAAAGTGGGCTGAGCTTACTTCCATCATTTCTCAATAGGGTCTTGGTCCTCATGGAGGAAAATCAATGCAATTCTTTGTCCACTCATTAGCTTTTTAAGATTTTAGAGGATAACCTTTAAAACTGGTTTGAAAATTCCCACTGCTCACCCACCTCACATGAAAACATCTACTTTGCTTATAGCTTACTGGGTTTCTTTTATTACTGTTAGCAGCTGCAATTCACTGGAGTGTTCATGTTTTCAGGTATCATCATAATTATTTATTTCTCCTTACATGAACTTTGTAGCATGTTTTCCAAGCCTAGACTATACAGCTAATAACAAATTTCATAGGCACTAACAGATAATTACTCTTCAGTGCTGCAGGAGTTTTCCAATACATTTTTGTTGTCTATGTAGTAATGTTTCAAAATAAAGTCTTTCTTCACCAGCATTTGTTAGGATGTGGAAGAATACCCCAAGGGTATTCCTGTAATATCTCATATTACCTCCTACCTCTTCTGCCTACATTTTGATACAATTAAATCAATTTCTAGTGCAGTGTGATAGACTGAGCTCTCAAAAACTACTCGTACTCATTTTAAAAAGATGACATGAACGATGATAATGCCTTCCAAAATACGATCATCATGCCTTCCCTTTGATTAAATGAACTAAGAGAAACACAGTGTGAGACTATTTACTTGCCAAATTAAATTTAAAACATAATAAGTATTAAATGCTATAATCTGGGCAGCTATTTATGTATTGTTTATGGATAGACTTAAGCATGCATTGATGTAACTGAGCTTTTTACACACCCATAGCAATGGCAACCAGCCTTTGATGCTGTCTGAAGGGCTGGCAGGGTCATCAACCATCTGTTCCCACACTTCTTTGCCTAAGTAGCAAACTGCTTAGCCTGCAAACAAACCAGACTCCAGAATCCACGAGCCCCTTGCCTGCCTTCTTTTGGTTTCATTCCTAGAGATGGTCTCAGATTTACACAGAGGAAGAGACACTGTTCATTGTTAACTGGAGAAGGGGAAGAGGGGTGTTTTTAAAAGGGCACAGCTCCATCCCAAACCCAGCCATATTTGTAGCCCCACTATCACATATCACTCCAAACGGTGGAAGATGTATTCAGTTTACAGACTGGTTTGAGAAAAGCAGGGCCTCAATACTGAGGATGCAGCAACTCCAAGAGGATTTTGAGGTGGAAAATCATGGTCTGAGCTGCCAGCACAGCGCTAAGCTGAGAAGCGCTGGCTGCAGCTGTACAGCAGAACCCCGGGCAGCAGGGGAGAAGCTACTCTGCATCTACATTTCACCAGCACAACCATTACCATTTCGTTCTGGCACTCACAGCTCAAGCACATTGATAACATAGGGGAGGATGTAAACCAAGACAGCAATCAAGCAGGGAAAAGTTTGGTTTATGTGGAGACAACTCAAGGAAATTTTCATTCTCAGTGAGGAAAATGTGACCGTATCTCCACCTACACAGGTAAGAGAGACCTCACCTACTAAAGGTTCTACAATGAAGGCCTGTCTCAAAACATTAAAAAACAGGGTAACTAAGAGAGACAAAAGATGAGGTAGATTAGATCTGTGTATTAGCAGTTTCTCCATTTGTTTTTCCGGTTATAGAAAATGGTGAGGATAACTAACCAAAGGAAGAACTCTGAAAGTCTTTAAGGGGCTTTGAGTCAGAGGAAGTGTTTTCAGACATGTACAGATGCTTTCTAAAGCATGTGTTCAACTCACACAGGAATTAATTCAGAGTTACCCTACTGCCTGCAAAAGGCAAGAGGTAAAAAGTAGTCAGTTTATTTCTGGTCTTCTCTATAAAAACCCTTAAAAAACACTGAAATAGTTACTGGTGAAATTGGTGTTAGGTCAGCGGTCAGACTCTGATTTTAAGGGTCTTTTCCAACCTAAATGATTTCATGTAGCAAGTATTAAACAGGCAAAATGATACATTACAATAAAATTAATTTTTTAAGTTTGCAAAAAGACTGCTTTCCTTTCAAAAAGCACTTTTCAGTGCAGATTGCTTAGCTTAGGGGGCACTTAGTATGATTTTATGGCTTACGCTTCTACATCAAAACAAGATTTACAAAAAAATTTATTCCTCAGAAATTCAAAGTATCTTTATAATATAAGCTATAATGGTATTTTTAAAATTTAATACAGACAGAGAGAATAAATCACATTAAAATAGTTTTGCAGAGCACCATGACTAAAATAACTTAAATAAAGACCACATTTTATAATACTAAAATCATAATCACCAATGCTTTTCCAGAAGTTTGATTTTATTAACATCCACATATTGAGTTGTAAAAAGGCAATCTGCAGGTGCAAAACCTCACACTCAATTGCACCACTGTCAATAAGAATAATTATTTCTTGGATCAGATACAGGCCACACCAATGACAAAGACAGTTTTGCTACTAATAGCATGACTCAGGGATTTCACCTGTAAAACAGAAGTTGCACTCTAATGGTGATGTTTTACATTAAAGTTCTGGAAAACTAAGTCTGGACCAATTCTAAAAGTAATGATTTTTTTTTCCTATCTACACCTGCTGAGGCTGCCAACTCCTTTGGATCAGCAGGAGCCTTATGCAAGTGAAGTAACTTGAGGAAACTGAGCTAGCTTAAAAAAAAAATTGGCTGGGAGGTGGGGAGATCTGTTCCTGTTGATACTTTTCAACTCTCAGCAGGAATATTAATGCTTACATAAGAAGCAAGATGTAATCAAAGAGAAGCGTGAAGGATAAAGTCATCCCCTTTCACAGCAGTCTGAACTTCAACTGGCTGCAGCTAAAGCTAACTTCTTTTCTTAAGATCTCTTCTTACACAACATTATCATTCATTTACAATCTGCAATTTAAGGACACTTGCCTTGCATGAGTCATTCTGCAGACAGCAGCATTCAGAGTTTTAGATGGAAATAAGGATTTTGCCTGGAATAACAAAATTTGGTACCCCTCAAACATTTCAGTCGTGAATGTACTTGCACTTGGAAATTGTTTTGTCCTTGAAGAATGCAGAATCTCTTATAGGAGCTCTAGAAATTAAGGAGAGCATGCAAGAGGTAATTTAGAAGTACAATAAGAACATCTGGAGGCAAGTTTAATAATCAAACAGATCAATTTGCTCTTACTCTCTCCATAACAACTGCATACCTAGGACTAAGTAAAGCAGATTAACTGAAGTGGAGGTCCTCAAAGGTGCTCACCTGTCCTGTTCTGCGTCATTACACATCACACCCATGGCTATCAAATAAATAACCATAAACATCCAAAGACACAACCTAATTTTTCAAAGGCACCATATTACAGTGGGTACTTCTAGTCATTCGGGTACTCAAAAACTTTAGAGGAAGATAAATTCCATGCACAAAGTTCTCAAATGCTCTTCCACAAGCCAGCGCAAAGCAGAGCTAGAGAAAGGGAAACTTTTTGCTCCAACCTGGAGGAATTTTTTTTTTGCTTCTAAGAAATCATTCTGTGAGTAGAAAAATTAATGAAACCTTTTTCCCTGCACTGCTGCATCTCAGGACTACTAGCTTTAACATCTAAATACACAGAAGCTGTGACAGCAGTTTTTACTGCAGTTGGGTCATTCATAATGTTTGTGTCCCTGAATTCCCTGAAATCTCATCACAGAACTGATTTAGGCAGCCCTTCCCTCTCCCTTCTGCCCAAACTCGTATCATCATGAAAAGGGCAACCGACCAACAAATTCAAAGGCATAGAATAGGGGGAAAAGAATGGCAGATGTAGCATTAAAAGCTTCACTTCCGTAATAAATCAGCCTAGCAAAACAAAACCAAAACTGTACACTGTCCTTTTATGTATGTGGTTTAGTCTATATCTTGGGAACTGTGCTGCTTGAAGCTGCCTGCTATAAAAACAGAACCTGCTCACCCATTGGCTCTCTTATCTTTCACCTGGCAAAATTCCTTTCCCCTCTCTTTTTATAACTAAATTCCCCTTTTTTATTTTGGTTAAAAAAAGGTTTTGCATTATTTCGGAGTAGAGGAAAGGATGGAAGGGGGAAAAAAAGTTTTAAGAAAGATGGAAGTCAGAAAGTCAGAGTTGCATTCAGATATCCAATCTGGACAGAGAGTAAAATAATTTACCACCAGGCAGACATGAGGCCTAAATCTTTCTGAGAAATGGCTGAAATGGGTGTGAATGCACTGCAGTAAGAATAGCAACATCTGCATTTCTATATGATTTACCACAGGCTTTACAATAACAAGAGTAAATTCAAAAGTTGGTAAGTAAGAGAAACAAAATGGTGCTAGACAGTCTCTTTGCCCATTCCCCCCCCATCCACAATTATTTCATCCAGCGCAGACCAACATTTGCAAAGCAGTTTATTTACTCAGCAGTTCTCCTACAAGGGAAAGGCAAGGTTACCATAGTATTGTCAATTAATTTTGACACCTGCTTACAAAGATTGATCAATTATTTTTGATGTCTCTCTGCTATGTTACTGTTTCTCAGTTTAGAAGAGAAATAAAACAAAGCCGAAAATACTACACATCTCTCACCAAAGAATTAATGGTCCCAAGATACTCTCAGGCAGAGTATTTCTCCTCTTACCACAATGTTCTTGGTACTTGCTAATGCAAGTCACTCATTCGCAGAGAGCAAAAATAACCATACCTCATTTACACGAAGAAAAAGAAAGAACCTTTTCTTTTCAAGTGTTTTAAGCCCACCCTTGAAAATCTGTTTTTTCAAATACTGTAGTGACAGGTTTTACACTTGTCAAATTTAGGTCATTAAAAGTCCCATTTAAATCTCGGGTAACAGGGACACACGCAGGCACTTCAAACAGCTGCGACTTGGAAACAGTGCAAATGTTTAGAGTAATACACAAGGTTCTATTAACATTTCTGCAGATCGTATCTACAACCCACTAACTGGCTGCTAATGCAGCTCTAATAGCCAAACACACTTCTCAATCTTTGCATTTCTGAACCAATTTTCAGAATAATCCTTAACGACAGAAGCAACTGCTGCAGAAGTGCTGTACACCCGACAGGACTTGTCAAACCACTGCTGCAAAAGTCCAGCCGTGGCTACTTAAGGGTAAAGCACATGCATTTCGCAGCCAAATGGAAAAAGGCAAATGTTCCAGGACAATAAGGCGAATCATCAGCTGCCACAGAGATCGGGAAGGTGTTCAATCACCCAGCCATCAGCCAGGCTAATTTCTTTTTCCAGCTCTTCAGGTGGAAATACACGGAGCTTGACTCATCACCCATTCCACACCCACCTGAATTTTCAGGATTCAAAATACAACCGCTCCGAGCTGCTGCTTGCAGCAGTGTAAGGCACGTTTAACATATTTCACTCCATCCCCAACACACAGAGCTTGAAAAGCTCTAAATCTTAGAATGCTTATTTTCAGTGCAGAGTATACTTTGCTTCCAAGAATAAAGATTAAAGATGAGCTGTCAAAGACACTGCTATGAAAGCGTCCTCAGTAAAAAATAGGTCTCCAACAGCTTACTCCCGTGAGAAAAATCATAATGCAAGCGTCACTGTCCTTTCTAAAGCTAAGCACGAAAAAACATAGAAGAGTTAATGAAAAATCTATTCCGATTTCACCAAAACCCCTAACAGCTTTCAATTAAACACTGTGTTAGCTCAGCTCAGAAGAGGTGCCCTTCCAACACTCAGACAGAACTTCCTCTAGGTGGGGATGGATTATTAACTTTCTACCAGAAGGGAAAACGTAACCACTGTGCTTCCTCACTTGACAAACACAACCAAGGTAAAGAAACCTAGATATTTTAAGAGATAAGCAAGATAATAACCTGTAAGGACAGGATAACGGCTCCAGTAACAATTCAGAGAATATACTCATTCACAACAAGCTTTGAAATTGAAGAAACTACAATTTGCTTTGGTCCTGGCACTATTAGGGTCTGTTACATGTGACACCAAGACGAAGGATACAAGTAATCTCTTTACAGCCAGGAAATAATGGCTCTGCAGATCAACATACACGAAGAAGATTCACCTGGGCCTCCTCTCATCACTCTCAATCCCTCCGAAATTAGCCCATTGTTCCAGAGCAGGACAAACCCCAAACATCCAATACACACAGGTAACAAACAGCCAACTTAAAAACCTAATTATCTAGTTCATAAGTAGAAAAGATGTATTATATTTGCCTTGTATTAGTTTTATAGCTGGGTTGCAATCTTACTGCTGCAATATCCACCAAACATAAGTGAATTGGTTCTTTCTCTGCACTGTGTACATCACTTCAGCCAACATGTCTGACTTCAGCTATTCCTTAACTTCCCAGGCTAACAAGTTACTGGATTTACTTTTTGTTTATTTAGGAATGAGTGACCCTGTGTTAAACGTTTAAAAGAGATGCAAATTATACAGCTTAATTTCAGTACTCCAGAGAAAAACTGAACTTAAACACAATTTTAAAATAGACAGTTACTGATATTTAACCTCCAAAAAGTAGTTTCCCAAAGACAGAATGACTCCTCTAAGACATAGCCTCACCAATATATTGCTATTAGCTACATATTAGGACACTTTCCAGCTATATATGTCAACATACTTAATAAATGGAGTTCCTGCTTATAGGGGGTGTTTTAGAGGGAATGAAATGAGATGTCCTGTCCAAGATTATATAGCGAAATAACAGCAAACAGTATTCTTCACAGCCAGACTTTACACTGATAGCAAAGGGGGCGGGAGGAAAGTGACAGCCCTATAAATTAAGTCTTCTTTCCCACTCCATATAGAAAAGCAAGTGTCAGGGTGTGCTTCCTTCTCACTGATCAATGACTCGGTATCACACTGACTTTTAAGAATGAGAAGGTAGTTAGAGCTTGACTGAGTACTCGTTCCTTTGCAAAAATACGTTTCTTTTTTACATTTCCCACGCTCTCCTACAAACCTTGTCACTAGGGATGTACATTTCAATCAGTTGCACTTACGTTGTCCTGAATGTAACTGACTAATGCCCACTTAGCTCAAACAACTGAAAGAAAGGAAGACTGGAAGGAGCTAAACCTTTCACTCTTTGGAAGGAAAAAGTCATTAAAATCCCCTCCTAAGTTTGGCTCCCTGGGCAGCCCCACGAAGCGCACATGTCATTTCCATAACACTTCCAGAAGGGACAGCAGCGACACAGCTTAAGGCCGATTTCTCCCCGTCTCTCAGTTCCCATGAAGTGGAGCAGCCTATTTTCAGCGATAAGTCAGCCGGAGCTGTGTCCTGTGCTCTTAAGGAGCTGGAGGAGCCTATTTCATCCTTAACTTCTGCCACATACTTCCATCATACATTAACAAAATCATAGCAGACACAAGCAAAACAAAACAAACAAGCAAACAAAAAAAAAAAAACCCAACCCAAACGAACGACTAAAAAAAGGCAAGTGAGAGAGACAGGAAAAAGAGGCAGGGATGAGAAGTAGAAAATCGCAATAAGCAGAGACTTACTTGAACCTGCCCTGGCAGTGTTGGCACTGGTCTCCCACCCAGCCCTGGTCGCAGACACAGGTGGAGTTGACACAATGACCCGAGAAGCAGGAGATTTTGTCGCAGGACTTGGACTGGGACACCTGGGCATAGAGGGCCAGGTAGAGGAAGCCGTAGAAGAGCAGCCAGCTGTTCACATCCAGGAGCGAGGTGAAGCAGCAGCAGCAGGCGGAGGGGAAAGGTCTCCAAGCGCCCGGGGCCGCGGGTGCAGCTCCCGCTCTCCGGCCGGCGCTGCCCAGGTCCATCTTGGCCGCGGGGGCCGCGGGCCGAGTCGCGGCCGGCGATGGCAGCTTCCCCTGAGGGGAGATAATCCAGCCAGGGAGATTCAAACCCCCCGCTTCCTCCTCGCCTTCCTCTCCTCCCTCCCGACCCCAGCGCTGCCTCCTCCAGCCCCTTCAGCCCTCCGCGCCCCGTCACTCCCGAGGGGAAGCCCGGCAGCGGCAGCCCTTAGCCATCCGCCCCTTCTCCTCGTCGTCCTCCTCAGGGCTCATCGCTCCCGTCTTCTTCCATGGAGGAGGAGAGCTGCCTCTTGACCTTGTGTTTTCTCCTCGCCAGATATGCCCCCACGGCCGCGCACACGCCGCCCTGGACCATGAATCCCGCGGCTCCCCCCTCTCCTTTGTATCCCGGTGCCCGCGGCACACACGCAGCGGCGGCGAGGAGGAGCGCGGGAGGCGGGGGCCGCCGTCCTCTCGCCAGGCAGACAGCTGGGAAGTGAGGGCGGCCGGGCCCCGGAGCCGCTACGGCACCGCGCTTCGGCGGGGCGGGGAAAGGGCTGGGGAGCTCTTATCCCCGCTCCGTTATTAGCCCTGCGGGGAAGGGAGGCGGGAGGCAGCGAGAGGAGGGTTAGCAGCCCCTCCGCGTCCCAGCTGACAGCTTCCAAGCAGCCATTTTTAAAGGCTAATTCTCATCGCCGCTCGGAGCCGCCCCTCGGCCCGCGTGGATCCGTCCCTCGCTGGGAGGGGGGTCCGGCGGGGTGACCGCCTCCCCGAGGCTCCCGCGGCCGCCCCTTCCCCTGCGCTCCCGCGGGCACCTCTGCCGCCCACGCTTCCAGTCGGGGGGAGCTGGAGCGGCACCGGGAATGGAGAGGCACCGGGAATGCGGCCCCCGCCGCCCGGACCCCCGAGACGAACCCGCCCCGTCCCGCGCTCCTGGGCGGGGAGCGGCCCCGCACCCCCGGCAGAGCGGCCGAAGGCTCGAAGAGCCCCGCTCTGCTGCCTTGGTTCCTCTGTTTGCCTCAGGTCCTGCAAAGTTCAGAGGCGGTTTGCTTTGAACTCCTGCCGGCTCGTAGCAGAAGAGATGTTACAGCTTGTTTTGGGAACCTCACCTTCCTAAGATTTACTCTGTACGGAAAATCACGCTATGAAAAGCTAGTGTCCATAAAGGAGACAGAGGAGTCCTGCAACTTTATTCGAATAAAGGAAGAGAGGCCACTGGGGCACACGCCCGCCGGCTTTTCTCTCTCGAGGTTTTGGGGAGCGCAACCTCCTTTTATTCTAAACTCCCGGCCGCATGTTGCCTTTTTCCTTTCCCCATTGGCTGAGGTAGTAGGACGGTACAGCCTTCCCGAACCGCCTAACATGTATCCCCCCTTGAACCTGTTATTTTACCCCAAAGTTCAGAAACTTAGGCTTGTGCAGATCCACTTGTCTGTTTCAGGAGCCAAGCTTTCTGGGCTCTGCAACACACCTGCTGCCCAAAGTTAATAGAGATGTTAAGACCCATTTCAAAGATGTTAACACCCATACCTTCACCCATCGAATTGTTTGTAAAGACATTAACGCACATCTTCTATCCTCTCAACTTAAGGTTCAAATCAAGACGTTGTCTCCTGCTTACAGCATGATGAGCAGTCGCAAAAGTTGCTGCCTTTGTAAATGGAGCAGTATAAAAGTAATCCTTGTATTAAAGTTGCCTAAAATGTCCTCTTTTTTTTAAGTGATCCTTCCACAGCCTTTTTCAACTCTACTGTAACCGGTTTTCATTTTATGGTCAGTCAAACCCCCAGAAACTTTTTCCTAACACTGAATTTGGGAATTTATGATATGATGTCTCTGTTCCAAGGAGATGAAGAAAGGGTAATTAATTTCATCTCCTGGTACCCTCTCTAAATAGATAGGTCCAAAGTGAGCCCATTAGTCTGGAATTAGATCCAGACCCCACCCCAGGTTCTTTTTACCCTTGAAGCACATAGGAATTTGTTTGGGTTTTGGTTTAATCTGTTTTCCCAGGCACACCATTAAACCTTCACCTAAAGTCCATCAGTGGTCCTGTAAAGGACACAGTAACATCCAGCAGCATCCATTTGAGGTATGTGAGAAAAAAAGTGTCGAACCAAGATCAGGATGTCAAAGTCAAACACAAAGTACAAACATCACAGAGAAAGAGTCTGTGCCTTAAGGAGCTTACAGTCTTGATGGAGGCAACACCTGAAAGTATGTGGGGGAAACAGAGGTGAAAAGTGATTTTCTTAGTTTAATTCCAGAGGGTTTAAGGAGGTCCACAAGTTGCTCTCAGTCCAGGAGTACATTGTACATTGTCTTCCTAACAGAGCTGAGATAGATAATTTCATTGTTCTGTCCATTTCAGTGTCCAGACACGTTTCTTAGCTATTAGACATCTCTTTGTATATGTTTGGTAATGAATTGGTGAGTTCATGCAAAGAGAGGAAAGGAAAATTGTGTTACTGCTTTATATTTTATGATAAAAAGCCGAGGCTGAAGCCTTTGTCGAACAGTCTGCTAATTGTACAATATCACATGTGATTAGGGCTGCTGAACAACTGTCCTCTGTTAAATACTATTATGGGACCAGAAATGCAGTTAAAAGGAGATCACAGTCCAAGACACAAAATCAGTTCAAGAATACTCTTTAATACAGAAACACTTTAAGAAACAGTTTTGCTTACCATGACAGGGAGATACATTCCTTCTCCACTTTCTCAATTCCTTTAAACCAACCAAAAATGTTCTAAAGCCATCTGAACCATCTTTTTCTCAGACTGAAGGAAGATTTTGTTTCAGATCTACAGAAATCACCCAAGTTTTTTAAAATGCTTGAAGTTAACATTCAAAACTTTTGAAATTACCATTCACAGCAAAGCTAAGATCTCAACAATCTTTTGCCAGGCAAGAGATCTACTCAAAAGCACAAAACCAAAACCAAACCAAAACAAAACAAATAGGCCAACAGAAAAAGACTGGGGTGGTTGTAAGAGGTGCAGAGAATAGCATGATAGTACTTTTGCTGCATAAACAATCATAAATAAAAATCTAAATACAACTAGACAGGTTTCTACATTTAGAACATCAAGGAAGAAACACTGCACCACTGTCTCCTGGCTAAGAACTAACACACTATGAAAATGAAGGAAAGCAAACCTTTTGGCTGCCGTATGCCACAGCAATGCAGCAGAATTTTCATAACTCCAAGAAAGGAATGATGTACAAATGCCAATATTGGTTCTCTTCTGTGCTGATTTGATGGGATTTTTTTGGTGTCAGATGAAGTTAACAAATCTGGCTGAGAGAAGTCAGATCTGTCAATCCTTTCATCTTTACATACATATCTGTAAGTTCCACTTTTCTTGCAAGTGTAACATTTTACACCTTTCATCCTTTCAGTTCTCGACACAGAAATCGTTTACACTTTTAAAGAACTAATGTACTGAACCATCGTGGGTAGATTTAGAACTTAAAAGTATTTGAATAACTTAACAAAAGTTTTAAGTTACTGAATAAAAACAGATAATGAGATTACACACTAGAGTACTGATGTAGGTTATGTGAACAAAGCTTTCCAAGAATATAACCACTGCAGTAGGAAAGCAAAATAAATAGAATAAGTATAAAGTGTAAATGTTTCTAGGCTATTACTATCAAAACCTAAGCCCCTGTATACAAGGAGAAAAATGCCAATACATTTACATTCATTCAGTAAAACAGTTTATTTAAAGTTCTCTGTGGTTGCTGTTGTGAGAGAGTGGAATAGATAAAGCAAAACAGTCCCCAAACAGAGACTTCTCCAGCTGCTCAGGATCTCTGCAAAACTCTGAAGACAAGAATAAAGCAGAGACCATCCTCTCCTCCCTACCCCCCATGCACACACAGAAGTACCCCTCCCTGCTCTGCTGGCCCTCTCCTGCAGGCTGAGATCAATGAAGCCTTGCTGCAGACATGCTCCTCACTTAAGGATGCTCAGTACTATTTACAGTATCCAGTGCACTGGTTTTGCAGTTATGTTGAGAACATTGTAAGTGGCTGAAGAGCAGAGGGAGAAAAAAGAATACCATTGGGCTTGACCTCTTTGCAAGGATATTAAGAGAAACAAATGCTTCCTATGCCCTTTCCTTTCTCCTTGGGACAGATATTACTGGGCTCATTAAGTAGAAGGGACCAAGCTCTGCACTGCTTCTGGACAGGGATATATAGATGTGCCTTGGCCTATGACATACTGGTGAAACTGGTGTGTAGACAGCTGTAGAGGAGGTAATGGCTGCAGAGTGATTGGAGAGCTTCAAGAGCTGCTCTAGCTTAACACATCAGAGCAGTGCACAGCCTTCCCAGCACGCAGTGTACAGGATTCCTCCTGAGCCTGACCGGCGGAACCTGGCTGCAGGCTTCCCCTTTGCTTTCCAAATATGCACCCAACACTTTGTATGGAGGACAGCAAAAGGCTTTTTTTCATAAATCTCATGCTAATTTTTCATTGAGCAACACTGAGCCACCTGGGCCACTCCAAAAAAAAAATTTCTGATCTAATGGAAACCATCGGTCTCTTTCCTGAGGTAAAACAAACTTGTCCCTACTTGTTGGATTCTAGTGCTAACGGAATAATGCTACAATTTGCTGTTCATATTGTCTTATCTGGTAAGTCAACTCTTGGGAGGTATCAATTTTATAAGATTAAAAGTATAAGCCTTCCCTTGCCTACTCATTTTTTCAATATTTAGAAAGAAATATAAGCCTTCCCTTGCCTACATATTTTTTCTAAACTTAGAAAGAAATAAAGTTCACAGAAAATTCACTGGCACATTTCTAAAGTGAAACCTCGATAGAAAAATCTTACCTTTCTTTAACACCCATGTGAGTATTTCGCTACAGTAGTCACATTTGTTACCATCATCTCCAAGAAGTAAACTGCCATACAATAAAGACTGTTAATGCTGTAGGAAGTTTACCAAACTCAGAAGCATCTACAAAACAACAGAGGGGGAAATTAATGTTTATGTTATTTTTTCCAATTTTTTTTTCCATTTTTTATCTGGAGGAAAAAATCTTTAGAGTCAGTTCTGTATTTTTTAATGCATATGCATGAGCTGAGGTGTAAAATCTATTCTACAAAGAAAGAGCCAGACTTCTATTGGAATGTTTGTTCCTTTGCAGAATTTTTTCATGAAGAAAAAAATAATTATATTTTTGCACTCTTATTTTTAAATTGTAGACTGTGGATGAAGAATAACAGGATAAATTACAAGTTGGCTCCAGGTCCATTTAGAGGTGAAAGATGCTTCAGAAAGACAGAGACCAGACAACACCAAGTTCTATCAGCACCGATAATGACATCGTCACTGTTTGAAACACCTCTCTGCTTTCAAATAAAAGTCTACCAGACCAGGCAATAAAGTGATTCTATTTTTCTGTATTCTTTCTGTACACAAGCTAAAAATTAAATAGACAACCTGACAACATTTCCATCTATGAAAGAATGAAGCTGCCGACATTGATCTTGACTCTTAGTATGAACCTTTTATTTTTTAAAATACAAAGTTTTTAGAAGTCTTCCTACTGAATAGATGTGTAACTGGATGCCATGCTGAAACCTTGAGGCATCCTACACTGACATTTCCCACTGCAAATGTTGCTTCTGCTGAGCATTTTTCTGCATTCATTCTGCTGCCTTTCATTTTCCCTGCTATTCCTTCTGGAGTTTTTCACAATCTTGGTTAATCTTGACTAAGCTAGGGCATTTTTTCCTTGTCAGCAAAGCTCCATCTCACAATTCAACCTTTCTTACACATCATTAGTAGGTGTACTGAATTTATCCAATACCCTTTAATGATCCCGAAGGGACACCGCTATCAGACTTTTTCTAGCTGAGAAAGCATTTACTTTGAGTTATTTTCTCTCATTCTTTTCTAAATTAGGACATGATCTTTGGGATTCATACCACCGTTGCCTTTATTTCTGTATTTGTTCTTTTTATTCATAGCTTCAACAAAATACTGAAAAAACTATTGGAAGATAATGAAATTACATTGACCTTACTGGGATTTACACCCTTCCTTCAGAATTTAGCAGAGGTTTCCACATTTTTCTGGCTAGCTTGCTGAATGATATTAAAAAAAAAAGCCTTACTAAAAGAATTTGAAAATAAAAATAAACCATATGCTCCAATTTTCTCCTATCCACTGTTTTTTCTTTGCAAGGCTTAGGAAGAAGGCATTTATTATTGTTGGCTTACTTGTTCTTACTCATCACATTATACTTTACCCAGCAGCTTTGTAACTCCTACACCAATTTCTTCCAAG
Source organism: Corvus hawaiiensis (assembly GCF_020740725.1). Classification (NCBI taxonomy): domain Eukaryota; kingdom Metazoa; phylum Chordata; class Aves; order Passeriformes; family Corvidae; genus Corvus; species Corvus hawaiiensis. Next base: position 8,004,197 of record NC_063220.1, read on the forward strand.
GCTATTTAAGCGTGACTTCTCCATCCATGTTGTCAGGCTGACAAATTTCATCTCTTTTGAAAAAAAAAAAAAAACAAACTAAAAAGTAAGATGTTGGGTAACTGTTAAATCAGCAGTATAATCAATATCTTGATTAATACAATTTTTATCTTAATATCACAGTTCAGCTCCTTTGGAATGACACTGCTTAGTCTTAGTGATTCTACTTCAAAATCTCATGTGAATTTTTTTCTCTTCTTTAAAAAAAAACCCCTAACCTTTTAATAATGACTATACTGGTAACCTCCTTAATACTTTAATACTTAATTTTACAATATGTTTTTAATACAGCAATGAAATTATTTGCTCTTCCTAAAATTACCTTCTCCTTTCCAGTTGCTACTTTTGGAGCCTACTTAATTTTCTTGGGTTTTTTTTCCTTTTGTGTATTAAAAAAAAAAAACCTTCTTTCTTTTTTCAGTTAATACTTGAGTAGTTATACTGTTAGACTTTGGAAAGTGATACTTGCAAAAAATGGGGAAAAAAGTACATCAAATAGTCTGCAACAAGGATAGTGAAACAATAATTGCACTAGGCATAATGGAATAATGGAACAAAATTATGCTCTTTTTTTGCCATTTGATTTGCATAAAATTGGCAAAAATGAGAGGCTACACATGCATTGATCCCTGTCTTGTCTTCTAGATGTCATAAAAGAATTGAGTAGATTAAATTTTCCCTCAGTATTAATGTTGAAACAGACATTATATGCCAAGAATCTAACTGGCATATTGTATTCATTCAATGCAACTATTTTCAGTAATTTGAAGGAATAATTCTCTTGTATAAATATAACACTTTGTCAAGCACACAAGCAGTTATTTAATTGGATGAAGACATTCATTTCCATAGCTTCAGATAATGGTGGAAATAATAATTAGTAAGAATTACATTATTTCCCTGAAGTAACAAGGTTTATTGCCACAGATGAGCAAAAAATGTGTGTGGCATCTCCTGTTTGTGTACCTGGGCACTGTGGTGCTGCAGGGGGGAGGTTGAAGAAGCTGTGAGTTGAGATGCTGACCTTATCCAGCAAGGGATAAAGGCTTGGGATGTGCCATGGGCAGGTCTGGCTGCACAGGATGCAGGATAGTTCTCTCTGGGACCAACTGGTGAGGGAAACCTTCTCACCAGCCTGGCAAGTTGTTCCTCATGAGCAAGGCTTTGAACCAGTTTTAAAAGGTGCCAGAGAAAAAAAGTCTGCAGGCTTTTCTTGTTGCAGTGGGGATCCTGCAACACGCATATATCAAACCAGGAGTCCCGTGGAAAGGAAATATATATGGACAGACAGATTCTTGATAGCTGTTTCAGAGAGATGTTTATTTCTCCAGCCGCATGGCCGGAGCTCTGCTGAGGAACTGTTCCAGTCACGGGACCAAGGGTCCTTCTGCCCGCGCAGGGAACACAAACCAACCAACAGGAACGAGGCTGAGCAGGGGCAGGGAAGCCCCGTGTCTGTGCCCTCAGGGCCCCTCTCCCAGGGCTACACGGCAGGGGAGGGACCCCAACACCTCACCCGTTTTATTTTAATAAAAGGAGAATGAAAACAACTGGATAAACATAACAAGAACAGTTTCAAAACAAAACAAGCCACCCTCCTGAGTCTTTAAATGTCCAAACAGATTCTCTGGAACATCTTAGGGCTGACAGAAGGGAGACAGAATTCTCTGAGCATGCTTTGTGGGGAAACTGAGGCAGGAGAGGGTTTAACTTCTTCCCTCCCCCTTTTCATCCCCCACTCGGCATTGGAAAGGGATTTTTGGGGAAACAATTGGCAAAAGCATGGTTTTGTGAGGGAAACCATGGATGAAAAAACGGATTGGGAATACACTGGGGGTAATAGGACATAGGGTAAAAGGGAAAGGTGGGATTAGGAAAGGGAAACTGTAGGGGGGGCTTACAATAGAGATACTGTCTAACATGACTACGATTTTTTGCATATATACTGCCTTTTACAGGAACACCATCAGGCCCAGTGACCTGCGATGCTTGTAACCCTTTTCTCCCTAGTACAATATTAAATTCCACCACCTCTCCATCTCCCAAGCTTGGGATGCATTTTTCAGGGTTATTCTTTTTAATAGCAGTTCTATGCACGAATATGTCTTGCTGGTTGTCACACCTTGTTATAAAACCATAATTTTGCTTAACATTATACCATTTTACTATCCCTAAGGTCTTAGTTGCTATGATCTTTTCCTTTTTCCGAGTGGCTGCTGTTTTCTGTCTCGCTGCGTCTTTGCTGTCTCTTTCGGTCGCTCCCGTGTTGGAATTGTCGGGGCTGCTGGTGCCTGCGCGCTCTTCCCGGGGTCGCGTTCGGGGCCGCGCGGGCCGGGCCGGGCCACGCCGCTCAGTTCTCCGTGCGTCGCCTCCTCTGGTCGCAGCTTCGCTGCCGATGCCGGGCGCTGCACCCACATCTCGGCCGGGCCCCCGAGCGATGACTCCTCCACGCCCCGCTCCAGCGCGCGTCTCGGCTGGGCACGGCTCCGTTCCACCGCCATCGCCGCCAGCCGCCGCCCGCGCGCCGCCCCTCTCAGTCGGGCGTTCACGGGGCTCGCTCCACCACGCGCTGCACGGGACCATTCGGGCACCGCCGGGTCCCGCTGCTCCTCGCTCTGCTGCGGACACTGCGGCTCGCGTGGCTCCGCCCGCGCGCGGGAACTGCCTCGCTGCTGCTCGCAGGGCGCTCGGTGCACGTGGCCTGGGCCGCACGGTCCCTGCGCCAGGCTTCCCTTCGCCAGGACACAGCTGACATTGCTCAACAGTCTCGGTAACTAAATAATATTCACGAAAATATTCTTCCATCGGCATATATTTTGACTCCAATATTAACTGTGTCCAAACGGTTTTCCAAAAGCCCTTGGTAAGAATTAAATCCCAAGAAACATAGAAAAAGTTCTTAAACAACCATGCCAGGAAGTGTTTCAGTTCTTTTTGAGCTTGAATCAAGCTAAAATTTACAAATCGTTGTTCAAGAATCATTTTAAGTTTAAGATAAATGTCCATATGCGGCTCTGAGAGCCAAGAGTCTTCCCACGGTTCCTCCATAGTTTAGATATGGAATAGCAAAGCAAAACCAAGAAGAGGAATCCAAAGTTTCCAGGGTTTACTCACACAAATCAGTCGCTTAGGGATCGGGGATCGTTCTGCTCACAAATCTCCACCATTTGTTGCAGTGGGGATCCTGCAACACGCATATATCAAACCAGGAGTCCCGTGGAAAGGAAATATATATGGACAGACAGATTCTTGATAGCTGTTTCAGAGATGTTTATTTCTCCAGCCGCATGGCCGGGGCTCTGCCGAGGAACTGTTCCAGTCACGGGACCAAGGGTCCTTCTGCCCGCGCAGGGAACACAAACCAACCAATGGGAACGAGGCTGAGCAGGGACAGGGAAGCCCCGTGTCTGTGCCCTCAGGGCCCCTCTCCCAGGGCTACACGGCAGGGGAGGAGACCCCAACATTTTCTCCCTGCACTTTTCAGGCTATAGATTTAGAATCTGCATAGTCAAAGCCAAGGAAGACAGGAGAGAGAAGAGAGAATTGAAAAGGTTCTAAGAAAGGGAGAATGTGAAGTGAGCCATCAAACACCTGCAGTACAGATCCACAAGCAGAAACACAAATCAGTTCTGGTGGAAAAACCTCTGAGATCATCAAGTCCAACCTATGCCCCAATACCACCATGTCAACCAGACCATGGCCATGTCTAGTCTTCCCTTAAACACCTCCAGGAATGGTGACTCCACCACCACCCTGGACAGCCCATTCCAATGTCTAATCATGTTTTATGTAAAGAAATTCTTCCTAATGTCCAACCTAAACCTCCCCTGGTGCAGCTTAAGACTTTGTCCTCTTGTCCTGTCGCTGGTTGCCTGAGAGAAGAGGCTGAACCCGCACCTGGCTACAGCCTCCTTCCAGGGAGTTGTAGAGAGTGACCAGGTAATCCCTGAGCCTCCTTTTCTCCAGGCTAAACAGCCCCAGCTCCCTCACTGCTCCTCATACAACATGCACTCCAGACCCTGACAGAAATATTTGCTGAACACCAACTGAAAAATGGGAGAGACAAAGTGCACATAATGCCAGCTTTAAATAAAAGATTTTTCTGATCAAGAGGCTCTTTCAATGTAGCAGCTACTGGAGATATCCAAGGGGCAGAAACTGGCAAGACCTAAAGGTCTGGACCTCAAGGGAATGGGAATACATTCCCTAGTAGTAGGATGAGAATACAACTATCTGAGTCTCTCTTTGAAAAAGCATTAAGGCAGGACATAGTTGTCTATTGAATTCTTCAGATGTGCTAGGGACTGCTTTTTTATTTCATGAAGTGGAGGAAATTACACAGAAAGTAGCTATTTTAAATTTAATTCTAATTCTTTAGGAGGAAGTGGTTGAGAATCTTAAAGTGGAAGTTAATTCAAGAGAAAAAGATAATAAAAATGATAAGTCTTCCATTCTTCCTTTAAATTGCAACTAACAAAATAAGGGTAATGGACTTCAAATAGCTCAGGGAAATGCAAGTATCTAGCAGTGATAAGGAAAAAAGGAATGTAAGAGATAAAGATAGGACAGCAAATTATCCTAACATGGAGGAAAGATTAGAAGTCCATAAAAAATTAACATGATTGCACCAGGAATTCTTTAACAATCTAAAAATCTAAAATAAAATCATAAAATATGGAAAAAAATACACATATATAATGGCAAGTATAAAGAAATAGCACAAACAAGCCAGAATAAAATGAAAAAATGCTGAAGCAGAGAATAAGTCACAAGTGGCATAATGATATTCATATTCAGTTCAAATGGGACAGATCTGTACTGGAAATAATAGCAACTTCTACACTGCTTTGTATCAGAAGACTGCTGTTTTCCACAAGGATTATACCACATTACAATGCCTTGTCAATCATTTTTCAACCATTTTCCTCTCCAAAGTCTCCCTCTCGTACTGATGCTGTACCTCTTGAATTCCTCTAAAAGCAATTTCACAACTTGAAGCAAAGACAGATGGTGGAGTTTCATTTTCTCAGGTGCCTTTCCCAGTCACATTGACTTTAAATGTCCACTGCCATTACAGGATGAGACATGAACCTGGCTCACTGAAATTAATCCCATGTATCACAGTTTACATGAGTGAGAGTCACACGTGGTCATATTAAATATTAAAATGATGTTCAAAACAAGATTATGAAATACAATGTTCAGCTGTGTCTCACAAAGAATATCTGTGGCTTCATTGCTGCTAAAAAAAAGTTATTACCTGTGCAGCAGTATCAAGAGAGCCACACACTGAAACGTAACACTCTGGATGGGTTATACCTCTAACTACAAATGTTGTTATGCCATGAAGACAAATAGCTGCAGGCTATAAAAAAGGCTGAGAAAAGGAAGGTTTAATAAAATCTCGTGGAAAAAAAATTTATGCAAAATATTCTTCCTTCACAACACTGTTTTACACTGCAATATAAATAACTGCATTTTGTGCTTCTGCATTTTCCTCCTTTCCCTCAGTTTTCTAGCCTAGGGGAAGATTGCATTGTTATTTACCAAAAAACAAAGTAAGAAAAATGTAGTGTGGTCTGAGTTGCTTTCGATCTACTTCATACAAATGTCTAACTACATTGACAGATATTTTTAGTAATAAATTTTGTCTATATAGTTTACTGGCTGAAAAGCCACTATAATTTAAGGCATATTATAAAGTTTTACCCTAATGTTAAAATGTTAACATACATGTGCACACACATGAACACGAATGTGCACACAACACACACAGCATAGCAAACTTTTAAAATTTTGTAGTTGTTCTATGATTTTTTTGTTGTTGTTCACATTCCCTCACCTACATACACACCTTATTCTAGACTCTGATTTTATGAAGTAGAAATAGCCAGGTGTTACTTCCCCTGCTGAAATGGACTGTCTTCAGCAAGGTACCCATAATGTCTTGAATAAAAAGGCTGTTTGATGTCCAAGGTTGACTATGAACACCTGCCAAATATAAAATGAATGCCAATTTTATAAATAACAGATAGTATTCCTGTGAGTATTTTGGGCAAAAATTAATGCTCATATCTCTCTGAAGAATGTCAGAAAATTATACCTGCAGAACAACAGCGCATCGTGTGAAGGGTAGGTTTAGACCCTGAGCTTTCACAAGTTTGTATGGTCTAGAATTAAAGAGAATAAACTCAGGAATTTCAGCCAGGGTCTTGAGGGAAAACTATTTTATGTGCCTTCGATGGCTCCTTGCCTCTTAACTAGCAGGAAACACTGGCAGTAGTCAGCTTCCTAAAGGAAAGAATGCGGAAAAATCTCTGTGGAATGGTGGTAGCAATTCACACCTGAGGAATTCTAAATCCAGCAAAGCCTTGTGTAACTGCTGAGCAGCTGGTGCTGTCTCCACCTCCAGAGGTAGCATAAAAACAGAGGTGATGAAATCCACGTGGGAGATAAAAAACGTCTTCAGGTTTAGTGACCTCAAAAAGAAGAAAAACATTGAAAAGATAGACCTTATCTGAGCATGGAAATGTGACATTGTCTTTAGCAAGCATTCAGCCAAACCTGTGAAGTGCTTGAGCTTCTTTGGGGTACCTCCAAGAGAAGACATTTCACATACAAAACTAATTTGTAAAGTCTAACAGCAAAAACATTCATTTAAAAAATTACCACTTCACCTTTTTTTCTTTCTTGATCACCCATTTGAGATCAAGATCAGAGTAGAGAATCCTCCTCCATGTTTGTGGATTTGCATCAGAAGTTAAGATCTGATTACGTGGTGGAGAGCAAGGGATAGAAAAAAGTTAGGAACCTTTTTGAAAAGCAATTATGGAAGGGAAAAAGTATGTAAACAGATGAGTACATTACTTGAAATCTGGGCAGAAACAGAGCCTACACTCTCCAAAGCTCAAGAATGTAATTGTTTTGCACATTTGATGCTTTTCTTCGCCTAATTGCTGCTCTCTGGCCTTACTTCCAAAACTTTTGACATTGTGTCTGTGCAAAAAACCACCACATTGCATTTTATACGAGGGCTGTCTCTCACATGCCTGTGTCAGAGGACATCTGCATTATGAAGCAAGACCAGAACAGTCCCTAAATTAAGGGAGAAAGAGGGAGGGAAGGCAAAAGTCTGTCACACTCTCTATTATGGCAGCTGATTTTCACATCTGCAGAGAAATATAAGTGTAATTCAGATGACTCGTCGAGGGAAATATGATTGAATTATCTCTGTAGCCCAGCTGAAAGGTGAAATGATGAGCAACCTGGAATTAAATTAAAAACCTAAACCCATTAAAGTATTCAGATTTCCCAGACTAAGATAAAAGTGAAAAACCTTTGAAATTAAGCAGTCTTCCTACCCTTATCTCTGAAGCTGAAGACGCTGCTGCTTTGGATAACACAAAGGAAGCCAGGCTGGATTATTGCTCATTTGAACACTGGTTCTCAAATGCACCATATTTTCCTCAAGAAATGAACATTATTCATTTCAGCTTATGCTGGATATCAACGTAGCTGGAGAAAAGGACACAAAATAAATTACCAACCATCCTTTGATCCCAACACACTCCCACTGCTCCACTTCCCCACTCCAGAGAACAATGCAAAGGAACCAAATCTCTTCCTTATTCTTGGCACAGAGCTGCACATCCTGAATCCTTCAGAGCTCATTCCTTTTCTGAAGAATGTCTTTTTTCTTAATAAATTTGAAACTATGCACAAGATTTCCTCAAGTGACAGTTTTCTCACATGATTTCTCCCTTGCTTTCAAAGTGATTCCTGTTAAAATATAATTCATAAGTCTCACCTTGTCTGGCTTGAAGAGACAAACAAATAGTTCTCTTTGAGGAATCAAAGTCTATTCATCCATGCCATCACAAGGAAGTACATTTCTGCACAGAAATATTCCATTCTCATGTGCAGTATAAACAAGAAAACAAATGTGTTTTTCTGTTTTAACCCATTCTCATGTTGGGGCAGTTACACTTTCGCAGCATGTGAAGTAAATTCTTGTCTGCTTTCATAAAGGCATTTAGAAAATAATAATGATAAAACAACACCATCTAACCTTTATTCTCAAAAGTGCAGTTAAAGGCTGAGTCACAGCCTGACAACTTAAATTAATGCAAAAACTTATAAAACCCTTGTATAATCTCACAAAACCATAGTTCAAATAGAGCCACAAGGGATCAAAATCAAACTCACTTCATGTGTAACAAAGTGAGACCCATTCTTCTGCATATTTATTCACTAGGTGATGCACCCACATCCCTTTCCTTCTGTTTACAAAGACTTCAGGCCAGGCACCTTTTCTTTGAAACTTGCATGGCATTGACATAATAAAGCCCCAATCCCAACAAGGGTCAATGGATAGAAAATTAATAGAAATATTTACTTATAATACTACTGTTATAGTTATTGGAAAAATAGCTATCACTTTTCAGCTGCGTTTTGAATACAAGTAAAATTGAAGGTAAAACTGTTTCACAGCTCCTGATCCCTTCTGCCTCCACAATGGAAGCAGCTCCAGTGACTGAGAAGCAAACTTACCCTGATATGAGCTACATCAAAGGACACAAAATTACCAGGAGGAAGCTAAAGGAAGAAGTAATTATTATGATCATGCTTCTACAATCAAAATTTTCCAGTAATATTTTTACAGCCTTCAGAAACTCTTCAGTGGAGAAAACTCATTACTGTACTTTAGTATTATTCCTCAAGCATTTGCATATATGCCAAATAACAATGTGGATATCAATGGAGATTCCCTTAATAAACATTTTTTAAAATTAAACTTTAAATATAAAACATCTAAAATGGTTTTACTTCTTCCATCATAAAAATATTATGCTGGTGTAGTTAAATTTCCCTTTAGCCTTGGGTTTGGATTCTACAGAATTAAATATTCCATTTCAAACCACATATGGTAGTTCAGTGATTTACACCTCATCTAATTTTGCTAGATGTCAGAAGCCCTTTTAATGAGTGCTTGGAGGGTTTCATTCCATTATAGTGCCAAAGAAGCTGATGCTGCATTTTCTTTCAAATTCAAAAAATTTGTTGGCTGACATCCAAATTGCAATCAAATAATAATGAATTTTTAAAACATCTTCTTCCCAGGCAGAATCTCAAGAATAAAATGGAAAAAAAATTACAAGAACAAATGTGTCAGATTTATACAACTCTTTGCAGCAACTGTCCAGAGGATGAAGCACATTGCTAGAATCTCTCAGAAAGAGAACCAGTAAGATTTGGAATGTTTCTTCATCTAAAAAACTGACAACAATAACAATTTCACATGTTCAGTGTTCCTGCTGGATTAAAAAGAATAAGCTAAAAGCAAACACAATCTGAAAAAAAAAATCTGTTTAAAATCTCCTCTACTGGTAACTCTTCATTGCACTGGACAGAAGGAAAGCACAGTAGAAACCTAAAAATATATACACAGTCAAGGAAGATTCTGACAGGATTGATTTTGAGAAACCATGGCAGAGAATAAACACTAAACAAGAGGTTTGAATACTAGGCTCAGTCCTACCACTGGTTTTCTACATGGCAAGTCAGAGAATTACATTTATCTGCATTTAATTTCAAAACCTACAACAGCCTTTGCAATGCACCCTTTCTTCTACCCATCCTTCCCCTCTTCTGCTACCTGTTCTCACACCATGTGTGCAAAACCCCCTGCCACCCAAAAAGAAAAGGCACCTCTGTGCATTCCTGTAAGCAAAGCAAAAAAAAAAGATCCCTGAATGTTATCACAGACTATTTGGAGAACAGTGAACAGAGAATTTCCCAATTAGTTTATACCAGGTTTGAATGAGCTCACTTTCCCCTGCCTTTCAATCTGATGGTTTGTAAGAGTCCTCTCCCTGTTATAAAGATGATTTTTCATAAATTAAAACACCATTCATGATCCCAGTGGAAATTATATGGCCAGATGGAATATACTTCATGTATATAATTGATGACCAGTCTTGCTAGAAAGCTGAGTTGTCAGGACCTGCTGAGGTGGCCAGGTGCTCTTTGTGATGATATTTGTAAACACATGTACCCCCAACAGTTAAAAACCAGTTATTTATTTATTGGTTTATTATAAAAAAGTTCCAAGTATCATCTGATCTGTTAGCTACATATTTCTATAATAATTATTAACAACAAGAGACAAAGATCATTCTAGCCAGAATTTAATCAACACTCTACTCTCCTGCATATAAACAAAATCTTGCAATCCCATGCACGTTGCTTTCCTGCTTGTCCTGGGAATAAAAGGACACTAATTTCCCCTTATTTCTTTATGCAAGTCTGTAGGTTAGGTGTCAGTTCAACTTTTATACAGAAGCAATTTTTATTTCCTGGAAGATAGGATTATGTCTTTGGATGCAGTGACCCTCCTTCAGAACTTTTTATTTCCATAGAAATATAAAGCTGGAAGGGACATCACCTAGCCCTGGCTTTCTCTTTTTTAATCTAAAAGAGTCCCATTTCACACAGTCTTTCTTCAGAGATCATATTTGCTAGACCTCTGACTGCTCTCTAACATCTCTCACAACTCTGTTCCAAAATCCACTTTGACAGTTACTCCTTTGTTCTGAAAGGGAATTGATTCTAAGGCAAAATTAAATTTATTATTTAATTCTCCTTTCCCCTTTATCTTTTTTCATTTTCTTTCCCTTTTATTCTTTTTTTTTTTTTAATTTCTTCACCAGTAAATGCAACCATGGTAAAGATTATTTTCTAGTTATAATAACATGTCCTAAGTGTCATAACAACTTCTTCCTCAGTTGCTTAGCATGCTCCCTTTTTATATGTCTGCATAATTTACTAGCACATAACTAACAGATTTAGAGTTTAACATTCATAAGCACACTAAGTATTTCTTCTGTGAATAGCTCCAAATTATGTTTTTCATTAGTTCAAAGTGCACTTCTTTACTGTGGCCTGGAATTTCCTTGACAGAAAGCACTTTGAAAAGTGTTTTTTCTGTGTTATTACATGCACTAAAGATTAAGAAATTGAGCAATATAATTTTCACCACTGGGTAACTGAGATAAATATTTTCTTATGCCTGGTTGAAGAGATTAATGCACTGACTCAGTACATTTCTACTATTTTCATGAAATAAATATAGTAATCAGCCCTGGAATTTTCAAAAACATCCTAAAACACAGGCAAAAATTAGTCCACCATGGAATACTGTGATCATTTCTATGCAAATGCTTTACACTTCTTTCTGATGTTGCTTTTTTCAGGATGTTATCTTGGAAATTTCTTGAAAATACTCCTCTAGTGGAGATATTCAGGACATAGTGGATGTATAGACCTCTTTTTTTAGTGAACATAAATATCTACCATCCTGGAAAGTAAAGATTGGTCTTGTTCTCAGCTGCATGGCTAAGTAGATATCGAAGGAATAAATGTTACTGAAGGTCCCAAATGAAATCATAGAATGGTTAGGGCTGCGAGGGACCTTGGAAATCATGTAAATCCAACCCCCCTGCCATGGGCAGGGACACCTTGCACTAGACCAGGTGGAAGCAAAAGACATCAGCTAGGTTAAGTAGCTGGGTGGAAGGAATGTTTGCAGACAAATGCCCTTACCTAGAAACAGCTCTTCCAGAGCAGCACATTTTTGAGACTGCAGAAGTTCACAGGAGCCACCTGACTCTCTTTTCATTCTCTGTCTCTCTGAAAGAATTTTGTCTCTAAGGCTCTCAAGCTAGAGTCAGATTTCTCACTCTTAGTTTTAATCAAAAGGCATTGGTGCACTTTGTAAATAGCAGAACAATTTTTTACCAGCCTCACTGCAGGAAGTTCATCTTTTCCCTCGTCTTTAAAGTAAATTTTTAGCCTGGAAAAAAAACCCACCACCACATATTTACTGAAATATTTTACCCCAAAAAATTAGTGATGATTAAAAGGGGGTAGAAAACCCAATGGCAGTGGTTATTTTATTACACATTACAAAAAAAGCCAAATGTTTCATTAGGTGGAAACCACCATTATTTTAAAAGAAAAAAGCGTAACAGCAGAACACCTGTAATGAAATTACTCCTGGAAGTCTGAAGAGTTCAGCTGTTGGCATAGCAGGTTTTCAACATGTGAGAGCTGTCACTTTTTCTTAGATTGAAAGGTATGAACTTGTTATAGATACATTTGTTTCTGATGGCAAAAGAAAAATACCAAGGTGGGATTTTAAACACAACCTACTGGTTTGAAAATGAACACTGGATCTCCTAGGGTTTCTTTTTTTCCTTCCAAACTGCTTTTCTTCTTCTTCCAAGAACCCTGAAGCTAGTGACCTTCCATGCTCTGGAATCAAGGTTTCAGTATCTAACATTGTTGGAAATGGGTACCTACTTTCTTTGGATTTGAAACCAAACTTATGATATTCTGACTTTTAAGTAATAGTATAAAATATCCACTTTGAGTGCAGTTTACAAGAAAGGCTTTTTAACAAATTACCTGTACATTTGGGCTTTTTCTGTCTGTGTACCAGATAATGAATGCTTAGCACAAGGAGCTCTGTGATCAGCAGCATTGAGCAAATTTGCCCATTTATCTCTTCATGATTCTGTGAACCTGTATTCCTGCATCTGCTGCATTAACAGATTCAGAACCAGTAATGTGGAACAAACCTGGCTCAACCACTTGGCTCAGAACTATTTTACCAGGAAAAAGAACAAAATAAACCCAACAAACCATAACCCAGATCAATCCCTCCACGTAATTCAGAATATAGTTGCTATATCTTCAGTAACAGAATTGCTAGAATGACTCAGTTACTCAGTCCTAAAGACTGCCAGTGATGCCAGATAGCCTTGTTTTGTAAATATCCCATATTCTCACTTTGGCACTGGACAAACTCGTTTCAGATACAAAAACAGTCACACATTTTCCAAGTTGTTGGGAAATAACCCAAGTGAGATTATAAACAATGGAATCTGAGAAACTGGCTTGATGCCTTTGCAAAGGCTTTGATATGGGCTGTTGGCTCACTCCAGCATTTTGAAAACAGTTAAACATATTTTCCTGGTAGCAATGTTTTTCCATTGTTGTGCTATCCCAGCATGGGATCATAGCAGAGAGTGGCTCTTTCTAGGCATAAAATAGAGTCTGACCAACCAGAAAGTGGGTGTGAGTGTGACAGGAGTACAGAAGAGGGGAAGAAGGAGGGTGTCAGCGGTTCAGCGCCTCCCAAGGTAGAGACCTGCACAGAGAAGGTTTAGATTTTCTCCAGCCCTGGATTTCTTTTGAATTGCTAGAGTAAACAATCACTGTTTTGAGGAGCTGTAAAATCACCTGCTTAAATTACTACATGCCTTGGGAGTGAGAAATAAACTGTAAATTAAAGAGAGCACAAGACTGGAGCATTGGAAAGGAACATGGATATGAGCTATGGGTATCTTTGAGAAGGCTGCTTTGTGTCTGGGAGGAAAGGGAAATTTTCCAGATTCTAGATCCAAACCATACCATGACAATTCAGGGGATTAAGGCTCCAGTTCAGAGGAATTGAAACTTCAATGAAATCTGAACCTGGGCTATAAGCAGATATTCAAATTGCTCCTTATTAAGCAAAGGGCTTAGCTGTTTGTTTAATTTATATCCAGTCAAAATGAAAACAATTTCATCATATACCTAAATGCTTTTCTAAATTAAAACTTCACAATCTTTTTCTGGAAACTGAAAAGGAATATTTACAACAGCGTGGATATGGTGCGGCATTTTTCCACATTTCAATATAGCCACAGTTCTACAGTTACTAAATGCAGTCTTTGTCTACTTTTTAAAATTAATGAATCCTGTGGGAGCTTTATTAATAGTCAGAAGTTAATTGCTTTACAATGCCTTTCAGTCCAATCAAGACCATTTCTAGCAACTTCCTGGACTGTAGCAGTGACAAATCATTCATCCCAGCAGTGAGGGATTATCCAAAACTGTAGTGTAGCACTGGAAAAGGTTTTCCTCCAACAGAGTTTAAGTTGTGGATTTTGTTACGGTGTTTGCTTCTACCTCACATCACCTTTATGTGTAAGAAAAACTGAAGTAAATCAATATTTTCCCTGGTTTGGCTCCCTGAATTTAACTACAGCTTGACCTTTCTTGTCCTTGTCAAATGCATTCTGTGCAGTAAGAAGGGAATTCACTTAGCTCTTTCCCATCTGAAGGTAAGATTTTTAACTACCCAAATAAACAAAATACACCAGGCAATTTTTTCCCCTCTAGATAACCAATTCTTTTTAAAACTGTCTGTTCTGGGTTTTACATAGTGAAATAATTGAAAAAATCTGACCTACCACTCACTGCAGTAACTAAGAATCTTTTCTTGACTCCAGTGGCCTTTGGACCATGCTCTAAATGAAAGGTGGTTTTCAGTTGTAGACAAATAAGAAAACAGAATTTAAAGGGACACATTGTTTCAAACAGACACATTCAATTCCTTAGTAACAATTTAAGAAGTCACAAGGGAAATGAGTTTTCACGGTCTCATCATTTCTTTGATGTAAAAGTGCACACTCCATCTTTTTGGCATTTTGTTCAACAGAAGAGCACATGAAAAAAGAGCCCCACTGTGCATAAAGAGAATAAAATATGTTCAAGAAGAAACAGGAAAAGAAATTCAGGTTAATATGAAGGTCAACCTTTTTCTGTGTTTCAAATCTGCACTTTGCTGAGATCATAAAGAGAAGTAAAAAAAGGTTTAATCTTCATTGCTGTCATCCCTTAGCTGCAGAAGAATTAAAATCCAAACAGAGATGTTTTGGCTTGTGTTAGAGTGGTAAATTACTATTAGATTTTAAATTATCTGTCCCTGAAATACCAGACCTTATATGGCACACACTGTACTTTATATAAAATAAAGCAAATGCCTCATTAAGGGTATTAACAAACTCCCAGACCATTTTTACATTCTGCTCACCTCGTTCTGCACAGAACAGCAGTGCAGCAGCCACAACAGAGCCACAGATATGGGCCAGTTTGGACAAACCATCTCCCAGGCCCATCTCTCTGACTGCCCCCACACCGTATCTGAACTGAACCACAAGAACCAGCTGGAGTCTGATGGGGGCTCTATAAAGGTCCCTTCCAACCTAAACCATTCTATGAATCTATAACTCTGAGCATGGGACACTCTCACACTCTCCCCAGGCTCTGGTATTTTGGGTTTGGGATAAGGCTTTTTTCTGACAAAACCCCAAAAACAACCAAACACAAAAAAACCAAGCAGGAGAGGTAATATGACTTGGAGCAGGAGTTGACAGGGCTGCTATAGAAATATTTCATCAGCTACTTTAAAATTTAACTGAAAATGGTTTTTTAATGCCAATATTTTATTAATCTATTCGGTTAGCCCTCCTTTGCAGGAGAACTGCTAGACAATGACAATGCTTTCTATTTATAACCTATCAGAGCTGAAAGACAATTCTCTCAATCATGTACCGTGAGTATGTTTTACCAGTAGTGGTGGAAAGAGTGAAAATTGTCTCTTCTGCCTAACTGCATTCTTTTCCTCCTTAGAAGTGAAATATTAAAACCGGTAGTGACCAATGAAAAAAAAACCCACAAACCTGTCTTCCAAGTATTCTACTGTCTGGGCTGTACTATAAGAGATAAAATACAAGCAGGCAAGTATCTCTATTTGAGGTAACACAAGGATGAGGGAAAAGGTTTTCACACAGGTAAGAATTTCCTTGTCATTTAAAACTATGAACATGGAACTTGGACATGCTTAGTGGAAGTATTGGGAAAAAACAAGAATAACTTACCTGTGTACTCCTTAATGGCTAAATGCTAATAATTGTAATAAATCAGAGGAAGCTGTCTGGCAGTTTCTTAGAGAGAAGGCAATAAAAATAGCACATTTTGCTGAAGTCTTTGCATATTTACTTTAAGCAGTATTCCCTGGGAATAACCCACTGAACAGGGAAGCTGGGGTTCCACGTTCTTCTTCTGCTGCCTGTCCACAGCTGGTATTTTCCTTTTGCCTTTTCATACAGTCAGCGGGGAAAGAGTTCATAATTCAAAAATTAAGGGCTTCCAATTTTGGTCCTGTACCTTTCTTTCCTGCACTACCGTTTTCCATTATAGTTCAATGGAGGACAAAATGGTCTATTTTTCCACTTTTTAATGGGGGGATCCATAATTAGCAAAATTTTTAAAATTTTACTACTACTGAAAGCATAGCTTAGGGGCATCCCCAGACAGAAAAAAAGACAGAGAGTCCATAGATGCCTCTGTTTTCCACCTCATAGAAACAGCTGTTTCAGCTCCTACTCATGGAGTTGGAACCACTTCAAAGGGATCTGGAAACGTGAATAACTGTGTCTGCTTCTACACCATAGCTGGCCCTACTGTGCCCCAAACAGCCCCCCAGCAGCTAATTTTAAAATAAAAATTTTAGTGAATATCCCTATCTGATTGCCAAGAAGTGGCATAAGTGAGGAGGAGTGATAAAACACAGCCATTCTGTTTTATGAAAGCCATAGTACAGCAATAGTGGCTGCTATATTCCTCACCATTTGTTCAGGGAAAAAACCCAAGCAATGATGGAAGTATTAAGATTTTTTTCTAACTCTGATCCAGATGTAAAACACGTTTTATTTAGCCTGCCTGAGGCCAGCAGCTCTCTGTGTGAGCACAGAGCTCAGTGCTGTGTTACGTTAGCCTGGAGTAGCTTTGAAACATTATTCTGTTCCCTTTGATTTTTTTTTTTTTTTTTTGTGTTAATCTTCCCTGTTTAAAATGGTGGTATTTAACTGGGGGAATTCACCATCTCAAGTGTTTCATGGGAATATGCTCCCTATTTGGCATCATCCAGGAAAGAGGCTGATTAAATGCACCACCAGCTTCATGATTTTTAAAAGAGAAGAGGGAATAAGAAAAGTCACAGGTTGTGATAAACAGCAGCAAGAGATTACAGCATGAGAAAGAAATTTATTTGGAATAGAAAAACAAGGAATAAATATTTTTCTCTCCACCATGAACAAACTTTACATTTCAATTCTCTGGCCTAGTGCCTTTAGCTCTCATTTTAGGCTTCTTGTTCTACTGAATATTTTTGCATCAGAATTCTAAAATCTAATGTATTTCCAGTACCAATTTAAAGTTTTTCTTCACACTTTCATCCTTTAGTAACAAGCATAGACACAAACATACCTGTTCTACTTATTGTTCTTCAGTAGCTCAAGTGCAATTTATGCTTTTGCTTGTTCAGGCTTCAGTCCCTCAAGCATATTTAAATGATGTAGCTGACTGGACTCCTTATGAAGAACTTTGAAACTATTTCTGAGCAGAATATTTACTCAGTGACTAAAGAAAATCTTCCCAGTATTTGTATACAAAATATCTGCATGTGAAAGTGGCACATTGAAACTGTGCAGAGATCATATCCCTCCAGTTAAAAAATTCATGGGTGCTCTGCAAAAAATATAAACTAGTCCTTCTCTTAGCTGTATTAAATGTATCTTGTGTGGGGTTGTAGGGGTATTAAAAATATGCTTTTTATAAACATGGACACTGGAACTGATGTGAATAATGGACTTGCAAGTGGCTGCAGAATCTGCTGCCTCATCCTGGGAATTGCACCATTATTGATTTCCTGCCCATGAACCTTTCTCCCTTGCCCTTCAACCCACCTCCACAGTGGCTGCACTCATGAAGGATATCCAATTGAGAGCCCTTCATGATCAGACTGAAACTGCACAGCAGCAGTAATATGCAAATATGTGTTTGTGGGTTTCGGGCTTTTTTTTGTTTTCTAAATAAAAATGCTCTTTAGGATATCTGTTTTCCATGTTCTCACTTTCCTCTGCCTTTGGACATTGCAGGGAAGGCAAAGATGCATTAGGCAGCCTGACAGGTTGTTATTCTACTGCCCAGGGTATGTTTCATAGGCCATTTTGGCATTGATTCCTGGCCAAGTTTTGCAGAAGGTCACTGCAAACTACTCCTTTGCTATTACATCACCACAAACTGTGCTGGTTTTGGCTTTGGGACTCTCGGGTGGAAGGCAGAGTTGTGCCAAGTGTCAGAGAAAGTGTGTTTCTTTAGAGATGATACTTATCAACAGCACAGTGAGTGCCAGAATTCCTTCTCTATAAAAATAAAGAAAATATCGTGGAAGTGACTGACTACAATTAACAGTACACAAGCAGAACCACTGAAGAGTTCCCCAAACCTCCCAATTATAGCACATCTACACTGATTTCACAGACCAGATAATAGCTTTTCTCACGCTTGTTAAGAAGAAAAATTGTCAAGAACACATGTAACAGTTACTAACATATAAACTGCAATTCTATAAAGCTTTAGTAATGGTGACAAAAATAGAGACACAGCTGGCACAGGAGAAAGAAGGAAAACCATCATCTTAAAAGTGAAACTGGTACAAAGCCAAAGAACAATATTATTTTAATAAGGATGCTGAAGAATATCACCATTCTAGAATTTTGTACAAATTATCTGTCAAACTATTTAGGAATAGATGTCTTGTCTTAGCCAGAAATACACATTCATGGGGAAAAAAAAAAAAACCCTAACCAGCTGCCAATCCCCTGACTTATTGTCAACCAAATGGCACTATAAATGAGAAAGACTATTGTCAGGCCAGTCACAACGAGGAGTTCAAATCACAGTTCCCTGACTTATTGTCAGTCAAATTGTATTATAAACAAGAAAGATGTGGCTGTCAAAGCAGCCACAATAGGACAGCCCTTAACACACAGTACAAGACAAAGGAAAAAATTATATCTAATATATTATAAGAGAAAGTTCCTGTGAAGTGAAGTAAATACTGGCTCTCATGAACAGCTTGATTTCTCCATTTTGGCTTTAAATGTGTCTCCCCTAAGTGCCAGGGAGCAGGTGAAGGAAAAGGGGAAGCACCTTTCTCACCGCTTACCCTGGAGCAGCAACTTGTCCCCATCAACGGCTGTGGGGAAGAGATTGTTGCATCCACTGCAACCACAAATAGCATCACTAATCTGTCTGCACCCTGGGAATCCTTGACAGGTGGTTCTCAGCCATCTGCATTTCTTTTCTCCCTTTTAAACTCTTCTCCCATTGCCAACATGCCGGCCAAATTCTGGCTCCTGTGTGTGCCCAGGCTGTCTGGAGAGGAACAGAGCAGCGCCGGGAGGTCAAGGGAGGGGAACAGACGAGAATCTCTTGCTTGGGTTATTCGTTCTGATCCGTGCAAGGCTAAGCAGAAATTTGGTGAGCAGGGCATGTGCACCCAGATGGATGAAGTCTAATTTGGGGCTGAAAAAGAAAGAAGAAACAAAAGCAGGATCACAACCAATATATCCATTCACAATTTAGTCCATTCACTCTTTCTGCTGTTGTCTTTTTTCCTATATTTATATAGAGATTCCTCTGGGTCACTCTTTCAGCCTCCCTCAATCCTTGTCTTTTCCTAAGATGTTATTTGTCTTGACAGTAATGCTGCCTTTAAAACATTAGTGTAATTGAACAAAAATGTTACATCCTTTCCTTCATACTTAACCTTTAAAGGACACATTTATTCAAAAATACTCAGCAAGGCCCTCCTTTTGACTTTCTGGCAGAATACACACGCAGGATTCCCCAAATTTATCATGAACATAATAATGCAGGAATGAAAAATATGATAATGCTTAGTCTTTTTTTTTAATTTTAGCTGAAAATGCAATGTTCATTTGTGGAAAAGGTCAGGATACTCCTTAGGATTTCTGTGATCAGTGCCACAGTTTTCAGAGTTTCCTATATACTAGTTATACAAAAGAAGATGCAGTTTAATCTGCTTTTCATTCAGGGAAAAAAAAATGTTAAGGATTCAAGACTGGCCTGTGAAAGAGGAGGACTCTTTGACTTGTTGGGCAGGGGATTGAGACTAATTTCTGCACAGGGAAAGCAGGAGCCCTGTGGCTCTGGGAAAGGATATTTTTGATTAAAAAAAAGAGAAAAGAGTGATGGAAAGAAATTAATTTTGAGGCTGACCAGACAAAAGGACTAGAATTTTAGATTTAACGTTTATGGTGATACCACAGCTGCAGCAGCTTCAGTAACATAGTAACAGGAGTAAAGTAATTCAGGAGGTTCTGAAGCAAAAGGAGGTTGCTGGGATTTAGGGAAAACCCCTCCTTTGCAGCTGTCTCAGTCCAGAATGTTCTCTCTTCCAGTGTCAGTCACTGTCCTGCACACAGGGCTGAATCACCAGCCAGCCAGAGGCACTTGGTGGGGTTTTTCCCCTGCTAAAGGCAAACTAATTAATGTTTGCAAACTCTTTGCAATCTGCTGGTATCATTGCAACATATCAGCAGTTTAAATACTCAATATTTTAAGTACATAGAGGACTGTGATGCTGCCAGCCTGATAAATATCTGAGGATTAAACTTGCTTAGAAAACTGAAGTAGTTGCAAATTAATTTAGTATATTTAGCCTACATTTAGGAGAAGGAAAACCCCTTCATTTTAATATTGTAGCTCCATAAGATTTTTATGTGCATACCATTTAATTCTGTTCCTAAGTACATAAGAGGCAAGTAATGCTGTTTCTTTGGGGAGATGGATACATCACTAAAAATCACAAACCCATTAGATCAACAAGGACTATCTAATTATCACAGGGAAATAAAGCCAATAAATCTATCCTGGTATAAATTATAGGCTTATGAAGTCATACATAATGAAATAAATATTTCATTTTTCTGAAATCCAAAATCTCACTTTAGAAACAGGAATATTAAAAATTAATTTCCATTTCTTATGATGGGTACAGTGTGGTTGAGTGGTTTCAGCATGTGCATGTACTCCCAAGCACTGCTGAATCCTATTCCTGGTTCTGACAGTGATTCATACCCTGGACCGAGACAAATCATTCAACCTCTCTGTACTCCTTGCCCATCTGTAAAGCTGAGATAATGCTGACCTGCTTCACAGAACCATTAGAAGAATTAAGAAACATCTGTTCTGCATCTTGAAGACATGAAATGCTCTAAAAATGCAAAATACTTTTATTCCAGGGCTTGGAGATTTTTGTGTTGTCACCAAACTTCTTAGCACCTGGCAGGAGTGATTTCTCCTTCAATAATTCAGTCAGCTCCCGGTTTCTGTAAGATTTATTATTTCACTCTCCTGACTAAGTCTGTCACCATTAAGAGAGAGATGTTTACTGTGAGATGGCTCTTCCCTGGAAATAATTGGTAGAGAGTTCCTTGCGGAGTCACAGCAGAGACTCATCCTCTGCAAAAGACTCAACCCCTGACAAGGCAGGTCCTGCTCTGCCAACACAGACTAAAACAGTGCCTTCTTCCTCATTATGGAGAAAACATGAAGGAAAAAGGCCACTGAGGGACAGAATGTTATGCAATGGGAGCACAGTCTAAGAGAGGAAAGGTTCAATAATTAGAACTTCTGCTGTGCATCTAAATAGAAACAGCTTCTCCACAAGGGATGAAAAAAATACTTCTTTTCATCAAGAATTTTGCAAGCTGCATGGAATAGTGGTAGCAAATCTATGAGTAAGTTTGCAAGATTTGTATTTCAAAACAGAGGCATAATTGGCTTCCTTTTTAAACAATCACATTTTATGCTATACTTCATATTCAATCTACCCATTCTATGCAACAGACTTCCAAGATTATTCTATTTCTCTCTGTCTGCCTGCCTATCCAGGCAGTATCTATTTATCTCACTTCAGTATTTATTTACTTTTCTGAAGGAAATGTTAAACAAACTTATCAATACCATATTTTCTTAATTGACACAGTTTTAAGTAAATTCTATTTTTATCCTGAAATTCCAGTAAAATATTTTAGATTTGTAGGAACAGGCCTTATATTCTAAAGCAGTCATTCTTTTAAAAAATGAAAACAACTGTACAGCTTACAAAAATAAATATATAGAACACCTTTTTAATTTACTAAGGAGAAAGATAAGATTTGCAAGCCATTTTTATCAGAGGTGGTTTAGAGGTGGCTTTACGTGTCTGCTGTGCTTGAGTGGCATTAGTAATGACCTTTGCATGATTAACTCAAAAGCCTAACCTGGAAAGATAGCCAGCTCTACCTTAATTGCCATTATTATGGTATTCACTTTGGCCTTGAAGCCTTTAGTAGGCTGTAAAATAGTGCCTATTCCAAATAAGCTCTGTTCTCTACTGCCTATCCATCTCCCTTATACACAGCCACAGATTACAAGGGCAGAAGTAATTATTGTCATCTCACCTCCTCCTTCAGACTGATCTTTTGGATATCCTTGGTGGTGAGTGTCCTTTAGCCCTCATCAGGCTGTGTTCAAGATAAGTTCATCCTTCTAGGAAGTCTACGGTCTCGAATTAAAGATTTCAAATATCCATTCTGCTTTTGGACAGTTATCTATTTATCTATCTAATTAGAAATATTGTTTCTTATTTTCAAGCAATGAGTCCTTAGGCTGGATATTGTTGTGCTTTTATGAGAAAGAGAAAGGAGCTGTCACTAGGAATGACAAAATAAGTATTTGTAGGCTGATCATATCACATGGTAATTTTCTTTTAAAGAAGAGTGAGCTAATTAAGCCTCTAAAAAGTGGCAGGTTTTCCAAACCTTGAATCATTTTCGTAGCCCTGTGGTGAACCCTCTTCATTCTGTCAGCTTACTTTCTGAAAAACCCTATTTTAAGATTAATTTAATCATTTCACTGCAGCTTCAGCTAGAAGGTGAACGTTTCTAGAAATAATAATTCTCCAGTGCTCTTTCTGTAGATATATAAATCCATGCTCACAGGACAAAGATAAAGTGACAATACCTGAAATAATCATTTTACCATCCTGCAACCAACTAATTCCCTTCCACGGACGTCATATGCAGAACTATTTCCAGTAAATAATTGAAAACACACAGGCTAAGCTTTGACCACCCATAACCAAACTGACCTGAAGCTGTGTGGGCCAGAAAATTGCTTCAAAAGCTGTTGTCTCTGCTCCAGCAATATCCTTTCTTTTTTAGGCAATTCCCAGCATTTCACCAACACCATCTCAGAATTCCCTAGCCGGGGAATTTCAAGTGGGCACACAGGTGTTGACGAAGGATTGTGCTGCCACGGCCCAGGGAGCTCAGCTCTGAAGATGCTGCTGGGCGGTGTTGGAACAACAAGGTCACAGGGCAGCTGGAATCCAGCAGAATCTGTAAAGGATGGGACAGCCCACCAGAGCACAAGTGTGGGCTGTCAAACCTAAAAGCAAGGAGACATGGTATTACAAAAATGCTTTTCTTCTGTGCATTGAACATTTTGTATGCTACTGTACATATCCATTCCCCTATTGCTATTTGTCTTATTATTTTGCTCATTCTCAGTGCCAATACAGTGCCCCAAACGAGTCATAGTTTCTAAAATATGCAAGTGCTCCAGCTGACCTTATGAACGGCTATAAATTTGTAATGTAAGGGCTTGAAATCATACAAAAAACGGCAATATCTGAGAAGTCTTTCTATTGTTGTTCCTTTCCATTAAGAAAAAAATAAAAAGGCAAAAATATGTAAATTCCCCAGAACAAATTTCACAGCCCAGAGAAAGCGGAGTTCATATGGAAGCCATTCCCAAATGTGCCGTGATTGCCACCAACAAATATGCTTTAGATACATTTTGCAATTTCCTTTTGCTCCATTTTCTGGGAGTATTTCAGATTCTGCCTTGGGCACAGAGCTTGACACAAGGGGCTGGATAATGCAGCCCCAATTCATGTCAGAATGTCCCTGTGCAGTGAAAACCCCCACTGCCTTCAATGAGATGTTGGTGTATCTAAGGCATACTAATATGTGCAGGAGTTGATGACTAACATGAGCATCTGCTTCAAAAATACCACAGCTAGAGCTAAGGTATTATTATAGACAGTCTATTGTACTTGCAAAAGACAAGTAAAGAGTTCCTGGTTGAGAATACATGTCAGAAAAATGACATGTTTTCATCACTTCCAGCCATAGTTAAAAGACTGAATACATTAACCAGCTGAAGGAAAAATACTTTCAGCTTTTGTATCACAGTGGGACTCTGTAAATGCAAGTTATGATGTAACAGACAATTATTGTGATTTCAACTGTTCATCATTTCTAAAAAGCTAATAATTTTTTTTTTTAGTGTACACAGAGGAAGGTGGTATTTTTCACCAAATTTACAATGCTCCAAGCTAGGGAAAGGAGTTTAAGGTGGGCAGGACTGACTCAGTAACTGCAGCTGAATAGTTATTTCATACAAAGCTTTAGATCATCAGATATCTCAACTCGAGTACATGTTCCTGCATCACTTTTCAAAATGATCCAAGTCCTTTTGATGAAAATCTGGTCAATAATTCAACGTGCCAACTGGCATGGGATCCCAGGCTTTGCTTGCAATAACTTCTTATCAGTAATAGCTGTTCCTTCTGGTTTCTCTCCTGAATCAGACTTATTTCCTTTATGCAGAAGGCTTCAGCCATGCTCCAGGGACCGAATTCCAAGAATACACAGATGGTTGTGCTACCTCTAGGAATGCTCAGCATTGTTTCTGAAAGGGATTCCTTGTGCTGGCACCAGCAACCACCCGAGGATTACTGTTTTGAATAAAGTTTTCCCCTTGCAATCATATACTGACTCAGAATCACCCCTTTGTGAATGGGTGAGCCCAGGTGGATGGACAGCCAGGTCCTTCTCACTGCCCAACCCTGGGTTTCTGAAGCTGACCTGGAATCTTCCCTGAATCCAGTCTGAATGCACCTTTTGATAGATCACACTGCCTTTGAACTGGATGAGGGAATAAAAGGATAGCCTTTAGGCAAAATAGGCTTTCAAATATAATTCTGATAGATTTAAGAACTGAGTGTAATAAATAATAGGCCAGTTGTAAACAACGAATTTAAAAAAGAAAAGAAGAAAAGGAAAAAGATAAGGAAAGATGTGGCCATGCAAGGAAAGGGTGTGTGCCCCCTTCAGGCTTTTGTCAAAGGCACATCCACAGTCATGAGCATTGCTGAAATGGCTCAAAGGGAACACAAAGGGATTTGTACTACAAGAAGTCTGGAAACACGAGTATGTATATCATCTTTACCCAGGAAGAAAACCAGCAATTTTCAAGCCTATATACAAAGAGAGAGAAAGAAAATTGGAACCTTTACACAACCAGGTTTTGCCTGTTCCATTTAAACTCTGATGCTAAAAAGGGGGAACCAGATCCCTGAAAATGTTTCTGTACCTGTGCAGATCCTTATCCATCCTATTCATGTTGGTACAATCCTCTGCTGAGCTTTACCTTCCTGTCACAAATCTCATTTTTTTTGCATGCATTTAGAGCAGCACCAATGTCACAATGACATACAAAAAGAAGAAGAAGAAAAATGTTAATGTAAATATGGGACTGTAAGGCAGGAGACCTGGTTATTATTCCCAGCTCCTCTGGTGCCTCTCTGCCCCTCAGGCTCTAGGAAGACTGTACTCCTTGGTATCTGTGAAATCTTCAGACAATGTCACACTGAAAGAAACTAAAATATAAGCATAGAATTAATATTAAATGCCACCAATCACCTTCAGTATATTTTATCACTATGTTTCATTGGATGCTTTTTCCATGCTTGAATTTTCATGAGCAGACCCTTGCATGTCGTCCATCAGCCAGCCTTTTCCCATCTTCCACTGTATCCCTGCAACTCCCCTTAAAAAGGAGAAAAAATTTAGTATAAAATTTGTAATGGCCAAATTAACTGGCATTTCCAGGCTGCCTCAGCTGTCAGTGCCTGTGATGGCAGGGGACGTTTTGCCAGCACCACTTCCATGAAAAGACATATATACATATATATAGCCAAGAACAGTGTGGGAGCTGCTTCCCAAAAAAATGCTGAAAGTCACTGGTGACATAAGAGTTATTAGAACATATAAATTTCTACAGTGTCAAATAAAAGAAATAATGAAAATAAAAGAAAAGGTGCTTTCCCGGAAGGTAGATGTAATAAAGCTGTTTAATTAATATGATGGCTTAGTGGGTGCCATTAAGCACCTCTTTAGGTTAATTTTAGTCTCAGCAGGGGTGTGGATAAATAGGAAGTATTTTACTTGTTCCAGATATAGCATCATTTTATTAAATCAGAAGGGACTAGGCTTTCCCAGTCATTGCATTTATTTGACTGCACTATGAGGTGATAAATTCTCTCTCTGTTTTAAGTATTACAGTAGCATTAAGACCATTATTAAACACAAAACAAAACAAAAATCCCCCAATAACTAGCCAATAAATAACAGATTAAGCCTGCACTGCCTACTTCTACACTACACACTAGGAAATGTAAGAATTTGAGATCAAACTTGAAGCTGAAGGGCACTGCCCATTTCTGGAGTAGAATTATATTTCTGACCACTCTTCTGCTCTTAGCCAAAGCCAGATCAGCTCATTTTTAAGTCCACAGGATGCAAGAAGGGACAGCAGGAAATACAGTGATTCATGCAAACACGGTGTTTGCAGTGAAGAGCTCTATCAGATACAATTTGTATATGAAACACAGAGACACCTCTGTGGTAATGCTTCCACAGTTATGTTCCCAGCCTTTCCTAAGCAAGCAAGCTTGACATATTCCTGTTATTTCACAGATAGAACCATATCTTTTAATAAATCCTACAGACTTTTCTTTTTTGAGCATTCCTTAAATATGCAAAAACTGAGAGCGCCTGTTGGGGTCCCTCCCCTGCCGTGTAGCCCTGGGAGAGGGGCCCTGAGGGCACAGACACGGGGTTTCGCTGCCCCTGCTCAGCCTCGTTCCCATTGGTTGGTTTGTGTTCCCTGCGCGGGCAGAAGGACCCTTGGTCCCGTGACTGAGACAGTTCCTCGGCAGAGCTCCGGCCATGCGGCTGGAGAAATAAACATCTCTCTGAAACAGCTAGCAAGAATCTGTCTGTCCATATATATTTCCTTTCCACGGGACTCCTGGTTTGATATATGCGTGTTGCAGGATCCCCACTGCAACAAGCGCCCTTGGTTTTCTCGCAGATTGCCCTTCTAGCAAGGAGAGGTGTTTCATATGAATTTGCATCAATAAATGAAACAAGTAAATAAACACCTTACAAAAGTTCAGCAATGGATTTTGACAGAAGTGAAATTCTGCAGCTGAAGTGCAGAGTAAAGGAGATGGTACCACCCACCCGACCTCACCTTACACCCAGGCTGACAAACAGATTTACAAGGCTTCAAATTTACACATTCATTTTCTGATACTTAGAAGTTTAAATATTTAAATCTGGATTTACTTGTTATCCTAAGCAGCCTCCTGCAGGTTTACAGGCCTAAGTTCTTCAGATCTGTCTAATTCCAGTCTGTCTTTTCCTGACACACTCGAGCAGGTTTTAGCCAACACATTTGTTTCTGAGCTGTTGCAGTACCTTCAGGCTGTTCTGAAATCGAGTGTGTGGCTCCTCCTGGGCAATGCTAAGGAATCTTTAGGGTCCAAACCTCAGTTTCCCCAAGGTTTTTTGATATGTGAGTTAAAACATGAATTAAAAAATACGTCCTGTAGCACCTAGGGCTTGGCATATGCCTGCTCCCATTCCCAGAACCACAAGGAAGTGAAAAAGTAGATAACAAATAAATAAATAAACAACAACAAAAACACAACAAAAAACCTCTCTGCCTTTTAAAAAGGAATTGGTTTTTTAATATCTTCAGCATTGGAATGCAACAGTATAACAAACCATCTCAGTACATGAAGAAGAATAAATAGTGTATGAGATCATCTTAATAACACAGTGTAAGAGACAAGGAAGTGGTAAGAATTTTAGGAATTTGTTTACAACAATCAAAATTAAAAGAGGACAGAGATAAGAGCACAACCTAATACACATTATTAGCATTATCTACAGTCCATGCCAGTCTTAGTCCTGCTAAATGTTTTCTCTGCTCTCTTACTATCAGGCACTTTTGTGGTATTTCTTGTGTTCCTTTCCCCACTGTAGTGAGAGTGTTTAATATAGAAGATAATATCAGTGTTCAAAGCCCTGCTCTCTCTCTCTCTGAGGGTGTACCTGCTGTGAAAGGATGCTGCTTTCCAGTTCTGAAGGAAGACTCTCTGTCAGCCCATTCCCAGAATTTCTTCACTCATTCTCATTATAAGCAGATCACAGTGATAAAGCAGACCCTGCTTACATTCACACACCTCTTGACTGACCCTGATCAAGAAACTCCTGCCTTGTTCCATCTCTTTGGACTACGTGCTGGTTTTCATTTTGATGCTGTACTTGTTTTTTCATAAACTTCATTGTGTCTCATGACATGACAACATCTGGGGGAAAAGAGGGGGAGGCTAATTCTCCACTGCACCCTAAAGAATCTTAAAAGTGTCCCAAAACACAATAAAATCTAATTTTTCATCCTGAAAGAATAGCTGCCTGCAAGCCCATGCAAGCAATACAGCAGTCAAAGATGCTGCTGTCAAGCCTCCCATTCAGAGCAGTTTCTTTCTTCCAAAGCTTAAGCACCATTAAAAGAAACACTGAATTTACACCTGAACATGTGTCAGTCAGGTGTTTCTCCTCTTAAATATATTTTGATCACGTATCACCATAGTGCTGGTTACCAGCAGGGTTACTGGGACAGCTTATTCATATTGGAGGGAAATGGCAGCTGAGGAAATGAAGATATGATGCAGGAAGCTATAAATTATTTTAGCATCATTTAAAAATTCTTGCATTGGAAGTCATTAAAAAACAAATCTTTTTTTTTTTCCTTCTTTCCCCCTTTATTCTGCAAGACAGCAGACAGTTTGTGACAGCACCTGAACTCTGTAAATTCCACATTACCAAAATTCAGGCCCTGCCTCCCCCAGCACAAAGCTTTGATTTTGACAGTTACATGAGATCCAGAGCTTCTGGAAACTGAGGACTGAGCAGGGCTGCTGGGTCTCAGCATCTGCAGGAGAAATGCCCTAACACCCCCAATGTCCATTCACCACCAGCCAGTCTGACATCTGCCGGGGCAGTTTCCTCCTGCTACTGCCATTATAAATCTATTTGCAAAGCCAAAGTCTTCTAATCATTAAAAGACTCATGTACTTGGAGCATTAGTGGCTGTATATCAAGCCAGTGCTGTGATCTGTTCTGCCTCCAATACTTTCTGACATTCCCTGGCATTTACTCCTCTTCCCCACAGTTCCTTCATGGCTACCAATATTAACATTCCTCTGACTTGACTTCACTAAGATGGACAATCCAAGCTCTCAGGTTTTTATTTTCTGGGCCCAGGTTTTATAAGCTGAAGACATATATCTATGTCATGAATTTT
Source organism: Corvus hawaiiensis (assembly GCF_020740725.1). Classification (NCBI taxonomy): domain Eukaryota; kingdom Metazoa; phylum Chordata; class Aves; order Passeriformes; family Corvidae; genus Corvus; species Corvus hawaiiensis. The sequence continues at coordinate 8,033,486 of NC_063220.1, forward strand.
TGAGGTGGAATCAATTCCCAGTTTTTCAATGTAAAATCTTGCAGGCCAATTTACTGAAGTGCAACACTGTGTGCTGGATGTCTCCTTGAGCACTCAAGTTCAATCGAATTGAAGAAAAGCAATGATCTCCCCTTGACAAAAGAAATTAATGTTAAGCAAATATTCTTAACAATTTATTGAAACAAGTCCTTGAAAATTAGCTTTAACACCAACGGGAACCCAAAACCTTTGGGAGTTACTTTAAAAATATTAATGGAGGAAAATACAGAATTTTAATGAATATATGCTAAAAATCTTATGACTTGAAGCACTTAAAGATGCAATTGACCTCACCACTGTGGCAACAAGTTAGGAAGCAGTGGGAACAGAGACTTATCATCAGATAAAAAGCTCAAAACAGAATTACATTCTTGTCACCAAAGCACTAATACTGAGAGGGTGTGGGAAGGCAATTTTCAGACAAAATTGGAGCCACATAACTAATGTACTCTGATTTTTCACTTGAACTACATTTCACTGACAGAAGGGTCTTTTTCTGTAGCCCATTTAGGAAAAATGAGTGATTGTGTTCCTCAAGCACTATCCCATTTTCCATAGCACTGGAGAATTATTTTGTGTTCTGCTGAAAATTGTAAGGTAATCTAATGAAAACTGGCCAGCCTCTGTCGTCTCATCATTTCGAAGACCCTAAAAATACTATTTACAAAGTATGCAACTGGAAAGCTACACTGAATAATGTCTAAAGAACACATTTCTTTGAATTTCATGGCCTTTTGATGGCAAAGACTTGACAGACTGAGGGATGTTATTCTGTCATGTAGCAAGCTAGATGAAGAGATGTGTAAAGTTTTCTTTCTTCCAAGCACATCCATCTTCTGGAAGTAGCTACCTGGAAGTGCATTTATGCTACTTTTTGTTGGTTTGGTGGGGTTTTGATGGGGTTTTTTTGTGGTTTTGTTGGTGGTGGTGGTTGTTTGTTCTTTTTGTTGTTTTTTGAATATACACATTTGGTAGTCAATTCCAAAATCTTTTCCTGAATGTTAAACTGTCTGCCTAGAATCACCCCTTCTTCTCTATCATGTGGAATCCTTTCCTTGATGGCTCATACCTGATAGCACAACTGGGTGATCTCCTAAATTCCAAGGAACTCTTCTGACTTCCCCTTGGGGACTGTGATGGTCCATGGCAACAACTCACCTGCACCTCCTGGGTGCTGGTCCCTGCATCAAGGGGGTTTTCCAGGGCCAAGGGCAAGGCCATGCCCAGGAACACACTGGATATGCTGGATTCAGCCTGCCACTGACAAAAACATGCAGCCAGCAGGCACACAGAGACAAGGAGTGTTTGACCCAGTGCAACACCTGCACAGGTAGAACAACTTCACTTTCTCATGGATCGATTTTCCTCCTCACCCGGTCCTTCATGGCCACGAAGCAGGAAAATCTCTTCAGCATGAGCATGTGTTACTGCACACCTCATTCCACAGTTCCAGGAAATTCCTCAACTGTTCTCTCTGCTAACAGGCGTACTATTACCTGTGCTTTATTCCCACTGTAAAAATTAGTCACCATACACCATCTGTTTTCCCCTTTAGTCAGAAGCCAGTACTGTGCACAGAGCATCAGGGCATTTTTTCAGGGTGCAGATATATTTTTAGTGATCATTTTGACTTTTTCATTTGTAGACAAGCAGATTTCTCCCTCTTCAAGGATGATTGTTACGTTGTGCTTTTTCTGAGAAAGCAGAATTATTAACCCCTACAGCAATCTCAGTTACAAAATGCACATTACATATGAGATATTTAATGTGCACAGCTGGTGTGACCATTTAAAAAAATTAGGAAGAAAATAGCTTTTTGGTTTTCAATTTCTTCCCCAAAAGAATTTTAAAAAGGCACATTTTGTTCTGCTCTAATTAGTATGTGTGCCAGTGCATGACTTCCAAAGCAGGCAGATGCTTTGAATGAAGTGTAATGTAGATTTTCATTAATCTTCTTCGGCACAAGACTTTTCTTCTGCTATGTGTATGCAGGAAGTAATGACTAGAAAAGATGAGCAATCACAGGCAGCTCTAACCAACTTAAGCTGGCTTTTATAAAGGGCAAGACAGGGTCATAAAAGACTATGGTTACCTCAGTGTCTGACATCTCTCGGTTTCTGGTTTTTCATTATAATGAAGGGTTGGGGGTAATTCCATTTTAATACAAAATATCAAATTCAGATATGGGGACTCTAAAGAAATTAAATATCAGTGCACTGACAAACGCATGCATTTCAATCAGTTCTGGGACCAACAAAAGAGAAAACGACAGATACATTTTCCTGACAGCAGGCAGAGAATTCAAAATTGCATTTCCTGAAACCACTTTTCTGTTTAGAAAGGAGTAAGGAGAGTTTTTCTGTCTTGCTGGAAATGAAAGCCTATCAGTGAAAAGTTTTAGAGTAAAGCTGGAATTACTTTTATCTTTTCCTACCTCAGTTTAGGGTTCTAGATTGCTTTTGATATGGCTAAAGCAGAAAAAAACTTGAAGTAGACTGTGCATGTTTCCTCTTATGAAAGAGCACAGCCAGGTTATTCTACCAAAGACAAAGATCCCATGGTTGGAGAAAGTCCATGAGCCACAAAGAGAACTGATGATGCTTCAGGCCCATTTGCCAGCAGCAAAAACCACTCTCTTGTCAGGAGAAGACAGACATGAAGAGTGAAAGTCAAACATAAACAACTCTGAGTTCAGAGATACTCTTGATTTTGAGCACATCCAGGGAGCATGAGTTTTCTACTCTTGTGTTCTCACATTGAGCATAATCAATTTTTATTTTTAAATCTGCTATTATTACCTTTTGCTTTTCTGCAGTCTCTTCCATGTCTTCTCTTTTTCTGTCTCGAGCCAATCACTGATTCCCTCTGCACTTCTGCTCACTTGTGAGTTTTGCATCTTAGCACTTCTCTACACTTGTAAGAAGAGACTTAACAGATTGCTGATCTATATATGAGATTTGGGGATTAACTCCTGAATTGGAATAATGGGACTGGGAAGTTCATGCTCCCTCAGAGATGTTGACTTGGGCAAACGCTGCTGCTCAGCTGTTTGATTTCCACTTTGAGAAGAGTCTTTCTCACGATTATGAGGTCAAAATTGTAGCTTCTTGCCTGACAGCCTCAGCTTTTTCTCCAACAAGAAACAGGCCCCTAAACACACTCTGCTGGATAGTTCTGAGCTAAAGATAGCATGTTTGACAGCTATGCACAAGAGAAATTAAATTAAAGAAAAAAAAATGTGCCTATAATAACAAAATCATTAATTACACAAATGGATTTCTATTTACAGTGCAAGTGAAATGATGACTTAAGGAGATTACAGAGCAACGTGCAATACAGAACATTGCTTTCAGGAAGGGCACAAGCCAAAAAAAGAATGAAAATTATATACCATAATTTGAGGTAATGCACAGGGGATACAAAAGCAAGTTCTAAAAATGGAAGGAAATGTAGTTCTTTCTGACCTCTCTAGAAACAGGTAAAACCATTAAGCAATGGCACAGGAGCATTAACATTTCCTGAAAAAACATTAAAATAAGAAAAAGAGAGGAAAGTGGATTTCATCTACTGTAAGTATTGCCTTCTACAAAAGCCACACAGAATAAAACAACACTTTTTCACCAAAACAACAAGAGGCCTAAGTGATGAATGTTTCTAGGAAAAAGAAAGTAAAGCTATTCTATTTGGGAAAGGTACCTGCTTTAGAATGCAGGTTATAATGGTAGAACTGGGCAAAACGTTAGGTTTCCTAGAAGTAGCAGGATTCAGAGATTTTATAATATACATTTCATTTTCTCTTTGCAGAGTAGAACTGGTACAGGTTATCTTTTCTTTCTTTTTCTTTATTATTAGTTATTAAGTAGAGTTACTTCACTGGAGAAATAAGGTCGCATTCCACTCTCAGATTTGCAGCCTTCTGCATGGAACCACCTACTTGTGGCTGACAAAACTGTCAGAGCTCCCTGTGAACACTTGTCTGAATGCACATTGCTCATCTGTAAAGCATTTCAAGGCTCTTCAGTCTTTGCTTTTTCTTCAGTGTGAAATTTTAGAGATGAGGGACAGGCAGGCTGATAAAGGGAAGAGGACTGGCAAGCTGTGTGGCCTCAGATCTCCTCTATTTCTGCGTGTATCAGTCTAAACTCTTAAACAGATGACACCTCTCTGCCTTTCCCCACTGGCAACGCTGCTCCAGGAGCAGAAACATCACTTACTGCCCAGAATTTACAAACACACTGCGAGCTGCATTTTGTGTTAACTCCACTGTCTTGTCAACAGTTTCTGTAGCACACACTGAAGCTGGGCATGAAACCTGTGGGTTTGATCAAATAAAGGATTGAAATTGAAAAAAAAAAAAAAAAAAGCACTCCGAAGTTAAAGCCCATTGAAACTAGAGTTTCTCTGGTTCATTCAAACAGTAAAAATGATCACACTGTACCTTGGTTTGCAGTGTTGTTTTGTCCCAGCTACTGTAAAGCTGGCCTTGTTGGCCAGAGCCAAGGACAGTTTTGATCTCTGCCCTTAAATATTTTGCTTGGGGGCTTCCAGGGTTTTCTGTATAATTTTTCATTATGAAACATTGTTTTAATCCATTAGCATTTCACTTTATTTTATGTATCTGTATCTATTTATCTATTTGTGTAAAGCAATGATAAACCTGTCCATTACATCAGTTACCATTAAGTGTAGATACATAAATCAGCATAAAACCACCAGATTTGGCCAACACAAATCGACTACTCAAGCTCAGAGAGTATATTTAACATCTGAAGAGAAAAAAAGAATCCTCTGGAGGAACAGTTCACATTTCCTGTAGGTACCTTCACTGAGATCAGTCTCTACTCAAAAAATCACTTTAGGTGACACCCATTTCATAACTTAGGCATTGAAAACCCCTATTAATGACAGTAGATGCAGGAATGTCTACTTTAGCTTTAAACTATTTATACAAACTATTAATTCAGTAGATTATTCTGGAACAGAACACACTGAGACTGGGTTTCCCTTATTATGGATCTTACCACACTGAAAATGATGTAACCAACTAATTAAAGCAACAACACAATTTGATTTTTTTCAAGGTTTGAGCCTCCTATACTGTAATATCTCATAAATAATTACAACAGTGAAAGGACATACATTACAGTGTATCTAAGTGGATGTGGTTATAAAGGAAAAATCTTGCTTTTAAGGCTGACACTGTAACAGCAGAGTGGCTCAGATAAATTGGCTCAGATAAATTATATTTTTTTATCAAAAAAACCCAAAAACCACTCTACAAATAACCTTTGTTTCATAAAGAAAATATTATATACAACCTTACAGGCAGGAGAGAGATTCATATGAGATAAAAGCTCCAAGGCAGATAAGTCAAGAGAGAAGCTGGGGGATGGGCAGGAAGCGGCACCGCCAGTCTGACAGCTCACTTCTTGCAGGAGTATTTTGAATTGTTTCAGTTGTCATTACCTTAAGGAAGTTTTCACTTTGATAGCATAAATATTAAATATTTTTAAAGATGAAAGTGACAAAGAAGCTGTGTGGAATTATTTTTTCTTTCCATCCATACAAAAGCAGTAGTCATTAACTAGACTGCTCATGGGCCACAAAGAGATAAATAAACCTGCACAATGTGACCTTAGAAACAATCAGCTGTGGATTTCATTAATGTAACTCTAAGCTGAGCTCTAAGAATTTCAGCTCTGACCCTTTGTAATGTCAAATATTTTGGCTATGAGGCCTCCTTAGATTGCTCCATGTATAAATACCTTTAATGTGCCAAGAAGAAGAGCCAGTCATAACTAAACAAACAATTAAGAGTAACTGAACAACAGCAACAACCAGAAAAAGCCTTCACATGTCATGTGTTCAGTTATCTGCATTTAAAACTCCATTAGAGAAAAATCTTTTAAAGACTCAACATGAGCTTCATTTTTAAAGTGATATTGAGGCTATGCAATAACATTCAGGGCAGCAAATGGTGCCCACTCAAAGGCTGAAAGAGAGTAAATAAATACTCTTCTCTGAAGAATGCAGTGTTTCAGTATCTCAGGGCTTTTTGTGAACAAGTGGGAGATTTAGCAGCCATACTCTATTTGAATGTTGTTTTCCACCCAAATTTTGGTAAAAGAGTTACAAGCATTCCTTAGACTCCTAAAATGAAGCTGGGGCACAGCATAAAATAAACAGTAGATAAAATTGCGCTCCTGAGAAGAAGAAACGTGTGACTCATTCTCTAAGCTCAGATGCTCCTGAGCAGGAGGATCCTTCCCTGCACACCTTGTGCAAGCTCAGCTCTTTTCTGCTGGGCTAAACTGGTGGCACAGCTCAGCTCTGACAAAGAAGAGAGTTTCTGAGCAGGGCTCTCCTGGTAAAAAACAAATTAGAGTGTGGAAAGCAAGAGGCAGCAAAACAAATGAAGCTGCCAGCATCACAACTGGGCTCAGGGCTGTGTAAGGAAGCAGCGTGGAAGGGAATCCTTCTTCTGGGGGGGGGAAACAAGAAGCCCAGAGAGAACATGGGATGGCCTAAAATACAACTTCAGTAGGGTCAGCTCCTACAGCTCAATTTACCTTTCCCAACAAACACTGAGCACTGCCTTAACTGGTGATCCTGTTGCCCTCAGTGGTGAAGGAGATTCTGTCTGGGGCAGGATTCAACCCAGCCTGACAAGGAGCCCCCAGAAACACACCAGGGACAGGTGAGACAGCAAATGGAGATTGGTGCTGGCATCAGAACCTCAACAGCAGGAGGTAGAAAGGATTCATTCCCCTGCTGCCAGCCCCCACCTGAGTGTTGTTCCCCTGAGGAAAAGCCAAGGCTGTTTCGTGTCTGCCACAAAAATGGTCCTGGTTTGAGCACAACAAGAGATCTCAGCAAAGCCTCCCACCAGAAATCTGAGCTCAGAGATTAAAGAAATAGAGGAGCAATAAGAAATCACACATATCCCACATGTTTAGTCTTGTTTCTGCAGTCAGATCAACCAGTAGAAAACCACTTGATTTCAACAAAATCATGATTTTGCAAACACTGAGAATGAATAGAAATTTGTGCTGGAAAAATGCAAAAAAAATGAAAATGCAAACTGATAGTTTTTATTACTCAGAGGTAATAAAGTTATATTTCAAGCATAAGAAATGACAAGTTATCAAAGCCCCAACTCTAGCTGGAGAATTCACGACTTCTGGAATACAAGCAGTAAAATCCTTAATGAGACAAGCACCACAGCTAGAGCTGCTGCTTCAGAAATACCCTGAGCAGCCACACTTACCCAATTAGTGCTCTGGCAGGAACGTGAGCACATTCCCCCATTCAGCTCTACAGAAGAAAAATAAATATTTAATGTATGTAAACTCAGTCACTGACTGATCATTAAACATTACCCTGAAGAAACAGGAATATCTTATATACTTGCGCAGAGTTTTTTTCAGCTTTTCTCCACATCTTTGTGAAGATTAAAGAACTTTTGTAGGATTTAAATTAAGAGCTCCAAGTTTTCACGAAATAGCTTTGTGTGTTTATTGTCCACTAGAGCACTGCAAATAATTATACCTAAAATATAATTTATGAGTGAGGAAAAAAACCTGCCTGTGATGCTGAACACCCCTAAATTTCCTGCAGGGTTTTCTGGGGAGCTGGGAAAAATATTCTTCTCTTCTCTTTCTAAAGTGCAGTTCTGCTTTTCAGAAAAAAAGGACAATTTCACTCCCACTGTCTCTGCCCCACTGAAGGAAGGAGACACCATGGGCAATGGTGGGTCAGGAAAGCATGGAATCAGGTCACCCACGGATGGGCAGCTCTGCCCACGCCACCCAGCAAAGCAGTGGCCAGCCCAGAGGAGGAGCTGCCCCTTCCCCACCGGGTGTCAGCCTGCAAGCTGTGGCCGGCTGCTGTACATCTCATTAAATGTTCCCACAGCTTCTCAGAACTGCTGATCTGTGTGTCAGCTCTGCTCCTCAGGAAAGGAGAGGCTGCATCATTAGTGGCTTTCTGCTACAGAAAGGAAAAAAAGACTGCAACACCCCTTCAGCACAGACATGACTCAAAATGCTGAAGTTTTCAGGACACCAGCTTTTTGCGTCAAGAATAAAAAATGTATTCCTGGTGAAACAATAAGAACCATAAAGAAATGGCATCAGGAGGTCAACACATACTCCTGAGGGTGCTCCTACAACAACCAGCTACTTTCACTTTACCTCACCACTCACCTTCAGAGCTTCCCTCCCACCAGCTCTGCAGGACTAGACTGCCATGAACATTCTCTGCCTGCAGATCCTGTCATGACAAAACCTAAACCCCAACAATTTCATGCAGATGAAATTAAGATAGAGTTTGATCTTTTATTAATATTTTTGAATGGATATTATCTTCAATTTTATTACTAAGTGTCAGAAAAAAAAAGTCACACTCGTTTATCAGGGTATCCACATTAAGAAAGACACCATCTACTACCACACAGCTCTGTAAGCCAGGGCAGCCATCCACATCCCAGCAGCAGCACCACTGCTCTTCACGCTGCAGCAGCTACAATAACTTCCTCACAGCCCCAGGAGAGTTTGCTACTTAAGGCTCTTTTTGTTTCATGCATAACATCCAGAGCACGATGAGCTTTTGATTAATCATATGGTGATTAATTACTTGCACTCTTTCTGGTTTGAATTCAGCATAGCAATCAGCTCCTCACAGCAGCATACTCCCAAGTTCTGAAGTTGGAGGATTACCTGTCACTGGCTGCACATGTACCATATTCCTCTGTACATTCCTCATGTGTTTGGATTCTGTTCCTGGAGCACTTGCATGGAAAAGGCAAAAGTCATCCCATTAATGCATCAACACTCTGCAGTCAGCACCATGCAACAAGAGATATTTTTAACATGTATTAAAATGTGACTGTACTTTCCACAAATGTTATCAAGAGCTAATCCAACAACAATGTATTTTGAAAGCAAAGTTGTCTCATATACACAAACATCTATATCAGATTAAAATATACCATATTATTGAGCAGAGACTCATATGGGTGAAGACAAAAATAAATATGTCCAACTAGAGACGTGCAATATGTAGGACATTCTGCTTGTACCTCAAACTCTGCCATGGAAAATTCCCATTAGGCCCATAGGTGCACAGGCAGAGGAAAACAGGCCCGTCCTTCCAAGGAGCAGTGAACTGACAGCTCCAGGAAGGACAAAGGTTTGTCCCTACATAAGCCCAGCTGTGTCAGGTCAGACCCAAGACCATCAGACCCAATAAGTCACCGTTGGTCATCTTCCAATAAATAACCAAGAAAGAGAACCAGCACAGGGAAGATAGGGAGTGATTAAAGTACTCTCCCAATCTCCAGTAGCTTGTGGCTCAGAACTACTCAGCCAGAGAAGGTATTACAGTATTCTGGTAAAGAACCTGCAATTGTAACTTTGCCTTGTATGGGTTTCTGACGGTTGCTTAAATCCCAAATGTTCTTTCTAATTAGCATGTATTTCAATATGCATGAATCCATCTACACTCTTGCTTTGTTTGGGGCCTTAGGGGTGGCAGAGTGCAAGGAATCTTCTCCCATTAATCTCTAGTAAGAATTTACAGTTTTTGTGAATTATCTGTTAGAAGCAAGACTTCTTTCCTTAGTGTTGAAACACAAAGCCCAAAATGGAGGTTAACAACTATAAACCTGTTAAATCTATTGTCTGGTTGATATTTTAAGAGAACCACTGCTTTTTACTTCATTCATGCTATTTTCCTGGTTTAGGACTGCACAGCTGGAGACTCTGCATCACCACGAAGATTTACATTTTTATTTTATTTGTAGGTAAAGCATCCTCGAGTCTTACGCAGCGACACTTTCCCAATCTATCTCTGCCGGCTCACTCGGTGCCATTTCCCCAAGATCTGATACAGTATTTGAGCAGAGACATTGCCAGTGTAATTTTAGAAGTTTCCCTGGTAACCACTGCTGACATCTCTAACTCAAAATTTAAGAGTACAGCTCTCTGTAACACCCTTACATGGCAAACTGCCTTGCATCAGTTCAGCTCAGGAACCTCGCAAATGACAATTCAATCTCCTCTGCTGTTCACAGAGATAAGGTACATGCCCACAGACATTCCTCTCACTTAAAGAAAGCTGCCCCCAACTTCCACAGTCTGCAGAGAGGGAAAAGGTATAGATGAAACTCTCAGAAAGAATGGAAAGTGAGACTAGAAAGAGGTAGATGCTGGAGAGGCTCGGTAAGAGACACAAGGGAAGGGAGGAGCTTAGAAGCAACAGCATTTAGAAGCCAATGGGAACACCTGAAATGTATTGAGCTGGCAAGAGAGAACTGAAAACAAACTATTTTACAGAAATGAAAAAAAAATGAGAAAAGGGGAAATAGTATTTCTTTAATCATTCCTTCAGTGTATTTTTTGTAGGGTGCTCATCTTCCTCTCCAAGTCTGGAAGGAAGGTAAAGTGAAAAGAGGGTCACTGTGAGATGCTATTGATGGTTCCTATGTGCCTCAATGCTTTATCTCTGGGCAATCTTGTCTGAAAAAAACACAAATTCTCCAGCCATTTCTGTTGATGACTCTGGCCTAAACTAGATAGGCAAATCTATTTCCCTTATTCAGGCAATGTCACAGACCAACAGTACATCACAGATATCTAGCAATCCCTTCTAACTAACTGGGTTGTGCATTTCCCACTCACAACCCCCTCCCACAAGTTCACTTCTTCCCAGTGCCCACCACTGCCTTCCTGGCAGATATTCATGACCATGAGTTGGTTGCTCTCCCTTCAGAGGGTCTTACAGACAGCCAGGCCACATCCCTATCTTGCAAATTATTTTATAAGCAATACTTTTCATGAACAGTACCCCCATGCTCCTCTGGACCCTGTAATCCCTTTCTGTGACCCTACTGCTGTGAGCTTTCCCCACTCCTGTTCATCCCAAAGGCTCATCCTGTTCCTGTGCCCCTGCCTATTTATCACCCAGCAGTGCCCAGGGCCCTGTGATCCCTCTGGGGCAGGAACTGCATCTTAAGTCTGAGCTTATCCATCATCTACTGCTTTGGAATTCTGGTCCACAGTGGGTTCTTACTGTTACATGATCATAGGTCAGGGTGAGACAAAGAGAAGAATAAATACCAAGAGAGATGAATAAAGAACCAGGGGAAAAAATCACTTTGAATTGAGAACATTGCCTTGTCTTCATTCTCCCATTTTCCCAGGTACATGAGGGCATCTTGGAAGACATCTCTAGGAATGTATTTTCCCCCTCACACATATTGTTACTTTTGTTTTAACTCCTCAGAGACTGGAGCTGTGATTCAGTACACAGTGTTAAAAGGAGATTTCCAGGCACCACTCACCACTCTGGGCACCATCTTTCCTCCCATCCTTCATCAGTCAAGTTTCAGCTTCTTCGACACAGAATTTCTCTCTCTCTATTTGTGTATTGCTTATCACAAATGAAGTCCCGTTTCTCATTTTGGAGCTGACAATGAAGAGAAAGAAAAAGCACTAAATAAAACAGCTAAGGGCAGGATAATTTAAGAAAATGCTGGAGAATCCCCATTGATTACCTTGCACTGTTCAGGAAAACCTAGGGAGTGTGGTGCTCATTAAGGTGAAAGGAAAAATACACAATACAAAGAGATAGAGGAAAGGGGAAATAGAGCTGTTTGGGCCCTTACTACAGCAAAATCAACAAAAACCCCCTCAAAAACAGAGTCAAACCACAGTGCCAATCAAGGACAGGGAAAAAAAAAAAGGAACAACAACAACAAAAAAGAACATGCATAGAAACAGTAGAGTGGGGTGAAGTAGAGATCAGAGAGCTCTAACCCATTATAAAAAGAAAATGCTGAGGTAGGGAACTAACACTGCCACTACAGAGGTCACCAGGAAACGTGCTGGGGAAGCGGGGGGAGCAGTGAGGGGAGTCCCTGGGACAGAATTCACCCTGAAAGGGTCAAAGATAGTTACTGCCAAAGCAGGTTAGCTATAATTAGTGCATGGGAACAGACGGTAAAAGGATTGTGATGCTAATGTCTGGGATTTTCAGAAGTATTCAGAAAGCTTTTTGTTCTCCACCACTAGAAGCCCTCCATTGTCTTTGCATCCCAGGTTATTGATGGTTTCAACTACAATTCCGAATGCTGAAGGAACACAGAACTGATTATCTTTTGCTGCTGTAGCTGAGCTCACCAGTCCTTCATAGTGAGAAGCAGGCAGTGTCTTCACGGATGAACATTTCCCCTCTAAAATTTCTGAGCCATGTACCACAGCCCCAAGCTTTCAGCATTCTCTCAGAATCCTTTAACATGTTTTTTTTCCTAGACGACTGGATGTGAAAAAGTGCTTTCCACTCCTATTATTACATTACTGTGCCTTCTTTCCCTCCACTCCTTTATCTTCTAACTGCTTTAACATGTTTGAGAACAAGCAGTGCATGAGAGTGCAACTCGCACTTTAACAGACATCCATAAATTTAGACTTGAATTACACTGCTGGTGCCATGCTGTGCAGCTGCTGGGAGGAAACTAGGCCAGTGTAGAGTAGCTACTGACAGAAGAGATTTTCCTGTAATGATACTGTTAGGTACAATTCAAGGGTCAGCATTTCCACTTTCCGAATATCTGTGAAGAGGCACAAACCCCCTCAGTCCAGCTGTACTTCAATATTGCATAAAATGAAAACCAAACAATTTATCTTCCAGAAAATCTAGACTCATCACCTGAATTTCATGCAATACAACTCCCTTGGCTGCAAAGCCACAATAACTCACGAGCATATGAAAAATCCAAATTTTACTGTCCGAAATTCCTACACTATTGGACATCTCTCTCCTTCCTCCTGCACTGGCCTAAAACCAAACGTAACCTTGCAACAGCATCAGACAGTGGGCTAAGGGAACTGCAGGTTAGGACCTGAACTGAAAGGGATCTAAGCTGGACTGACCTTTTAACTCATCATCTGCAAAGTCTAAATCAAGTCTTCCTAACAGAAGACACAATCCTGCAACCTTGGCAGTGTATCTAGAAGAAATTTTGGCTTTTCCCCCAGGATAATGGATAAACTCACCCCAGGCCTTAAATCTCTGTCTGTGGTAGGGAGAAGGCAGGAGAAGGTCCTCAGGGTCCTCAGATCAGATCCCATCACAAACCATCCATGAGGATGATAAGGACCAAACAACAAATTTCCAGCCATGAAATTTCTGGTCCATATTCTGATGAGTGGAATCTGCAGCTGCTGATGGAACAGCTCTGAGATTTACCCTTCATCACCAGCACATTTCCATAATTTCTTAACATTTTCTTACCAAGCCTGATGCTCCAGAGCATCACAGCTCTTACAGTTCTTCAACATTTCATAAAATGCAGGTGATTGCAAGGCTATGGATGAGCTGCTCTGTCAGGGTAGTGAGGGCAGCACAAGCAAGGGCTGGGTGATAGAGTTCATCCCTGTTTCCTCTTCAGAGCTGGGAATTGCTCAGTGTCTTCCCACCGTAGGAATCTGCCACCCCAGAAACCTGCCTACAGCCCCTGCTAAGGTAGCCCAGGCTGCAGTGGTGCCACTGCAGAGCTGCTTCATGCTGGAACAAGACAGGCATTTTTAAATAACACGGTCCTTCACTATCCTGCCTCGCTGCTCAGCAAAATGTACTACCTGCTAATCAGGAGCTGATTATAAGGTTTTCCTTAGTCTGCTGGAACACCAAGCAGTGTAAGTGGGCCATTTTTCAGTGCTCATTAGGCACGCTCAGAGCCAAGCCTCACACCAGGACACAAACAGAGGCGGGACTGCAGGTGCTGAGTTTGCCAGCAGCCGCTCGAAGACTCTCCCTGGATTCTGCAGCTGCAGAGCTGAGGGCACCTCACCCCAGCTGCTCCCAGGTGTCCCCAGCCCTGGCCTGACCCGCAGCTCACCTTCCCAAGGAGAAAGGAGGCTGTGCAGGCACCTGGGGACCGAGCAGAGAGGGAGGGGAGGCACAGCTCCATCGCACCCATGGTCTTTGCACAGCAAACGTGACACAAAGCTCAGCCGCAGCTTTGCTGGGCCAAGAGCTGCTCCTTTTCATGGATTCACCAGCAGCTACACCACATCAAACCTACAAGTATAAATCCATTTATGTTATGGTGCTTCTAAAGCCCAAAATGAAAGAGGCATTTTTTTACCCATGCTGGGAAGCTGGTTTGGCCATAAACCACTTCAGACCAAAGCAGCAGGTAAAGGGAGGGCAAAGACAGAGAATCAGGAGAGGTTAAGGTCAGTGGTACACAGGACCCTGTACTGCTCACCAGCCTTCTCCTAACTCATTCTTTTCCCAGAGAAAATCTGTCAATGCTTTGACTGAGGTGGAACCCTTAATTAACATTTGCAAATTATTTTCATATCCCCGGGTAAGAGGTGCAATACAAATATGTGGCATTATGAAAGAAGAGCCCTTATGCCTGAACTCCTTTAGTAGGGCAGAGAAAAAGGAATTACTTAGAGAATAAAGAAAACAATAAAACCCAGACTTTGAAATGTCATCTGCATTTTTGACCTAAGAAATATAAAAGAATATTTAGCTGGGACATTTAAAGAAGGCCCGAGCCTTCCATGATAGCTTTACCTTTACCCAAAACAGGACAGAGGTCATTGTTCACTGCATCAGAAGATGACTTGTTAAAGTGCAAAAGCCTTCTCAGAAAGCACTGTGCTTTGAACATAACATCCTCGATTACATTTTAAAGTTACCAGTTAAACAGGATTGCAGATAACAGGTTCTGGCAACCAGCAAAGCCAGGACAAGGCTGATTTAAAGTGACTCCCAACAGCGACCTGCAGAGATCAGCCCACTGCTCAAAAGAGATTCCTGGGGGCAGGGGGCTTTCTTTTTGAACTAGGTTTGAACTAGCAGCTAATGGGAGAGCTTTCCTGCATTCCTCCTTTATAACTAGGTACAAGCAAATGGGAGACAATGACAAATGACATTCAACTGTAACATCTTCTTTTTGTATTATTATTATTAAAAAATGGCTTTTGTGAATGCCTTTGGGGTTCCACATTCTCCAGGGCAGATTTCTGCTCTACATCACACAAATATAAATCTGGAATAATGTCAGTGAAGTCAAAGGAAATATTTGGGCACTACACAATTTTGAGCAGAACTGGTTAAGACTGATCTAATTACAAGAAGGGACAAGCAGATATTCTACCATTAGTTAAGGGGCGAGGGGAGCACAGCAGGTTGTATGCGTTGTTTTGATCAAATTTGGCTTTATCACATGCAAGCTGGAGGCTTTAAGGCACACAAAACTACTCCCCAAAATAGTTTTATACATTTTAGACATTTTTTGCATTTCCTGCCCTAAGGTACCAGTTTGTATTTCCAATAACCATATGTACATGAATCCTAAATTATATAGTGAGCAGAATTTCAGTTTGGTAGAACAAGCCATGACCCTGCTAATCTCAACGAGATCTGTTGAGCTTAATTGCTGTTAAGAGTTCACACCCATAAACATGGATGTTTATTTCCTCTCCTCATGATTTGTCTGGCTTCCTATCTAAACTGGGAAACATATGGAGAGGTAAAACATCGTCTGCTGTGATACACACATTGTCTGGGAAGGAACTCTAATGTTTCACATTAATGCTGTCTCATTCACAAGCCAGATCCTATTCTAAGTGAACTAAAATCCCCAATAATTGCCTTAAAGCCCTGCTTGACACCCTTGCGACCATGAGTCAACAGTCCTGAGTCTGCCACTTGCTTATGAAATTAAAGCATAATAATACCTACATTTCCCAGACTTGTCCTCTGTGAAGCATAACTGGGCAGATGAAGAACTTTCAGATTCAGAAGCACAAACTCAAATTAAATACTGTTGACTTAGCAGGACCCTGTGAGGAGCAACCCCTGAGCTGGCAGTCAGGCTGGAGCAGCTCGTTGAACCCACATACCAGAATATTCAACAGCTTGTCCAAGAATCCTTCCTCCTCTCTAAACAGACATTAATCCCTGCTTTGGAAAAGTTCCCTGCTAACCCTGAGAGATTACTGACAGGTTTATTTTCCAAAGAAAATATTTCAAAATACAATTTTTTTCCTCTTTCAAATCATTCTTGATACTCACTCTCTTTTTAAAGATTTTCATACTCATTAAAATAACAAGATCAGCTGTGCTTGGTTGAAGCTCTCCATAGTTACCATTCAGTTCCTCAGGTCAGATGCCTGCACTGGAGTCAGTACAGACAGATTTTAGAGGCAAGAATCAGGTCTCTCTCTGCAGTCATACACTGGGAGGCACATAGAATGGGGTTAAATTATAATTATTGCAGTAATTAAAGTAATCCCCCCTAATGAGAGAACATCCCAGGAAATGAAATAAGCTGACACAACAGAAAGTTTCTTATTCCTTTACACAAATGAATTTAGGTAACTGTGGCCTGAAATTTCTTTCAGTGTGGGCACACATCTGGTATTCAATCAATTTTGAGAAATAAAGTGTTTTCTCCCCTTGGCTGCAGCTCCTCACTGGTCTCTCTGGGTCAAATAAATCTCCAGAACAGAAGATGAAGCCTGTGGCTTGGGTTATATATAATAGAAGAGTTGCTGCATTGACCTTACCTCCAAACAAACACTGAAAGACATTTTTCTCACTGAAGGATAAAATACACTAATGGGGAGGCTGAAGATTTCTTCTTCTTCCCAGCTGCTCCCTTCCCTTAAAATGCCTGTACCTTCAGGAGCAATGACTGTACCCCACGGAATGGAGCCACAGGGCCCCCCTCACCGTCCAGAGCTGCTCCTTGGGAAGTGCACTGGCATTCTGTGCCGGTTAGGACAAATTTTGAGGAAAAACATCCTCTGATAGAAGACAGGTTACAACCACCCCACCCCCACCAGGCTCAGGGGAAAAAAAATTTTCGTTGGAGGAAAGTGAGAGAGATTAAAAACCTATTTATTTAACAAACACACAGGAGAAGGATAACAATGCTAAATAATAAAACCTCTCGCTGTGGAAAGAAACTGGAATATTTCAGAGTCCTTCCATAGGTGTAGTCTCTCTCCTCCTCCTCAGAGCTGGGTCAGTGTGGGCCCACCTCCAGGGCCTCGGTGGAAAATTCTCCCGATGTGTTCTGATGTTGAAACAGTCCAGAAGAGAAGAAGGGAAAAACCGAAGTCCCAGGAAAACAAAGTTCAACTCTCCGTCTCCCTCCGGAGAAGAGGAGCTGAAAGCTGGCTGGAAAGCAAGCAGGGCGCTTCCTCCGTGCTTGCTGCCGCAGCAGCAGAACGCAGAGGAGTGTGAGTCTGTGTCCTTGAAACAACTGCTTTGAAAAGTTCGGGTTTTTTTCCCTCTCCCCCCTCTCAGGCTCAGTTTAAAGGCACAGAAAGGCACAAAGTTAATTTCTGGGCATAGAGCAGCGATAGGGGATACACATCATAAAGACACCCCAAGACACATTCACTAGAAAGCAAGTTTGAATTTCAGCTTTGCTGACTACCTATTGCATTTTACTGAAGGATGTTACATATACATAAAGTCTGCCAGAAAATAAACAAATGTTTATCAATTGAGCTTCCTAAAACCCACAACAGTGTTTGGATACCAATAATCCCACTCTCAGTTCTGAGAGCACTCTTACATTGCTGAGAAAGAACAAAGCCAAGTGCTATAAAATCACCTCAGAAAGCCAAAGAACATTTTTTTGCAGCCTTGTACCACACCAGTGTTTTCAGACACCGGCCATTTTTCTTGATTTACCAAGAACTCTCAGGTGTTTCTGCCACTCAACAATTACTCGCTCCTGGTCAATTTTTTTTTCCTCCCTTCCAGACCACAGTCAGCAGCATCCCTAGACTGTAACTTTGTTTTATAGCCTGAGGCCAGTTATGAAACCAGTGCATTGTTGCAGTGAGAGATGAATTATTTCAGGGTACCACGAGCAGGCGAAGGGCTTGGGGAAAGCTGTCCAGCTCTGAAAAAAAAACCCCAAGCATGCACTTGTTCCAGGAGCGATGGGAGAAAAGGCGTGTTTTTCTTGTGCAGGGAGAGATTCATGGGATGCCCTCTCCTATTGCCAAGTCTACCTGACACAACAACAGGCACAAAGCAGAAAGTCTGTGCCTGAAACAGAGGAGATGTCGTCAGGCATTCCCTTTTACTTTTCTTCTAAACTAAACAAGTGAAAACTAAAAATAATGGAGTGTCAGAGATGCTCTCTGAATGACATCTGGTGTGTATAGAGCCACAGAAAACTGCAGGAATTTCAAGAGCTGACCAAAGGGCTTAAAAAACAGCCTTGGAATGTGAGAGTCAAAACAGAATCAGTGAGTTCCATTAGCAAAGGAGAGGTGGAGAGTTCACCTAATTACTTTGAAAATCCCACAGAGAAATGGTGGGAGCTTTACTCCTGTGATCCAACAGCTGGATACTCTTCTACAAGATGCACTTCTTGGAAAATCTCTCTGGTGTGCTGTGTTCAGTATCAAAATGCAGATCCACGGGATAGGCAATCCTGCTGTCTTCTGTCTTTGCACCCAGGAAACGCGCTCTGCTTCCAGACAATTTCATTTCCTTAAGTCCTAATCATTGCCTTCTCTGTGGCAAAATGGCTTATTTCTGGGTCGATTCTATAAAATCCTGAAGGACCAACTTGGATTTGTTAAGGGAGGGGAGCAAAGCAGGGATGTACATTCCCTATTTGCACTGACGGAAAGGAGTGGCTGAACAGCAGCTTGGATTGTATGACTGTGCTCTTTCCAGTAATTAACATCTATGGTACAGCAAAGAAAAACAGACAAAACTGGTGCAGGGATATGGAACACAATTCAATAAAAATGTTCCTAACTCTAGAAACAGATCACCAACACACTCAAATAGGTTGTTCCACTCTGCGCAGCCTTTAATAGCACTCCCTAGAGAAATTAATTTCCTAGATAAACACATTTTTTTAAAAAATAAAACCAATTCTACTCTGACAACTTTTGTGTGTTTAAGTAGAAAATAGAACTGCTACATATTCATTAGACATGGAACAACTCTAAGTGTTGTGCCACACCATTAATACTTGTTTTAGTCTCTTTTTTCTCCTGTAAGAAGCAATACAATTTTTCAAACCATCGGTTCGCATTACTAAAATGGAAAAAAAAAAAAGAAAAACATGATAGGTGAAAATGAAACACGCAGGACCTTAATTCAGTGAGTAATAACTTACATAATGTAATAAAACAGGACAGGAGTCCTCTCTCTGAGGTCATAAATAATCACATGCTTTAAGTTAGCTCTGTTCCCACAGACCTCACTGCCATTTCCCACTGATTCTTACTTAGAGGGGGGATTACTGGAAAATTGTTGTCCCCTGTTGCTCCCTCCATCGTTTGCTGGAGGTTATCAGGACAAGAGAATGAGACACAGGGTCTTCTCCCAACATTCTGGTTTATTTGCACCAGCAACACGTCACACACCAGCCTATGACTGGGACAGATGAGGTGAACACATGCTTCTTTTTGCTGGCACTGTGCCATCCTTGGGAATCATAACTGGTAAATGAAGAGGTTAAAGCCAGGAATGTCTCTGTGTATGCAGCTGCTGGGTGAAATTAATCACCTGGACAAGAAATCAAGAGTCTGCCAGTGCCCTTTGTCAAATTAAGACTATAGAGTAAAAAACTGTACACAAACCACACAGAAAAGCAGCAGCGAGGTTTAACGCCGCCTGCATATTTCACCAAAAGAGTAATCCACATAGCAAAGATCACTGAGAATTACTCCTGTTTTCTAAATGCATTTAGTGTTTGTATGCAATGTTCCATTTCCACTGGGAATGCCTACTATGTACCTGCAGAACTTGAAACAATTTTGTGATCCCTAGGACAGCCAGCTGTGGGAAATGATTTATTATGAACACACCACTAAGTTATGCTAAGGATTTACTGCAATTCCATATAAACAAAACACTGCCTTTTGAAGGGCATCACAGGAAACTATCTTTTCAACTGCTGAAATGAAAATAAATGCCTTTTTTCACATCAGCACACAGTAACAATTTCTCAAGCATTTCCACATAAAAGCTTCTTAAGCTTTGAAATGGCATATTTAAGCTAATTGTTCTATGTGCTAAAAGAAACAGGAAAGGCAGTAAAAATTGTGTTCCTTCTCTTTGCTCCATTAAAACACTTGATGTCTTTTCTTACATAATTACTAAAACTGAGTTTATCTACTTTAAAAATGTAAGAACTGAAATATGCATTTACCTTTTGCCATTCCTTTTCTACCCCCCTCCTTTTAAGCTGTAAAATCATGTTCTGAAGCCACTAAAAGTAGTGTGACATCTGTGAAATGATGCATTTTGTTTCTAATGCACATACTCATGCTAGAGATTTGACTTTGAAGTACTTAATTCTGAAATATCTAAAATAATCCCATGTCCCAGGGAAATGGCACTAAAGCATTCAGAACCACATCTTTCTTACGAAAGGGTCATGGTAAGGGACCTCATCCTTTTCAGTTCTGCTTTGTTAACAGCATCCCTGTCCCCCAGAAACCACACAACCTCTTTGCTCCACACTGCCCCAAGGCTCACATGTACCCAGAAAGGAATTCAAAAGACAGGATAAGGAAAGTCTTAGGATGAACTGTCTCAGACAGGAGATAAGGGAATGGGATGCAGAGCGGAAAGGCCAGACAGAGAGCTGTAACCTAAAATGAGTATGTCTGGTAAGAAGGCAGCTATTTTGTGTTTATATTTCAATTTCTATTGCCTCATTTTTTGTCCTCCTCATTCTGTTCCTGCTAACTTCTGGGGCTAGCCACACAATCCCCCTTAGAGCCCACAGTTTGAGCACAGGATTGCTCCAGCATCCACAACACACGGAGCAATGTGACACAGAAAAGTTGGGGAGAGGCTGCAGCTTTGATTTATCCCACTTCTTTGAGCTAGAGGTGAGGAGGGACAAGGACTAAAGCCCCAGACATTCACACCCATAACAAAAACATAAGGTGCTTCTCAGACAGCCATGCTAAGACTTTCTGTGAACCATGGCATTGTCTCCAACACTTCCCCAAAAAGAGAACTGGAAAAAAATACGGGATTTTTTCTTGCAATATAGTCCTTTTCTTCTTGAGCACAACAGCCACCCACTCCCAATTACCAACTTCTTGCTTTGCCTGTTTACACCTATATGATCTTAGCAGCTGATGGCAGACAGTAAGAGATGCAGCATCTCCTCACCCCAAGCAGACATAAGCATTCACATAATAAACCTGCTTGCCTCACATGCCTTTAATTATTGGTGATTTACTTAATCAGGTCTCACAAAGAAGAGAATTCAACCATGGCTATTAGAAACAATGACTGCTTTTTAATAGAGACAATAATTTTGCCCAGGCTGGCTGAATCCATTCAGTGTCTCTGTGATTTCCCTCTGGCTGTATATTGCAGTTACACCCTCACACACACATGCTCTCACTTTGCTTCTTAAAATTTTATTAAAAAGGCCTTTTTAATAAAATTAACACCATTGCAAACTCACTCCTTGACTCTGCCAAGCAAACAGCATGACCCTACTCATTAGAGTCAGAGAGCCATTCATGCCCAGAGCAGCAAATTCACCATCTATTAAAATAAAAAAATAAGATATCCCAAAATTGGGGGAGTTGCTCCCAGTTTTATTCTGCTGGCAGCAGAAGTATATTATGAAGTGAAAACTACCATTTAAATAAGGAAGAAAGACAGACAGGCAGGCAGGCAGAGACATTAAAGGGAGACAAATTCTGCAGCCCTTGTCAAACTCACTGAAGCAGCAGCAGCATTGGAGCACTCAGGCAGGCTATGGTACCACACTTCCATGGACTAAAGACAGCAAGACCACATTGAGGACAGACAATACTCAGCTCAAGAAGCAGGACACGCTTTTGCATCAGGACTTTCACCATGAACAATGCTCATTAAAATGAGACAAATCTTTTGATCTGTGTCACGGATATATTTTAAATGGTAAATCAGAGACACGCACATTTTCTGGCCAGAGTACCATAAAATTCCTATTAAATACCATTTGCTTCAGCTGAGATCTCAGTACTAACTCTTCTAAGTAGTCTCATAAATATTGTATGCACACTTTTCCTCTTGAATGTTGAGATATCGTGACTGTCAGTAACCAAGATATTTTCTTCTAACAAAAACACATTATGCTGTGGATATAGCCCAATTCTGAAGTCTGGCATCTCTGGGATGAGCATGCTAGTAAGAATAAGGAAGTTAGAATGAGTATTTCCCTAGGTTCCCATGGGAACACAACACTTACCTCCAAATCTGCATAGTTTCAAGATAATGGGTTAAACACTTATTAAAACATATCTAAGTGAGTTATTCCTGAAGTTTTCAGTGCCTTCCCCGTTACTATTCACTGGAACTACAGGCTCAGAGAGCCATTAAAGCATGGGGGAACTTAGAAGAAAGCACACAAGTGAGGTCCAGCACACAGGAAAATCACTGGGAAGTAGCCAGAGGAGTTGGAATGTTTGAGAAGATAGCTCGAGTATTTAGGAATGGAACGGGGGTGACACTCATCAGTGCTTACTGCATAAACTATTCATGGCTTTATTGCACTCTTCACACTGTGTTTTCCAAGAACACTTCCTGCTGCCTGCCATGGGTTTGTCCAGCCACTCACAGCTCCAGCCAAACACACCTGCTACCCAGTGCTATGGGAAATACCTTCTGTAGTTCAATACAAGAGAACTACAGGAGAAGTTTGTCATTAATTTGAGATAAAGAAATTCTACCTTCATTTCTGATGCACTGGGGAAGGTGAGAGGAATTCCAGGAAAAAAGCCCTAGCTAAAGCTGGTGAAGGGGTGGACTTGGCACTGCTGGGGTAATGGTCAGGCCTAATGGTCTTAAAGCTCTTTTCCAATCTGAATGGTTCTGTGCAGATTCCTGATCATGAACAACTGCATTCCATCTCTCCCTATGCTTTCCATATGCATAAGGACTTGCAGCCTAAACCAGAACTTGTTGATGTCCACAAGATGCTGTTTTTTAATTGCCATTTCATTCCTCTCCAGTGACTAGACTATGGAACAGATCCCGTCTTCTCACGATCACAGATCTGTTAGCAATAATTACAACAGACCAGTTGCAAGCTAACCAAAAAGCTGATGAAAATAGAATTCTCCTTTTGAAATTAAAAATATCAGGGGCTCTTAAATGGAATAGCAGGAAAGGCTTGGTGAGCATTAAACAAACAGATGAGATTAAGAATGTGTTAGACACTTACAACACTGTATCCAAATGTACCCTATTAATAGAGAGATTTCTCAATTGCACTGATTTTTAAAGAAACAAATCCCTGAAGTTTAACGAAGCAGACTAACAGAATTATATCTCATGTGCTATTTTTAAAAAATCAGGAAGATAAATAAAATGAGAACTTAATCTAGAAAACCACTGGGATAACATAAATTAGGTTCTTGGGAAAATACAGATTCGGACAATAAGAGAACTGTGTTTCAAATAAAGTCTTTGATCATTCAAGGTAAGTATACTGGAAAAAGAAATTTTCTGCTTTATTTGATTTCTTTAGGAAATAATCTCTTCCTTCTCCGTTTCTACCCGAAGTACCAGAAAACCTACCCCAAAAAGAAACAAAAATCTCCCACTGTTACCTCACTGACAAAAGCTTTTCTCCCATCCCTGAAATCAAAATTTCTTGTATCCATTACTTCATCCATATTGTACTTTAAAATATGATGCTGCTGCTGTAGTGTTTTAACATTTCAATTTGCTTGTGCTATTTTCAACATTTTAAGTTCTTTATAAGAATATACAAAGGAAGAAAACTGTTTACTGAACAATAAAACAAAGTCTATCCTCCCTCTAAACAAAACCTTCATTCATCTTGCATAGACTTCAGTTGCTTATTGTACAGAAAACAAAAATAAGTCCTATAGATGTCCGGAAAGGTATCCTGCAATGAGGAACTTCAGGATATTTATTTAATTTCTTAGACTGAAAGTAAGTTTGGAACCACCACTTCACGTAACACCTTTCTGTAAGGTGCAGACACAAACCAGTCATCTTCAGGGACTGTTTATACTTAGAACTGTTCTCTTAGGCTGGTATTTCAGACTTAACTTAAAATATAAGCACCTGCATATACCGCATTCTAGGAACATTTGACTGGAAGAACAATCCACATAGGAAAAACTACAGTAAAATGGATATATCCTGAAATGGATTTCAAATTGCTACACCACATTCTTCCGTCTTTCACGCCACAACAGACTTGTCACTGTGGTATTTCAGGGTTTGATTACCAGCTGCAAAGAAAAGGAAAATTTTTTTGGAGCACATTCATCAGACGTTATTGTATATAATCTTTTTAATTGATGAATTCACAACAGCAGCCATCCTGCACCCTGAAAGTTCTTTAAAAGTTTATAAAAATTTGGCATCAGTTGCAGTGTGCAAAAAGGACAATAAACAATCAGGAACACAGCTACCACTGGATATTTTCAGTGCACATTCTAAGCCCAGAAAACAAAAGAACGATTTCTCTTGCGCTGCAACTTGTCACCTTCCCAGTACAGACTTGTAGATTTACACAGGAGGCGAGACAATCCCAACCCAATCTTCAAACGTCTCAATCATTCAGTCTTTTTCCTTGACCCAACTTATCACTTATCCTCACAGATTACAGCAGTTTCACCAGGATGCTCTGTCTTCAATTTTTTCCGAGATGGCCCTCCCAGGAGCAGGGCTGTGCAGTGCTCCAAGGACCGGGCAATTTCATCAATTGTCCATTTGTCTTCGTGCAGGGCGTGCTCCTCCAGCGTGAACGGCCCCTGCTTGGTGCGGGTCAGCTCCTGCACTGTGGCACAGGTAGAGAGCTCTGCAGCAAAGGAGGAAAGAGGCATTGGACAAAGTACATGGAAAAACTTCACACTCCACTTCCAGCTCACTTAAAATGTATTTTTATATGTAGCCTTCTACATGATTCTGCTTTGTTTGACAAGGAAGGTCATGAAGATTTATCACTCATTTGTATCTTCTTAAATTTGACCCAAGGAAGTCTTTTGATTTCAATAGCTGTCCAGTGCAGTAAAGAGTTCAGAATGTGACAGAAAGCTGTCATGAATTTTCCCAGATTTAGATCAGAATGAAAAGTGAGGAAATAATGTCATAAGATTTAAGCAGAACACTCTGCATTCTCAAGTGACCGTGAACTATTTTTCCACATATTTTGAGGCCTTAGCACTTCCTGACTTCAAGAGGAATTTTTAACATTTTTATCCTGTGCTGCCTATCAGAATAATAGAAACTAAGATAAGGAAAAATAAAAAATACATACAAATGCTCTCCTATGTTAAATAAATACCAGCAGGACATAATTACATATCAAGAAGCTACAAAACACAACAGCAACTAGAGCTGACTTGTAAGCACACAGGCACACTAAAATATTCTCTCCCACCCTTTCTGATGCAGGAAGATTTCATTTTCAATTTTTGAAAATAAGTCAGCCATGGACAGACTTTATCTTGGTTTGTCATTAAAGGGCTAAACATAAGGCAGTATGCTCAGAAGGTAACAGAAACTTTGACTTGCCTAAGCACAAAGAACAACATTGAAATTCGTGGGGTTATCCCACATTACTTGCCTTCCTGCAGATGTACCAATAAAAAAAAAAGTTTGAAATGGATTATCTATTCTCCATCATGCAGTTTGATAGATACAGAGCAAAAGACAAATAACCCTGCGGGAAAGCAAAACTATTCACAGTTCAGGCAAAGGAGAAAGAAAACACTAGAAAAATCATCACCAGCGTGGAAGTCTTTCCAGCAGATAGGGTTTATTATGTGCATGGTAATGTTCTGTGCAATCTGTTTTCAAAATGTGATGAATAATGTTTAAAAAGACAGTATCTTTCTTCTCCTCATCCTTAATCTGAATTATCTTTAACACATGAAAGAGGGGGGGAAAAAAGTCCCCCCCCTC
This sequence comes from Corvus hawaiiensis, assembly GCF_020740725.1. Taxonomy (NCBI): domain Eukaryota; kingdom Metazoa; phylum Chordata; class Aves; order Passeriformes; family Corvidae; genus Corvus; species Corvus hawaiiensis. The sequence continues at coordinate 8,059,490 of NC_063220.1, forward strand.
ACCTTGCATTATCTTGCTCAGTGCTATTGCTTGCTCCATTTTTATCACCTGGCCCCCAAGGTCCTCTGGCAATTATTTAGCCATCATTCCCCCATGCCCCTAAGGAAATTACCTGAGTGTATATAAAAACAAGTGATAGCACTACAATTCTGCAAAATAACACAGGTCTAAGTAACTTGAGATATACAGAATGACAAAATTTTTCCATAAACACACACTCATTCCTTAGATTGTCATTGGTTTTTTTTCATGCCTACCTTTGCCAATGTCATTGACCAGGCTCCTGACATAAAAGCCACCACCACATTCAACATCTGGAATGTTAAAAGTGACATGGTAAATTGCCAGTGCCACGTGAAATCTACTTTACATAGAAGCCATGCCCCCACATAAATGTAAAAATGTGCTAAGCAAACAACCCAGTGATAAAATATTTATAGGATGCAACATCAATTATTCATCCTGTAACATATGTGAGGGTGAGACTGCTAAGCTAGATAGGAGGGAAAGCAAATAAAATGGCAACTGTACTAACTCACCAGAATATAAGTACCTGGTATGGTATCTTAAGATATGCTTCAGCCCTATTCATTTTAAGTATTTCAGGTTGATTCATACTTCTAATGATGAAAGCAAGTTATTTCAAGTATAGCCTAAACTGACTATCAGTGCTTTTCAGACACTGCAGACAGGCAGCTCCATTAAAATTTTAAAATTCACCTTTAACTTTCCCTGTTCTCTCAGCCCTTCCCTTCCCCCTCTGCCAGTGATCAGCTACTTGTCACCCAACTATAACGTAAGGGCTGAAGTCACACAGCACTGAGTTCTGTCACTCATACCTGTTCACCATAAAACATCTGGTCTGTCACAGGACTGGGGATCAACTGGGCAGACAGATCAATACGAGGCATCATCTCAACCTTACAGCAGCATTAAACATTTACAACAATCTTTCTGGTTTATTTATTAATATGCCTCTTAATGCACTACCCAAGTTTCTTGGCAGTAGGAAGGAAGACAGAAGGAAGGATAAGATCCTGCCACCTCAACAAGAAAGGGGTCTGACAGTAACTGAATCTCATCCTGGAAGAGATGCCAGCAGGTCTGGGCATCTGTGTAAAAGAATGGCAGTGAAGTAAGCAGACCTGAGAGAGGAATGAGCTGGAGGTTGCAAAATCATGGACAGATGTAAATAATCCCCTGACCAGTCTCTCAGAATTTTCCCTCACTGAGAGATCAGATATAATCAGCTTAACTTAAAAGCAAAATACGGTGCTTTCAATGCAAAGTGAAAGTCTGTGCACATGGGCTCACACCAAATAAGTAGCTGAGCGAAATGAAACCCCCTTCACTCTCTTAGTCCCATTCTGAGTGTAAATAAACGTTAACAAGCTGGGAGCATCACTCTGCGTAATAATCTTTGACCTTTACCCAGCGTGAACAGTGGTGGCTGGAACTGCTGGAGAGAAAGGCTGTACACTCTTACTGGCCGAGCTGGCTTTGCTTCCACTGCTTCCCCTCTCTTCATCAGAGTTGAAAGCCTTTCTCCACCCTTCTTCAAAGCAGAATAGCTGATAAGACAGAGCATGAAAATTTGTGTCATACGGTTGTAATACAGCAGGCTTCCCATTCTCCAGATCCTGGTAATATTGTACTAGAGTAGCACACCATGTTACTCCTATCCAAGTACTCACAAAAAACCACAAAAACACAGCAAATTCTGCTGAAATCTCTTGGACACAGAATCATCCATTTACCAGTAGTTATATAAAGCAGAAAACAAGAGATGGTCCTGTATTCCTCTCTTGCTGTACAGATTTAAAAGCATTGCATCACTCACTTTGCAGTTTATGAAACAAAAGGGTTTCTATAAGGGTTACACCACTTGCAGCTGCCTCTAACATCCTGTGTCTCAGAAATCTGCAGGGCATCCTCTATTTCAGTGCTATGTTGAGCTGAGCACTGGGAGCCACTCAGACAACCCCTGTAATTCTACATTGCACCTTTCCTTGTCTCACACCAGGGTCTTTCCTGAACAGCAGCTGCCAAGTTCTAGGATGTTTAGGGAACCACTACAGAAGCAAAGAAACTGATTTCACTGATTACTTGGAACTTTATCCAAAGCTCCAACTTTGGTCATGACAGAAAGATGACCATAGAAAAATCAAAAAATCTTGCTCACAATAGTAGAGTGCAATTGGAAACAGGTCACATGAAGCAGAACACGTGGGGCATTACTGACCCTACAGGGCTCACACTGGAACCACGGTAAGTGACACATGGCAAATGCAAAGGAAAGCAGGTTAGCTCAAATCACCATAAAAGCCATCTGTCACAAGCTAAGTCATGCACGCTGCCAGCTACTATGGCTCACCTGACCATAAGAAATTTGCTAAGCTACAGAAGCTCAGTCACTAATCACTCATTCATACTCTAAGTTTTCAGAAAACTAATTCAAAGTCATTTAAGGCACTTCCACAGAGAAGTCAGTAAGATTGGAAGACAGGATAGAAGACAAGCCCTGCAAAGCTGTTTAAGACTTTTGCTACTTTACATTTACCCAAAACACCCCCAGACTCCAGATCACCATTTGTGCTGATCTTCAAACAAGCATAACCTGCAAATGTTGCAAATGTTAAACTCCTGACTGCCTGGCCTCTATCCTCTTGTCAAAATGTGTCTTAATACTTCTGAGAGAATTAACTTCTGTTGGCAAGCCCTGACAGCTGAACACAACTGTCCCGAGTGTCTGAATAACATGGAACTTACAGTGGAGGAACTTGCATGATGTCCCCTGTGAACTTTTGCAGCACATTTTCAAGATCTTTTTTTGTTACCTGGTCTGTGGAAAGAAAACAGTCAGTATGTTAGTATTGATTATTCCCAAGGCACTAATGGCATCAATCACATTCTGCAAACAGATACAAGTTAGAGTTCCCTCTCTTCTGAATTTAGATGGGGTGAAAAACACCAAAGAAAAGAGATAAAAACAGATTGTAGGCAGGAATGTGAATTATCACAAAAGGAGCAGAACAAACTGTCCAAGGTGATCAGGACAATCTGGATACTTTCAGAAGGGCAGAAATCCTCCCAAACGTTTTCTTTTGCAATTTCCCTCTCTTGAGACTGCAAATTCATCTTTCTTGGAAGCTATATAAAAACTACAACATTTGGAATATTCTTATTTTTTTAACAAGCACCAAAAAGAATAAAATGCTCATCTAACCCTGGAAACTTCTCTCTAAGAGAGCCTAACTGCAGAGAAAAATACAGCAGATTATTAGAGAACAAAACCACTGGTGCAGAAAAAGACTGTATCTTAAACAACACATCAAATTTCCCTGTCAAGCAACTAACCTGCAAATGTACTCTGGGGTAAAGTTATATATTAAGTAAGGCAATTTTACTAATGAAATTCTGTGAAAAAAGACAGCTGGTTTAGGCAATGTACTTTCTTTTAAGAGTACACATACACATCTGTCCCACTTTTATTGGAAGGCTATAACCTAAGTAGCTGATTGCACTGGTCCTCTGAAGCTCTATTCAACAGAGATAACATTCATCCCTAATTTGTTTAGAGAGTGCAAACATAAGATCTGTAATCACAATGCAACTTCAGTGCATTTCTACTGTCTAGGGTTTGACTAGCCCTGTTTCTCGTAAGTTACATTTAATCAGTGTGATCCCTGCTAAATCAACAACATTCTGGAACATAAACCAACCCAATTTATTGAGCCTTCGTTGTATTTTGAAACAGACCTTTACTTGCAAACCTTAAAAACCAGATGTACTTCATGCTGTAAGTAAAAAAGACAAGATTTCTTTTCACAGCAGCTCTGGGAGATGCTCCTGTGGTTCCTCACTTCTGCAAAGCACAATTTGCAACCTCAAGAGCAGATGCTGTCCCTAGGCCCAAGCAGCTGTCCCAAGACGTGTTATTAACAGCAAGGTTGCAAAGCACAAGGCACAGAACTCAGTCAGAGATGCTGAGAGAGACCAATTTACATCAGAATATGGGCTGGGAACAACAGAATCAATTGTACAGTAAGTCTGAATCTTCTGAAGAGTTTCTTACACAGTTATTTCAATCTTGTTTCTATTTAGCAACATATCACAACAAAACTACATAGTAGATAGTCAGCATGACCCAGCTCCATGACAGTAATCCTGTCAGCCTTCCTGTGAACCCCAGGTTGCTTCAGGCTAGAATTCAGTATTTAAGACCCAAGCACAAGTGCCCCTTGGAGTTCTCCTTCTAATCTTCACCCCATGAACTACATTTGTGGCCAGGGCATTGAATGAGACACCTGAGTTCAGTTTTGGCTCTGATCCCATATTCCCCTGACTGAGAGGTTACATGTGGCCTCTGAGGAAGTCACTCATGATATAGTCAACTTCTGTCTCAGGAGAAAAAAAAAATCCCCATGTGAAAAATGATGCATTAAGCCATTACCAAACAAGACTTGTGTGGTGTGTTATCAAAGTAAATATTTACGGATGAGTTTGCTAAGATCTAGTGTGCTTCTGAACACTGGTGACTATTGACTGATTTTCCTGCCACAAAGGAAGGAAAATAAAGTTACCCAACCAAAAGGTGCCAACTGTGCCACAACCTCAGAAAGCCTCCACTGAAGGGTGATTCTGCCCTGTGCTTGTTAACAAACTACTCCAGAAGAGAACACAAGAATTATCCATGACAGAGTAACAGAAGTTCAGCAGATGACCTCAATTTGGTCTGGCCCAGCACAAATTATTTGAAAACAGACAAAGAGAATCCTGAAAGGGCTACACTTTCCAAATTATTCAGGTAGCTCTATTAAACATATATTTCAGCATAATCATCAGAGACCTGAGAAAAGCCTCATTAATTTTGTTCTCCATGTCTGAATATAGCCTGTAGGCAGCTGGGAGGAAGTGGGTTTCAGAATGTACATTCCTGTACACAGTTACAAATACTAAAAAAGGGCTACTAACATTAATGTGCTCAAAAAAGCATCAGAGGAATACTAAATGCTACTTGCTTCCAAAGTCAGCATCTGACAGCTTGGCAGGAGGATGAAACCATAACCTAATTTCACGTGGAAATGCAAACTCATTGTCTGAAAGAAACCAAAAGCTATGAGAAGTTCAGAAGGGGTTAAAAGCAAGGAGCTCTCTTCAGTACATCCTGTCATTGTGACTAACAGTTTGCTTCCTAAGCTGCTGTCTAGGGACACTTTGAGGACTGTAATGTAACACTTTCTTAGAGTCAATATAGCTGGCAACTTTCTGCAGGCACTTTCCTCTTATGTTCCAATGAAGTCACTCAAGAGCAGTTTTATACATCTTGCAAACTGGTTTAGTGCCTTTCTCTGCACTAAGGCCCAGTCCTGGATGACGTTGGCACTGCAAGATTTACAGTCCCTTGCAGATGCTCTGCTTCTCCAAGGATCCTTGTAGGTGTCAAAAGAAAAATGAAGTTCAGCTCAAATATCTGGTTAGCCTTTTCTTGGAGTACCTATTAGGGTTAGAAATTAGGGATGGTGGGCCAAAGAGTATCCTGCAGAAAATCAAGCTACTTTGGAGAAGACACTTGAAAAGATGAGAAATACAGAACATGTAGGTACCGTGGAGAACAAAAAAGGAGTATTCACGTCCTTTTCTTTCTGAGGAAATCACATTTGACTGATTTGCACCAACATGGAAAGCAACTGAGACCACTGCCACGAGCATTTCTTTCAGCCGTCACTTCTGGCAAAAGGGAACTGCAGTGCACCCAAAACTGCATTGCCCCAGCAATGCCAATGCTGCTCTTCATGAGACCACATGATGAACTGGATCATGCAACTATCTCAGTTTAAAATGACAAGCAACTCAAAAAAAAGGGGGTATTTTTAAGCCAAATCAGTTCCCCAAGCACACAGTCTAACAGAAAGGTAAAACACCATAACAGAGGAGGTGCTGCCGAGGTGGGAACTACTGTAACAAGAGCTGCCAGGGAGAGATATACACACAAAAACAACACCCTAAATGCTGTCTGCAGTAAACAATACAAAATTAAAAAAAGAAAAACTAGCATTTCAAAAAACAGATTTTGATTTTTTTTTTTTTTAATTAACTGACCATGGAAGTTGCATCTCTTTGAAATGGTATTTCACATCTTACATGCGAGCAAGTATCTCTGAATACTTCTTAGTGCAGCATAACCACAAAATTCTACTTCGAGAGGGACAGATAAATACTAAGAAAGGAAATCATCACTTCATTTAACCATCACGAAGTATTAGCAACTCTAACACCATGTGGATGCTCAGTCCTCCAGAAGCTTAGAGACTTAGAACTTGATCCTGAAGCATAAATAAATGATCCAACATCTCTGAGTAACACTGCCTAGTAAATAGTACTATTTAGAATGTGGACAAGAAACTCATGCTTGCCTGCCTCGTGAGAAAAGGAAAACTGCAAAAGAAAGGAGATTGGGAGTGAGAGGTGAAATCCAGGCTTTTTCATCATGCTATTAAAAAAAGATTATTTACTTCATGTACTTATTACCAGGTACCACAAACAATGTAAGACCTGTAAAGTTGCTAAGCAACTGGTTACCTCTATTTTTAAAATTTTCTCCCCAAGGTTGTGAAAGAACTAATAACAAATACATTTATTGTGTCCCTGCTTAGTTCTACATTGTTTCCAAGATGCCCAGCAAAGCCATAGTCAGCCTGAGTTCTGAAGCTTTAAACCCTTGCACTGTGCTCTGTCAGTCAGAAAACTTCATTTATTAAAGATGCAAGCAAGACCAAGATTTGGAAGATAACCCTATGCAGAATGTAGTTTATGCCACCCCCATTAAATGTTAAGCAGTCCGTAGGTACAGTGGTGTCCTAGAGGGAAGATCCAAGTACTTTATTCCTTCACTGGCCTTAAAGGCCTTTACTAAGAGAGGACTCCTGGGACTATACTCTGAGAGAGGAAAATGTTACTGGACACAGCACATCATTTGTCAGCCTGTCAAAGATTTAAAATGACACAGTCCTGCCCAATTCTATTTCCTCCCTCCTAATCTAATGCCTGGTTTGTTTTTTTCCAGCAGAAATGAACTATGTCCAGCTTGCGCTGCACATAATTGCATGAAGCTGGTTTGAATTATATGAGCGCTGAAGTTGGAGATGAAATAATCTTAGTTTAATTTCACATTTAAACTTCATTCAGAGTCCCAAACATCTCTTCCGCTTTCCTGTGACAGAGACCACTTATGCCTTCAAATTGCATCAAGCATATGGATACATTTATGCTTACCATAAGGTTTTTCTTCAGTTACTTTTCCTGTAGCATCTAATGTATCAGTAGCCTTGCCCAGCATTCCAATGGCAGTGTATTTCTGGGAAGGAATAGGAGAGATTATTAGTAAGTCAGGTCTTCGAGGTTGTTTCTTTTGATTTTTTTTACTTTTTTTCTTATTTTTAAAAAATAAAGACTGCAACTACCAATTACTTTAAATCAGAACAGGAAGAATACT